>NC_135972.1:37338943-38033140 GCF_053455715.1 Rhinoraja longicauda
AAGATAGACACAAAAATGCTGGAGTAACTCAGCGGGTCAGGCAGCATCTCTGGAGAGAAGGACTAGGTGATGTTTCGTGTCGAGACCCTTCTTCAGACTTAAAACCAGCATCTGCACTCCCTTCCTACACTCATGTAAGGTCATTGTCCTAAGACTTTCATTATGTTTTTCTCTGTACAAATGCTGTTTTTGTTTCAAATTCTCGCATTTCCACTAATAGTATAATGGTTCCGACACGTTGCTTCTTTCTGCTATCATTGAATAATGATGATGATAATTAGTTAAAATGCCCAATTGAACAAATCTTTACTAATTCAGAGCATGGGCTGCAAAATTAAGTTGATAATTTTTATTCATTAACCAAATCGGACTGTCTCATAGTCAATGGCTCCTTTGGGACTACTGCCCATTTGCCCTTTGCACTTGACGAAGTTTTGGATATCTATCCACATGATTAAATATGGAAGTTCAAGATGCTCGCTGATCTGAACATCTCCAGATTTCCCACTGAGCCCTGTAATGGACACAGAGTCACTGAGGAAACCTATGGATCTCCATTGCTTCCTTGCTTCAGCTTTGCACAGGGTAATTATAGGAACATCAATCCCAATTCTAATCCTGTGGAAAAAGGCAATCCAGGTACCTACCTTGCCTAGGTAGACACAAAAGGTCGGCACGGTGGCGCAGCAGTAGAGTTGCTGCCTTACAGCGAATGCAGTGCCGGAGACTCAGGTTCGATCCTGACTATGAGCGCCATCTGTACGGAGTTTGTACGTTCTCCCCGTGACCTGCGTGGGTTTCCTCAGAGATCTTTGGTTTCCTCCCACACTCCAAAGACGTACAGGTTTGTAGGTTACTTGGCTGGGCAAATGTAAAAAAAAAAAAATTGTCCCTAGAGTGCGTAGGATAGTGTTAGTGTGCGGGGATCACTGGGCGGTGCGGACCCGGTGGGCCGAAGGGCCTGTTTCTGCGCTGTATCTCTAAATCAAAATCTAAATCTAAATCTAAAATACTGGAGTAACTCAGCGGGTCAGGCAGCATCTCGGGAGAGAAAGAATGGGTGATGTTTCGGGTCGAGACCCTTCTTCAGTCGGCAGAAGGGACTCGACCCGAAACGTCACCCATTCCTTCTCTCCCGAGATGCTGCCTGACCCGCTGAGTTACTCAGGCATTTTGTGTCTACCTTCGATTTAAACCAGCATCTGCAGTTTTATTTTCCTACCTACCTTATCTACATTATTTCATTCTAAGGTTTGTAACTGTTTGTTAGTCTTTTTAATGCTTGTAATTCTTTGTTTATTAATAATTAAAACATTAAATTCACTTGAATAGTTTTTAATTGTCTCTGAATTTTGCAGACAGGTACAGACGGTTAAAAAAAACCTTTTTGCAGCTTTTGACAGATGGCATCGGTTGTTTGGAGCCACAAGGGACTGCAGATTCTGGCTTACAACTAAAGGTAAAAAGTGCTGGAGTAACTGAGTGGGTCAGGCAGCATCTCTGAAAAAACAGATTGGTGATGTTTCAAGCCAGGAATGCTTCTTCAGACTGATTGTGGGGAGGGGGGGGAAGAAGAAAGATGTGGGGGGTGAGGGAGGGGGGGAAGGATAAAGTCTGGTAGGTAATAGGCAGATACAGGTGAGGGGCTTTGGTAGGAAGATGGTTGGACATAGGACAGAGGTGAATAGATGAGACATAGAAAGTGCGGGACAAAAGGATTGAAGAGTTGTGAATAGTGAAGCTAGAGGAAGGAATGGAGGTAGAAGGAGTGAGAGGTGGAGGGATAGCTACAAGGGGCAAGGGGGAGAGGGAGAGAAAAGAAAGGGGAGGGAGGTGGAGGAAGAAGGGGGTGGGGGAGGGTTTGATCACCAAAAATTGGAGGTCATTGTTCATAGCGTTGTATTGTAAGCTACCTAAGTGGAATATGGGGTGCTGTTCCTCCAGTTTTGATGTGGCCTCTCTCTGGCAATGGATTAGGCCCAGGATAGAAAGGTCAGCATGGAACTGGGAAGGGGAGTTCAAATGGTTAGCAACCAGTAGGCCTTGACAGTCCGAGCACAAGTGTTCAGCAAAACAGTCGTCGAGTCTACACTTGGTCTTGCCGATGTACAGAAGACCACACTGGGAACACCGGATGCAGTAGATGCTGTTAGAGGAAGTGCAAGTGAATCTTTGTCTCATCTGGAAGGGCTGCCAGAGTCCCTGGATGGGGGTGAGGTTGGACTTTGGACTTTAGAGATACAGCATGGAAACAGGTCCTTCAGCCCACCGAGTCCACACTGACCGGTGATCACTCCGAACACTCGCACATCCCCACACACTCGGGACAATTTACAATTACAGAAGCCAAAATTAACCCATAAACCTGTACTTCTTTGGATTGTTGGAAGAAACCGGAGCATCCAGAGAAAATCAAAGCAGTTACAGCGCAAAAATATAAACTCCAAACAAACAGCAGCCATTGTCAGGATTGAACCTGGGTCCTCACATCAACTCTACTGCTGCACCACCGTGCTGTCCGATAGGGCCAAGTGTTACAGGGATAGGTGTAGGGATGTGTTATATTACCTGCGGTTGCAGGGGAGAGTTTCAGTTTACTTTAGAGATGCAGTGGGGAAACAGGCCTTTTGGCCCATCGACTCCACGACGACCAGCGATCCCTGCACATTAACACAATCCTACACACACACTAGGGACAATTTACACTTATGCCAAGCCACTTAACTTTCATACCTGTATGTCTTTGGAGTGTGGGAGGAAACCGAAGATCTCGGGAAAACCCACGTAGGTCACGGGGGGGCCCAAAGCTACGTTTAACTTGGAAAAAGTGAGAGGAGTCAAAAGAGAGGTTGTTGAGAGTGAGGACAAGGCAGGTGGAGGAAGGAGTAAGTTGATAATTGGGTCTCTGTTTAAGGATTCAGGATATCTTTATTTGTCATCCAAAAAAAATGTTTTTTGGACAAGATTTCGTCACCCACAGTCCAACAATAAGAGCAATAAAATAAGCAATTTACACAACCCCAACCAACACAAAACACAAAAAAAAGAAACATCCATCACAGTGAGTCTCCTCCAGTCACCTCCTCACTGTGATGGAAGGCCAGAATGTCTTTTCTTTTCCCCTGCCGTCTTCTCCCGCGGTCAGGCTGTTGAACTTGCCAGACCGCGCCGGACAGTGAAAGGTCCGCAGCGGGCCGACCCCAGCCCCGCGATTCGGTGCGGGCGAAGACGCTGCTGCTGCACGTCGAGGCGGTCGTGGCTCCCGACATTGAAGCCCCCGCCGGGCAGAGAAAGATCCCGCGGCACATTTCAGACCGCGCTGGATGGTGAAATGTCTGCGGCGGGCCAACCCAAGCCCCGCGATCTGGGGCGGGAGAACACGCTGCCGCTGCCGGAGCTCCCGATGTCGGCATCCACGCGGCCCGAGCCTAAGGCGAGTCGCAGCCGCTCCCGCAGCCTTCGAGGACGGCCGGCTCCGCTGATGGTGAGTCCGGTCCGCGGACTCTGCGAACCAGAGCCCTGGAGGCAGCCAGCTCCAGGAGTTGGGCCGATGGTAGGCCGCAGCAGGAACGGAGACCCCACCCAGAAAACAAAGGTCGGGTCTCCGTTCGGAAGGGACAAATTTACAATTTTACAGTTCCCCCCCCTACACATAGTACACAACCACAAAAAAACACGACATCACATCTACAATTAAGACAAAAAAAACAACAAAAACACAAAGACAAACGAACCGCAGGTAAGCCGCAGCTGCTAGGGCAGCGCCGCCATTTTGGGAACCAGACAGCCTTTGGATCTTTGTGATTGGGGATGGAGGTGTAAAGGGACTGGACATCCGTGGTAAAGATGAAGCAATGGGGGTCTGGAAATTGAAAGTCATTGAAGAGTTGAAGGCCGTGTGAGGTGCCTTGGATGTAGGTCGAAAGGGACTGGACAAAGAGCTTATAGGATATAATCAAGGTATTTGGAGACGGGTTGTATGGGCAGCAGCAGGTCGGAATTATGGATTTGCCTGCGCAGTCCTTCTTGTAGATTTTGGGAAGGAGATGGAAGCGGGCAGTGCGGGACCAGGGAATGATAAGGTTGGAGGCTGTGGAGGGGAGATCGCCAGAGGTTTTTTTAGATTTTTTTTTAGATTTAGAGATACAGTGGGTCCGTGCCGACCAGCGATACCCGCACACTAACACTATCCTACACCCACTAGGGACAATTTTTACATTTGCCCAGCCAATTAACCTACATACCTGTACGTCTTTGGTGTGTGGGAGGAAACCGAAGATCTCGGAGAAAACCCACGCAGGTCACGGGGAGAACGTACAAACTCCGTACAGACGGCGCCTGTAGTCAGGATCGAACCTGAGTCTCCGACGCTGCATTCACTGTAAGGCAGCAACTCTACCGCTGCGCCACCGTCTGGGAGATAATGTCCTGGTGTCAGCTTTCAGGATATGCTGCTTGCAGTATGGGACCTGGTCCCTCATGCAGGCACCTCTTGGACAGTGCTTGGCCCATTGCCTGCAGCTACCGTGCAAGTCCATCAGGCCGTGAATAAAGACAACGGGCTGGATCCAGCACAGCTATTCCCTTAAAAATAAATGCCAATTATTTTACTTCTTGTGCTTGCTCAACAGTAACATTTCACAAACACTTCACCATGTCTGCGGATTTCCTCTGTTCTATTCTTTCTCTTAATATCTTTCTCTCAGTTTTCTGATTTTAATAATGTAACCCTCCATGTTTTCACATCAGACTGAATCCTCTGAGCCTCACATTGCAGAGAACCCTCACACAGTGTTCATGGCAAATCTCTCCTTTATTTATAAACACCAGCACGATGCAACACCAAGGTATTTTTGTTTTCATTCAATGACGCGCACTCCTGTCACAGTGTGGCATTCATTCCTATTCTCACACATCTGAATTTGATCGTTGCTCATGTATGTTTTAGCTTATAAACGTCAAAACAAGGTCTCAGAAGAAGGGTCTCGACCTGAAACGTCACCCATCCCTCCTCTCCAGAGTTGCTGCCTGTCCTGCTGAGTTACTCCAGCATTTTGTGTCTACCTTCGGTTTAAACCAGCAATTGCATTTCCTTCCTGCACAAAACATTTCACTGGTCCATTATCTTAACATATAATTTTAATCTGCATCTGGATTATGCTTGTATCGATTACTGTGTAAATAGCTGTAAAAATAGCAAGTCCCACGTTTTTATACTATAACCCTTTTAATTATTCATTGACTGATTTAATCTAAACAAAACAACAGAAAAAACAATTAACAATTTCACTGACTGCACACAAAGTAGTTATATGTCTACCTATTTTGTGGTCCCTTGGTGAAATGTGATAGTGTATTGATTAGATTCACTGTGCTCAGCATTTTAAGCCAACTAATTGGGAAACATTTTATGCTTCGTATCAGAATGTTATCCTCGGATCAATAATTCAATCCAATGGTACTAAGCGGGAAGAGGCTCAATACATTGGGTTTGTGTCAGAGTTATGCCCACAAAATGTTCATATTAATCCAAAAACAGAGGTGTCAAGCCAGTAAGTTATTTCCCTTTGTTTTTCGATGTTGACTAATCCACTGTGTGTTCAGGATTTTCTCTTCTGGGTTTCCACGTTCTGTAGTAATCTGGAATGGATTTTAATTACTACTTGAGCAATGAAATTTGTTTGTACAATTCCAAAACAAAAGGCAGTTGAAAAGCAAATTTATGGAGCACAGAATTTCTGCTGATTTAGTGGCTTTTGGGAAATGTCTTTTCCAGGTTTACTTCTCCCGAGCGTTACTTCGCCAGCGTACGTGATATCAATAGTGGCGATTGATCCTGTCTATTGTCTATTCATATTGTCTATATGGACTTCAGTAAGGCATTTGACAAGGTTCCACATGGAAGGTTGATTAAGAAGGTTAAATCGTTGGGTATTAATAGTGAGGTTGCAAGATGGATTCAACAATGGCTGAATGGGAGATACCAGAGGGTAATGGTTGACAACTGTATGTCAGGTTGGAGGCCAGTGTCTAGTGGAGTACCCCAAGGATCTGTGTTGGGTCCACTGTTGTTTGTCATTTACATTAATGATCTGGATGATGGTGTGGCAAATTGGATTAGTAAGTATGCAGATGATATTAAGATAGGTGGTGTAGTTAATAATGAAGTAGATTTTCAAAGTCTACAGAGAGACTTGGGCCTTTTGGAAGGGTGGGCTGAAAGATGGCAGATGGAGTTTAATGCTGATAAGTGTGAGGTGCTGCATTTTGGTAGGACAAATCAAAATAGGACATACAGGGTAAATGGTAGGGAATTGAGAAATGCAGTGAAACAGAGGGATCTGGGAATAACTGTGCATTGTTCCCTGAAGGTGGAATCTCATGTGGATAGGGTGGTGAAGAAGGCGTTTGGTATGCTTGCCTTTATAAATCAGAGCATCGAATATAGAAGTTGGGATGTAATGTTAAAATTGTACAGGGCATTGGTGAGGCCGAATCTGGAGTATGGTTGGCAGTTCTGGTCGCCAAATTATAGGAAGGATGTCGACAAAATGGAGAGGGTACAGAGGAGATTTACTAGAATGTTGCCTGGGTTTCAGTACTTAAGCTACAGAGAGAGGTTGAACAGGTTGGGTCTTTATTCTTTGGAGCGTAGAAGGTTGAGGGGGGACTTGATAGAGGTTTTTAAAATTTTAAGAGGGACGGACAGAGTTGACGTGGGTAGGCTTTTCCCTTTGAGAGTGGGGAAGATTCCAACAAGGGGACATAGCTTCAGAATTAAGGGACAAAAGTTTAGGGGTAACATGAGGGGTAACTTCTTTACTCAGAGGGTGGTGGCTGTATGGAATGAGCTTCCGGTGGAAGTGGTGGAGGCAGGCTCGATTTTATTATTTAAGAGTAAATTGGATAGGTATATGGATGGGAGGGGATTGGAGGGTTATGGTCTGAGAGCAGGTAGATGAGACTAGGTCAGAGAGAGTGGTCGGCGTGGACTGGTAGGGCTGAACGGGCCTGTTTCCGTGCTGTAATTGTTATATGGTTATATGGTTATATCTTCGCTAATCTGAAAGGTTACAGTTGTTCCTTATCCATTGAATAACCAGCTTTTACTGACCCCATTTCTCTGAAGTGGTTCTGTTTCATGGGCCAGCAGTCAAACTGCATTCTCTGTCCTCACTGAGATCTCAGCCCTCCTACAGTGTCAAGTGTAATCTCACTTTGGCCCTGATTGATCTCACCCTGTGTTGCTGAGTGCTGCTTCATGAGGCTCACACAAATTCCATGATCATCTTCACCAAAGGTAGACACAGCATGCTGGAGCGACTTGGCGGGCCAGGCAGCATCTCTGGAGAGAAGGAATGGGTGACGTTTTGGGTCGAGGCCCTTCTTCAGACATATCTTCACCGACACCACCTTCACCTTCTTCTCCTTCATCCCCACAGGAACCGACATAGAAGACTTGAGGGATTTGTCTGCTTACATAAAATACTGTTGTTAACTGAGTCGTCCGAATCAATCTCTTGCAAGATCTATGTTGTTTCCACACACAAAGCCCATGCCTCCAGTGAGTACAGATCTTCACCTGTGGCCGCACGGTGGCGCAGCGGTGAAGTTGCCGCCTTACAGCGCCAGACACCCGGGTCCAATCCTGACTGCGGGTGCTGTCTGTACGGAGTTTCTATGATCTCCCCATGGCATACGTGGGTTTTTTCCTGGTGCTCCGGTTTCCTCCCACACTTCAAAGACGTACAGGTTTGTAGGCTAATTGGCTTGGTATAATTGTAAATTGTCCCTAGTGGGTGTAGGATGGCGTCGGTGTGCGGGGATCGCTGGTCGGCGTGGACTCGGTGGGCCGAAGAGCCTGTTTCTGCACTGTAACTCTAAACTCCACTAAACTAAACTAAACTAAACCAGTCCCTCCTTGAGAGCATTCTCTTTGCCTGCCTTTTTCCATCCATTTCACCACTTGCTCATTCGTGGTAACATTCCCCTGTAGATTGCTTTTATTGTGGTATGTTCCTCTCTGCTCTTGTACATGTTTCTCAGACCTGGACTACCTGCAACAGCTGGAATGAAAAAAGCTCCCACAGCAACATCTACCAAATTCAGTGGAAGGACAAGTGAACCAGTGTCAGTGTCCTCTCCTAGTAGGGTTGCCAACTGTCCCATATGCGCCGGAACATCCCATTTATTGGACTAAATTGGTTTGTGCCGTACGGGACCGCTCTTGTCCCGTATTAGGCCCGGGAGGTGCTGTAGGCCCGGACACTGTAGGCCTGGACACTGTAGGCCCAGACACAGTAGGCCCAGACAGTGTAGACCCGGACACGGTAGGCCCGGAAAGTGTAGGCCGGAGGCCTGGGTGCCGCCTAATGGAGGTTACGTAGCAACACGCCTCCTGGCCCGGGCAGCCGCCATTGGTGGAGCGGGAGCATGTGGCCGCTGGCTGGGTGAGGTCACGTGGTGACATCACCTTATTTGGGAGTGAGAAAGTTGGCAACCCTCTCTCCTGGTCAGCATCTCCAACAATGTTAAGCCGCATCATTCACCTGCCCTGCACCAGAAACATTTACAAACACCAGGACACTTTGTGGTGCTCAATTCTTCCTTTACTAATACTGACACTGATCAATGGGCACCCATCCGCATCAATTCAATCTTCCAACTTTTTCCCCATAAAGATCTATGCCTAGGGAATGTAAGCTTCTTCTATAATGCTCTCAGTGACTCTGCCTCCATTACTCTGAGGCAATGCATTCCAAGTACCTCACCACTCTCCGAGTGAGAAAAGGTCCCTTTCAGATCATCTCCAAATCTCTTACCCCTTACGATATCCTCTAGTTTTATTCATTTGTAATGTGGGGCTATGTTTCCTGCAGCCTACCCTATCTATACCCCTTGTAATGTTATGTATTTCAATCATGTTCCCTCATAACCTGCTCTGCTCCAGGGTAAGCGGTTCTAGCCTCTTCGAAAGTCAGAGTGCTGGAGTAACTCAACAGTTGGACAATAACCCTCCTTACCTGTGTCACCTGCCAGGCTTCGGCCTGCCCCTCCTCTCTTCCAGCTTTCACCCCCCCCGTAGATTACCATATTAGATCACCTGACTTATTATGCATGCTGCACATTCCACATGTGATCCAGTCCGGATCTTCATCCCTACCCAGACTATGTAAGCTGCCTTACGCTGTCTCACAGCAGACTAGATGCTGACTACAGAGACTATAGCATGTAATGTTTCCTTCGCTTGTGTTACAATAAAACTATGAGTTGTTACTCCTGTGTGTGGGTTTGATTCCAACAACACCCCACCCCCCCCACCCCACCTCCCCACAATCAGTCTGAAGAGGGGTCCCTACCCAGATGGTGCCTATCCATGTTCTCCGGAAATGCTGCCTGAACCTCTGATCTACTCCAGAACTATGTGTCTTCTTTTGTAAACCAGCATCTATAGTTCCTTGTTTCTACCCTCTCGGTTTCCTTTATCATCGTTCAACAAACAGCTAACAATGGGCCTGTTTTATTTATCATCGTTACTTTTTCGCATATCTTTCATTCACTGTTCTTTATTTCTCTACACCATTGTCCATATCTCTCATTTCCCTTTTCCCTAACTCGACCCGAAATGTCACCCATTCCTTCTCTCCAGAGATGCTGCCTGTCCCACCATAGTTACTTCAGCTTTTTGTGTCCATCTTCGGTTTAAACCAGCATCTGCAGTTCCTTCCGACACAGAATCTTTGCTCATGATTGAAATGCTGTGTTGCAGGTAACATCTGAGCAAATCTCTCCCCCCTTTAAATGTTCTTGGATTTCAAAGGTTTCAAAGGACTTTTATTGTCACGTGTGCCTATCAAGGTACAGTGATATTCGTATTACCATACCGCCATATTAAAAAAAGGAACATGACACACAACTACATAAAGGTTGACATAAACATCCACCACAGTGGATTCCCCACATTCCTCACTGTGATGGAAGGCAATAAAGTCTAAACTTCTTCCCTCATTTTCTCCTGCGGTCGGGGCAGTCGAACCACCCGTCGGGGCGTTCGAAGCTCCCGCAGCCAGCGATCGAAGCTCCCGCGTCAAGGCGGTCAAGGCGGTCAAAGCCCCCGCGTCGGGGCGGTCGAAGCCCCCGCATTGGGGCGATCGAAGCTACTGTGGTTGGAGCTCCCAAAGTCGGCCTCTAAATAATTATCAATGTACATTCTATCTCTACATGCATACAATGTGAATTGAAAGGAAAGCTACAAAATAATTTTTCTTTGTAATTTATATACCTTTATTAGAGAAGTCAAGAGCTTCCAATAAAGTTTGCATTTTAAATATCAACTCAACATTGTCACACGGGACCTCTTTAATATTGGTGCTTATACACCATAAATTGATGTAGATATAATTTTTGGAAGGTTCAAGCTTCATATTTATCCCTTCGGAATGACATCTAACAAAGACTGAATCTTAGTCTTGTTGGATGATTTCACCATTGGCTTTTCGTCTGTGGTAGTCCCACAACATCTGCAGTTGTACAGGGTCCTGGTGCAACCACATCTGGAGTATTGTGTGCAGTTTTGGTCTCCTAATTTGAGGAAGGACATCCTTGCTATTGAGGCAGTGCAGCATAGGTTCACCAGGTTAATCCCTGGGATGGCGGGACTGTCATATGAGGAAAGATTGGAAAGACTGGGCTTGTATTCACTGGAGTTTAGAAGGATGAGAGGGGATCTTATAGAGACATAAAATCATAAAAGGACTGGACAAGCTAGATGCAGGAAAAATGTTCCCAATGTTGGGGGAGTCCAGAACCAGGGGACACAGTCTAAGAATAAAGGGGAGGCCATTTAAAACTGTGGTGAGAAGAAACTTTTTCACCCAGAGAGTTGTGAGTTGAGAGTTGTGAATTTCCACAGAAGGCAGTGGAGGCCAATTCACTGGATGAATTTAAAAGGGAGTTAGATAGAGCTCTAGGGGCTAGTGGAATCAAGGGATCTGGGGAGATGGCTGGCACAGGTTACTGATTGTGGATGATCAACCATGATCACAATGAATGGCAGTGCTGGCTTGAAGGGCCAAATGGCCTCCTCCTGCACCTATTTTCTATGTTTCTATGTTTAACAACAAAACCAAAGTGGGTTCAGAATGCAGCAAATACGTGAGTTTGGAAAAAAAACAAGGAACTGCAGACGCTTGTCCATCAAAGAGCATCAAAGGTTATGGAGAGAAGGGTGGGGAATGGGGTTGAGAGGGAAAAATAGAGCAGCCATGATCGAATGGCAGAGCAGACTCGATGGGCCAAAAGCCCTAAATCTGTTCCTATTGTATGTCTTTAGGTCTTATACTGGTTTACAAAAACTGACACAAAGTGCTGGAGTGAATCATGATGGAGAAGGTGGATAGGTGATATTTTGGGTCAGGACCCTTCTTCAGACGATTGTAGAGGTGAGTGGGGGTAGGTGAAGATAGCTGATTGAAGAGCTATGATTTGTGAAGCCAAAGGAAGAAATATAGTTTAGGGGGAGAGGGGGAGATATAGATGGGAGTTCAGATGGGGCATAGGGGAGGGGAAGGGAAGAAAGGAGGTGTGGGGGAGAAAGGGGGTGTGGGGGTGGGGGGTTTAGAGGTTACCTAAAATTGGACAATTCAATGTTCAAATCACTGGGTTGTAAGTGGAGTTCCCAAGTGGAATATGAGGTGCTTTCTTCTAGTTTACCCTTTCTTCTAGCCTCACCCTTGCTTAAGAATGTTGGAGTCTGGATAATGAATGACTACAGCTTTTTAAGTAGCTTTTCCCTTCGAAGAAGGAGGAAATGCATGGATGTCTTTATTCATTAATCTACTTTAGCGACAGTAAATTCAATGCAAGTGCAACATAATGCAGCGCAGACAGATATCTGGAAAACCAGATCATTATGTATAGCAGTGCACTTGAAAGTAAAAGAATATTATACTGAGCAGAAATAAACGATAGCCTGTAAAATATATAATGCAGCATGATGGCAATCCATTAAATGTTGATTTTGTACTAATCAACCTTCACTTGAACTCTGACTTTAAAATTTAAATTCATATTTTTCATTAATCTTGTATGATTTCATCATTTGAATGGAGAGGAAATGAACTATGGTTTAGATTAGTTTAATTTAAAGATACAGCGTGGAAACAGGCCCTTCGGCCCACCGAGTCCGCACCGACCAGCGATCCCCACACATTAACACACTGTTCTACTCTTGGGACAATTTTTACACTTATACCAAGTCAATGAACCTATAAACCTGTACATCTTTGGAGTGTGGGAGGAAACCGAAGTTCCCAGAGAAAACCCGCGTGGTCACGGGGAGAACGTACAAACTCCGTACAGACAACCACCCGTGGTTAGGATCGAACCCGGGTCTCTGGCGCTGTAAGGCAGCAACTCTACCGCTGAGCCACCGTGCCACCCTTTAAGATGGCATTAAGATGGTGTGGATTGAGCTGGGCACAGATCACCAGCCAGTGCCACCACTAGTCCACACTCAGCTGACACAGATGCAGAGGGCCGATCTCATTCTTTCACTGCAGAGTAACGAGATCTCAATGGTAATAAGATCACAATTGTGTTGGGCCCCTCATGACAAGCTATACAATAAGGCAGAGTGTCAAATTTGTCAAAGATTTTAACCATTCTTAAATGTTGCTGATATTTACCCACATTTCTTTGTCCTAGAAATTCCATTGAAAAAGTTGGCTAAGGGCTAAAACAGCCCAGCTTAACAGCCAAAGAGTTATAGAGCCATAGAGCATGAAATCAGGCTCTTTCGCCCAACCCATCCATGCCAACCAAAATGCCTCTCCAAGCTAGTCCACATTTGGCAGACATTCCTGGGAGTTCCAGCAAGACCAGGCCCCACTGCTTGAGCCAGGAAAGGCCGCACCATGTGTTGGTAAGTCTTTGACTTACACACACATGGCAAAGAGCCTCGGACTTATTGAAGTTTCAATGATGGAATGCAAACTCCAGTTAACATTAATGCACTCTTCTGATTTCAACAAACCCATGACTTGGTACAGGATTGTTTTATGCAATTCTATGCCCATCAATACAGAGCTGGAAAATAATAGATTAAATATAATAGCATCAATATCATCATAACACAATAATAATGTAATAAATAAAGAAGCTAGTTTTATGATTATCCGTAAGAAGATTTTCCATAACACTTCTAAATGGAAGAATTACACATGACTTATGAATTATGACTTACAGATAATAGCTGTTGCTGGAGGTTTGACTGTAATGGGGAAAGCTTTGCGCAGGTTTAGATTTGTTTAGTTTAGAGATACAGCATGAAAGCAGATCCTACAGGCCACTAAGTCCATGCCAACCATCGATTACCTTAAATACAGGAGGACTGGAGGGTGGCAAATGTTGTGCCTCTATTCAAGAAGGGCTGCAGGGAAAATGCTTGGAACTATAGGCCGGTGAGCTTAACATCTGTAGTTGGTCAGTTACTGGAGAGTATTCTGAGGGATAGGATCTGCAGGCATTTGGATGGGCAAGGGCTGATTAGGGACAGTCGGCATGGTTTTGTACGTGGGAGGTCGTGTGTCACAAATCTGATTGATTTTTTTGAAGACGTGACCAAAAAGGTTGATGAGGGCAGAGCTGTAGATGTTGTGTACATGGACTTCAGTAAGACATTTGACAAGGCTCTGCATGGTAGGCTGCTCTGGAAGGTTAGATCGCATGGGATCCAAGGAGAGATAGCTGAATGGATAGCAAATTGGCTCCATGGAAGGAAGCAGAGGGTGATGGTGGAAGGTTGCTTCTCAGGCTGGATGCCTGTGACTAGTGGTGTGCCTCAGGGTTCGGTGCTGGGCCCGTTACTGTTTGTCATCTACATCAATGATTTGGATCAGAACATACAGGGCAAGATTAGCAAGTTTGCTGATGATACAAAAGTTAGTGGTTTTGCAGATAGTGAAGATGGTTGTGAACGATTGCAGCAGGATCTGGATCGATTGGCCAGGTGGGCGGAGGAATGGTTGATGGAATTTAATACAGAGAAGTGTGAGGTGTTGCACTTTGGGACGTCTAACAAGGGCAGGACCTACACAGTAAATGGTAGGCCTCTGGACAGTGTTGTAGAGCAGAGAGATCTAGGAGTACAGGTGCATGGTTCCTTGAAGGTCGAGTCACAGGTAGATAAGGTGGTCAAAATGGCTTTTGGCACTTTGGCTATCATCACTCAGAGTACTGAGTATAGAAGTTGGGAGGTCATGTTGCAGCTGTATAAGATGTTGGTGAGACCACATTTAGAATATTGTGTTCAGTTCTGGGCACCATGTTATAGGAAAGATATTGTCAAGCTTGAAAGGGTTCAGAAAAGATTTACCAGGATGTTGCCAGGACAATAGGGAGAGGTTGAGTAGGCTGGTTCTCTATTCCATGGAGCGCAGGAGGATGAGGGGAGATCTTATAGAGGTATACAAAATCATGAGAGGAATAGATCGGGTAGATGCACAGTCTTTTGCCCAGAGTATGGGGAATCGAGGACCAGAGGACATAGGTTCAAGGTGAAGGGGAAAAGATTTAATAGGAATCCGAGGGGGAACCTTTTCACACAAAGAATGGTGGGTGTATGGAACAAGCTGCCAGAGGAGGTAGTTGAGGCTGGGACAATCCCATCGTTTAAGAAACAGTTAGGCAGGTACATGGATAGGACAGGTTTGGAGGGATATGGACTAAGAGCAGGCAAGTGGGACTAGTGTAGCTGGGACATTGTTGGCTGGTGTCGGTGAGTGGGGCCGAGGGGCCTGTTTCCACACTGTATCACTCTATGACTCTGCTCTACCCATTCATACTAGTTCTATGTTATCCCATTTACTCATCCACACTCTGCACACGAGGAGCTACTCAAGGAGGTGAATTAACCCTACAAACCTGCACATCTTTGGGATGTGAGTGGAATCTGGAGCCCCCGGACGACACCTATGTGGTCCCATGGTGAACGCACTGAACAAACTCCACACAGACAGTGCACAGGGTCATGACTGAACCCTGGTCTCTGGTGCTGCCAGGCAGCAACTCTACCAGCTGCGCCACTGTGCCCCTCGTTTTGGAGACGTTTGCAGAGGTATCACGTTGGAGACATTCGGATATTTGCTTGGAGTTCAGCAGTGCATGTGGAGTGATGGTTATAACATAAAAGGATTATGTCAGCTGCTGTCAAAAGGAAGCAATGTCATGCCAAATCCAGTGGAGTTGACCATAAATCAGCAACACTTCGACATAAAGGTAAATGCCTTTTATTCACAAAATGCTGGAGTAACTCAGCAGGTCAGGCAGCATCTCGGGAGAGAAGGAATGGGTGACGTTTCGAGTCGAGACCCTTCTTCAGACTGATGTCGGGGGTGGGACAAAGGAAGGATATAGGTGGAGACAGGAAGATAGAGGGAGATCTGGGAAGGAGGAGGGGAAGGGAGGGACAGAGGAGCTATCTGAAGTTGGAGAAGTCGACGTTCATACCACCGGGCTGCAAACTGCCCAGGCGAAATAATGCCTTTAATGGATTCATGTAGGAGCTACACGTACCCATATAAAAGGTTATTACATTCTGAAATAGTCCTGCTACTCACCTCCTGTACAGGAAAGTCAAGACCATGATACACACAATCTTCAAATATTAACACAGAAACAAGTGTGAAAATCTAAATGCATTTGGATGTACAAAATAGCACATGTGCCTCCAACACTGAATTGGTTTCTCAGCTCTGAAAAACAATGAGAACAACAATGAGATGCCAGATATCCTCCAAGTTGCAACTCGTGTACATTTGGTGTAATAGTGTTGTTAAATCACCCATTAGACCCTTCTCTCGTGAGAGGCTACATTTTAAAATTGCCACGATGGTTGAACCTGGGAAGCAATTTTATACTCCATGTTTCAGCTTTCTGTTTGGTTAAAGATCGCTGTATTTCCTCCACAAACATCCCAATTGCACCATGCTTAATACACTTTGTTTAAAGCGATTGGGTCTTATTCAGGGAGTCAAACATCTATTTGGTTTCATTTTCAAACAAGCCTTCAATAGTGCCATCATGGATAAAATCAAACCGTTAAAGTGTTTGTTAAATAAACAATCAGATACACGTTATTAACCTGTGAAACTTCAAATTCGTCAAAAATGCTTATCTTTCCATTCATGCAAATATCTGTCATCCCAACTCTATTATTCATTTTAATAATGCAGTTTTGGTTGCCTTTTTTTAGTAGATGAATAATCTGTTCAGATGGATTACTGCAGCTGCATAAAACAAGGAGAGGGGGACTGGCAAGGAGGGAGCTAGCTAGTTGCTGCTTGGTAAAACACTTGATGGATAACAAGACCACAACACTTGTTTCATGGTTGGCACAGGTACAAACAAGCAGATGACTCCTTTAGGTAAGTCTCAAAACTATTATTAAATAAATGATGTGGCAGGAACTTTGCGTAGATTTTCTGCTCTTTTGCTACCAATGTCCATTTAATTAAAAACTGTAAGAGTGGCAATTTTTATTTCAAGTATTTTAAGATTTTTAAAGAGATTAGAACAAATGTGACACTGGTACATCGTGCTTAACTTGTCTCAAAATGATTTAAAAACATATCATACTGAATTATAGCAAACACATTAAGAATGTTCAGCCTTTGCCATGGCAACAGAGAAGTGCAGTGTGCATACCCACATCCATTAATGAATATATGACGTCAGTCATTGTGTCCCAAATAAGTAATTGCCCATGAAGACGTCAGGAAAGAAAGGGCTATTTTGGATAAATTACCAGAAGGGGAAGATGAAGAAAAAATAACAGGGCAATGCTCCTTCATACTTTCCCAGCTTTGGACAAAATTATACCAATCGAAGGCAAGGTTATAGGTCATCAGATCATTCTCAGTTTGAAAGTGCTTCAAGACATCTAATTAAATTTGAGTGTGATGCTCGTGAAAAAAAATTTGAAAATCATTCACCTTTGCAATATTTCAAAATGTAGCTATTTACTGAAAAAATAGTAAATGCTGGAGTTTTCTGGACATTAAAGATGAGGAGCTTCTGTTGCAAGCAAATTGATATATTCCTCATCCACTCAATTAATCTTTGAAGGCTTTTGAGGCATCGAAAATGTATATGTTTACTCATTCTGCTGGCGTTCACAATGCAGGATTTTCTACCAAACAACTTGGAACATTTTTAGCATTAATATTAGAATCTCCAGTCACTGATGAAATATGATAAAGAGGAACTAAAGAATAAATGTTAACTCTCCAGAGTTTAGCAGGCAGACAGAAAATGTCTGCTGTGCTGTAACCGGCTGGTTCTATTTTAATAGCCAGGTTGCATTCATGTACTTGTGTCAGGAGACATGGCCAAAGAAATCTGGAATAGCTCACCAGCAAGAGTTACCTAGGTTGCAATCAGGGTAGATTCAAGAGGGGTTGACAATGTGGGAGGGGAGGGGATATTTAGGATTAGAGGAGCCCAAATATTCCCTACGACAGCTTAGAAAACTCCTCCAACCGTTCTTGGCATTGCCAAAATAACTTCAGCCTCTGCTTCATGCTTGCCCGGTTATATTGGGTGTGTGTAGGAAGTGGACACTGGGCCTGTACTCACTGGGGTTTAGAACAATGGGGGGGAGGGATCTCATTTAAACATACAAAATAGTAAAAGACTTGGATAGAATGGATGTGGAGAGGATGTTTCCACTAGTGGGAGAGTCTAGGACCAGAGGTCACAGCCTCAGAATTAAAGGACGTTCTTTTAGGAAGGAGATGAAGATGAATTTCTTTAGTCAGAGGGTGGTGAATCTGTGGAATTCTTTGCCACAGAAGGCTGTGGAGGCCAACTCAGTGGATATTTTTAAGGCAGAGATTGATAGATTCTTGATTGGTACGGGTGTCAGAGGTTAGGGGGAGAAGTCAAGTCAAGTCAAGTCAATTTTATTTGTATAGTACATTTAAAAACAACCCACGTTGACCAAAGTACTGTACATCTGTTTAGGTACTAAGGATAAATGAAACATACTGTAGCACACAAACATATCAGCACATACAAAACAATTCACAGCGCCTCCTCAATGGGCCTCAAACGCTAGGGAGTAGAAATAGGTTTTGAGCCTCGACTTAAAGGAGTCGATGGAGGGGGCAGTTCTGATGGGGAGAGGGATGCTGTTCCACAGTCTAGGAGCTGCAACCGCAAAAGCGCGGTCACCCCTGAGCTTAAGCCTAGACCGCGGGATAGTGAGTAGCCCCAAGTCGGCCGACCTGAGGGACCTGGAGTTAGAGAGGTGGGTTAGAAGATTTTTGATGTAGGGGGGGGGGGATGTCCATTTAGGGCTTTATATGTGAATAGGAGGAGCTTGAAGTTGATTCTGTACCATGCAGGGAGCCAGTGGAGAGAGGCCAGAATCGGGGTGATGTGGTCCCTTTTTCGGGTACCCGTCAGGAGTCTCGCTGCGGCGTTTTGGACCAGTTGCAGGCGGGACAGGGATGATTGGCTGATCCCAGTGTATAGGGAGTTGCAGTAGTCTAGGCGGGAGGAAATGAAAGCATGAATGATTTTTTCAGTGTCGTCGAATTGGAGGAAAGGTTTGATTTTAGCTATGGTACGAAGTTGGAAGAAGCTGGCATGCTTGTCAAACTTTAATGCAGAGTCAAATATCACTCCGAGGTTTTTGACATGCGGTTTGACTAGGCAGGATAGGCTTCCAAGACTGCCTGTTATTGATTTGATGGAGTCGGGGGGGCCGAATAGGATGACCTCAGACTTGCTCTCATTTAATTGGAGGAAGTTCTGTGCCATCCAACATTTTATGTCCTCAAGGCAGTGTAAGAGGCTGTTTAAATTTGACCGGTTGTTGGGTTTCAGGGGGAGGTAAAGCTGTGTGTCATCGGCATAGCAGTGGAAAGAAATGCCGTGCCTTTGAATGATTTGGCCAAGGGGGAGCATGTATAGAGAGAAGAGAATGGGGCCTAGGATGGAGCCTTGTGGAACTCCGCAGGAGAGGCTAGCTGGAGAAGAGGAATAACTGCCTATGTTGATGGCGAAACTCCTATCTTTGAGGTAGGAAACGAAACAGCTCAGGGCAGGAGAAGGCAGGAGAATGGGGTTTGGAGGGAGAGATAGATCAGCCATGATTGAATGGCCTAATGGTCTAATTCTACTCCTATCTAATTTTACTCCTATCACTTATGACCTTATGACCTTCAGTCAGTCTGAAGAAGGGCCTCGACCCGAAACATCACCTATTCCTTTTCTCCAGAGGTGTTGTCTGACCCGCTGAGTTGCCCCAGCTTTCTGTGTCTATTTTAGGTGCGTCACAGCAGAATTGAACATTTAGTGATGGATTGCAGGTTTCAAAGAGTTTTACAGCAGAGAAATATGCCCCTCAGCAGAAATTCAGTCCTTTTTGCCCATCCACACTAATCCGATTTGCCCGCATTAGGACCACATCTTTCAGTGCCACGCCTAATTATATATCTGGAGTGTTGGAGGTGAAGGAAAGACCAGATAGAAGTTTATAAAATTATAAGAGGCATAGAGGCATAAGAGGCATAAGAGGTACCTTCTGTCTCCTTTCTCTGTTCGTTTACATATTTACTTATTTATCTATTTATTCATTTCCCTATGTTCTCTAAATCTCTGTAAAGCGTCTTTGAGTATATGAAAAGTGCTATATAAATAAAATGCATTGTTATTATTATTATTAGATTGGGCAGACAGTGAAAGCATTTTTTCAAGGGAGAAATGTCAATTTAACAAGCAGCCTTTACCCACTCTAGTTCACCTACCACCACAACAGGTCCATGGCTAATGCCATCTCCCTGACTCTACACTCATCCCTGGAACACCTAGATAAGAGAAACACCTACATCAGACTTCATAGACTACAGCTCAGCTTTTAATTCCATTATCCCATCCAAGCTCATCTCCAAACTCATGGAACTTGGAGTCAGCACTCACCTCTGCAACTGGATCCTCAACTTCTTGACCGAAAGACCCCTATCAGTGAGGATGGGGGACAAATCATCCCCTATGATAATCCTCAACACTGGTGCTCAGGGTTGCCACCTTTCTCACTCCCAAATAAGGGACAAAAGATGACATCACCGCCCGCGCCCCAGGTGATCTCACCCAGCCAGCGGCTAAATGCTCCCGCTCCACCAATGGCGGCCGCCCGGGCCAGGAGGCGGGTTGCTATGCAACCTCCGTTCGGCGAACACACTCGGCCCCGCTCCCCAAACTCATTCCGTTAGCCTATGCTGTCCGGGCCTACAGTGGCCCCCGGGCCTACAGTGGCTGGGCCTGCAGCGGCCCCCGGGCCTAATACGGGACAAGGGCGGTCCCGTACGGGACAAACCAATTTAGCCCAAAATACGGGATGTCCCGGCTAATACGGGACAGCTGGCAACCCTACTGGTGCTCCACATGAATGTGTTCTCAGCCCCCTACAACTTTGTACACCCTCGACAGTGCAGCCAAGAATGTGTTCTCAGCCCCCTACAACTTTGTACACCCTCGACAGTGCAGCCAAGTACAAATCCAATTCAATTTTACAGATTTGCGGACGTCGGGACTGTTGTGGGTCGGATATCAAATAATAACGAGACAGTGCACAGGAAGGAGACTGAGAACCTCACGTCCTGGTTCAAAATAATGACCTTTCACTCAATGTCAGCAAGATAAAGGAGATAGTGAGGAAGCCAAGCAGTACACATACATTAATGGAATACATGAAAGCTTCAAATTCCTAGCAGTAAATATCACCAGAAACTTGTCCTGGATACTCGTATTGAATCAATAGCCAAGAAAGCACATCAAAGCCTCTACTTCCTTAGACGGCTGAGGAAGTTTAGCATGTCCTCAACAACTCTCACCACCTTCTTCAGATGTGCAGGCGAGAGCATTTTATTAGGATGTATCACAGCTTGGTTTGGGAACAGCTCCATCCGAGACCCAAAGAAATTGCAGAGTATTGTGGATGCAGCCCAGACCATCACACAAACCAATCATCCTTCCATTGACTCCATCTACACTTCACACTGCCTCGGCAAGGCCAGCAGCGTAATCAAGGACGAGTCTCACCCCGGCCACTCCCACTTCTCCCCTCTCCCATCGGGCAAAAGGTACAGAAGTGTGAAAACGCACACCTCCAGATTCAGGGACAGTTTCTTCCCAGCTATAGTCAGGCAACTGAACCATGCTATTTCCAACTAGAGAGCAGTCCTGAACTACTATCTACCCCGTTGGAGACCCTTGGACTATCTTTAATCGGACTTTACTGGCCTTTATCCACTATTTCGCTGATGGTATACCACGCAACTAAAAGCTTTTAACTGTACTTCAGTAGACACGACAATAAACTAAACAAACGAAACAATCACCAGGATATAAGGTACATTATATTCTATTACAGTCATTGGAAGGAAATTACGATGACATACAAAATAAGGGAATGATTCTCAAAAATCAATTTGCAATCTGGAAAAAGTAAAAATTACTTATCAAAGGTATTTATTCACAAAATGCTGGAGTAACTCAGCAGGTCAGGCAGCATCTCAGGAGAGAAGGAATGGGTCACGTTTCGGGTCAAGACCCTTCTTCAGACTGAGAAGGGTCTCGACCCGAAACGTGACCCATTCCTTCTCTCCCGAGATGCTGCCTGACCTGCTGAGTTACTCCAGCATTTTGTGAATAAATACCTTCGATTTGTACCAGCATCTGCAGTTATCTTCTTATAAAATTACTTATCAGATTGTTGCCAATGAGAAATTCTTCTGCTGAACTAAAGCACATTGGCACAATGGACAAATGTCTATGTTAATGCAGTCATTTAACACAATGCCACGAAAGCAGTCCTGAATAGACTGTGTTCTCAATTAATTGATGCCAGATGCACATTTTTCAAACTTAGATAATTATCTCCTAATGTCCATTGGTATTCAACAGCTTGAATGAGATCTTACCAAAATGCTCCAAGCAAAACAAAGAAATTAACCTATTTTACTAGAATCTTTATGGCAATGGATTTCAACAAATGATGGGTTTTTTTTAGAAAAATGATGGCGTGTAGAGCAATAATGTATAAACCTTAGAGAAAAGCAGAAAGTGTAAAACAGCTGGAAATATTTAGCAGACACGACAACACTGGTCGATGGAAACACGGTTAACTTTTCAATAATTTTTCATCTCAACTGGAAAGGCTTTGAACACAAACATGTTTGTGAGTGTAGATGGGCACGTGACAGTGTGACAAATCAGTGTAGATGTGCATGTTGACTCTCAGCGTGGACATGGTGGGCTTGAGGCCTGTCCATGACTCTGGACAAGAGAGGGGTAGAGAAAACAAAGGGCCTATCTGTGTTAGGAAGAACACTGCGAGATATTGGTGGTGAAAGGGGATAGGGAAGACTTGTTAATCACTGCTGGGCTGTGTAGAAGAAATGTAAATAAAGCAAAATGAATAAAGCAAAAGAAATGTCACTCATGACATGAAACACTGGAGTTGCTGGAAATCTGAAATAAAAAGACCTGGCAAATCACACCGCGTCAGAATTAAAAGGCCTGTCCCACTTAGGCGATTTTTTAGGTGACTGCCGGCGACTGTCAAAGTCGTAGCAGATCGCCAAAATGTTCTTTTACCCGACGACAATGACCTCGACAATGCCGAGTCAGGTCGAGATTACACCGTCTTCGGAAACATCGCCAAATTCCCACGCTGTCAATGCTTTCCGGCGTCCTAACTTTCACTGAAATCACTGACAAGTCGGTAAGTACTTGAGAGTTTTGAAATATAACATCTTGCCCGGGTTACTTGAAAACCAAGCTTCACGGTAACAAGGCATAAACTGGATTGACTTCCAGTTTACTAATAGCAGTATTAAGAAATTTAATTTTAAAAGTGGTTAAATGGATTTTTGTGCGGAGTGTGGGCATTCTTTGAAAATGTACGAGAGATGCATATCTGGTTTTTGGGTTGCATATCTGGGTTGGGAGCCCACTTTAAATGTAATGGCTAATGGCCACAAACATCGCGAAAATTCCCACGCTTACCGGACCGTCAAACTGTCGCCTCCAATCTACCTGTCAAATGTCCTGACGGTAAATAAATTGGTTAAACACAAGTATTTTATGGTATCTTCAAATGGCTTTACTTAATTTAATATTATGTGCTTCTAAGTGGATCTAAGAGAACCTAGCAAACCTGGGGACAGCATGCGACAGCAACGATACCTGGCGACAAGCCAGCTGTCACCGAGAAATTTCATACCGGATGAATTCTCAGCCCCGCGCCGAGATCCTCTATGATTCTTGGAAGACTCCTCACGATCATGCCCACGACACCCCGGCGAACTGTCGGCGACAGCCTAGTCACCGGCAGTCACCTTAAAATCGCCTAAGTGGGACAGGCCCATTAACATTACAGGCTGATGATCCTTCATCAGAACTGACCACCTCTGACACACACTGGTAAGGTATATTATCTGAGGTTGTTCATTTCGTGCTGGCTGAATTCTACCTAGCTGGAAGAAGGGATGTTGATGTTTAAATTCACTTTGGTCTTCACAAGGAGCAGAGTACAATGCCAAATGCAGAGAAATTGGAGAGGAAGTGGGTTGCAGAATTGAAGTAACAGACAACTGGAAATTCATAATCAAACTTGTGGACTGGACAGGAATAATCTGCAAAGAGCTCACACAATCCATATTTGATTTCTCCAATGTGGAGACTGGAGACTACATTGGAAAAAGTTGTTGAAAAGACGTTGGTTTAAAAATCCAGTGATCGTTCCCTGGATGGTGAGGGCGGTAAGATGCAAAGGGAAGATGCTGCCACCTCCTGAAGTTGCACAAGCAAGCAGCATGAGTAGATGAATGGGTCTTGATGCAGATGGAAGAGAGTCAAGGACAAAATGATTCTTGGAGGGTAAGATGTGCTTGGTGGTGGCATCTTGTTCAAGGTGATATGTATCGTTAAGGACAATTCATTAATATGTAGAGTGGTAGGGTGAAAGGTGAGGATAAATCCTTGTCGTGGGTGGAAGTGGGGGAAATGGAACAAATCTGGTTGAGACCCCTGTTAACGATGGTGGGGTCAATAACCACCGTGAAGGAAAACTGAAGCCATCTTAGAACCACAGGGGTGGAATATGTTGTCATCAGAATGGATGCAAAGGAGCCTGAGAAACTGGAGAATAGAATGAAATCCCGTCAGGAAGCAGGGTGGGAGGTTCCTATGATCACATTCATAAGCCATAGGAGCAGAATTAGGCCATTCAGTCTACCATCAAGCTGTCCATCAAGTCTACTCCATCATTCAATCATAGCTGATCTATCTCTCCCCCTCAAACCCATTCTCCTGCCCTCTCCCCATAACCCCTGACACCCTTACCAATCAAGGGCCTGTCAATCTCCGCTTTAAAAATATCCAAATGACTTGGCCTCTACAGCCATCTGCAGCAATATATCCCACAGATTCAACAAAGTGCAGCACGGTGGCGCAGCGGTAGAGTTGCTGCCTTACAGCGAATGCAGCGCCGGAGACTCAGGTTCGATCCTGACTACGGGTGCTGTACTGTACGGAGTTTGTACGTTCTCCCCGTGACCTGCGTGGGTTTTCTCTGAGATCTTCGGTTTCCTCCCACACTCCAAAGACGTACAGGTTTGTAGGTTAATTGGCTGGGCAAATGTAAAAATTGTCCCTAGTGGGTGTAGGATAGTGTTAGTGTGCGGGGATCACTGGGCGGCGCGGACCCGGTGGGCCGAAGGGCCTGTTTCTGCGCTGTATCTCTAAATCTAAATCTAAATCTAAATCTAAACATCCTCTGGCGAAAGAAATTCCTCCTGATCATCTTTCTGAGGGTACACCATTTTATACTGAGGCTGTGGCCTCTGCTTTATGGACTATCCCATCAGTGGAAACATTCTGTCCACATCCACTTTATCCAGGCCACGATATTTCCAAGTTACTTGTGGAGGTCCCTGGGTCCATCATGGCTTGCACCTACTAATCTATCTCCAGGGACGGAAAGGTCAGGAAAGAGAAGTTACGAAAGAAACGTGGAAATGAGACCAGGGTGTAAAGCTGGCAACCAAAAAGAATGAGGCTTTCATGATCCGTATACCATTGCAGGAAGCAAAGCAGTGCTGATCACTCGACTGAAAAAGACATGAATATTGCCCAAATTATTAATAAAGCAAGGACTGTTTCATATGTCCCAGAGTGAAGCTGACATCTCTTGGACCCAAGGGAAGGTTGTCATCAGTACATGTTAGATGTACAGAAAGTGAGTGGATTTAAAAGTTACTCGCTTATGGACAATGAGACTTCTATTTACGTCTTAGAATACATTAGTGGCTGAACTTTTATGGAGTTTCTATTGATTATATGTAAAACTACAGCAGAAGACCCACGGAAATCCAAGAGCATTATTTATGCCTCAGTTAGACCGACTGAACAGGATGGAACCCATTTACATTTTCATTCATGACATTGGGATTACTAGTGAAATGGGAATGGAATTTGCAACCAGTGGTTTCAATCTTAATATCACACCAGGCATCACTCATATAGAGTCATAAAGTCGTACAGCTTGGAAACAGGCTCTTCAGTCCAACTTGCTCATGTTGACCAAGATGCCCCATCCACACTAGTCCAGCCTGCCCACGTTTGGCCCAATCCCTCTAAACCTTTCCAATGTCTGTACTTCTCCAAATATCTTTTAGATCTTGTTCTGGTACCTGCCTCAATTACCTCCTCTGGCAGCTCGTTCCATATACCCACCATCCTGTGTGAAAAAGTTGCCCCTCAGGTTCCATTAATTCACCTTAAACCAATGTCTTCTAGTTCTTGATTCCCCTACTCTGAGTAAAAAAACTGCATTTACCCTACCTGTTCCCCTCATGATCCATACACCTCCATAAGATGCCCTCCAACTTCCTGTGCTCCAAGGAATAAAGTCCTAGGCTGCCCAACCTCTACCTATAGCTCATGCCCTCAAGTCCTGGCAACACCCATGCAAATCTTCTCTGCACTCTTTCCAACTTAATAACATCCTTCCGAGAACAGGGTGATCAAAACTGAACAAAATACTCCAAATGTGGCCTCACCAACATCTTGGACAACTGTAACGTAACATCCCAACTTCTCTGCTCAATTGACTGACGAAGCCCAATGCACTGAAAGCCTTCTTGACCACCCACTCTACCAGTGACACCACGTTCAAGTCAATATGTACAAGCACTCCTGGATCCCTCTGTACTACAACACTCCCCAGGGCACTGCCATTTACTGTAGATGTCCTACCCTGGCTCGACTTCCCAACTTGCACTTATCTGCATTGAACATTAATCGTTCCTCAGCCCACTTGTCCAACTGATTTAGATCCTGCTGTAATTTTTGAAATCTACTTGCCTGTCAATCCATATGCAGACAGGTGATCTACTGTAGGTTGAATGCTAAATGCCAGCTTCATTAAGATAGCCTGTTGCAATGATACTGAACAATGTATTGCTTGGTGTTAATGGCTTAATGGACAGAATATCACAGTGAAACAAGATGAGAAATGCCACCTTAGTTGATCAATTGTCTCTTCCTGCTTCCAGTTTACTTTGTTCTTCCATTCTTTTTGCCAGTTCTTAAAACCTTTTGCTGAAACCTTTTGTGTGCCTGGGTCCTGGACTTTCTCACCGCCAGGCCCCAAGTGGTCAGGATGGGAGAACACACATCTAGCCCCCCTCACCCTGAACACAGGATCCCCCCAGGGTTGCGTCCTTAGCCCCCTACTGTACTCCCTGTACACACATGACTGTGTGGCCAGGTTCAGCTCCAACTCCATCATCAAGTTTGCTGATGACATTGTGGTGGTAGGCCTGATCTCCGATAACGATGAGAAGGCCTACCGGGAGGAGTGGCTGATCTGGCACTCTGGTGTCAGGACAATAGCCTCCTCTTGAATGTCACAAAAACAAAGGAGCTGATTGTGGACTTTAGAAGGGCTCAACATCCGAGGACGTACACGCCACTGGAAATAAATGGGTCTACTGTGGATAGGGTGAGCAGCTTTAAATACCTGGGAGTCCACATCACAGAGGATCTGACATGGACAACACACATTGCCGCACTGGTGAGTAAGGCAAGGCAGCACCTTTACCACCTCAAACAGCTGATGAAATTCAGAGTCTCTGAGGATCCTTCAGTGCTTCTACTCTGGGGCTGTAGAAAGCATCTTGTCCGGCAACATCTCAATCTGGTTTGGGAACAGCTCTGCCCAGGACAGGAAGGCGCTGCGGAGAGTAGTGCGTTCAGCTGAACGCACCATGGGAACTACACTCGCCCCCCTGCAGGACCTATACATCAGGAGGTGCAGATCCAGAGCAAGCAACATTATGGGGGACCCCTACCACCCCAGCAACGGACTGTTCCAGCTGCTACGGTCAGGCAAACGCCTCCGCTGTCACGCTGTGAAAACGGAGAGGATGAGACGGAGTTTCTTCCCACAGGCCATCAGGACTGTTAACTCATATCACCAGGTTCTAATTTACTGTATTCATTAATTTTTTTGTGTTATGACTTAAAAAAAAAAAATCTATTCTGTTTTGTAGTTTAGCACAATCCGCAGGCATTGCCACTTTCATTTCACTGCACATCTTGTATGTGTATGTGACAAATAAACTTGACTTGACGATATTCTGAAATCTCGTACTCAGCAACGTTGAAAAAACGGAACTTCCAAATGGATCATCTGCTTGGTTTAAGAAGGAAAATTATCTTCACTTTGCTCTAGAATCACACTAATTTCAAAAGAGAGACACTCAGCCAATCGCACTTGGAAAATATTTCTCTAATCCAACTTCACTAATTTATCTCCGAGCTTTAGTACAATTTTACTCCAAAAATATTTCTGTGGTTCTCCAAGTTAAAGGAACTCAAACCATGGTTGTTGGTGTCCAGTGGCACAGAGAAGATTTAAGCCCTGGTCATCTTTAACACCGATTTGAAGCAATATTGGTTGACCCAGAAGTGAGTGGCATCAACTCATCTCAGGAAAACCGGTTCAACGTTTCAGGATGGATGAACTCCAGGGAGTGGTACACTGTGTAATCAAAGGATTTGTTGGGGCTAGGTGGAGCTGGCCATCTCTTCACCTGACACATGTCTCATTACTTGTTATTTAGTATGCTGAATAATATTGATTGCATTAGCTTCCGTTTTCATGTGCCCGTGATTGATAAGTTTGATCACTGAATGAGGCAACCAATCATTTACTGTCAGCCTTGGTTGTAGATAACCCTTTTAAGTATCTTTTGAATCTAAGATACTAAATGTATTGATCTCTGGCTGTTGTCGTCTAATTTGTCATTGTCTAAGGAAGTGATTGACTACTCTGAGTTCAATGAGCTTGGAAATAATATTCACCCTGAAATAAGTTGAATGCATGTGAATGAGAAGTGTTAAAACCATGGATAAACCTTGGTTTTAGTATTTGTAATGACTGGTAGGCCCCTCACGGAAATTCTGAATGATCCTAATGACTTTCCATTCATGGACTCATCTGATTTGATCTTGCAGTTTTAGTTTCTGTGCCTGTTTCTATACCTTACTTATGATCACTACCAAAGCTGGCCATGAAATTAGCCAATGCATTAAGGAAATTGCAGTTGTCCACTTGGATTTTCAATGAGTTCCTCTACAAAGTGCTTTGAGAGTAAATATGTTCCTGTCATCCTTCCCTTCACTCTTCCTTGAAATCAGCATGCCCGCTAGCAATTATTTCCTCTTCCTTTTACAGCTTTCAAATATTTTTAGAGTAACTATCCGTTTATTAGTATATATCAATGGCATAGATGTCAATCTAAAGTAGTCTTAATTAGACTTACACACAAAATGATGGAGTAACTCAGCGGGGCAGGCAGCATCTATGGAGAGAAGGAATGGGTGACGTTTTGAGTCGAGACCCTTCTTCAGACTAAGAGTCACGGGAGAGGGGAAACGAGAGAGATAAACGGTGATGTAGAGATGTAGATATGGAACAAATGAATGAAAGATATGCTAAACAAGTAACGATGAGAAAGGAAACAAGCCATTGTTAGCTGTTTGCTAGGTGAGAACGAGAATCTGGTGCGACTTGGGTGGGGGAGGGATGGAGAGAGAGAGGGAATGCAGGGGTTACTTGAAGTTAGAGAAATCAAAACTCATACCACTGGGTTGTAAGCTGTCCAAATGAAATATGAGATGCTGTTCCTCCAATTTGCGTTTAGCCTCACTCGGACAATGGAGGAGGCCTAGGACAGAAAGGTCACTGTGGGAATGGGAAGGGGAATTAAAGTGTAAGGCAACCGGGAGATCAGGTAGGTCCAGGTACAAAGCAACGATATAAAGGGCTGCAATTGCAATTGATTTATGTGCAAGCAAGTGTACTTTTGTTGCTGATTTTTATGGTAGCCTTGGAAATGTTTAAATGTTGTTGTACATGATTATAAATAAAGTTGACCATTTTGAGTAAAAGGAGTAAGAACACAAACTGCTTCTGGATTGAAATTATACTTGGGCTCTTGATTCCCAGTTGCCTCCAATTTAAAATGTTTCATTTTTGTGTTTCGATGCTTCTACTGCCTTTCACCACTCTCCCCATTCCGCTTGTAATATTCTCCAGCACTGAGCTAACAACAATGAGCTCAATTAGCCCAGTCACCCATACCTCATGTCTCATGTCTCCTGTTCTGGAATTCCCTTCCAAATCCTGTCCCCACATCCAAACTTCCCTCCATCCTTCAGGAGTCTCAGAGGTCATTCATATGACCCCCATTTGGTCATTCATCCTAATTCCTTCAAATCTGCAAAGCATTTTCCGGCATTTTATTTGTTCCCATTGCTTTGACATTATATTTTTCCTTAAACCATAGAACAGTTCAGCACAGGAACACACACCTCGGTCCCTGGTGTCTGTACTGACATTGATCAGCAACAGAATGGCGGGACTATCATATGTTGAAAGACTGGAGCGACTAGGCTTGTATACACTGGAATTTAGAAGGATGAGAGGAGATCTTATCGAAACGTATAAGATTATTAAGGGGTTGGACACGTTAGAGGCAGGAAACATGTTCCCAATGTTGGGGGAGTCCAGAACAAGGGGCCACAGTTTAAGAATAAGGGGTAGGCCATTTAGAACTGAGATGAGGAAAAACTTTTTCAGTCAGAGAGTTGTGAATCTGTGGAATTCTCTGCCTCAGAAGGCAGTGGAGGCCAATTCTCTGAATGCATTCAAGAGAGAGCTAGATAAAGCTCTTGGATAGTGGAGTCAGGGGGTATGGGTAGAAGGCAGGAACTGGGTACTGATTGAGAATGATCAGCCATGATTACATTGAATGGCGGTGCTGGCTCGAAGGGCCGAATGGCCTACTTCTGCACCTATTGTCTATTGTCTATTGTCTAATTGTGTTGTAACCTGAGGACTTCTTGCATTGAATGTATGCAGAGGAATACGATATTGGTTTGTGATATTGTTACAATTGAAACTGGGTTGCAACATGAAAATTAAATGCATGACGTAGTTAAGTCATGTGATTTAGATGGCGCGAACAGTTGCAGAATGAGAAGCCTGTAGAAGCCATTTTAATAGATGGAACTGTTAAAAGAGTACTGCAGCACAGAGTGACGTCTCCATTCTTTATCTTGAAGATAGACTTCAAGGCAACACAAAACATAACGAGGTTACTGTAGAACATGGATGTTTCTCGTATATGGACAAACCAGCTCATAGACAAACTTCTCAGGAATGGGACACTTTTAAACCCAGGGACTGCCCATACAAACTTTAGATTGAGAGGCTTTGACCACGCCATAGCAGAACCTGCATAGTTAGTTTCCCTGGTTTACATGGGGCTTAGAGGGGGCTAGTGCTTAAAATATGCACACAGTTTGGCTCATAGAGGCCCCCTCACTATGAACTGGCAGGTCTGGCACGTACCTATTGGTACAAATAATACTTTGCACATTATCTTGAAATTATCTTGACAAGCGGTAAAAGCAGGAAAATTCACCTTTATTATTATCTGGGCCATTGTATCCTAGCTTGGCAATTCTGAATACTTAATTAGACTATAAATTGATTATCAAAATGGTTTAGTGTAAGATCTCCCAGCTGTTGATGAACGGTATTTAGATTTAGAGATACAGCACAGAAACAGGCCCTTCGGCCCACCGGGTCCACGCCGCCCAGCGATTCCTACACCCACTAGGGACAATTTTTATTTATTTCCAACATTTGCCCAGCCAATTAACCTACATACCTGTACGTCTTTAGAGTGTGGGAGGAAACCGAAGATCTTGGAGAAAACCCACGCAGGTCACGGGGAGAACGTACAAACTCCGTACAGACGGCGCCCGTAGTCAGGATCGAACCTGAGTCTCCGGTGCTGCATTCGCTGTAAGGCAGCAACTCTACCGCTGCGCCACCGAGCCGCCCTGTTTTGCAGTGATGAATGCTCCATATTTCGTTATTCCTCATCAGACTAGCTGGAAAGATTTTTTCCCTGGAGAGACTATTCTTTCATTTGCTACTGCTGAGGAAAAAAAACTACTTATGAATCTTTTCTGTCATTTTATTGGTATGGTTTTTGATGAAGGGAGATTAGATTAAATGAGAGAAAGAAGAAATAAAATTGGAGGTGCAGGAAATCTTAAAATACAAAGAGGGAATGGTAAAAACCAGGCAGTATCTTTGGAGAGAGAAATAGAGTTGATATTTTACATCAATGATCAATTTAGATGTTATGATGAAAGGTAATCTGAAATATGAACTGTTTCTCTCTTTATAGACTATTCCTGACTTGTAGACTATTTCTACCACTTTCTTCTTATGGATCAAGTGAAACATTTTTTGGATGCATATAATGAGTGCTTCAAAAGATACTTTATTAATTATAACATGCTTCACTGTGTCTAAGGTTCTGTGCAATCATGTTAGCCCGTAAATATTTATCATCAGAGCAAAATATTGGCAATGCTAGTTGATCGTGCATACATAAGGGTACAATTTTTGTGATAACATAAATTGATATTTATTTATTTATTGTGATATTTCTGACGATATCATTCTGGCCAGTGAGAAAGTCTGAATGGCACTCTTTGAATTTCCAGCTGGAACGGCAGCCCTTTTGTCTGTAGTACTGAATGGAACAAGGTCGCAGGGCATAAACAGCATTGCATCATGGTGCTTTTATTCATTGGGGACTGCTTACATTTACACAGGACATCTAGATGCAACAGTTCACAATCTTCAAACGAATATCTGGCCAATCACATTTCCAGTGATGTAGCAGGTACTTATATGATTAGTACGTGTGTCAGGGGTTATGGGGAGAAGGCAGGAGAATGGGGTTGAGAGGGAAAGATAGATCAGCCGTGATTGAATGGCAGAGTGGACTTGATGGGCCTAATTCTGCTCCTATAACTTATGAACTTATGAACTATATTTAGTTACAGAATGATGAAAGAAGGATGGATTTTCTATAAAGTTTCTGAAATAGTAGACATGCTTGCGAGAAATATTTTAATAGTATAGTTTAGTTTATTTATTGTCACGTGTACTGAGGTACAGTGAATAGCTTTTGTTGCGTGCTAACCAGTCAGCGGAAAGACAATACATGATTACAATCAAGCCATTCACAGTGTACAGTACATGATAAAAATGTGATATATCTATGCCTAGAACGTATAAGGCCTGCATATTCTTCTTATTCTTCTATTCATTTCTCTGATTACAATCTGCTTAATTATTACTAAAAGTTGGTTATACAATGGAAAGCAAACATTATTGTGCTTGTCTCTGCCACCATCTCAATTATGAGCCATTTCTAACTCTGAATAAATAAACATTCAGCCCTGGATAGAGATGGTGTTTATAAAAAATAACTAGCTGCGGATATAAAATATAAAATACCCTCATCTATAATGGGTAAGAAGTGTCAGAGCTGGACACTATCTCTAAAGCTAATTCAATTGTCATAAAGTATTAGCTTCACTGGTTGTAGGACATTTGGAAATTAGGGAACACCGGCTTTCCATTACTGGCCTGTTCATAAGGTCATAAGTGATAGGAGCAGAATTAGGCCATTCGGCCCATCAAGTCTACTCTGCCATTCAATCATGGCTGGTCTATCTCTCCCTCCTAACCCCATCCACCTTTTTCTCCTCATTACCCTTGACACCCATACTTATCAAGATCTATTTATCTCTGCCTTATCAATATCCAGTGACTTAGCCTCCACAGCCTTCTGTGGCAAAGAATTTAATAAATTCACCGCCCCCTGACTAGAAAATCCTTCTCATCACATTCCTAAAGGAACGTCCTTTAATTCTGAGGCTCTGGTCTCTGGTCCTAGACTCTCCCACTAGTGGAAACATCCTCTGGACATCAACTCTATCCGAGCCTTTCACTATTTCACTGTTCCTGATACAGTGAGCTGACCGACCTGATCCTGAGGCTGAAGGACCTTCCAACCCAGAATATTGCCTGTCCATGTCCTCCAGAGATGCTGCCTGACCTGCTGAGACACTCCAACACTGTGTGTTTTTGACCTAATCCAACCATTGTCCTGCAACGTGGGTGAGATCACAACCAACAACTGGCCCCCAGCAAAAATAATCCCAATAACCTTTGGACTCTTTTAAAATTCCTCTGTCAGTCAAGCATTATTTAAGTGGCTTTACAATGTCAATTCTTTTCCTAAAAAAAAGTTTTTTAAATCATACTGAGCTAGAAATTAATGATCCTAATAAACTATAGAGCAGATAGAGACAAAATGCTGGAGTAACTCAGCGGGGCAGGCAGCATCTCTGGATAGAAGGAATGGGTGACGTTTAAACCCATAGATGTGCTTCCTCAGTGTTTGTAACTCCATGGAAGTGAATCTGCTTCTGCTGCCAGGTTTTCCTGGGATGATGAGTCTGAAGCACTGATGTCCCAGTCCTTTCTTCCATCTGTTTGCTCCGTTTTGGGGGGTTGATGACGGGTCTTGCAACAGAGCATGAGGTCAGTCTGAAGAAGGGTCTCAACCCGAAACGTCACCCATTCCTTCTCTCCTGAAATGCTGCCTGTCCCGCTGAGTTACTCCAGCATTTTGTGATACCTCAGAGCATGAGGTTAGTTCATTCTTCTTTTGGCTTCCAGTTTATTTCAACTTCAGCATTTTAAATCACGGCACAGAGGTCACAAGAGAGACAATAGACAATAGACAATAGGTGCAGGAGGAGGCCATTTGGCCCTTCGAGCCCACACCGCCATTCAATGTGATCATGGCTGATCATTCTCAATCAGTACCCCGTTCCTGCCTTCTCCCCACACCCCCTGACTCCGCTATCCTTAAGAGCTCTATCCAGCTCTCTCTTGAATGTATTCAGAGAATTGGCCTCCACTGCCTTCTGAGGCAGAGAATTCCACAGATTCACAACTCTCTGACTGAAAAAGTTTTTCCTCATCTCTGTTCTAAATGGCCTACCCCTTATTCTTAAACTGTGGCCCCTGGTTCTGGACTCCCCCAACATTGGGAATATGTTTCCTGCCTCTAACGTGTCCAACCCCTTAATAATCTTATACGATAGAAGAAAAATAATCAGGGACCATCTGACAGAACTGCCAGCTGAAAGTAAGTCCACCCCAGCACCTGAAGCAAAACGTCGCAGCTGAGCCGATGAAATTACTTGGGTTGAAAGATAAGGACGTCGGCATCAAGAAAAGTGTTGAACTCCCAGCCGGTTTTACCAGTTGCCAGCATTTCCCCCCCAAAATGACAGTTTCACCAAGGAATGCTGTCCACAGACCCTATAAAGGAACATCAAAGCGATTCGAACTGGACAAACTGTTTTACTCAATGTACTGACCCTAATAAACTACAGAGCAGATAGAGACAAAATGCTGGAGTAACTCAGCGGGACAGGCAGCATCTCTGGAGAGAAGGAATTAATTAATTAATTAATGAATTAATGTTTCGGTGGTGTTTCGGGTTGAGACCCTTTTGCAGACCAAGAGTCAGGGGAGAAGTGTCTCAATACGAAACGTCACCCATTCCTTCTCTCCAGAGATGCTGCCTGTCCTGCTGAGTTACTCCAGCATTTTGTGTCTATCTTCAGAATATAAACCAGCATCTGCAGTTCCTTCCTACAAAACATTAGAGCAGGTTGTTCCTCATCTCATACAAGTGTGTGAGATGGTACGTCAGTGGAGATAAAATTAAGCTTTAAGTAAGACATTAAGGGTGATTTGAATGGAGGGAGGTGGGTGGGCAGTGCAAGGGTATTTAAACTCATAATAGTCTGATAGCTGCCTCCAATGATCTGTAGCATTTCCAACCACACTCTTGTTAGCAGGAGGTGGGGACCCACTTGGAGACTATCAGCCCCCCTTGAGTTTATTTTAGTTTAGACTAAACCCAAAGGAGATTGATCGCCTTCCAAATGGGTCTTGCTCTTTGACTAGGATTGAGTGGAATACCATGTGTTCTCCCAGCACTTATAATGCACTTGGTGATGGTGGCAATCAGGGAGTGACATTAAATTGTGTGAGGATGATGGGGAGTAATCGAGGCTGATGGGCAACTTTTGTTATGAGTAAGCATGTACAGAACAAGAAAGATAGGTGTGCTTGTAGTGTCATAGGCTTGAGGAATGGAAGGATGGAAAAGGCTTGTCAAGGGCATCATGAGAATGAGGACAAGGCGCGCATCAGGAACGATCAACTGTTTTCAACCTCACTGACCAGCAGAGCTTGAAACAGCCTCTCTATTTCTAGCCTGAATCAGAGTATCATTTCTCTACTGGCTTCCTGGCCAATTTCCAAAGAAACATCAGGCCTCTTCCATGTAGTGGTGCAGAAGTGTTCCTCTGCTGGATCCTTACTGTCCCCAGCTGCACATCAAGGCAAATGTTAATGAAGCAGGGACTAACATTTGATTATTCTAACTCTATTATCAAGATCCTGTCCCTCTTGCTTTCAACTCCATAAATCACAATTTCAAATTGTCCCTTTAACCACATGTACTGGGATCATGACAGATTGGACACTTCCAATCGGGACACCACTGATATTGAGGTACTTGCGATAAAATGCTGTGGAACAATGTCCTAGTCCCACCTCCAGCTTTCCCATTTCACACTGGACCTTCACCCAACTCCACTATAAATGCCCCTCGTACAATAGCAGAGGCCAATAGCATCTCAAAATACAACATTCACCTTCCATGGCGTATTATGTGTCAGATACTTTTTCACAGATGTCTGGGACTTGAACTTGGTTTCTCTTGAATATCGCTGACTAGTCTTACATTGTTTTCCGATACTTCTCAGTTTAACTTTCGGGTTATCAGTGAGTGGGGTTTCAACTGAGAACCTGGTGGGTAAATGGATATCCTTAAATAACTGTTCAAAATATACTCTTAATAATCTTTATTTGGGAAACAGACCTGCTTGAAGATCATTAAATATCAGAAATGTCTAATTTTTTCTGCGATTTTCTACATTTTTATTGGGTCCCTTTCATTTTCCAAGAGTTTTATTATTTTACTTGGTCTGGTTCTTTTCCAACTGTTGTGATATTTTCACATTTCCTATTATTTTTAGATTAGATAAAGTTTTCAACTTAAGGTTTTCTGCAGAAAAAAATATTTGACTGCACAGTGAAGACTTCTTAGTAGATGTCACAGTGGGAACATCTCACTTCGAGATTGTTCTTTAAATCCTGCAGAGGGTCTCGTCGAGTCTTCTGTACCAATGTGAGTTCACCGCCTAAAATAGACGCGAAATGCTGGAGTGACTCAGTGGGACAGACAGCATCTCTGGTGAGAAGGAATGGGTGACGTTTCAGGTCAAGACCCTCATTCAGACCCGAAACATCACCCATTCCTTCTATCCAGAGATGCTGCCTGTCCCGCTGAGTTACTCCAGCATTTTTTGTCTATCTTCGGTGTGAAGCAGCATCTGCAGTTCCTTCCTACATATGAGTTCACCACCTGATAGGTGGTTACACACCGATAAGTCTTAGGCTGAAGCAGCAGTGGTATGAAACGCTCCACATTGAAAACAAGCTTTCAATTTAGCCAAGCTGGAAAATGAACATATTGTTAAAAGTTTTATTTTTAATCAATTTATGTGAAGATTTTCCAATTAAAATAAAACATATCTTTAATACTCTAGGGAGAGATTCTCATTACCATAACATGTAAAAAGGAAGGAAATCACAATTGTAAGGAAGGATGTTTACAGAGGTAGATATCCAGATTAGGGGCAGTTCCGACCCAGCTGTTATCAGGCAACTGAACCATTCTACCAACAACTAGCTTTTGAAAGCAGTGAACAGCTATGTCTGTAGGGAATTGCAAATGGAGGACTTCAGTAAGGTCAGACCACCACTACTGCACCACATACGATAGCTCTAATCCACATCTGCTGCACCTCACAGGATAGCTCTAATCCACATCTGCATTGACATGCAGGAAAAAACGAAGGGAGACAAAATGTGCAGGAGGGAACTGCAGATGCTGGTTTACACCGAAGATAGACACAAAACGTTGGAGTAACTCAGCAGGACAGGCAGCATCTCTGGAGAGAAGGAATGGGTGACGTTTCGGGTCGAGACCCTTCTTCAGACTGAGAGTCAGAGGACTTTTATGGTAAGGGAGTCCTGGCAGTGCTATAAATCCAGTACAATTTGACCCATACCATCCAACAAACGAACGCTTCTCAGAGAGAAATGTTTTGAGGAGAAAAGAGTGCTCGAGAGGCAGGGAGTTTTAGGGGAGGAATACCAGAATTAGGTCCTTCAATAGCATCTCTGAAGGCAGATTATTTCACAAAATGCTGGAGTAACTCAGCAGGTCAGGCAGCATCTCTGGAGGGAAGGAATGGGTGACGTTTCGGGTCGAGACCCTTGTTCAGTCTGAAGAAGGGTCTCGACCCGAAACGTCACCCATTCCTTCTCTCCTGAGATGCTGCCTGACCTGCTGAGTTACTCCAGCATTTTGTGAATAAATACCTTCGATTCATCCAATGTTTCTTATGTTGACTAATCAGATGTGGAATTGGTGTAGGTTAAATTCAGAAGAACTTTGTCACAGATGAGGTCTTTGTATATTGCGTTCGATCCATCACAAGATTGCTTTCTTTTTTTATTACCCTGAAAAGCTGCTTTAAGTGATAGAAGTGCAATTTATAACAGTTTAGAGTGCTGATGCCTGTACCGGTGTAATATTCATGTGATGGTTCTTATTCGAACAGAAGACGGTGTCAGGAATCATTAATATAATGATTCACGTAGAGAAAAGGCGAGTGGCTAAAACTGAGGCATCTTGATATTCCACTCCCTCCAGCTTCAGTACACAACGACCTGCAAGTATTTACTCCAATCTGCAAAGGAAAAATTGCAAAAGGCATGAAGAAGTTGGGAGGAGATGAAATCAGAAGTCTTTCAGAGAACCATGGTGCAATAATGTTCCATCGTGCTGTGAAGAGTTCGAAATTGTAATGAAACCAGTAATGTGACCAAAATGAATGTGGGGCTCCCCAACAGAATGGAGATGCAAGCGACAGTTTAGTTCTTGTGTCTCCAATATCATTTCTCAGTTCAATTGATTTGTCCTGGAAGTTGACACACTCGTACTGAAAGCAATTCATTCTTTGCGATTAATGGACGAAAATACCCCAGTGAGGAGCGAGGTGCTGCAAAGTTATTCACTGAATGATGCTGTGAAGTTGTCAGCCACAAGTCAGCATGTGTGCTATAATTACACTTATCTCTGCAGCGGTGGAAATTACTGGTAATTAAAGATGCATCACATGGCTTATCACATCAAAAGAAGAAGAGCGAAGAAAGAAATCATTCAGAAATAAATTAGAAATCAAAGGATTCAGAAGTCAGCTATTTAGGAGATATTCACAGGTCCACTCGTCCCTTCCTACCCAAACCACCCCATCCCCGGGCACTTTCCCCTGCAACCGCACGAGATGCAACACCTGTCCCTTTACCTCCCCCCTCAACTCCATCCAAGGATCCAAACAGTCTTTCCAGGTGAGACGGAGGTTCACCTGCACCTCCTCCAACCTCATCTATTGCATCCGTTGCTCCAGATGTCAACTTATTTACATCGGCGAAACCAAGCGCAGGCTCGGCGATCGCTTCGCTCAACACCTGCGCTCGGTCCGCGTTGGCCAAACTGGTCTCCCGGTGGCCGAGCACTTCAACTCCCCCTCCCATTCCCAGTCTAACCTTTCTGTCATGGGCCTCCTCCAGTGCCATAGTGAGGCCCACCGGAAATTGGAGGAACAGCACCTCATATTTCGCCTGGGCAGCTTGCAGCCCAGCGGTATGAACATCGACTTCTCCAACTTTAGATAGTTCCTCTGTCCCTCTCTTCCCCTCCCCCTTCCCAGATCTCCCTCTATCGTCCTGTCTCCACCTATATCCTTCACTAGTCCCGCCCCCTGACATCAGTCTGAAGAAGGGTCTCGACCCGAAACGTCACCCATTCCTTCTCTCCCGCGATGCTGCCTGACCCGTTGAGTTACTCCAGCATTTTATGTCTACCTTCAATTTAAACCAGCATCGGCAGTTTTTTTTCCTACTGTTCCATATTTCTTGTCTCCCTCCGCCCTGACGCTCAGTCTGAAGAAGGGTCTCAACCCGAAACGTCACCCATACCTTCCATCCAGAGATGCTGCCTGTCCCGCTGAGTTACTCCAGCATTTTGTGTCTATCTTCGGTGTAAACCAGCATCTGCAGTTCCTTCCTACACATTCTACTATGATGCAACACAAATTGGAAAGAACACGATTAATGAATTGGGATCACCAAATGCATCAGCAGGTCTAAATGGTTACAGCGCAATTGCAATCGTGAATTTGAGAACCTCTTAAAGATTACTTAGCAAACAGAGAAAGAGAAAGAAGCTGTCTTTGGAAACCACCGTCATCCCACAGTAATCAGACGCAATTGTCTGTGTAAGAAAATAACTGCAGATGCTGGTGCAAATCTAAGGTATTTATTTCACAAAATGCTGGAGTAACTCAGCAGGTCAGGCAGCATCTCAGGAGAGAAGGAATGGGTGACGTTTCGGGCCGAGAAACGTCTGAAGAAGGGTCTCGACCCGAAACGTCACCCATTCCTTCTCTCCCGAGATGCTGCCTGACCTGCTGAGTTACTCCAGCACTTTGTGAAGTAGACGCCATTGTCTATCAGGAGCCCAACTGCTTTCCCAGCGAGAGGCCCTTTACATTTCCAGGTAATCACTTCTATTGACACTTGCACAATATAACTTTATTAAAATAACAATGTAACTTATACAGTCTTTAGTATTTTTAGCTAAAAATACTGAAGGCTAAAAACATACAGCCTTTCGCTGAAAATATTTAAAATAGTGACCATAAACAAATTATGTTTATTAAAACGATCTTTACTTTTGAAAATCCTGCAGGGATTTGTTATTGCAAGTCAGAAAGTTTCTTGTCCTTAACCCCTTTTTCCCCATTGAATTGGGGAAATTGATTTTATAGCACATGTTCCATAATATAAGGTTTCTGAGGAATGCAACTAATGCATTGAACTGAACTCTTCATCTTTTTCTTCCTCCTGCCCTAATAACAGAATAGTTCAGTCCAGATCAGTTTAGTTTATTGCCACGTATACCGAGGTACAGAGGGTTTTGTTTTCACTGCGTTTGAGAAGGAGTGCAGCATCTGACTATTGAGTCGTGTACTGCAGAGATGGTGAACAATGGTGGGCACATTGTAAAGTGTGCAGTCAGAAACCAGTGGTACTGTTTGTATGAGTTGGCACACATTCACCTTGGCCACTGATCTGAGGCTCATCTGGCTCTGTATCCAGGACCCTGAGGCACAGCAGTGTTACTGCCTCACAGCGCCAGAGACCCAGGTTCCATCCTGACCACGGGGTGCTGTCTGTCTGGAGTTTGTACGTTCTCCCCATTACCTTCAAGAAACCCTTGCTTTCTCTCTCTCTCCATCCCTCCCCTCTCCCAGTTCACCAGCCAGTCTGACTGTCACTGATTACATTTTATCTCTGCTTTATTGTTACCTTCTCCCAGCTAACAATGATCTATCCTACACTTTCCTTGATCTCGCGTGGGTTTTCTCCAGGTGCTCCGGTTTCCTCCCACACTCAAAGACGTACAAGTTTTGAGGGCTAATTGGCTTGGTAAAATTGCGAATTGTCCCTCGTGTGTGTGGGATAGTGTTAGTGTGCCGGGATCGCCGGTTGGCGTGGACTCGGCGGGCCAAAGTGCCTATTCTGCGCTGTATTTCTAAACTAAACTAAACTAAAATTGCTGCCACTGATCATCAGGATGGTCAGCTGTAGCTGTCTTCTGGGAATTCGCTGGGAGGATTTCCTGGCCCCTTGCTACTATTCGACAATTCTCCAGCGCTGCCTTCTCTCTCTCCCTAGACCTCAGCTGCCTGCAGCCCAGCGGCATGAACATTGACGTCGCTAACTTTAGATAGTTCCTCTGTCCCTCTCTTCCCCCCCCCCCCTCCCCCTTCCCAGTTCTCCCACTGTCTTCCTGTCTCCGCCTATATCCTTCCTTTGTCCCGTTCCCCTGACATCAGTCTGAAGAAGGGTCTCGACCCGAAACAATAGACAATAGACAATAGGTGCAGGAGGAGGCCATTCGGCCCTTCGAGCCAGCACCGCCATTCAATGTGATCATGGCTGATCATTCTCAATCAGTACCCCGTTCCTGCCTTCTCCCCATACCCGCTATCCTTAAGAGCTCTATCTAGCTCTCTCTTGAATGCATTCAGAGAATTGGCCTCCATTGCCTTCTGAGGCAGAGAATTCCACAGATTCACAACTCTCCTCATCTCAGTTCTAAATGGCCTACCCCTTATTCTTAAACTGTGGCCCCTTGTTCTGGACTCCCCCAACATTGGGAACACGTTTCCTGCCTCTAACGTGTCCCATTCCCTCACCCATTCGTCACCCATTCCCTCTCTCCTAGATGCTGCCTGACTGACCTGCTGAGTTACTCCAGCATTTGTGATACCTTCCTAGACTGTCTGAATCCCCTGCAGCCCACACCCTGTCACGCTGCGGCTTGTCTGTTTACCAGGTCAGATTTAATTTCCTTGGGACTGCCGGCACCAGGTGGCCAGGAATCTTGCGTTCAAAAGATGCAGGCTGCCGTGTGCTGATCCACTGTTCCTGCATTTAGCCAATTATCTCAGCACACCTGGAGCTGGAATTATTCATCTGAGCTGGAAGTGTGAATGTGTTGTGCTGCTTATTCTGCAATCAATGGGCAGGTTAATTGTGTTCCTTGACACCAGCATCCATTTTCAGGGCTAATGATTTTTCACTCTCCCCTTGTTACCACAAAGGTTTGAAGAAAATAATTTCAGCAACCCGCAGTGGGCTATCCAGAAGTATGCAACGTGAATTATTATTAAAATTAATAGTATCTTTGACATTATTAAGTTATACTGGCAGATGTACAACACTGAAAACTGTTAAACGTTGGGAAGGGTCCAGCCATAATCCTGGGACATCAATAGTAAACTCTGCTCTATATCTTTTCATTCTTTTCCTGATCCTCTCTCCCTGGTTGAACACCTTAAGTTGTAGGAAATTGCTGCAGATGCTGTTTTAATCCGAAGATAGACACAAAATGCTGGAGTAACACAACGGGCCAGGCAGCATCTCTGGAGAGAAGGAATGGGTGATGTTTTGGGTCCAGACTGGTGTCAGGGGAGAGGGAGATACACAGATAAGGAAGTGTAAGGTGTGATAACAGGACAAAGGGGATGGAGATCAAGGAAAATGTAGAATAGATCATTGTTAGCTGGGGGAAGGTAACAACAAAGCAGAGATAAAATGTAGTCAGTGACAGTCAGACTGGCTGGTGAACTGGGAAAGGGGAGGGATGGAGAGAGAGAGAGAAAGCAAGGGTTACTTGAAGTTAGAGATCAATGTTCTTACAGCCGGTGTGTAAGCTGCCGAAGCAAAATATAAAGGTTTCAAAGGTCTTTTATTGTCATGTGTACCGACATAGAGTGAACAAGACACACAACTACATGAAAGTTAACATAAACATCCACCATAGCGGATTCCCCACATTCCTCACTGTGATGGAAGGCAATAAAGTCTAAACTTCTTCCCTCATTTTTCTCCCACAGTGGGGGCAGTCAAACCTCCCACAGCCGGCAATCGAAGCTCCTGTGTCGGGGCAGTCGAAGTTCATGCGGCTTGGGGTTCTCGAAGTCGGTCTCTGACGATGTTAAGTCCGCAAGCACCCACGGTAGAGCTCAGAAGTCGATCCCTGGCAAAGGGATCGCAGGCTCCGCAATGTTAAAGTCCGCAGGCTCCCATGGTGGAGCTCTCAAAATCGGCCTCCAGCAAAGGCCGCCAACTCCTCGATGTTAGGCCGCAGTGCGGACAGAGACAGAATATGGGAAAAAATTGCATCTCCGTCAAGGTAAGAGATTGGAAAAAAGATTCCCCCACCCCCCACATAAAACGAGCTAAAGAACACTAAAAACTGCCGTTGCAGCTGCGGCTTGCCTGCAGTCCGTTTGTCTTTGTGTTTTTTGTTGTTTTTGTCTTAATTGTAGTTCAGATATGATGTAGTGTTTGCGGCTGTGTGTTATGTGGGGGGGGGGTGGTATGTGGGAACTGTAAAAGTGTCTCTCCCGAACGGAGAACCGACCTTGTTTCTGAGTCGTGTCTCCGTTCCCGCTGCGGCCTACCACCGGCCATGCACCTGGAGCTGGTGGGCTCCGGCTGGGACCACCTGGGGCTCTGGTTCGCAGAGTCCGCGGCCCGGACTCACCACCTGCGGAGCTGGCTGCCTTCGGATGCTGCGGGAGCGGCTGCGACTCATCTCCGGAGGCTCCGGCGCGGGTCGCGTGGATGTCGGAAGCCCGCAGGCCCCTGGGTGGGGGCTGACATTGGGAGCTCCGGCAGCAGCAGCGTCTTCACCCGCCTCGAATCACGGGGCTTGGGTCGGCCCGCCACGGACCTTTCACCGTCTGGCACGGCGCTTCAATGTCGGGAGCCCCGACCGCCCCGATGTGGCAACTCCAACAGCCTGACCGCGGGAGAAGATGGCAGGGGAAGGGAAAAGACATTCTGGCCTTCCATCACAGTGAGGAGGGACTGGAGGAGACTCACTGTGATGGATGTTTCTTTTGTTTGGTGTTGGTTTATGATTGTATGTGTCATTGCATATTTTTATTGCTTATTTTTATTGGTCTTATTGTTGAACTGCGGGTAATCTTTCATTTCACTGCACATTTATGTGTATGTGACAAATAAATTGACTATTGACTATTGATTATTGACTATTTAACACACACTAAAAAAACATTGAAGAAGAAAGGGACAGACTGTTGGCAAGGCAGCCATTGCTGGCGCCACCTGGTGGTAAAATATAAGGTGCTGTTCCTCCAAATTGCGCTGGGCCTCACTCTGACAATGGAAATGTAAGGTGTGAAAATGAGACAAAGGGGATGAAGTTCAAGGAAAATGTAGAATAATCATAAATTAGTTAGGAGAAGGTAACAACAAAGCAAACAGAGATAAAATGTAAACGAGGACAGTCGGACTAGTCGGAGTCTGTCCATAACCTTGTGTTAAATCTAAATCTAATCCTTCTACAAACACAAACCAAAAGGCAATCCATTTGCAAAACAAAATCTCCTCAATTAAGGAGATTTTCCAAGGATTTTGAGTTATTTTGCATTGGTATTAGTGATTAATTTATTGAATTTGTGCTTATTATAAATTTCCAGAAGGCGGTGAGAGATGATGGACCTGCAGATCAGTGGTGGCAATGGGGCCCCAAGGTCCTGGAGGCAGTGGCAGAGAAAAATCACTGACCTTGTATGGAAGGTCAAGGTCAATGAAAGCACCATAAAGTGCATAGAGTCATAAAGTTATACATCATGGAAACTGGCCCTTCGACACCACTCATCCATTCTGACCAAGATGCCCCACCTAAGCTAGTCCCACTTGTTCATTTCCCTCTAAACCTATCCATGTACCTGTCCAAGTGTCCAACTACCTCCTCTGGCAGATTGATCCATATGCCCACCATACTCTGAACGAAAACCCACCTCTCTCTGAGTTACCCGGCAGGTTCCTACTAAACCTTTGCCCTTCTCACCCTCTGCACCATTTGTCTCAAACTCTGCTTGCCCACCTGTCAGTGAGCAGGACATCAGATGGAGTTTTATAATTAAATGATCTTGGAGCTCCATGCAAGTTTGATTTTAAAATTCAGTTCCTTCACAACACCCTTAATTGTTCAAACTCTCACAGATCCATCATGTCACAGCAAATGACTCAACGGTGAATGCATGCGGCTGAACACTGTGCAAATAGTTCTGCATGATAGACATTTCACTGTAAAGGTCAAGCAACTTGTAAAATTTAATGACTGAAGTAAATGACTAATAACTAATGCAAGCCACTAATGTGCTTCTCTTTGCTTACTTAACATGACCATCGTTCTGCTGGCGGTAGGCGGTATTCCCATGGCAACTTGTGAAGTATTTTATACAATTGCACGATTTGTTAGGCTGTACATCTAATGGTTATTCTTGTAGACATTATTCCCATAGCAATGTGCCAATTACTTAGTTTAGTTTAGTTTAGTTTCAAGATACAGCGCGGAAACAGGCCCTTTCGGCCCACCGGGTCCGCGCCGCCCAGCGATCCCTGCACGTTAACACTATCCTGCACCCACCAGGGACAATTTTTACATTTACCAAGCCAATTAACCTACAAACCTGTTTATTCACAAAATGCTGGAGTAACTCAGCAGGTCAGGCAGCATCTTGGGAGAGAAGGAATGGGTGACGTTTCGGGTCGAGACCCTTCTTCAGACCTACAAACCTACAAACCTGTGCGTCTTTGGAGTGTGGGAGGAAACCGAAGATCCATTGCTGTAAGAAAATAACTGCAGATGCTGGTACAAATCGAAGGTATTTATTTCACAAAATGCTGGAGTAACTCAGCAGGTCGGGCAGCATCTCAGGAGAGAAGGAATGGGTCACAAAAGAAGATCCATTGCTGATAGTTAAGTGTCTTTTGCTACATTTCAAAATGCGGCACGGTGGCGCAGGGGCAGAGCTGCTGCCTTACAGCGCTAGACTCCCGGGTTCGATCATGACCACGGGTGCGGTCTGTGCGGAGTTTATACGTTCTGCCTGTGACCAGCATGGGATCTCCAGTTTCCTCCCAGACTCCAAAGACGTGCAGGTTGGTAGGAATAGGACATGTGACCAGGCACAATGAGATTCTTTGCTGCACACACAATGTATACAAATACCAGCCACCTACGGCGCTGACAAAGTTACAAAGTACGCCGGCTCCTCCTTTGTCCATTGTTCTTCCCCTCCCCCCTCACGGCGGTCCCCCCACGCCGAGTCCACCATTGTTCTTCCCCCTCCTCCACGGTGGTCTCCACACTCTCATCGACCGTCGACCAGGGGTTGACCCGCAAGGCATCGCCGCCGCAGCGAGGCTTCACTGCCGCCGAGGCCCCATAGTCACGAGGCTTCACCACTACCACCACTGAGGCCTCACCGCTGCCGACTCCCCACTTCACGCCCCCGTGGTACCGACCCGGGCCTCAGAGAGTAGAATGTGGTCTCGATGCCTCCTGGATCGCCGCGTGGAAGCCTGAGTCGGGGCCTAGCCGGGGCCTTGCGAGTAGAAGCCTGGGTCTAGGCCTGGACTGGGCCTCGCGGGTAGAAGCCCGGGTCTAGGCCTGGACTGGGCCTCATGGGTAGAAGCCTGGGTCTAGGCCTGGCCACGGCCTTGTGAGTAGAAGCCTGGGTCTAGGCCTGGCCTTGTGAGTAGAAGCCCGGGTCTAGGCCTGGCCGGGGCCTAGAAAATAATTTCATCCACCCTTGGATGAACCATTCACCAGTTTAAGAAGCACTGATCTGGAATATGCCAGGCGGGAATATGTCAACCTGGAATGTGGACTTCCTGCTGTGCTGGGAGACCCACAAGTTTTGGGAAGACCAAAGAGCATGTTTCATCGAGCTGACGGTTCTCCAGCGGCACTTGATGTCCATCTCAACATAGGATCTCAAAAGAGCAGGGTGTTAGTTTGACCCTCCCTTCTCTTGTCTCTTGCACACAAGTGTAAACCCCACTCTAATTGAAATCTCCCCCCTGTTAATGCGGATGGCAAATGTGAAGCTAATACTCCAGCAAATACTGATAGGATTGTCACATTTCACTTTCATGCAAGTCGGCTCAGGTTTTACATCTAAAGCAACGATCAGATTAGGATTTTCATTTAGTACGGAAAGAATATTTAATTAATAAGGAATATGGTGAAAGCTTAAAAAATATATTTTGTGAGGATGTTCTATCATTCACTTAACCATTGAATGATTTAAAATGTTTATCACTTATCACTGATTTTTAGTACAGGAGCTTTTGAAGAAGCCTCTTGCTTTGCTAATTCTAGATCTGTCAAGTTAGTTATGCCTGATTGATAGATTTGTTTTCAAACTTGCCGTCTTAAGGATAGCGGAGTGAGGGGGTATGGGGAGAAGGCAGGAACGGGGTACTGATTGATAGTGATCAGCCATGATCGCATTGAATGGCGGTGCTGGCTCGAAGGGCTGAATGGCCTACTCCTGCACCTATTGTCTATTGTCTATTGTCTATTGATTGATACTGCCAGTCTGTATAATACTTGAACTGATGATTGTTCACTTTTTAAAATATGCCATTATGACACAGCGTGTTATCTCTATTTTCACATAAACCAAGACATCCATGCATTTCAGGCACTTGAAATTGAACACAAATACATAGAAACATAGAAAATAGGTGCAGGAGGAGGCCATTTGGCCCTGCGAGCCAGCACCGCCATTCATTGTGATCATGGCTGATCATCCACAATCAGTAACCTGTCCCCAACTTCTCCCCATATCCCACTACCCCCTAGAGCTCTATCTAACTCTCTCTTAAATTCATCCAGTGATTTGGCCTCCACTGCCCTCTGTGGCAGAGAATTCCACAAATTCACAACTCACTGGGTGAAAAAGTTCCTTCTTACCTCAGTTTTAAATGGCCTCCCCTTTATTCTAAGACTGTGGCCCTTGGTTCTGGACTTCCCCAACATTGGGAACATTTTAGCTTGTCCTTTTATAATTTTATATGTTTCTATAAGATCCCCTCTCATCCTTCTAAACTCCAGTGAATACAAGCCTAGTCTTTTCAATCTTTCCTCATATGACAGTCCTGCCATCCCAGGGATCAATCTCGCGAACCTACGCTGCACTGCCTCAATTACAAGGATGTCATTCCTCAAATTAGGAGACCAAAACTGTACACAATGCTCCAGATGTGGTCTTACCAGGGCCCTATATGACTGCAGAAGAACCTCTTTTTACTCCTATATTAAATCCTCTCGTTATGAAGGCAGACCTAGGGATAAAAGATACAATGTGCTGGAGTAACTCAACGGGTCAGGCAGCATCTCGAGAGAACATGGATAGGTGACGTTCAGATTGAGATCCTTCTTCAGATTGGGGGAGGATCCTGGCGCAAAATAGAAACATAGAAACATTGAAAATAGGTGCAGGAGTAGGCCATTCGGCCCTTCAAGCCAGCACCGCCATTCAATATGATCATGGCTGATCATCCAGAATCAGTACCCCGTTCCTGCTTTCTCTCCATATCCCTTGATTCTATGACGCCCAAGAGCTATATCTAATTCTCTCTTGAATACATCCACGTTCTCCAGAGATGCAGAAATGTCACCTGTCTATTTTCTCCAGAGTTTTAACCCACAAACCCGCTGAGTTATTCCAGCACATTATGCCTTTTACTGTAAAACAGCATCTGCAGTTCCTTGTGTCAACAGACCTCGGAGGATGAGATTTCTAATGAAAAATAGCAGCTACTTATAGTACATCATGTAAAACATTAAAATAGAGTCAGAGAGTCACATAACATGGAAATGGAACATCACATTCAAGCCGCTCCACTGGCATAATTCCACCTGCACCTGCATTAATTCCACCTTCAAGTGCTTGGCCCACTGCCCTCGATGCCTGTGCAATTCAAGTGCTCTTCTAGGCACTTAATTCCTGGCAGCGACTCTGCTTCCATCTTCTCAGGCAGTGTATTCCAAGTACTCGACACTCCCTGGATGTAAAGGTCCTCTCAAAACCTCTTGCCGCCTGACCCGAGATCTATATCGAGGGGTGGCACGGTAGTGCAGCAGGTGGAGCCACTGCCTCACAGCACCAGAGACCCAGGTTCAATCCTGCCCTCGGGTGATCTCTGTGTGGAGTTTGCACGTTCTCCCCGCGACTGCGTGCGTTTCCTCTGGGTGCTCTGGTCTCTTCGCCCATCCCAGATACGTGCAGGTCGGTGGGTTAATTGGCTTTTATAAAATTGCCCATAGTGTGCAAGGAGTGTTTGGAAAGTGGGATAGCGTAGAGCTGGCGTGAATGGCAGATCGACGGTCAGCATGGACCCAGTGGACCAAAGCGCCTGCTTCCATCATGTATCTCTAAACTATATTCTCTATTTCCATCTATCTCTGACACAGCCCACCCTATCTGCACTGCCTCTTATCTACCTCATATTTCCTTTTAACTTTCTCTGCTGCAGGGAATACAGACCCAGCCTCTCCAATCTCCCCTCAGAACTGAAGGTTCACCTCGGGCAACATCTTGGTGTTCTTCCTCTGCATCCTCTCCAGCACTAAGTACTCTTACTTTACGCTTGTACTGGTGAATGATGACATGATTCTATTAAAATAATGATCTGTTAAGATATTGGACGTTGAATTGAATAATAGAAAATCCTAAGGGCTAAGTTTATTCACATCTAAGCACAACTTGTCACTATGAATGTAATGGGCTTTCAAGACCCAGCTGTTAACTGTCACCTTGGCTATATATTACATGAAGAACAAGAGATAAAAGGAGGGCTTTTGTCCCATTGAGTATTGCAGGTACTATCACATCGTTCAAGAAATATTTAGACGGGTACATGGATAGGACAGGTTTAGAGGGATAGGGGGCATATGCAGGCAGGTGGGACTAGTGTAGATGGGACATATTGTTCAGCATGGGCAAGTTGGGCCGAAGGGTCGGTTTCCATGCTGTCTGACTCTATGACTATGACTATGACTATGACTCTATGACTCTATGACTCTATGAATGACTCTATGACTCTATGAATGACTCTATGACTCTATGACTCTATGAATGACTCTATGACTCTATGAATGACTCTATGACTCTATGACTCTATGAATGACTCTATGACTCTATGACTCTATGACTCTATGACTCTATGAATGACTCTATGACTCTATGACTCTATGACTCTATGAATGACTCTATGACTATGAATGACTCTAGATTTTTTTAGTATTTAGAGATACAGCACGGAAACAGGCCCATCGGCCCACCGAGTCTGCGCCGCCCAGCGATCCCCGCACACTAACACTATCCTACACACACTAGGGACAATTTTTACATATTATCCAGTCAATTAACCTACAAACCTGTACGTCTTTGGAGTGTGGGAGGAAACCGAAGATCTCAGAGAAAACCCACACAGGTCACGGGGAGAACGTACAAACTCCGTACAGATGGCGCCCATAGTCAGGATTGAACCTGAGTCTCCGGCGCTGCATTCGCTGTAAGGCAGCAACTCTACCGCCGCGCCACCGTGCCGCACTACGGTGACTATGACTATGACTATGACTCTATGACTCTACGAGTGTATATTGGTTCTCAGACCAATATCATCAATCCCTTCCCACGTTTATCCCCTGCATCTGTTCTCTCTCACACAGCATTTAACTCCCCTTTTTATCCTCCTGCGACATTAATAAGCCATGGATAATTTACAGTACCGTTCAATCCACCTGCCAGCATGTCTTCATGATGTGGGAGAACACCAGCGCATACAGGGGAAACACATGCAGTCACAGGATGAACAGGCAAACTCCACAAAGGCAACACAGGAGATCAGAATCAAACCCAGATTGGTGGAGCAGTGTGGCAGTTTCACTATCAGCTGTGCCACCATGAAGGCTGATAATGAATTATGATCGGCCCCTTTGTACACAGATCGCCCATGTCCACAAATCTGTTCAGTTGCCCATACATATAGCACAGATATGAACGAAGCCAGATGGCCACATGTAGCAATGCCTTGTGAATGCCTTGCTGAAACCAACGTTTCTGCAACATTTAATCGTGCAATTGGGCACCAAGGATGGGCGGGCTGGAACAGGCGAGCTGCGGTTCATTAAGGAATGCCATTCCTATCAGTCTGTGCCAGGAAGACCCACCTCATTAATTATTTTGGTTGATGTTTGTCCAAATTCACCAGCTCCCAGGCAGCCTTTAACTAATGCTGCTTGAGCTTAGAAACATAGAAACATAGAAAATAGGTGCAGGAGGAGGCCATTTGGCCCTTTTGAGCCAGCACTGCCATTCACTGTGATCATGGTTGATCAGCCACGATCAGTAATGCATGCCTGCCTTCTCCCCATATCCCTTGATTCCACTAGCCCCTCGAGCTCTATCTAACTCTCACAAAGGATAACAAACGAGATTACAGACAACCATTAACTCAAACTGTTCACATCGAAGTTCTCTTCCCACTGACTGGTTTTGGGCGCCAAAACCACCACGTGACCTTGCTGGCCAATCCGAGGGTTCGACTCTCAGGACCAATCCCTATGGTCGCTACACTCCCCTTTATTCTTAGACTGTGGCCCCTGGAGCATGTGGTCTCTTGTCCAGCGATCCTCTCAACAACCAACACCCTTCTGTGTGGCAGGTCACGGGGAGAAGGTACAAACTCTGTACAGACAGCACCTGTAGCCGGGATCAAACTAGTAGAGCTACTGCCTTACAGAGCCAGAGTCCCGGGTTCGATCCCGACTACGGGTGCTCTCTGTATGGAGTTTGTACGTTCTCCACGTGGGTTTTCTCCGAGATCTTCGGTTTCCTCCCACACTCCAAAGGCGTACAGATTTGTAAGTTAATTGGCTTGGTATAAACGGAAAATTGTCTCTAGTGTGTGTGGGCTAGTGTTAGTGCGCGGGAATCACTGGTCGGTACGGACTCAGTGGGCCGAAGGGCCTGTTTCCGCGCTGTATCTCTAAACGAAACGAAACTAAAGTGTTGAAATCTGCTTCTCGGTGACAAGGCCGATCCATCTCCAACATTTACTGGTGGCCACAGTACTCATATCTTGTTGGCTGAACTGTAATGCTTGATTTATGATTGCGTTGGGCCTAAAGATGCAGAGAATATTTTTCTGAAGCAGGGTGTATGAAATAAACATAATTTAGACATGTCACACAGTGTCAATCCATCACTCTCCATCACAGAGCAGTGTTGAAAATGAGCAACTCTAACAACTAAGTTACAGCTCAATGGTTCTGCAATGGTGGGAAGGTGATCATTATTTGCACAGATGATAGTGAAACGTGTAAATGCTGGCAGGAGACACCAGGAACTGCAGTGGCTGGAATCTTGCACAAAACACAAGGTACTGGCCTAACCCAGTGGGCCAAGCAGCACCTGTTGAAAGAATGGACAGGTGACATTTTGGGTCGGGACCCTTCTTCAGACATTGTAGTAGGGGGGGAGAAAGGCGGAAAAGAGGTGTGGGTGGGAGAAAGCCTGTCAATCGACAGGTGCATACAGATGATGGGGCTTTAATTGGCAGATTGGTGGACAAAGGATAGAGATGAAAAGAAGACAAAAGGTTCCAGAGAAGGAGAGCAGTCAAGCAAAATATAAAGTCAGAGGGAGGGATATAGGTAGAGGGGACAGGAGGTGGGGGAAACAGAGGGGCAGGATAATGCATGAATGCTCCCTGACCCACTAAGTTACTCCAGCACTTTTTGTCATGATAATGCTCATCTGAGATTAATTGGGTTCAATTAGGCTTTGAGCCAGGTTGGGGTTTTTTCCAAAATATGATTTTGGGAAATACAGTATGATCAAAATCAACTACAATATCTTCAATGGATGATTCAATGGCTGTCTATCTAATGCTATGTGAAGTTCATGTACAGTTGCTGCTACCGTTCTGTTCTTTGTAAAGTTCAGGCCTGTGCATCCATTCCTACTGAAAACCAACCTGCCTTTAGTAACCCTGGCTTTCCCTCGCTCCATCCCTCCCTCTCCCTAGTTCTCCCACCAGTCTGACTGTCCCCTTGATTCAATCTTATCTCTGTATGCTTCGTGGTTAACTCAATGATCTATTCTACATTTTCCTTGAACCTCATCCCCTTTGATGTCTTGTTCCCACACCTTACACTTCCTTATCTCTGTGTCTCCCTCTCCCCTGACTCTCAGTCTGAAGAAGGGTCCCGAGCCGAAACATCACCCATGCCTTCTATCCAGAGATGCTGCCCGCCCCGCTGAGTTACTCCAGCATTCTGTGTCTGTCTTTTGTGATCTTGACCTTGCAGAATACCTTGCTTGACACAAATAAAACTATGAAATCGCGCCAGTTATTAAAATCATTGGCTCCACTTTCCTTTGGTATCTACATAATAATCCCATTACTCCTCTCATCTGGTAATCTTTCCCTTTCCCACGCTGAATGTGACAGTGAATATAATGAGCCAGGTTAAATGCTGCCAACTCAGGAGATTCCTTGATTAATTCTGTATTCAGGTAGTTCTTGCCAGGATCGTTCCCAGTTGTTAACCATTTGATAGCCTGGCTGGCCTCCTCCGATGTTTGGGATGGATGGGGAGCTATGTTGAAAGGGGAGGACAGTGTGGCAGCAGATAGTCCCAGCACCTCACAGCTCTGGAAATCTGGATTCCATCCCGACCTCTGGTGTCGTGTGAGTGGAATTTACACATTCTCACTCTGACTGTTTGGCTTTCTACCCGAGATAAAATGATCAGAGGCAGAGATAGAGTAGACAGTCAGAGGAAATAGAAACATCAAATTGGGCGGTCACGGTGGCGCAGCGGTAGAGTTGCTGCCTTACAGCGAATGCAGCGCCGGAGACCCGGGTTCAATCCCGACTACGGGTGCTGTCTGTACGGAGTTTGTACGTTCTCCCCGTGACCTGCGTGGGTTTTCCCCGAGATCTTCGGTTTCCTCCCACACTCCAAAGACGTCCAGGGATATAGGTTAATTGGCTTGGTAAATGTAAAAATTGTCCCAAGTGGGTATAGGATAGTGTTAATATGCAGGGATCGCTGGTCGGTGCGGACCCGGTGGGCCGAAAGGGCCTGTTTCCGCGTTGTATCTCTAAACTAAACACTAGAGGGGATAGCTTTAAGGTGAGAGGGTTAAAGTTTAAAGGAGATGTGCTGGGCAAGTCTTTTACACAAGGGGTGGTTGAGGCAGATGCAATAGGGGCATTTAAGAGAGTTTGGATAGAAATATTATATAGACATATTGGATAGACATTGGTTTGTAGGGAACAGTGGAATATGGACTTTGTGTAGGCAGACAAGTCTTGGTATTATGTACAGCACAGATATTGTGGACTGAAGGGCCTGTTCCTGTCCTGTACTGTTGTATATCCCAGTTTACATGATGCTCCAGCTGCCTCCCATGTTCCAAAGACATGTTTGTTGGTAAATTAATTGGTCACTGTAAATTATTCCCACTGTAGTCAATGGCAAGAGGATTGTGTGGAGCTGCAGGGTGTGTGAGAGGGGATATGTTATAGGGGAATAAGTGGGGCGATGGCATTGATGGGAAGGCAGGGACAACTGGCTAAATAGCCTCCTATGTGGCGAGGAATTAGTTTATCTTTTGCCTCCCTGATGTTTGCTTCTTGTTTAGGTGGTTATGTGTTCAGCATTTCTTTGAGGTGCTCTGGCCTGTACATTTTTTTAATCTTTTACTCTTTATTCGGTCACCTCATTTGTCTCTAATGAGAACACTTGTTGATCTTCATCACTTGGCGTTGATCAGCCACATTGTGTTGTAGCTAGTTCTTGTTTCATCACGAGGAGTTGCCCCCGATGCTGATATTGTCAATGTTCAGTCTGAAGAAGGGTCTCGACCCAAAAAACGTCACCCATTCCTTCTCTCCACAGATGCTGCCTGACCCGCTGAGTTACTCCAGCATTTTGTGTCTATCTTCGGTTTAAACCAGCATCTGCAGTTCTTTCCCTAACACTGCAGTTTGACTTTCCAATGTGCCTTTACTGCACGGTGTCTGGTATTTGTCCTTTAATGACTTGGATTGTGTGTCTGGAGACTTTTTCTTCAGTCTTATCTGGTTTCTGTGGTGATCTGTGCACTGGATGTAAATCGTCCCCTTTTCTCACCTGCGTGTAGCCTCAATACTGCTCTGTTTGTAGATTGTTTGCACTTTGTCTCACTTCTTATTGATCTCCTCGTGTGTGTTCCCTTCCATTCATCATGGACTGCAAGCGCCTGAAACCTGCTCTTTAAATGAAGATATTTCAGGCAAGTTCAGCTTGTCAACATCATTACATGTGAGTCCTTGTTCAGTAAACCCACACTTGGCAACTGTAGCTCGATCAAGGCAGTGGGAAAGATGGCAGTGGTGGCTGTTGACATCTGTTCAGCAGCTTGCTCGCCATTTAACATTCCGCAGTGCGTGTTCCCAATTGTTCTTCAACGCCATCTGATCAACCTGGTTATTATCTCTGCCACTGGGAGCTTGCGATTTTTATGATGTTGAAATAATGTTCTGCCTCAGATTAGATTGATGGTAATGCAGAGATCAACAAACCTCTCTGTACTTTCATTTTGCAGTGCCACAGTCATGAGTCTGTCATCATGTATTATTTTCCTTGCCTACCTTGGCATTCATGTAGCCTGGATTAGGGGGTATTTGCTATCGGGAGAGGTTGGGCAGAGATTAGAAACATAGAAACATAGAAAATAGGTGCAGGAGGAGGCCATTCGGCCCTTTGAGCTAGCACCGCCATTCATTGTGATCATGGCTGACGATCCACAATCAGTAACCCGTGCCTGCTTTCTCCCCATATCCCTTGATTCCACTAGCCCCTAGAGCTCTATCTAACTCTCTCTTAAATCCTTCCTGTGATTTGGCCTCCACTGCCCTCTGTGGCAGATAATTCCACAAATTCACAACTCTATTGGTGAAAAAGTTCCTTCTCACCTCAGCTTTAAATGGCCTCCCCTTTATTCTAAGACTGTGGCCCCTGGTTCTGGACTCGCCCAACATTTGGAACATTTTTCCTGCATCTAGCTTGTCCAGTCCTTTTATAATTTTATACGTCTCTATAAGATCCCCCCTCATCCTTCTAAACTCCAGTGAATACAACCCTACTCTTTTCAATCTTTCGTCATATGACAGTCCCGCCATCCCAGGGATCAATCTCATGAACCTATGCTGCACTGCCTCAATTACAAGGATGTCCTTCCTCAAATTGGGAGACCAAAACTGTACACAATACTCCAGATGTGGTCTCACCAGGGCCCTTTACAACTGCAGGAGAACCTCTTTACTCCTTTACTGAAATCCTCTTGTTATGAAGGCCAACGTGTTGAAAGCCGTTAGCTTTCTTCACTCCCTGCTGTACCTGCATGCCAACTTTCAGTGACTGGTGTACAAGGACACCCAGGTCTCGCTGCACCTCCCCCTTACCTAACCTGACACCATTGAGATTGGATTGTTTTCTCTGGAATGCCTGAGGTTGAGGGGAAAACTAATAGAAGTATATCAAATTAAGAGAAGCATAGATAGGATAGACAGTCAGAACCACTTTCCCACCATCGATTACTAGAGGGCACGGGTTTAAGGGTTCCAATGTTCAATAGATTCAGGATCAGTTCCTGTGGATTGGAGGGTAGCTAATGTTATCCCATTTTTCAAGAAAGGAGCGAGAGAGAAAACGGGGAATTACAGGCCAGGTAGCCTGACATCAGTGGTGGGGAAGATGCTAGAGTCAATTATTAAAGAGGTAATAATGGCACATTTGGATAGAGGTAAAAGGATTGGTTCAAGTCAGCATGGATTTATGAAGGGGAAATCATGCTTGACTAATCTTCTGGAATGTTTTGAGGATGTAACAAGTAAAATGGATGAAGGGGAGCCAGTGGATGTAGTGTATCTAGACTTTCAGAAAGCCTTTGATAATGTCCCACACGGGAGATTGGTGAGCAAAATTAGAGCACATGGTATTGGGGGTAGGGTATTGACATGGATAGAGAATTGGTTGTCAGACAGGAAGAAAAGGGTAGGAATAACTGAATTTCAGAATGGCAGGCAGTGGCGAGTGGAGTGCCGCAAGGCTCGGTGTTGGGGCCGCAACTGTTTACCATATATTATTGATTTGGATGATGGAATTAGAAGTAACACTAGCAAGTTTGCGGATGACACAAAGCTGGGTGGCAGTGTGAACTGCGAAGAGGATGTTAGGAGGTTGCAGGGTGACTTGGACAGGTTGAGTGAGTGGGCTGATGCATGGCAGATGCAGTATAATGTAAATAAATGTGAGGTTATCCACTTTGGCGGCAAAAACAAGGAGGCAGATTATTATCTTAATGTTGTCAGATTAGGTAAAGGGGAAATGCAACGAGACCTTGGTGTAAGCATTGAGGTACAGCAGGCAGTGAAGAAAGCTAATGGCATGTTGGCCTTCATAACGAGAGGATTTGAGTATCGGAGCAAAGAAGTCCTTCTGCAGTCGTATACTTGGTGAGACTACATCTGGAGTATTGTGTGCAGTTTTGGTCTAATTTGAGGAAGGACATCATTGCTATTGATGTTCACGAGGTTAATCCCTGGGATGGCGGGACTTTCATATGAGGAAAGATTGGAAAGACTAGGCTTGTATTCACTGGAGTTTAGATGAGAGGGGATCTTATAGAGACGTATAAAATTATAAAAGGATGCAGGAAAAATGTTCCCAGTGTTGGGGGAGTCCAGAACCAGGGGCCACAGTCTAAGAATAAAGGGGAGGCCATTTAAAACTGAGGTGAGAAGAAACTTTTTCACCCAGAGTTGTGAATTTGTGGAATTCTCTGCCACAGAAGGCAGTGGAGGCCAATTCACTGGATGAATTTAAAAGAGAGTTAGATAGAGCTCTTGGGGCTAGTGGAATCAAGGGATATGGGGGGAAGGCTGGCACAGGTTACTGATTATAGATGTTCAGCCATGATCACAATGAATGGCGGTGCTGGCTCGAAGGGCCAAATGGCCTCCTCCTGCATCTATTTTCTATGTTTCTATGTTTCAAAGGTGAGAAGGGCAAAGTTTAAAGGAGATGGGTCATAGAACACAGTGTCAGGGGTGGTGGTGGAAACAGGTCGAACAGTGGCATTTAAGAGGCTTTTGGATCGGTGCAGGGACATGCAGGCAATGGTGGGATTTAGATTATGTGCAGGCAGTTAAAACTTGCACCATGTTCGGCATGGGCATTGTGGGCTGAAGGGCCTGTTCCTGTGCTGCACTGTGTTCTTTGCTTCATGTTCTATGTTTGCTGTGGTAATGGTTGGGTTCTGTCATGGTACTGTGTCGAACCTCTGCTGGAGTTTGAGGTGGAGGTTGGCCTTGGCTTCTCCGTTAGTGTCAGGGCTGTGCAGTCCAGTACAGTGTCGGGACAGAGGGCTGCATCAAGGTATCACACAATGCTGGAGTAACTCAGCGGGTCAGGCAGCATGTCAGGAGAGAAGGAATGGGTGACGTTTCGGGTCGAGACTTGAAATATTTAGGGAGAAGGTAAAATCGGGCCGTGCGGGGCTGGGGAACGATAAGGTTGGAGGCATTAGAGGGCAGAGCGCCGGGATTGGTGAGATCAATGCCGGTGTCGGTGATTAAGGTCTGGTGCTCGTCGGTGGGGTCATGGTCCAAGGATAAGTAGGAGGAGGTGTCTGAGAGTTGTCGTCTGGCTTCGGTCCGGTAGAGGTCAGCACGCCAGACTACCACAGCACCTCCCTTGTCAGCAGGTTTGATGATTAAGTCCGGGTTGTTGCGGAGTGAGTGGAGGGCTGTACGTTCAGGAGGGGAGAGGTTAGAGTGAGTCAGGGGAGTGGAGAATTTGAGGCGGGAAGTAGGCTGTATCAAGTTAGTTGGGTTTCCTTCCAGTCTGCCTCTCACAAGTCTGCCGCTGATCGCCTTTCACTCACACAGTGAGTTACTGTGCCCTCGTGTTGTTGCCCAACATCCCATCCAGTATATAGCTGGAATTTAGAAGGATGAGAGGAGATCTTATCGAAACGTATAAGATTATTAAGGGGTTAGACACGTTAGAGGCAGGAAACATGTTCCCAATGTTGGGGGAGTCCAGAACAAGGGGCCACAGTTTAAGAATAAGGGGTAGGCCATTTAGAACTGAGATGAGGAAAAACTTTTTCAGTCAGAGAGTTGTGAATCTGTGGAATTCTCTGCCTCAGAAGGCAGTGGAGGCCAATTCTCTGAATGCATTCAAGAGAGAGCTGGATAGAGCTCTTAAGGATAGTGGAGTCAGGGGGTATGGGGAGAAGGCAGGAACGGGGTACTGATTAAGAATGATCAGCCATGATCACATTGAATGGCGGTGCTGGCTCGAAGAGCCGAATGGCCTCCTCCTGCACCTATTGTCTATTGTCTATTGTCTATAGCAGAGTTTCTGCTTATAATCTTCCTGATCCCATCTACCGGTATCTGCAGCTACATCTAGGGTAAAGAAGTGTGAAAATGCATACCTCCAGAACGGTTTCTTTCCAGCTGTTTTCAGGTAACTGAACCATCCTTTCACCAACTAGAAAGCATTCCTGAGCTGCCATCTACCTCATTGGAGAGCCTCAGGTTATCTTTAATTGGACTTTACCTTGCCCTAAACATTATTCCCTTTATTGTTTATCACTACACAGTGGATGCCTTGACTGTAATCATGTATAGCCTTACCGTTGACTGGATAGCACGCAACAAGAAAGCTTTTCACTGTACCTCGGTACACGTGACAATAAACTAAATTAAACTAATCTAAATTGCCCACTCTTGCTGGCACCCAGGTTTATAAGCAGTAGTGTTTTTTTCTCCTGTGAGCTGAGGTAGCTTTGCCATTTACATTCCAAAAAAACCCAGCTTAAATGTTGTTTTCTTAACATGTAGCATTTCTGCATTCACATCAGTGACTTCCTTTCAGCTTTCACCACAGGCAGTCGTAGAGCTAATTGAATCCTGAATACCATCCGATACAGAAGTGGCCACATTCCCCACTCGTTGATTTGCTGGACAGGCTTGTTAACCCTGTGCCTCGGTCCCAGCCCGGAGGATGAAGATGTCAGGTCTTTGCGAGCAGGCATTGGACAAAGTGATCTGGCCAGAAACTGCCAGGATCAAATGACCCTATTAGCACTGATTCTCGAGATCATAACAGCATCCATCTTGTCCCACCAGAGCAAAGCACAGACACCAAAGACAGTCTAAGCCTTTCAAGTGCTGAGAAATTCCTGCAGTTCCAACTCCAGTCTTTCACGATCTTGAGGATCCAGACACATTTCAAAATGTCTAGTGTAAAACTCTGGAGCTTTACAATTCTCTCAATAATATCATCTTTCAGTGGCACAATGGCGCAGCGGTAAAGCTACAGCCTTTCAGCGCCAGAGACCTGCGTTCAATCCTCACTACGGGTGCTGTCTGTACAGAGTTTGTACGTTCTCCCCGTGACCTGCGTGGGTTTTTCTCCGAGATCTTCAGTTTTTCTACCACACTCCAAAGACGTACAGGCTTGTAAGTTAATGGGCCTGGCATAAATGTAAAAATTGTCCCGTGTGTGTGTAGAGGAGTGTTAATGTGTGGGGATCGCTGGGCGGTGCGGACTCGGTGGGCCAAAGAGCTCCTTTCCATGCTGTATTTATAAAACTATAAAACTAAAAAAATAGATGACCTTTTGGCTTAATGTGTCTGTGTCACCTCTTGCTAACAGACATGCTTGGTACCTTTATGGCCAACGTATCCTCCAACACTGTGATGGTTAAACTATGTGAAGCCATTTCTGTTATTCTATAGCAATATTTTTGAACTGAAACACTAATGTTAAAATATAAATTAAATGCCTTTCATGAGCCTGAAATTCCCAAGCTGTCACACTGGTGGTGTAGTAATAATACCCTTTGCATTTTCCCAGTTCCTTGTGACAAATAAAGGCGACCTGCAGTCTCTGTGAACTATGTAGATATGACCAACAAATATCACACAAGACCTTTAATAAACAGATTACTCTGCAAAGCTAAAATAGCTGAGAAACACCAATCCCAGTCAGAGAGGATGAAAGTGCAGCTTTAGGCAACAAAAAGTTAAAAGTACAAGAGCATAATAAATGATATGGAAATTGCTCGCTGCGATTCCAAGGGCAATCATTTGAAGCATCAACAGGATTTTATGCGTAGGCGACGGAAACTTGTGGACTGCAATGCAGCATAACATGAATGACACACAACGCAATGTATGCAATTACACTGCATAAAATTGTACCTGAATAGCTAAATAGTCTTATCTTTTTGCAGTGCGCATCGAGACATTGTTGATTCCTGCATGTGCAATTGTACATGGCTGATTGGCATGCCTACATACTCATTCCCTGTAGCTGCCAGCATCTAGATGCATGAAGCTAATGACCTTTGAAACCATAAGCCCAGCATCTCTAACATAGATAATGATTCTAAATCTACCTGCCACAGACACCGATGGTCAGTAAATAAACATGTCGAACTAAACTGTTTCCAATAATGTGTTTTTTTGCAAAATGAATGTTTTATTTGAAGGTTTGTTCTTTCAAGTGAATCGTGTTTCATCCTCCACACTGGTGTAATCCTGCTGTAGCTAGAGGCTGCCAAGACAAGATTGCAAACCTGTGGAGTATCTGCGTTCAAACTCCAATTAACACCTTCTTGGCTGAACCTTAATTTAGCTTCTATATAATCGTAGGATTTAGGTAGAAAACATTACTTTTTTTTTGTTCTATCACTTAGTTTTCAATGTAACTGTTCATTTTCTACCTGGGTCCGTAACTGGACAACAGAATAAAGGTTAGGCCATGTAGGACTGAGATGAGGAAAAACCTTTTTCACCCAGAGAGTTGTGAATCTGTGGAATTCTCTGCCACAGAAGGCTGTGGAGGCCAATTCACTGGATGTATTCAAGAGAGAGTTAGATAGAGCACTTCGGGCTAACAGAATCAAGGGATATGGAGAGAAAGCAGGAACGGGGAGTTTTCAAAAGAAGAATCACCGTACACTTGTAGAGGAACATTTGTAGGGATGTACCAATGGAAGACCACTTGGATGAAACTCTGTAGCATGACGTTAAGATTTCCTGGCTCTTCAAAGATATTGCATATTAAGGAGACAATGCAATATGATCTTTATTTCATTTATGTCTTTTTATTTCAAAGATTCATAGAATCATTCACCACAAAAGGTAATTATTTGACCCACAACTCCCATCCCTGTTCTTTGAAAAGTCAGTTAATTAGATCCACTAGTGAAATGTGCCAAGCAATGTGAATTTCTTTAAAAGCTGAGTATTGATGTTCTTAGTGTTTTTTACAAGTTTGTCTGTTCTTTATAAAAGTAAGAAAACGTAACATGTTACATTGTCCGATTTTTGATTGTTGTATCATATTTGTGCTTCAATGTTTTTTCCAAATTCACAAATACATCTCCTTTGCTTTCCACTGCTATTTAATGTATAACATTCAAAGAAACTGGGACAAAAATCTCTTGAGTAGGTGTTGTTTCTGAAGGCACAAGAGAAGCAGGTGCAAATTGGTACGAGATGAGAATTCTGAGTAGAATGAATGGTCTGAGGAGGGGTCTCGACCCGAAACGTCACCGATTCCTTTTATCCAGAGATGCTGTCAGAACCGCTGAGTTACACCAGTTTTCTGTGTCTATCTTTGGTCTGAGGCGATACGTACTACCCTCTTCTTGACCCAAGGAATCACCGTATCAACCTAGTGAGTCGGGTTCAGGCAAGTCGATGAAGATCGTTTCTTTGCAAAGAAGCTCCCATGTCAGTTGTTAGTACAGGCCTGTTGCAAAAGAGCCATTATCTTGACAGGCATTAAGCCTTTATTTCGCTTGGACTTTTCTGACGCTGTGTGTGACAACAAACAAAATAGTCCGTTTGCTATCCAAGGATGTCTGAACAAGTCCCAGAGATTGTCTTTGCAATGGAAACATATTCACCAATTTGAGAGGCTTCAGAATATTTATCCGACTCAAGGTTTCCCAAATAATACAGGATGTGATTAATGGTACCTTGGTACAGTACAGAACAATGAGCCTTCCCACAACCTTCTGCTGTCCTGTGGGAGGGTAACGCTAGTGTCTGATAGGACACTATCAGTGGAAGTGGCGGCGCCTAACGGCTGCGGTTCGCTAGCAGTCTGTTCGTCTTTTTTCCTTTTTTCTTTGTTGTGTGTCGGTGTTGGGATGGTTTTTTGTTTTTTTTTGGGTTGTGTATGTGTGGGGGGTGGTGGTGTGGGTGGGGGGGTGGGGGGGTGGGGGTGTGGGTGGGGGGTGGTGGTGGGGGGGTGGGGGAAACCTTTCTCTTTTAGGTCTCTTCCTCACGGCGCGGGGTGCGGCTCGGCCGCGGGGCCTAACATTGCCCGGTGCGGCTTGGCCGCTGGACTTGACAGTGCCCGGTGCGGCTCGGCCGCGAGACTTTTCATCGCCCGGTGCGGCTCGGCCGCTGGACTTTACATCGCTGGTGCGGCTCGGCCGCTGGACTTAACAGTGCCCAGTGCGGCTCGGCCGCGGGACTTTACATCACCCGGTGCGGCTCGGCCGCGGGACTTTGCATCGCTGGTGCGGCTCGGCCGCGGGGCTTAACATCGCCCGGTGCGGCTCGGCCGCGGGGCTTAACATCGCCCGGTGCGGCTCGGCCGCGGGACTTTACATCACCCGGTGCGGCTCGGCCGCGGGACTTTTCATCGCTGGTGTGGCTCGGCCGCGGGACTTAGCTGCGCAAGGCTCGGTCGCGGGGCCTTCCATCGCCCGGCTCGGCCGCGAGACGTTTCAGTGCCCGGTGCGGCTCGGCCGGGGGGACTTCGACCCCCTTGCGGGGACTGTGCGGGTCAGTCGGGGACGAGCTGTCTGTCCGTGGGCGTGGGGAAGAGAGTGGAAGTTTTGTTGCCTCCATCACAGTGAGGGGGTGTTTGGAGTCACTGTGATGGACGTTTCTGTTGGGGTTATGTGTCTTGTGTTCTTTTTTGTATGACTGCTATGTAGTTTCGTTCGGTACCTTCTCCCCACCTTTCCTCGCACTGACCTTGTGCGGAAGGGCATCCGATTTACCTGTGCTAAACCTCCATCAGATGCTCAATGATCCCATCCATTTCATTAGCACGGCGCTAACTTCACTTCAGTTTACCTGATATATTTTTTCCACTTCTTAACCTTAAAAGGCAATTCTGATTTAAATGATATTCCCTGTGTAAGCCGACCTTGAAGCTGGAGGTAGCTTTTAATGAGATATCAATCAAAATTTAAGTTTCCTTGTTAGGAATATTATCAGCGTTAGGTCAAAGCTATGCTTGTGCTTTATATAATTAATGAAATCAGATGACCCTATAAAATTGGCTCAGATCAATTCAGTGTCCTGTTAGTCCGATACCCGGATACTCCAGGCATACTTGGCCAATCGCATTAAGTAAGAGTTAATAACGTGACAATATAATCGCTACAAGTGAAAAAAACTGTACATTGACTCTTAACAAAAATATTAAACTCAGAAGATTAGGCAGTATATGCAAATGGAGAACCATGGGTTTAACTTTCAAATTGATGACATTTCAGAAGAGCGCGGTAAACCTAGAAAATAACCATGTTTTAAGTTACAGGAGAAGGCTGTAGAGAACTAAGGGGATGTATCTGACCTGTTCTGCACTACCAACATCTTCTCGTTCACTCACAAGACATGTAGTGAGATTGGCCATGTATGCCTGGAATACCTGGGCACCGGACTAACAGGCCACTGAGTTGATCAGACCCGTTTTTATAGGGTCATCTGATCTCAATAATTATATAAACCACAAGCATAGCTTTGACCTAGCACTGATAATATTTCTTGTTTTCCTTTCAGTTTTCCGGCACCTTTGTTCTTTGCTTTTCGATTACCACCAAATTGACTCTTTGTGCAACTTATTAACCGTGAATCCCTGATCACTGGGCAATTTCAGCAACCTGTTAAACATCACCAAACATGACAGTCATTCAAGAAATACTGCCTCAACGATACAGAGCTATTTCCCAAAGGTTTCGCAGATAATGGGAACAGAAGAACAACCTTTGAATCAAATCTATTTGGGGGTTGATAGAGAACTAGATTCACCCGCAAATATGATGGATTACAATTTCCATTTCTCCGAGGCTCAGTGGAATAGTAAATATTGCTTTCATCTGCTGAAACCCATAGGACAGAGGTGAGAGACAAGTATCTCAAAAGTACCTGAGACTGAAATGCAGCTTGTTGAATGTTTTCTTTAGCTAAACTGCCTGTTCAGAGAATCCATATGTACTAAGAGATACAGAATAAACAGGGAACAATAGAGTTCGTGAGCTAGGCTGCCCTCCAATGATCAGAATGTGGGTGTGATCTTTCAGAAAATTCATGTGTTATTTTAGGATGAATGCTGTTGTTATTCCACTTATTATTCTGTGGCTAGGGTACCACAGAGAGCAACCATTTACAACACATGATTACAATTGAGTCACACCTATCTTGACATTGGAAATACAGTCTATTACCACTCTTCCTTTGTCACTGATTCTAATTCCTGTAACTGCCAGGCCAGACTAGGGTAAAGAAACCAAGTGCACTGGAGCCAAATTCATTGATGATGTAAAGGTAGGAGCATTGCAAGATGTGGGGATGACACAAAGATTCTTCAGAGGAGAAAAGTGGGTTACGTGAATGGCCAAGAAGCTGGCAGGTGGAATATGATGTGAGAAAAGATGAGGTGGAAATAGAAATGAAAAAGCAAATTAATATTTTAATGGAGTGATATCATTACATGGTATGCTGCAAAGGGGCCAGGAGTTCTTCTACCTTCGCAGCACAATGGTGTAGCACCAGAAATACACGTTAAAATACTGACCCTGAATCTTGTCTGTGGGAGTTTGCACATTCTCCTTGTGACCGTGTGAGTTTTCTCTCGATGAATGGGCGGCACGGTGGCGCAGCGGTAGAGTTGCTGCCTTACAGCGAATGCAGCGCCGGAGACTCAGGTTCGATCCTGACTACGGGCGCCGTCTGTACGGAGTTTGTACGTTCTCCCCGTGACCTGCGTGCGTTTTCTCCGAGATCTTCGGTTTCCTCCCACACTCCAAAGATGTACAGGTATGTAGGTTAATTGGCTGGGCAAATGTAAAAATTGTCCCTAGGGTGTAGGATAGTGTTAATGTGCGGGGATCGCTGGGCGGCGCGGACCCGGTGGGCCGAAGGGCCGGTTTCCGCGCTGTATCTCTAAATCTAAATCTAAAAATCCGGTTTCCTCCCAATGTCCCAAAAATGTCCAGAGTGTTTCAACGTCAGTTTAGTTTATGGTACAGTGAAAAGCCTTTGTTGCGTGCTAACCAGTCAGCGGAAAGACAACACATGATTACAATTGAGTCACACCTATCTGAGATTGGAAATACAGTCTATTACCACTCTTCCTTTGTCACTGATTCTATATCCTGTAACTAGCAGGCTAATGGCATTCTGTGAATGCATTCACCAGGACTACAGTAGTTCAATAATGTTGTTCACCACCAGCTTCTCAAGGGCAGTAAATGGGAATCATGCCCGAGACATCCACATCCCGAACAGTTAATAAGTAAGTTTAGTTTAGTTTAGTTTATTGTCACGTGTACCTGTACCGAGGTACAGTGAAAATCTTTTGTTGCGTGCTATCCAGTCACCAGAAAGGCAACACATGATTGCAATTGAGCCATTTACAGTGTATAGACACATGATAAGGGAATGTGCAAAGTAATGCCAGTAAAGTTCGATCAAAGATAGTCCGAGGGTCCCCAATGAGGTAGATAGTAGTTCAGCACTGCTCTCTGGTTGTGGTGGGATGGTTCAGTTGCCTGATAACAGCTGGGAAGAAACTGTCCCTGAATCTGGAGGTGTGCATTTTCACACTTCTATACCTTTTGCCCGATGGGAGAGGGGAAAAGAGGGAGTGGCCAGGGTGTGACTCATCCTTGATTATGCTGCCGGCCTTGCCAAGGCAGCGTGAGGTATAAATGGCGTCAATGGAAGGAAGGTTGGTTTGTCCGATGGTCTGGGTTGTGTCCACAGTTCGCTGTAGATTGGAAGGCTAATTGGCAACTGGGTAGATGAGTGGTAGAATCTGGGGAAGCTGACGACCATGCAAGGAGACTAAAAAAGGATTGACATCGGAATAGTAGGTGGCTGTCGTTCACTGTGGACCTACCAACCGTGGTCCGAGGAGGGACAAACCACAAACCGGCGACAAGGTGTTGGGCGCCCAAGGCTCATTGATGAGTGAGGACAACGAAGGCTATCCCGTCTGGTCCGAAACGACTGAAGGTCCACAGTGGCACAAGTCACAGTAAATGTTAATGGTGGTCAAGGGAAGAATGTGTCACAATACACAGTGCATCGCTCCCTACTGCGTATGGGGCTGCACACGGAGGACCAACAGCATATTAGGTAGGTGGTCATAATGTTTTGGCTCATCACGTCATAATGTTTTGGCTGATCGGTGTGAACCAGAGGCTTATCTATACTGATAAGTTGTATTCACAAGCGTGCAATGCATGATTAAAACATTCCCACATTTGGCCTTAAGATATTGAAAAATTCTATTCAATTAGTTTGTCTTGTGTTCAACATTTGTGCAGATCTGAAATCGAGCACTAATATTCCAACATTTACATAGAAGACGAAACCAAACCAATTAGGAGAACCCCACAAGTCCAAATGAACAAATAAATCATCTTTCGAAGAAACTGAGCCGATACCATTGACATTAAAACAGGTTTTATATTTTCAGAAGAAATCATCTTTGTCTTGAGACTTAAGTTATCTCTTTAATTGCCCATTCTATCCATAACACGTCCGATTTTAACTGCACTTGGTTCAGTCCGTTTAAGATTTCCATGTGCAGGAAAGTTCTTGTAGAAAACAAGCACTTCTTTAAGTTCACTTGTGTAGTTTGGGAGCTAGCTGCTTTATTTGCACCCTTGGTTATCTGAAGCATTGGCCGCGGGACTTTATCTGCCCTCAAGTTCTTTGAAATTAATGTTGCTGTGTCGGTAAATTAACAGCGGCAATAATTCATGAGTTGCCTCGAGCCAATTCTTCCTCTGGCCAAACTATGATTAAAAGCTCTGAGCCTTAGTTTTGTTTAAGAGAGACGCAAAGTGCTGGATTGACTCTGCGGGTCAGGCAGCATGTCTGGAGAAAAAGGATGAAGGACGTTTTGGGTCGAGACCCTTCTTCAGAATGAATGTAGGGAGTGGGACATGGGCAGGTGAAGAGATGGAGGCAAGAAAAGTCGCGGGCTGAATCAGGGCTGGCCACAAATGACCTCAGGGAAGGCGGTGCCTGGCAAGCACATTGTTGGCTCGGGAAGGTGTGATCTCAAGAGAAAAAACAATGTGGAGAATGGTGGAACTGGTAAAAGGATTAGGGTGAAGGAAGGGAGCAAGTGGGATGGGGGAGGGGGAGGGGGAGGGGAGTGTAAGTAGAAGTTACAAAATGAGATCATTTAACGTTCATACTGCTGGAGTGTAAGCTGGCCAAGTGAGATATGAGGTGCTGTTCCCCCAAATTTCAATGTGGCCTCACTCTGGCAAAGGCAATAGACAATAGACAATAGACAACAGGTGCAGGAGGAGGCCATTTGGCCCTACGAGCCAGCACCACCATTCAATGTGATCATGGCTGATCATTCTCAATCAGTACCCCGTTCCTGCCTTCTCCCCATACCCTCTGACTCCGCTATCCTTAAGAGCTCTATCTAGCTTTCTCTTGAATGCATTCAGAGAATTGGCCTCCACTGCCTTCTGAGGCAGAGAATTCCACAGATTTACAACTCTCTGACTGAAAAGGTTTTTCCTCATCTCAGTTCAAAATGGCCTACCCCTTATTCTTAAACTGTGGCCCCTTGTTCTGGACTCCCCCAACATTGGGAACATGTTTCCTGCCTCTAACGTGTCCAACCCCTTAATAATCTTATACGTTTCGATAAGATCTCCTCTCATCCTTCTAAATTCCAGTGTATACAAGCCTAGTCGCTCCATTCTTTCAACATATGACAGTCCCGCCATTCCGGGAATTAACCTAGCAAACCTACGTTGCACGCCCTCAATAGCAAGAATATCCTTCCTCAAATTTGGAGACCAAAACGGCACACAGTACTCCAGGTGCGGTCTCACTAGGGCCCTGTACAACTGCAGAAGGACCTCTTTGCTCCTATACTCAACTCCTCTTGTTATGAAGGCCAACATTCCATTGGCTTTCTTCACTGCCTGCTGTACCTGCATGCTTCCTTTCAGTGACTGATGCACTAGGACACCCAGATCTCGTTGTACGTCCCCTTTTCCTAACTTGACACCATTCAGATAATACTCTGCCTTCCTATTCTTACCACCAAAATGGATAACCTCACACTTATCCACATTAAATTGCATCTGCCATGCATCCGCCCACTCACACAACCTGTCCAAGTCACCCTGCAACCTCATAGCATCTTCCTCACAGTTCACACTACCACCCAGCTTTGTATCATCTGCAAATTTGCTAATGGTACTTTTAATCCCTTCATCCAAGTCATTAATGTATATTGTAAATAGCTGCGGTCCCAGCACCGAGCACGGATTGGGAAGGGGAATTGGAATGGTTGGCAACTGGGAGATCTCGTAGGCCCAGGTGGAGCGAGAGTAAGAGTTCTGCAAAATGGTCGTCGAGTCGACACTTGATCTCGGCGATGTACAGGAGCCCACATCGGGAACCACCAGTGGACGAGGTTAGAGTAGGTATATGTGAACCTCTGTCTACAGTGGTTGCAGAGTAACGTACCTGGGGAAGGAGTGGTTTAGGTGGGAAGGGATGAGCGAACCAAAGAATTGCAGAGGGAGCCGTCTCTGCGGAAGGCGGAAAGAGGTGGCGATGGGACAAACCGATTGGTGGTGGGATCCTTTAGGAGGTGATGGAAATGTCGGAGGATAATGTGTTGGATGAGGAGGCTGGTGAGGTGAAAGGTGAGGACCTGGGGAACTGTGTCCATCCTTGCGTCTGGGTGGGAGGGGGAGAGCAGACTAACGGGACACAGAGGAGGCACATGTGAGGGGTCCATCTATGACAGAAGGGGTGAACCCACATTCCCTGAAGTATGAGGACATCTCGGATGACTAGCATGGAACACCTCATTTTGGGAGCAGATGCGGCAGAGACAGAGGAAATTGAGAGGGGGAGTAGCATCTTTGCAAGAGGCAGGTTGGGGAGAAGTTTAGTCCAGATAGCTATGGCAGTCGGTAGCTTTATAATAGGTGCCTGTTGATAGTCTGTCTCCTGTGATGGAGGCAGAGAGATTGAGAAGGGGGAGGGAGGTGCCTGAGATTAATATTGATAATGCTGAGATTACTTGCTGCTGCTTATTTGCATTGAATATTCTCATTGTAGACTTCTCTGAACAATTTTAATTGTACCTAAAGGACAAAAAGTCTGAATACTCGGAATCAAGTCAGGTTCTTCACACTTCCCCTTCACTCTCTCAGTAATCTTCTCGTTTTCCCTCCACCACGTCACAAACTTCCTTCATGCTCCTGAGTCCATAGTGTAAAGCCCATAGCACTGCATCAAAGATGGCATGGTGGGCGGCACGGTGGCGCAGTGGTAGAGTTGCTGCCTTAATGTGAATGCAGCGCTGGAGACTCAGGTTCGATCCCGACTACGGGTGCTGTCTGCGTGGAGTTTGTACATTCTCCCCGTAAACTGCATGGGTTTTCTCCAAGATCTTCGGTTTCCTCCCACACTCCAAAGACTTACAGGTGTGTAGGTTAATTGGCTTGGTAAATGTAACAATTGTCCCTTGTGGGTGTAGGACAGTGTTGATATACGGGGATCGCTGGTCGGCGCGGACCCAGTGGGCCGAAAGGGCCTGTTTCCACGCTGTGTCTCTAAACTAAAGTAAACTAAAAAAAAACATTACCTCCATTTCTTGGGTCCACGTTGGTTTCAGAATAATCTTGCTTATGATCTGTAGTTTCACTCAGCTTCTAGGATCTTTGTTTCAACCAGTGCTCTCACGTCTCATCTCAGCACTTGTGTTGGTTCCAATGTGTTCTCTTCATTCCGTGGCCCTTCTAGGAAGCCATGTTAATGTTGACTTGGATCAAGATCGCTGGAAGGTTTTGGCTTTTCCAGCGTGTAGCTTCAGCCTGTCCGACTCGAGTATTAATTCGGCTGTTCCTGTACCAACCGGAATGCTCTCCTCTGACCAAGGCATTTACCATCATTGCCACTTTTAAATCTTTTACCTGTGCCAGAACTGGTCATTGTGACTACAATCAGGACCACAAAATGGACAAAGTAGACCAAACTAATGGTGACACAATGGCGTACAGTAGCTGGAAGAGCTGATGCCTCTCAGCGTCAGTGACCCATTTTCGATCCCAACCTGGGATGCTGTCTGTGGGGAGTTTGCATGTTCTCCCTGTGACCACGTGGATATCCTCCAGGTGCTCCAGTTTACTCCAAGTCCTGAAGATGTGCAGGTTTGTAGGTTAATTGGCCCAAGTGTGTAGGGAGTGGATGCAAAGGTGGCTAACAGAATGAATATGAACAGCTGATTGAGGTTGGCAAGGATTCGATGGGCCGAAGGGCCTGTTTTCATACTGTATCTGTAGATTTAAACTAAACCAAGCTTCTGCAAATGGGGTTTATTTTAATGTTGATTTGACGGCCCCTTTATACTCAAATTCAGCACACTCAACATCAAGATTCTATAATCAACATTTATAACATCCTCAGTGACTTTCTTGAGGCTTGTGAAGAAGATTCTGGAAAATGTGCTGGAGCCCCTTTCTAAGTTGTCTCTTCTGTTGCATGACTTCATTGACTTCCTTCAGGTTAATCATCCAGTTTGAACCTCTTCCTTGTCCATCAGTTTACTTCTGAACGGAGTGGCACCGTGGCACGGAGGTAGAGCTTCTCTCTTACAGCGCCAGAGACTCGGGTTCGATCCATTTACGTCATTCACATTAGTAGGACTCCAAGCGATCACGGTGGTGCAGCGGTAGAGTTGCTGCCTTACAGCGAATGCAGCACCGGAGACCAGGGTTCGATCCTGACTACGGCTGCTGTCTGTACGGAGTTTGTACGTTCTCCCCGTGACCTGCGTGGGTTTTCTCCGAGATCCTCGGTTTCCTCCCACACTCAAAAAACATACAGGTTGGGTTTGTAGATTAATTGGCTTGGTGTGAATGTAAAATTCCCCTCGTGTGTGTAGCATAGTGTTAATGTGCGGGGATCGCTGGTCGGCGCGGATTCGGTGGGCCGAATGGTCTGTTTTCATGCTGTATCTCTAATGTAAACTAAACTAAACTGCCAGGACTTTAAAAAAAATCTGCAGAGAAACATTGGCTGGCTTTTCTCTTTGAAAAAGAATTTGTGTTTTGCTTGATGCAGCTGATAATTGCTCTGAAGATTTCTTGAGCACAGCTACATTGTCCCTGGGAAAAATCCAGCTTAACCTGATGACTTAATTTAGTTTGATCCACATGTTACAGAGCGAAAGCTTCTCTTTCAAATCCACTACGTCTCAGCCATGCCTTCTATAACTTCAGAAACATACCTTTCATTTACCGAGGAGTTTCTCTGCGAATTCTCAGCCGCGGTATCTTTCACAGAAAAACTGAACCTGAGGCTTATTTATACTTTAAAACAAAAGAGGTTAGATAAATAGATAAAGGAAGACATTTATGCTTGGAGACAGAGGATGTAGGCAGGTTACTAAACCAATACTTTGCACCGGTATTCACCAAGGAGATGGAGGTGGAGGACAGTGAGATCAGTGTGGGGAATGCTAATAAGCGAGGGGCAATTTGAGACCAGGAAGCTGGTGGTCTGGGACTCTTGCCGAGTATTCTGGCAGACACATCTCCATCGCCTGATGGGGCTTATCCCTGGTTATTGAGAGGGGCGAGAGAGTAGATTGTAGGGTCCTTGATGAAGATCCTTACATCTTCTCCAGCCACAGGCAAGGTCCTGGAAGACTGGGAGAGGGGCCAATGCTGTTCCTTTGTTTAAGAAAGGAAATAGGGATAATCCAGGAAATTGCAGTGAGTCTCACCTCAATGGTAGGGAGATTTATGGAGAGATTGTAGCAGCTCCCAAGGGTCGGGCCATACCACTACTAACCCCTCGGCAAGGGAATGGACCGATCCAGGGGGGCGGCCCTTAGCTACGGTTATAAAGGACAAGGTTTTAGGCGCGATCGCTCTCTGGCAGACTTGACTGGTCTAGAGAACGTAATAAACACATCGCTCCCGAAATACCCGGCTCCTCGCCTTTATTTCGGGCTTTTTCGATGCGCCACAAGATAGAATTTACTATCATTTGGAAGAGAACGGGCTAGTTATTGATACTGGTGTTGAGGGAGAAAAGGTAGATGAAGTTCAATCTCCATAGGTGAGAGGTGTTGCACTTTGTTTAGTTTAGTTTAGAGATACAGTGCAGAAACAGGCCCTTTCGGCCCACCGGGTCCGCGCCGACCAGCGATCCCTGTGCATTAACACCATCCTACACTCACTAGGGACAATTTTCTTTTACATTTACCAAGCCAATTAGCCTACAAACCTGTATGTCTTTGGCGTGTGGGAGGAAACAGAAAATCTCGGAGAAAACCCACGCAGGTCACAGGGTGAACGTACAAACTCCGTACAGACAGCACCTGTTGTTGGGATCGAACCCGGTCTCTGGCGCTGCATTCGCTGTAAGGCGTCAACTCTACCGCTGCGCCACCGTGCCGCCTGGTGGGGGGAGGGTCGATGTAAAGGGAAATTATGCAGTTAATGGCAGTGTCTGCAACAGCAAATATGCACTGAGGGATCGTGGGGTCCACAGTTCCCTGAAAGTAGTAATGAAGGTGTCTGGAATGTATGCCTTCATTAACCGGGGCACTGGGTATAAGAGTCAAGGAGTCAAGTTGCAGCTTTATGAAACTGGGATGAGACTGCATTTGAAGTATGTGTAGCTCCGGCCACCCCATTACAGGAAGGGTGTGGAGTCTTTAGAGAGGCTGCAGTCAATGTTTACCAGGATGCTGCCTGGATTACAGGGTATGAACTGGAACAAGAGGTTGGACAATCTTGCTTGGTTCTCACCAGAGTGCCAAGGGAATTTTACTAAATTACTAAATTACTGGAAATGTACTAAATTATTCGAGGCATAGACAGGATACACAGCCTGAAACTTTTTTCCAGCATGGAAATGTCAGAGGGAGAAAGTTTAAGGAACTGTGTGGGCAAGTGTTTTTATACAAAGAGTGTTACACATTATCAGGGAAGCAAATAGGAGAGACGCTTTTAGATAAGCACATCGATATGCAGGGAACAAAGAGCTGTGGATCACATGCAAGCAGATAGAATTGATAGTTTAGTTTAGCTTATTGCCACGTGTACCGTGAAAAGCTTTTGTTGCGTGCTGTCCAGTCAGCGGAAAGACAATACATGATAACAATTGAGCCATTTACAGTGAATAGATGCATGATAAGGCAATAACGTTTAGTGCAAGGTAAAGCCAGCAAAGTCCGATCAAGGATAGTCTGAGGGTCACCAATGAGGTGGATAGTAGTTCAGCACTGCTCTCTGGTTGTGGTTGGATGATTCAGTTGCCTTATAACAGCTGGAAAGAAATTGTCTTTCAATCGGGAGGTGTGCGTTTTCATACTTTGATACCTTTTGCCTGATGGGAGAAGGGAGAAGAGGGAGTCGCCAGGATGCGACTCGTCCTTGATTATGCTGCTGGCCTTGCCGAGGCAGCGTGGGGTATAAATGGAGTCAATGGAAGGGAGGTTGGTTTGTGTGATGGTCTGGGCTGAGTCCACAATTCGCTGCAATTTCTTCTGGTGTTGGATGGAGCTGTTCCCAAACCAAGCTGTGATGCATCCTGATAAACTGCTTTCTATGGTGCATCTGCAGAAGTTGGTGAGAGTTGTAGGGGACATGCCGAACTTCCTAAGCCTTCAAAGGAAGTAGATGCGTTGGTGTGATTGTAATTTGTTTAAAAGACGTCGTGTTCGGCAGCAACATCATGGGCCAAAGGGCCTGTTCCTGTGCTGTACTGTTTTATATTAAATGCATTCATGGCAGCTCAATGTTTGAGCACAAAATCTTACAGAGACATATAAAATTATGAAAGGACTGGACAGGCTAGACGCAGGAAAAATGTTCCCAATGTTGGGGGAGTCCAGAACCATGGACCACAGTCTAAGAATAAAGGGGAGGCCATTTAAAACTGAGGTGAGAGAAAAAAAAATTCACCCAGAGAGTTGTGAATTTGTGGAATTCTCTGCCACAGAAGACAGTGGAGGCCAATTCACTAGATGAATTTTAAAAAAGAGTTAGATAGAGCTCTAGGGGCTAGTGGGATCAAGGGATATGGGAATACAGGTTACTGATTGTGGATGACCAGCCATGATCACAATGAATGGCTCGAAGGGCCAAATGGCCTCCTCCTGCACCTATTTTCTAAGTTTTTATATTTCTAAAACTGCGAATGTACCCAGTCCAGCTTGTAGTTTAGTGATTTGCAATGCCAAGTCTATCAATGCTTCTTGCTTTCTCGGGCTTTCAAGAGCATTTAGTTTTCCTGTCAGAAGGCTCTTTGGGTCAGTTTTCTTATCCAAACCTGCCAAGCACATTTATGTTTGCATCAGAGAATGTTCTAATTATTGGACTACTGGTTCATTCTTTCCTCAGATTGAGATCTGAATAATTTTACTTTCATTTTTCAGACACTGTGTAACATTAAGTTACCTCCTAACTGTGAGAAATGATCCCACACGTTTTAACCTCCCCTCTGTCACGTCTCCCAAACTGCTGGCAGATTGTCCTCACCCTAATCCGCTGGAGATCAGATTGGAGGCTTGCAGTCATTTTCATGTAACCTGCTTCAGTATAAACATTATTCACCATATACACAATTAACGGCAAGACCCTAACAGCATTGATGTACAAACGGATCTTGGGGGCCACGTCCAGAACTCCCTGAAAGTGGCAACACGAGTTTAGTTTAGTTTAGTTTAGAAACAGGCGCGGAAACAGGCCCTTCGGCCCACCGGGTCCGCGCCGACCAGCGATCCCCACACATTAACACTATCCTACACACACCAGGGACAATTTTTACATTTATACCAAGACAATACCAAGACCCACAAACCTGTTGGAGGAAGCCGAAGATCTCGGAGCAAACCCACGCAGGTCACGGGGAGAACGTACAAACTCCGTACAGACAGCACCCGTAGTCGGGATGGAACCCGGGCCTCCAATGCTGCAAGTGCTGTCAGGTAGCAACTCTACCGCTGCACCACCCTAACCACTAGTAGGTAGACTGTCGATGAAGGCACATCGTACGCTTGACTTCACAGGCTGGGGCTTTCAATCTCGGAGTCAGGAAGTCATGATGCAGCTTTATAGGGCTTTGGTTCGCCCGCATTTGGAATTTTGCTTGCAATTCTGGTCGCCCCTCCAGGGAGGAAGTGGGGGCTTTGGAAAAGGTGCAGAGGAGGTTTACAAGAATAAATGCCTGGATTAGGATTGTATCCATATCCCTCCATTCCCTGCATGTGCATATGGCTATCCAAAAGTCACTTAAATGCCACTATCTGATGTGTCTCCACCACCATTCCCTGCAGTATATTCCAGGCACTCACCACCCTCTGTGTAAAAAAATGCTTCCCCGCAGATCTCCTTTAAAATATGCCCCCCCGGCACCTTAAAGCAGCGCCCTCTAGTGTTCGATATTTCCATCCTGGGATAAAGGTTCTGACTCTCTACCATATCTCTGCATCTAATAATTCTATATACTTCCCCTCAACCTGTGGCATTCCAAGGAAAACAACCCAAGTCTGTCCAATACTATAGCTAATACCCCCTAATTATGAGTTGGTCTTAGCATAAGGGTCTCGCCCCGAAACGTCACCTATTCCTTTTCTCCAGAGTTGCTGCCTGACCCGCTGAGTTACTCCAGTTTTTTGTGTCTATCTTCAGTTTAAACCAGCAACTGCTGTTCCTTCTTGCAGATACTTGCAGAATTCTATCTGCCATTACGATGATGGAAATCCTTCCTGTCAATTGAAGCTTAGAACATTGTTACAGTGATTCATATTCTATGTTCTCTGGGCGGTCCCGAAGCCGGTCTCGAACCGCAAGCTCCACGATGTTAGGCCACAGTGCGGACGGAGATGCGATACGGAAAAAACATCACATCTCCGTTGAGGTAAGAGATTTTTTTTTAATTTCCCCAACCCCCACTCCCCCCCACCCCACCCCCCACATGAAACAAGCTGAAGAAGACGAAAACATACATTTAACACACACTATAAAACAACAAGAAGGAAAGGGCGAGACAGATAAGGTCAATGTTGTTGTTCATCCTTTGGGCTGGAAGATGACCATGACTTCACTTTCAGTTGGAGGATTGGTGACTGTGGGTCCGGAAGTGACTGGTGAGGCCAATCCGGGCCCCGAAGGCACGCCCACACGTAGGACACAAGTGGATGGGTGCTGCAGTGGAAGTGGAGGTAGCCCGGGCCTTGCGCGCGGTACGTTTTCTCTGGGCCTCTGCAGTGCGTCAATAGGCAATAAGTCAATAGGCAACTCATTTGAAATAGAACTTCAAGAACAAAATTCCAGTCTGGGGAACTTACAAAGCCTCATCTGAATGGAAATCTTATATCGAAAGCCAGTCAGAAAATTTAGTGCATTAGAATCTACAAAATTGTTCAACTACGTGCAGAATTATTTACTGTAAGATCTCAACCCAGAGCTGATTTGATAGTGAGATCCCAGAGAAAGGTGATGGAGAATAATCAGATTAGTTAGACCAGCAACACCTCATTCGGACCCTTTACAGAGTTACAAAAGATATTTGAAACAGGTGTGACTGAGCCCCCACCCTCAGATGCCACTATGATCCCTGTCACTGGCTGACAGGCCAGGAGAGGCCAATCCCAGCATCACTGGTCTCCGCTGGGTCCAATGAGCGGATGTTGGTATGGTCACCTGAATCTCAAGGTCAACGTCAGTCTATAGTCATGTGTATCAATTAAGGTACAGTGAAATTCGAATTACCAAACAGCCATACTAAAAAAAAGCAACAAGAAACACAACTACATGATAATTAACATAAACATACACCACAGAGGATTCCCCACAGTCCTCACTGTGATGGAAGGCAATAAAGTCTAAGCTACTTCCTCTTTATTCTCCCGTGGTCAGGGCAGTCGAACCATCCTCAGCCAGGGTGATCAAAGCTCCCACGTCGAGGCGATGAAGCTCCCATGTTGGGGCGATGAAACTCCCGCGTTGGGGCGATGAAGCTCCCATGTTGGGGCGATCGAAACTCCCGCGTCGGGGCAGACGAAGCTGCTGCGGCTTGGAGCTCCCGAAGTCGGTCTCTAACCAGAGCCGCAAGTTCCACGATGTTAAAGTCCCACAGACTCCCGCGGTGGAGCTCAGAGGTCGATCCCTGGCAAAGGGATCGCGAGCTCCGTGATGGTGCCTGCAGGCTCCCGCGGTTGGAGCTCCAGAGGTTGGTCTCCAGCAAAGGCCACCAACTCCTCAATGTTAGGCCGCAGTGCCGTCGGAGATACGATATGGAAAGTACTCGCATCTCCGTCAAGGTAAGAGATTAGAAAAAGTTTCCCCCAAACACCTCCCCCGTCCCCCGTCCCCCATCCCACATAAAACAAGCTGAAGAACATTAAAAACATACATTTAACACATACAAACAAACAACAAAGAAGGAAGGGACAGACAGACTGTTGGTGAGGCAGCTAATGCTGGCGCCACCTGGTGGGTCTTGCAGACTACTCCCTATAAAACCCAGAGAGGGGAAGAGAGGGGAAGAGAGGGGAAGAGAGGGGAAGAGAGGGGAAGAGATGGGAAGAGAGGGGAAGAGTGGGGAAGAGAGGGGAAGAGAGGGGAAGAGAGGGGAGTCTCCCTGTTACCTGTGTTCCCCTGTCACAGGTTCGAGGAAGACGTGTGGTCAAGATTCGGCTGCTGTGGACAAGCCCCAGACAGCCAGAGCCTCTACTGACACTAAGACTGAGTGACTGGGACTAGCCTGAGATGCCAGTGCCTCTTCCTGCCCATGGACAATGAGGGCCTGCGCCCACACACAGAGGCAAAGACTGAGCTGCCAGGATAAATTAGAGACTGTCGGTGACTGTTCAATCCCAAAGCTGAGCTACCATGACAAACCTGAGACCGACAACACCTCCTCTCGAGACAAGGGTTAACGGCCAGGAGAAGCCTGGGATCGCCATGCCTCCTCCTTCAAAGTGCTGCCGGGACAAGCCCGAGATGGCCAGCGCCCCCTCACATGACTGTGACTGCATGGGACAAGGGCCCCATGTGACCTTCTAGAAGTTTCCTGGTGAAGGATCATTAATAAAATCTTCTTACAAGATGTCGGGCGTATATTCATTGTGCTAGCCACAACAGGGTCTTACAGCGGACATTACAGAAAGGAAGCACAATAACAAAACAGAGTCCACGCCAACCAATGATCCCCGTACACGAACTATACTACACACTAGGAACAATTTACAATTCTTACCAAAGCCAATTAGCCTAAAAACCTCTAGGCCTTTGGAGTGTGGGAGGAAACCGGAGCACCCGGAGAAAACTCACGTGGGCACGGGAGAACGTACAAACTCCGTACAGACAGCACCTGTAGTCAGGATCGAACCTGGGTCTCTAGCACTCTAGCAGTAGTTCTGCGGCTACACCACTGTGCCCCCCCCCTCCGTTGAATGGAGATGATAATGTGGCAGATTTGCTGACATCCTGAGAAAAGGCCATCCATACAGTACCCACTGTGCAAAGGGTCCATACAGCACCCACTGTGCCACTTCCACTGTTGTCACAGCAATGCTCAGCCCCATGAACTCTGTAATTAAACAGATTACAGAAAATGAATGTAGACACAAGAAACTCTGCAACTCCCTGGTCAACCCGTCCCTTCCCACCCAGACCAACCCCTCCCCAGGTACTTTCCCCTGCAACCGCAGGAGATGCAACACCTGTCCCTTTACCTCCACCCTCGACTCTGTCCAAGGACCCCGACAGTCTTTTCAGGTGAGGCAGAGGTTCACCTGCACCTCCTCCAACCTCATCCACTGTATCCGCTGTTCCAGGTGTGGACTCCTGTATGTCGGCGAGACCAAGCGCAGGCTCGACGATCGTTTCGTTGAACACCTCCGCTCAGTCTGCCTAAACCTACCTGAACTCCCGGTTGCTCAACACCTTAAGTCCTCCTCCCATTCCCCAGCGGTTTGAACATTGACTTCTCTAATGTCAAGTAACCCTTGCTTTTCCTCTCTCTCCATCCCCTCCCCTTCCCAGTGCTCCGACCAGTCTTTGTCTCCAACTACATTTTATCTGTTTGTTTTGGTGTTACCTTCGCCCAACAGTGATCTATTCTACATTTTCTTTGATCTCCATTCCCTTTGCCCTGTTTTCACACCTTACACTTCCTTATCTATACACTTCCTTACCTATGTACTTCCATTCCCCTGACATCAGTTTGAAGAAAGGTCTCGACACTGAAACGTCACCCATTCCTTCTATCCCGAGATGCTGCCTGTCCCACTGAGTCACTCCAGCATTTTGTGTCTATCTTCAATGTAAACCAGCATCTGCAGTTCCTTCCTACAGGAACTGCAGGTGGTTGATTACAAAAAAAAGCTGCAAAGTGCTGGAGTAACACAGCTGACCAGGCAACATCTCTGGAGAACATGGAAAGACTATGTTTTAGGTTGTGACACTTCAATCAGACTAGAATCAGTCAGCAGAAGGGTTCCAAACTAAAATGTAGCGTATCCGTGTTCTCCAATATTGCTGCCTGTCCCACTGAACTGCTCCAGCATTTTGTGTCTTATTTTTAATGGAAAATATATGCCCATTAGAACCCCTCGTCACTAATTGAGTTCCACATGAGTGACCAAAGGTAGTCAGGCAACTATTCGAGCATCCACCAGAGCTATAAATGCCGTTGACTTGGCTGCAGATCTGTGTAAAGCAGACAAACTCTTCAGTGTGATCGGCAGAGTGTTGATGTTTCTTAGCTCTGCAACGGAAATTTCCTGGTCAGACTGCCAAAACCTGGTGATGGTTGCCTGTTTAGTTTAGTTTAGTTTAGAGATACAGCACGGACCCAGGCCCTTCGGCCCACAGAGCCTGTGCCGACCAGCAATCCCCGCACACCACCACTAACCTACACTTGGTATAAGTGTAAATTGTCCCTAGTGGGTGCAGGATAGTGTTAATGTGCGGGGATCGCTGGCTGGTGCGGACACGGTGGGCCGAAAGGCCTGTTTCTGCTCCGTATCTCTAAACTAAACTAAACCAGACTAAACACTAGGGACAATTTTACATTTATACCTAGCCAATTAACCTGCAAACCTGTACGTCTTTGAGGCCAACTTTCTGCAGTCAGGTCTCAGGAATCCTACATGACCATTGTGATTAACCAGGGTGATTGAGCAGCTCTGTGGCGACTGGCCCACCTTTGTGCAGTTGAGATTGCCACACTCCCACACTTTCACATACAGCACTCGTGACTCAAGTTAAAATGACAGCTGAGGGCATTGCTCCAGTTTTGTGAAGAGCAAGAACAGAACAACTGTTAGAGTAGTTCTCTTGCCAGATTGGGTTGTTGGGAAGGCTAACCCAGGCAAGAAGAATAGATCACGTTACCTGCCCCACCATGTCCCTCCCACTTGCCCCTCACCAGCTCGATGGATGGTATTTTAGTTTTTAGTTTAGAGATACAGCATAGAGATGGGCCCTTCAGCCCACCGAGTCTGCACACACCAGTGATCCCCACACATTAACACTATCCTACACTAGGAACATTTTTTATATTTCTACCAAGCCAATTAACCTACAAACCTGTCCCTCTTTGGAGTGTGGGAGGAAACCGAAGATCTCGGAGAAAACCCACACAGGTCATGGGGAGAACGTGCAAACTCCGTACAGACAGCACCCGTAGTCGGGATCGAACCCGGGACTCTCGGACGGTAAGCGCTGTAAGGCAGCAACTCTACCGCTGCGACACCTTGCTGCACTTATTAGATAGATGTTAGGAAGGAAAGTTGAGCCCCTAGGGACTGAATCCTAATATATCAATGAGACATTACTGGTTAAAATTCTGGTTTAAGGGTTAAAATTTAAGGATCTAGGTCTTATGTACAACTGTACCAGAATGCCCAGGGCCATGTTAATTATCCCCTCAGCAAGCCCACAGCAGGTTCTGAACTCATTCAAGCTTTGCTCAAGAGGCACAACGGAATATTAATTTCCAAATGGCCTCACTGCTAATGCACTCTTTATTATTGCTGATGTCGAGAGATTTTTTGGATATTAAAAGTTGCAATGGGTAATTGTAAGAACATCATATAAACATTCAGTGTGTAGGAGAGATGTGCAGATGCTGGTTTAAATCGAAGATATACACAAAATGCTGGAGAAACTCAGCGGGACAGGCAGCATCTCTGGATAGAAGGAATGGGTGACTCAGTGGGCTAAAGGTCGGTGTGGACTCAGTGGGTTAAAGGGCCTGTTTCGACGCTGTATCTCTAAACTAAACTCACAATCTATTGGCAAGTGAGGCTACACAAATTCCCATAGATTGGGGGCCGGGCCAGGCTGAAACTGATTCTGAATTTCTGAAAGAGACAGGAAAAATGTTCAAAGAGCTGTGAAATGCTGTGAAAGAAATAGCAAAATACAACAAAAGACCATTCAGGGTCTAATTGACAAACCCCAAAAAAGACCACTTCTCCATGCCTAAGAGAGGCATAAAAAGCTGGAGTGACTCAATGGGCCAGACAGCATCTCTGGAGAAAAGAAACAGGTGACGTTTCGGATCGAGACCCTTCTTCAGACTGAGAGTCAGGGGAAAGGGAAACGGGAGACATAGACGGAGATGTAGAGAGATATAGAACACATGCATGAAAGATATGCAAAACAGTAACGATGATAAAGGAAACAGGCCATTGTTAGCCGTGGGCTAGGTGAAAACGAGGAAAGACAATGAGACTCAACATGACAACTTTGAAGCTGGGACGACTTGGGTGGGGAGGGATGGAGAGTGTGTCTTTCTTCGGTTTAAGCCAGCATTTGCTGTTCCTTCCTACACACCTTCTCCATGACCATATAAGGTGAAATCAGGTGCACTACCTTGGCTGGGAACCAGGGCAGTTGGCTACATGATCCCACTGTCAGCCAGTACTTTGCTGGATGCATCCTTGTCTGTTTTCCACTGGCAATCTCGAATACTCATTTGGCATTCCAATAATAACGTTTTCAATGTTTGGAATTAACAAGAGCCATATCGTCAATATAATCAAAAAATGGGGTATGAATAAATAGTTGGTCCTTTTGTTGCCTTGTGCACAAACCAGCAACATTGCATTGAATCTGTATTGCAAGGCAGATGGCTGGAGGAGGTGAGAAACTAAAGAGGTATTCAGCAATATTTTGCAATATTTTGTTGCGTGTTAAAGGAATTAGAGGAGGGAGAAGATTGCAAATGCTCTTTGTACAGTTTTTAAAATTGTGATTGAGAATGTATGGATTGAATATGTGTGAGGGGTTTAGACCAAATGATTTCCTCGTGCCAAGTGCTACATTACAATACAATTTGCATAATTTCACTGCAGTAATGAGCAAGAATTAGCATTCCGATTAATTCAGACATTGGCTGGTTTAGGGCACATTGAATGTCAAATGAACAGTTTACACATAAAACATGGAATTAATTCCATTGTATTAATGAGCATATATTCAGTCAAATATATGCCTGAGTTTAGGTGCAGTTTTATTAAACATAAACTTCATGGACACCTATGTACCGTACATATCAAGTGCGTCTTCATTTAGGTGATCTTTTCATCCAGGCAACAAGTAACAATCTCTTCACCGCTACTTTCTTTTTCTTATTTTGTTTAGTTCAGAGATACAGCGCGGAAACAGGACCTTTGGTCCTCTGAGTCCACGCCGACCAGTGATACACGCACATTAACACTATCCTACACACACTAGAGATGATTTATATTTATACCATGCCAATTAACCTTTGGTTAATCAAGTATGACTTTGGAGTGTGGGAGGAAACCGAAGATCTCAGAGAAAACCTACGCAGGTCACGGGGAAAACGCACAAACTCCGTACAGACAGCACCCGTAGTCAGGATCGAACCTGGGTCTCTAATGCTGTAAGCGCTGTAAGGCAGCAACTCCACCACTGTGCCGCCGTGCCACCTGTTCCACCAGGGCATCTGCAATGCAGCTACAATACATTGCTGTTGTGTAGAGAGTCACAGTATCTCGATCTAGCAATGAGGAGTGACTGGCAATACATCCCAAAATCAGGGCAGTGCCCGACATGGAGGGGGACTTGCAAGTGATGGTCGCCATTGACCTGTTTGTTGGAGGCTGCATGTTGGAGAGTGCCTGTCACAGAAGCCTTGAGTTTACTTTAGTTTAGTTTAGAGATACAGCGCGGAAACAGGCCCTTCGGCCCACCGGGTCCGCACCACCCAGCGATCCCCGCACATTAACACTATCCTACACACACTTGGGACAATTTTTACATTTACCAAGCCAAATCACCTACAAACCTGCACGTCTTTGGAGTGTGGGAGGAAATCGATGATCTCGGAGAAAACCCACGCAGGTCACGGGGCGAACGTACAAACTCCGTACAGACAGCACCTGTAGTCGGGATCGAACCCGGGTCTCCAGCGCTGCATTCGCTGTAAGGCAGCAACTCTACCGCTGCGCCACCGCGATCACCTTGGAGTCCTACTAATGTGAATGATGCAAATGGTAAGCACTGATCATTGCGGAACAACACAAATGGTATACTGGTGGTGGACGGAGTGCATTGTTAGGGTGATGGACGTGTAGCCAATCTGGTTGGGTCCTTTGCCCTGAAATTTTGATTATGTTCTTAAGCGTGACTGGATATACATCCATGCATTAAAGTGAAAAGTGTTCCATCCTACCACAATCTTCTGCCCTGTGGAGATAAGGGCTTTGGGACCAAAGACATTCACTGTGGAATGGATGCAAACAGGGGGTGAGATTGTCTTCAGATTTTTAGATCATCCTTACTGCACCAGCAAGAACTTGAAGCGTATATACTGTTTCTTAAAAGTAACAAGGAACTGCACAACTGAGTTTCGGAGAAACTGGCTGGGGGCAGCAGGGAAAGTCTGCAGCAGAAACAATACATCGAGGAACTGACTGCAATGCCACAAGAGTTTCAGCCACACCATTTAACTAAAGAAAGTTAGCACACTTTCTCCATTCACAATCTTAGGCAATTCCTTTCTTCTCTACCTGCACCAGGACACTGGGGCTTATTCTCTTTCTCAGTGTATTCATACCTGTTGTATTCTGCTCCCACTAACAGCATGCGTTTCTACAGGTCTAAGCTGCAAAACCTGCATAGTGCTTCCTTCAGTCATATTTCACTCGAATCAGCATCTTCCTATTCTCTGAGCATTTGCTTCTTGCTCCCCTTAACTACCTGCATTAGTCAAACTCACTGTCACTTGCTTCTCAGCAGCCACTCAAAAACACTTCTCCCTGCAGACAGCGCAGTGGTCGAGCTGCAGCCTCACAGTGCCAGAGACCGACTTCCATCCTGACTTGGGTGCTGTTTGGGTAGAGTATGCGCGTTTTCCCAGTGACAGCGTGAGTTTCTTCTGGGTGCACGGTTTCCTCCCACATCCCAAAAATATGCAGATTTGTGGGTTAATTATCCTCTGTAAATTGCTCCTAATTTGTAGGGAGTGGATGAGAAAGTGGGATAACATGGAACTAGTGTGAACGGCTGATTGGCTCGATAAGCCGAAGGGCCTGTTTCCAAACTGTATCTCTAAACTAAACCACACCAGTTTGTATGGAAAATAGAAGGCACTTGAAGATGGCACTGTTGAAACAGGATAATTTTCACTTTTATGGAAATAAAAATCGGAAGAAATGTAAAACAGGCTTCATAAGGTCATAAGTGATAGGAGCAGAATTAGGCCATTCGGCCCCTCAAGTCTACTCCACCATTCAATCATGGCTGACCTATCTCTTCCTCTGAACCCCATTCTCCTGCCTGCTCCCCATAACCCCTGACACCAGTACTAATCAAAAATCGGTCTATCTCTGCCTTAAAAATATCCACTGACTTTTAATTTGAAATTAATATTTCCCTCCATTTGAAACCGGCATGTAATAAAAGGCAGCAAATGCAACCAAAAGATACATTTACAAATTATTTTAAGGCTTTAACATAAAGACCATGAACACTATCGTTGTTGAGATAGTAATGTTTGGTATATATTCCTGCCGGTGTGAATGCTTAGACTTCAAACTGCAAAGAATATTTAAGAGTCATGAGTGTTTTATAGCTATATGTACCAAAACGGAACAACAAAGTTCTTACTTAACGCAACACAACAGGTTTGTAAACACTACTCAATAGATAATATGATAAACAAACACAAAATAGTTCAATAAATCAAAAAACTGTGAAAACAAAACAAAGCCTTGCTGTCCCCAGTGGAACCAGGGCAGTTTGTCGTTTAGTTGCAGTTTGTATTGTTCAATTGTTGTTTGGAAGAAGCTGTTCCTGAAACTAAACGCTACATTTTCAGACTCCTACCCCATCCCGCTGGCAGGAGTGAAATGAGAGTGTGGCCTGGGTTATAAAGTCGTAAGTGATAGGAGCAGATTAAGGCCATTCGGTCCATCAAGTCTACTCCGCCATTCAATCATGACTGGTCTATATCTCCCTCCTAACTTGGGGTGCCAACTAACTCCCAAATAAGGGACAAGTGACATCACCCAGCCCCACGCCCCACGTGACCTCACCCAGCCAGCGGCCACGTGCTCCCGCTCCACCGATGGTGGCCGCCCGGGCCGGGAGGCGGGTTGCTATGCAACATCTGTGAGGCGGTGCCTGGGCCTCCGGACTTGCACTGTCCAGACCTACACTGTCCGGACCTACATGGTCCGGGCCTACAGCGTCCGGGCCTACAGCGTCCGGGCCTACAGCGCCCGGGCCTACAGCATCTGGACCTACAGCTTCCAGGCCTACAGTGCCCCCCGGGCCTAATACGGGTCAAAGGCAGGTACGGGACAACCCAATTTAGCCCAAAATACGGGATGTCCCGGCTAATACGGGACGGTTGGCAACCCTACTCCGAACCCCATTCTCCTGCCTTCTCCCCATAACCTCTGGGTTGATTCTAGTTATCAATACAGGTAAGACACTGGCTTGCAAATGCTGCAAAGTGCTTATCCCACAATTAGCAAGGCCTTTAGTTTGCAATTTCAGGGGTCAAGCACAAAATATTTCAGAAGCAACAGAGGGAGTGGGAGGGGTAGGTCAAACATGTGCTTTAATTGCTTAACGAATTGTTAAATCTCATTTACTACTTCACATATTCAAACATCTTATCCCACGTAATACACTGAAACATCTTCCCATGTGAAATCTTATTTCAAGCAGTGTCTTACAATCCATGACACAGAATGATTTAGTACTTTGAACCATTCAGTTTGAGAGAACATTGTACATTGTTACATTGTTGTTGCTGTCATTATCTTTTCTTCCTCTGGGGTTTCACTTCAATACGTGACCAATTAGTCACAACTGCAGGTAAAAATATTTTCATTAGCCTATTAAAGTGACTTCATTGATTTACCATCATTATAATCCACAAATAGGCAGATTTTTAGTTCATAAATATTTTCTGATAAGACCAGTATTCTGCCTCAGACATTCTTTACACTTTCCACATATTCCACATGTGCGGGTGTCAGAAGTTATGGGGAGAGGGCAGGAGAATGGGGTGAGGAGGGAGAGATAGACCAGCCATGGTTGAATGGCGGAGTAGACTTGATGGGCCGAATGGCCAATTCTGTCCTATCACTTATGATCTTATGATATCTCAGAATGCATAATGCCAAATGATGGACAATTAATACAAGTTATAATGACTGCTAAAAATGAATTGATCCATCCTAAACCGACAAATATACAAATGAACAGATCACCTAATTGTGCTAGAGGATATATTTAGAAAGAAAATCAAGAAGCCAAGCTTGTTTAAATCTTAAACTAACTTGGTTATTTTATCTTTACCATGACCCAAAATACTTATATTAATTGCACTATTTGTCTTTGAGTTCCAGTTCCTTTTATCAATGCCAGTTCTGATGGACAAATGTCAGGAAGGTTGATCATATGACAATATCTCACATGGAGTCCGATCATGTGACCATTTGTGATCACCATTTGATTAAGGTTATTGCCTTATCTCAAAAGATAGACACAAAATGCCGGAGTAACTCAGCAGGACAGGCAGCATCTCTGGAGAGAAGGAATGTGTGACGTTTCAGGTCAAGATCCTTCTTCAGACTGAGAGTCAGGGTAGATGGAGACGCAGAGATAAGGAAGTGTAAGGTGTTCTTGCCACCAAAGTGGATAACCTCACATTCATCCACATTATACTGCATCTGCCATGCATCTGCCCACTCACGCAACCTGTCCAAGTCACCCTGCAGCCTCATAGCATCCTCCTCGCAGCTCACACTGCCACCCAGCTTGGTGTCAGCAGGCACGGCAACATTTACGGAGTGAAAAGGACTGACGACATTTTGGGTCGAGGTTCTTCTTCAGACTGTTGGAGTTGAGGAGAGAAAGAGGTGGAAAGAGTTGAGGGGAACTGGCCAGTGATAGGAGGATACAGGTGAGGAAAGGTGATGTCCAGAGAGGATGAGATAGTAACAAAGGCCGGATGTAAAATAGAGTAAAAATGGTAAAGGTGTGATTTCAGATCAAGAAGGAAGAGGAGGAATGAAATGTAAAACTGGAAGCTGGCTGAGTGAGTGGAAGGAAACGAGGCGATGGGGGTTCGGAAACAAGGGTAAGGGACATGTGGGACTCAAAGTAGGGAGGGTAGGAGATTAACCAGCAGAAAAGGTGAGTGGAAGTGGGTGATGAGGAAAAGAGGTGTACACAGGAGGGGGGAGGGTGGGGCGCAATGAGGGTGGGTGATAAAAGGGGTTTTGGGGGTGTTCATCTGAAACTAGAGACAGACAGAAGTTTCGGACTTTCATGCTGAGCACTGTTATGTTATCTTCCCCCCAGATTATCATCCCGATCCTTCTGTTCTCAACCTCCTCTACTGCCAGAGTGTGGATGCACATGAAATGGAAGAACAGCACTTCTATTCTACATGGCCAGCCCACAACCCAATGGCATGAACATCAAATTCTCTAGTTTCATGCTACACTCACTAAGAACGATTTACAATTTTACCAAGCGAATTATCATACAAACCTGCACGTCTTTGGAGTGTGGGAGAAAACCGGTGCTCGCAGAGAAAACCCATGGTAGAGCTACTGACATACAGCGGCAGAGACCTGGGTTCGATCCTGTCTATAGGTACTGTCTGTACGGAGTTTGACCACGTGGGTTTTCTCCTAGATCTTCGATTTCCTCCCACACTCCAAAGACGTACAGGTTTGTAGGTTAATTGGCTTGGTAGAAATGTAAAATTGTCCCTGGTGTGTGTAGGATAGTGTTAATGCATGGGGATTGCTGGACAATAGACAATAGACAATAGACAATAGGTGCAGGAGTAGGCCATTCGGCCCTTCGAGCCAGCACCGCCATTCAATGTGATCATGGCTGATCATTCTCAATCAGTACCCCGTTCCTGCCTTCTCCCCATACCCCCTGACTCCGCTATCCTTAAGAGCTCTATCTAGCTCTCTCTTGGATGCATTCAGAGAATTGGCCTCCACTGCCTTCTGAGGCAGAGAATTCCACAGATTCACAACTCTCTGACTGAAAAAGTTTTTCCTCTTCTCCGTTCTTAATGGCCTACCCCTTATTCTAAAACTGTGGCCCCTTGTTCTGGATCACCCAACATTGGGAACATGTTTCCTGCCTCTAATGTGTCCAACCCCTTAATAATCTTATACCAACCCCTTAATAATCTTACACGTTTCGATAAGATCCCCTCTCATCCTTCAAAATTCCAGTGAATACAAGCCTGGTCGCTCCAGTGCGGACTCAGTGCGGACTCAGTGGGCTGAAGGGCCTGTTTCCGCGCTGTGTCTCTAAACTAAACAATTGCCTCTTCCTATGTTCAGATTTAAAGTGGACATGTGGACGAATCGTCGTGGGAGATGCTGCCTGCACTACCTCCACCTTACTTGTGAGTGAACACAAGGATCATTGCACTTGCTGGTTGATGCTTGCCCCCATCACACACAGGACTTTGACGTGACAACCAGCGCCAGTGAAACAGAAGGTATCGAGCTGCTCAATTCATTTGCAGAGATTAGTATTTGCCAACACGTGTGAATCATCCCTCTGTGCATTGTTTACAGTGAGTAACATTAGGCAAATCTTGGCACAAAAGCAACTGACAAATGATGAAGTTGTTGTCACTTGCTCACTTACCTTGGCAATCCTCTGCAGGATTCATGAACGCTGTGCCGATCCCCCCCGACAATATTTCTAAGTGTTCCTGTGTTTCCAGAATAAATATTTTGCCTGAGACTCTGGAGTCCTTGAACTCCAATCAGATTCAGGTTCAAGTTAGTTTGTTGTCAGACACACCAGGGTGCACTGACGTTCCTTGTTTGCATGGATCTCAGAGTAAGCAGTCTACGCAGCAGTAACAGATAGAACCATACATTGAAAAAATACAAAACCGCAGAATCGTGTGTTGTGCAATCTGACCGAGTACAAAATAAATCTACAGTCACCCATTTTCTTGGCCTTGCCACTGTACAGAACAAGGCAGAATATGGCTTCAGATAAACAAGAAATCAGACTCTGGAGCTCAGCAGGTTGAGCAGCATCTGCGGAGGGAAATTAATTGTCAATGTTTCGGGTTGAAATCCTGCATTTGGACTGAGGTCAGAATATGACTTTGTTCACACTGCCCGGAGCGCCCCCTGGTGCACAGACCTCTGACGATGGTGACATCAGCGGTGGCACAGCGGCCGAGCTGCTGCCTCACAGCGCCCGAGACCTGGTTTCAATCCTCACTATGGGTGCTGCCTGTACAGTGTTTATACGAACAATCTCGTGTCTGAGACCTTCGGTTTCGTCCCACACTCCAAAGACGTACAGGTTTGTAGGTTACTTGACTTGATATAAATGTTAAATTGTCCCTCGTGTGCGTGGGATAGTGTTAATGTGTGGGGATCGCTAGTCGGCACGGACTCAGTGGGGCTGAAGGGCCTGTTTCCATGCTGTATCTCTAAACTAAACTAAATTAAGCAGTGGGAAGAAAGTGTAAAGCAGCACTAAAATTGAAGACTTCCTCGGATGACATCATTTTGATACCAATTAGTTCTACTCAAATGATCTTCTTGTGAAGCAATCCATCGTTTGTCAAGAACAGGATCTCAAATTGCAGTAAATTCAGAATTTAAGAGTGGCAGCCACTTAAAATGAATAAGACAAGGAAAAGAAGCCAAGTCACGTTGGTTGAATTGGTGGGAACCAGGAATAAAGAGCATCGAGGAAGTAATTAATGTTGAATCAATGGTAAGCAGAGTTTAAAAAGGAATTCAAAGTGCAGCAGGTCAGGCAGCATCTCTGAAGAACATGGGTAAATGATGTTTCAGGTCAGCACCCTTCTGCAGACATGAGTGAAATATCACCTGTCCACGTTCTTCAAGGATACCTCCTGACCCACTGAGTTACTTGAACACGTGGTGTCCTTTTGTGTAAATCAGCATTTGTTCCTCAACTAGGGAGGGGAAGAAAGAGACAGAAAAAGTAGCTGGGGGGCAAAGGAACTGGAGATTGAGATAGCAAACTGATCAAGGAACTGGAGATTGAGATAGCAAACTGATCAAGGAACTGGAGATTGAGATAGCAAACTGACCAAGGAACTGGAGATTGAGATAGCAAACTGATCAAGAGACAGGAAACCAGGTGATAACAGACTAAGAATAAGTTCAAAATTAAAGTCAGATGCCTAAAAATTGCTCCTCATCATTTTTCTTTTGTTAAAAGAGTTTTGTCTGTCAACCTGTTGCAGTTTCCAAGTCACATATAGACTACCAAGTTCAGGTGAGGTTCACAGTGCAACAGAGCTGGGTCTCCAGGTGTAATGGTACTCTGAAGCTCACATTGCCTGCTTTACGCAACCATATAACCATATAACCATATAACAACTACAGCACGGAAACAGGCCCGTTCGGCCCTACCAGTCCACGCCGACCACTCTCTCTGACCTAGTCTCATCTACCTGCTCTCAGACCATAACCCTCCAATCCCCTCTCATCCATATACCTATCCAATGTACTCTTAAATAATAAAATCGAGCCTGCCTCCACCACTTCCACCGGAAGCCCATTCCACACAGCCACCGCCCTCTGATTAAAGAAGTTACCCCTCATGTTACCCCTAAACTTTGTCCCTCAATTCTAAAGTTATATCCCCTTGTTGGAATCTACCCACGTCAACTCTGTCCGTCCCTCAACCTTCTACGCTCCAAAGAATAAAGACCCAACCTGTTCAACCTCTCTCTGTAGCTTAAGTGCTGAAACCCAGGCAACATTCTAGTAAATCTCCTCTGTACCCTCTCCATTTTGTCGACATCCTTCCTATAATTTGGCGACCAGAACTGCACACCATACTCCAGATTCGGCCTCACCAATGCCCTGTACAATTTTAACATTACATCCCAACTTCTATATTCGATGCTCTGATTTATAAAGGCAAGCATACCAAACGCCTTCTTCACCACCCTATCCACATGAGATTCCACCTTCAGGGAACAATGCACAGTTATTCCCAGATCCCTCTGTTCCACTGCATTCCTCAATTCCCTACCATCTACCCTGTACGTCCTATTTTGATTTGTCCTACCAAAATGCAGCACCTCACACTTATCAGCATTAAACTCCATCTGCCATCTTTCAGCCCACCCTTCCAAAAGGCCCAAGTCTCTCTGTAGACTTTGAAACTCTACTTCATTATTAACTACACCACCTATCTTAGTATCATCTACATATTTACTAATCCAATTTGCCACACCATCATCCAGATCATTAATGTAAATGACAAACAACAGTGGACCCAACACAGATCCTTGGGGTACTCCACTAGACACTGGCCTCCAACCTGACATACAGTTGTCAACCATTACCCTCTGGTATCTCCCATTCAGCCATTGTTGAATCCATCTTGCAACCTCACTATTAATACCCAACGATTTAACCTTCTTAATCAACCTTCCATGTGGAACCTTGTCAAATGCCTTACTGAAGTCCATATAGACAACATCCACAGCCTTGCCCTTATCAATTTCCCTGGTAACCTCTTCAAAAAATTCAAGAAGATTAGTCAAACATGACCTTCTAGGCACAAATCCATGTTGACTGTTTCTAATCAGGCCTTGTTTATCCATATAATTATATATATTGTCCCTAAGTATCTTTTCCATTAATTTTCCCACCACAGACGTCAAACTAACAGGTCTATAATTGCTAGGTTTACTTTTAGAACCTTTTTTAAACAAAGACACAACATGCGCAATGCGCCAATCTTCCGGCACCATCCCCGTTTCTAATGACGTTTGAAATATTTCCGTCATAGCCCCTGCTATTTCTGCACTAACTTCCCTCAATGTCCTAGGAAATATCCTATCAGGACCTGGAGACTTATCCACTTTTATATTTTTCAAAAGTGTCTGTACCTCCTCTTCTTTTATCCTCATAATTTCCATCACTACTCTACTTGTTTTGCTTACCTCACATAATTCAATATCCTTCTCCTCGGTGAATACCGAAAAAAAGAAATTGTTTAATATCTCCCCCATTTCTTCCGGCTCAGCACATAGCTGTCCACTCTGACTCTCTAATGGACCAATTTTATCCCTCGCTATCCTTTTGCTATTGACATATCTGTAGAACCTCTTGGGGTTTACTTTTACATTACTTCCCAAAGCAACCTCATATCTTTTTTTCGCTTTTCTAATTTCCTTCTTAAGATTCCTTTTACATTCTTTATATTCCTCAAGAACCTCATTTACTCCCTGCCGCTTATATTTATTGTATATCTCCCTCTTTTTCCGAACCGTGTCCGATTTCCTTGGAAAACCACGGCTCTTTCAAATTATTATTCTTTCCTTTCCACCGAACAGGGACATAAAGACTCTCTACTCTCAAAATGTCACCTTTAAATATCCTCCATTTCTCTATTATATCCTTTTCATAAAACAAAATGTCCCATTTCACTCCTTTTAAATCCTTTCTCATCTCCTCAAAATTAGCCTTTCTCCAATCCAAAATCTCAACCCAATTTTATCCCTCGCTATCCTTTTGCTATTGACATATCTGTAGAACGTTCTGTATTGATGTGTGGCAAGACCTTGCAGTTCATGCACGGTGGCAATTGTGAACACTGCAGCCAGTAATTAAAGGAACAAGTATAACACTGGCATCAGTCTGAAGAATGGTCTCAACCCGAAACGTCACCCATTCCTTCTCTCCTGTGATGCTGCCTGACCCGCTGAGTTATTCCAGCATTTTGTGTCTACCTTCGATTTAAACCAGCATCTGCAGTTTTATTTCCTAAGTATAACACTCTTCCAGCTAACATGGAGTGTTGCCACTGGATCAAATGGTGGATGTAATGGTGGGAAGAGTAGAATAGAATGCTACCAACAGTTTGGAGAACATTTGACTAGGTGAAGAATAAGACCTTCATAACAAGAGGATTTCAGTACAGGAGTAAAGAGGTTCTTCTGCAGTTGTATAGGGCCCTGGTAAGACCATATCTGGAGTATTGTGTGCAGTTTTGGTCTCCTAATTTGAGGAAGGACATCCTTGTAATTGAGGCAGTGCAGCGTAGGTTCACGAGATTGATCCCTGGGATGGCGGGTCTGTCATATGAGGAAAGGTTGAAAAGACTAGACTTGCATTCACTGGAGTTTAGAAGGATGAGAGGGGATATTATAGAGACATATGTACATGGTGGTGGTAGCAGAATTAGCTCAGGACACTTCCAGTTTCCAGCCCCGTGATGTGGACGCTTCTGCTATTGGGCCTTCAGAGCTGATGTGTACAAGGATGAGTTATGGTCACGTGAGTAGACAGCCTGTTCATTAGCAAGGGAATTAGGAAGGGACTGCAGATGCTGGTTTAAACCAAAAGATAGACACCAAATGCTGGAGTAACTCAACGGGACAGGCTGAGCATCTCTTGAGGGAAGGAATGGGTGATGTTTCATGCCGAGACCCTTCGTCACCCATTCCCGCTCCCCAGAGATGCTGCCTGTCCCGCTGAGTTACTCCAGCTTTTTGTGTCTTTTAGCAAAGCAGTCCTTGTAATTTCAAACTGATTCTGCTTTCAATGTACATTAAAACAGATATTCTTAAGACTGGTATTTATTCACAAAATGCTGGAGTAACTCAGCAGGTCAGGCAGCATCTTGGGAGAGAAGGAATGGGTGTCGTTTCGGGTCGAGACCCTTCTTAAGACTGGTCCTTGTTTTGAATTAATGGTTTTGCTTTAGCCACATAATTTTAGAACCCTTGAATAATCCTTCACAGTTTCTTGGCATTGTCATGGGAAAGGAATACAACAAAATACAGAAATGTGCAGATTCTTTAAAAAGATTACCGAAATGCACTGAAACTAAAGAACCTTCGAGACAAAAACAATTAAAAAAGAAATGAAAAGATGCCTGGAGAGAACTCAACCATGCAGTATGAACAATTCAGCAATTCGGGGAAATGGTTCAATGGACATGACAATAGCAGCAACTGCAGTCACTTTCATCTACAAGACTGAATCACCTTGTGAGCAAGAGAGTGCAAGGATGTCGGCATCAACTGCACCTTGACAGGCACTGACAACTGCACCAATCATCACCTAATCCATACTGTCATTTCCATCAGCCTGGCCCAGAAATACTGGCAGCAACAAGACCCTGCTGCCAGAAAATCAAAGCAGTAGGCCTTGCAAAGAAAGCCCTTCTCAACAACCGTAGGTAGTCTACCACCCTAGTCTGCTTCAAGGTCCACCCTTATTAGCACCACTGAAGGAACTCTACTGGAAGAGATTGGAACTGGTTTGTTGGGAATGACAAGGAGATCTTGGAGTAGTTAAATACAAAGGCAACATGGGATTGGATTGGAAATTCCACCACACTTCAAGGGAAAAAAACACAGTCCCACCGGAAGGCCAATGCCCAGCGAAGAAAACTCATGATTCAACTGCTTATTACTTGCTTATTAGCTGCTTATCCCTTATCTGAAGAAGGGTCTGGACCCAAAACGTCATCCATTCCTTCTCTCCAGAGAAGTTGCCTGTCCCGCTGGTCTATCTTTGGTTTAAACCAGCACCTGCAGTTCCTTCCCACACACTGCTTATTACCATTGATTTGTTGAGTCGCTAATTGTAGCTTACAAAAGGCAAAATTTAATGTTGCTCGGCTGTTTAACACAAGAGATGTTCAGAAATCAAGATTAGTAATTCTGCAGAATAACGCAATAATATTTGGAGACATGTAGACCTAAAAAAGCACAGGGGAGATACCACCAAAGTTATTTCCAGAAGTCCGTTGGCAAGAAAAAGTAAACCAACATAAGTGTTCTCTTCAAAGGCAACTCCCCCAGGGTCAAGGCCTTGATTCTGCTCAGCCCGCCCAATGGGCAAGGCACATCTTCTGCAGAGTTGGCCCTGGATTCCTGAAACAAAAGCGTTCTACTTTGACTTCCGTCTTGACACGAGCTTGGGATTGTGGGATCGGAGAAAGCAAGAGTGATCAAAACCTCCTTGAAAAAATATAACATCATAATTCACTCAAGATGCTCGCCCACAAAAAAAAATGGAGATGGATGGGAAAAATGGGAAGCAACTGAAGACCTCAGACCCCCTTCAGTGGAGAGAGGTGAATGTCAAGGGAAAATGGTTGAACTGCAGGAACTTTGCAAATAACCTACTTACCAAGGCCGAATATAGACACAAAGTGCTAGAGTAACTCAACGGGTCAGGTGGCATCTCTGGAGAAAAAGGATGGTGACGTTTTGGGTCGGAACTTTTCTTCAGATTGGGTTCCAGTTCGAAGAAGGGTTCCGATCCGAAACGTCACCAATCCCTTTTCTCCAGAGATGCTGCCTGACCCGATGAGTTACTCCAGCACCTTGTGTCTATCTTCAGTATAAATCAGTAACTGCAGCTCCTTTCTACACTACCCACCAAGGCCATCAGGTTGTTCCTGCACTACCTACAGCAGCAACTTCAGAACCTACACAGATCTCATCAGACAGCTCATAACTCACAGAAATAAAGCTGGAGCAGGTCGTGCACAACCTTGAAGGACTGCTATGATGAAGAGAACAACGATAAACCAAAACAGTTAGATCATTGACTCCAACAGTAAACATGAGTTAACAAAAATGTGCAATTATTGAATTACTGAAGAAGGGTCTCGACCCGAAACGTCACCCATTCCTTCTCTCCAGAGATGCTGCCTGACCCGCTGAGTTACTCCAGCATTTTGTGTCTACCTTCGATTTATACCAGCATCTGCAGTTTTGTTTCCTATGCAATTATTGATTAATCGATTATTAAAAAAAGCAATAAATTCCACAGAAACTTTATCAAGAATGTGATGTTAATAAAAGAAAAACAAGGCCCACATTGACTCTATCAAGTCACACCATTCACTTGGTCCAGACAATGTGACCATCACGTACAGATGGTATCAACTAGTAGAGGAACAGTAGAAACAGTTAGGATTCAGTGAGGGTGTGATCGGAGTTTCAGAGAAAATCCACTAATCAGCCTCGTTCCTCGATAAGCAATTTGTTCATCCTCAACTCATTAGTATGTGTTTCTAGTTTTGTAATTATTGTACTTGTGTTTTGGAAATCCCTTGTAAATTAATATCTCTGTCAAAATTAAAGAAAAAGTAACGAAAATTAAAGATAATCCTCAGAATTAGACAGTATAAGAAAATAACTGCAGATGCTGGTACAAATCGAAGGTATTTATTCACAAAATGCTGGAGTAACTCAGCAGGTCAGGCAGCATCTCAGTCTGAAGAAGGATCTCGACCCGAAACGTCACCCATTCCTTCTCTCCCGAGATGCTGCCTGACCTGCTGAGTTACTCCAGCATTTTGTGAATAAATACCTCAGAATTAGACATACTTAATTTACAAATATGACTGCATTTAAACTACTTCATTAGCTGGAAGTATCTTCTCCGTGGTTGGGAGGGGAGACCAGTCCATTGAATTAGTAATTATTCACAGATACACCCATTCAGACAAGTGACGACGGTACTGAAGTAAATAGATTTTGAAATATAGCTTGATACCGTATGATCTCCCTATGGTGAGGGGACCAGTAGATACTTCTAACAGGCAGGGCATAACGTGAGCTCAGGACTCTAGAAGGGGTACGTACAATATCATAACCAAACCATCTCATTGACCACCATCGTCACACATATACAATGGCCACAAGAGCAGGATGGAGACAGTGTATGAAGTGTGGAGTAATTCACCTGCTGCCTTACAAGGGCGGCACGGTGGCGCAGCGGTAGAGTTGCTGCATTACAGCACCTATAGTACCGGAGACCCGGGTTTGATCCCGACTACGGGTGCTGTCTGTACGGAATTTGTACGTTCTCCCCGTGATCTGCGTGGGTTTTCTCCGAGAACTTCGGTTTCCTCCCGCACTCCAATGACGTACAGGTTTGTAGGTTAATTGGCTTGGTGTAATTGTAAAAATTGTCCCTTGTGTAGAGTAGTGTTAATGTACAGGAATCGCTGGTCAGCACGGACTCAATGGGCCTGTTACCATGCTGTATCTCTACACTAAGCTAAAACTAAACCTCTTCTAATCTGCAGGGCACATCAGCAGCCGGTCCTGTTCTCCAGATCCAACCAAGACCAGACCAGAGTTACAACTCTTTTCTTTTCTTTTTTGTGGTCTCTTTCAGCATCTGGCAAAAGAGATTTACAATGCACAAAATGGAGATAGCCCAATCTATTGTTGTGGAGTTGGCGTGGCGTGGAATTTTGCAGCAAATACTGTTGGCCGCCAACTCGGCATGTCTTTCCCAGTTAGAGAAACGTCAGGGCCATATCACTCTGATGGTCTTTTACTTATTGGTGTAATTGACCAGTAATAATTTATAAATCACTTAAAACCTACAGCTGGCAGCTGAAATCAAGTGCAGGAAGGAACTGCAGATGCTGGTTTAAACCGAAGATAGACACAAAAAAGGTGGAGTAACTCAGTGGGACAGGCGGCATCTCTGGAGAGAAGGAATGGGTGACAGAGGAAGGGTCTCGACCCAAAACGTCACTCAATCTTTCTGTCCAGAGATGCTGCCTGACCCGCTGAGTTACTCCAGCAGTTTGTGTCTATCTTCAGCTTAAATTAAGTGTTGGCGGCAGCCATATCATAACCAAACCATCTCATTGACCACCATCGTCACACACATACAATGGCCACAAGAGCAGGTTGGAGACAGTGTATGAAGTTTGGAGCAATTCACCTGCTGCCTTACAAGGGCGGCACGGTGGCGCAGCGGTAGAGTTGCTGTCTTACAGCACCTACAGTACCGGAGACCCGGGTTCGATCCCGACAACGGGTGCTGTCTGTACGGAATTTGTACGTTCCTGCTGGATGTTTCTGTCATTACATCCTACACAGAGACAAAACTGTTTACCCTTTGCTGCATAACTGGAAAACGTGATGTGCTGAATAGGTCACGATGGAGTGGGAAAGCCAGTTCAAAGGTTCAAAGGTCCAAAGGTATTTCATTGCCACATGTACCAATTAAGGTGCAATGAAATTCGATTTCCACTTTCGCTGCAAATCAAAAGTTTTAATTAGAGCAGCCATATGACTTCCATCATAGAAAATAGAAATAATCAGCTAAAGAAGTGGAATTTCCCGCAGAAGAATAAGATCATCAGGTCTTAAGTGCTAGGAGCAGAATTCGGCCATTCGGCCCATCAGGTCTACTCTGCCATTGAACCATGGCAAATCTATCTCTCCCTTCCTAACTCCCATTCTCCTGCCTTCTCCCCACAACCCCTGACAACCGTACTAATCAAGAATCTATCTATCTCTGCTGTAAAAAATGTCATTAAAAAATAAGTAATTTAAACTAAGTTTTTATATTAACCAATTCGTGTTTCGAGAATTTGGACAAGAAAAAGCTCTGGCTTGGTTTATGTGGAAAAGATGTGATTAATATTTCATTGTTTTAACCTTCTGAAAATGAGAATTAAGGGACACAAGGGCATCATAAATTCACACTGCAACATGCTAAAATGTTCAAGTGAAAATGACAGCCTCGATATTTTCTTCCTTTATTTATGTAAAATGTCTCAACTAGATCCTAGCATAGTGCTAATGTTTCTCCATTCTGGTCCAACACCCAGTATATTTCTTCTGCTTTAATGGAATTAAATTGAGCACTGTGTTCAACGAAGTTATCAATCAAGGGAATGTGCTTGTGCATTATAGAAAAGAATTTAATCTGGAGTTAGAGGGTTACAGCATTGAAACCTTTATCAACCATCCATTTATTCTAATCCTACATTAATTCTTTATTTTTATTCCCACCACACTCTCAACTTCTCCTAGATTTTGCCGCCTGCCCACAGGCAATTTACAGTGGCCAATTAATCTTCCAAACCAATGTTTTTTGCAGGAAACTGGAGCACTTAGAGATACTTCCACGCCAAAGATAATGGAGCAGAGCAAGATAGACCACTCGACCCTAAAAATCGCCATTTTAGTCGGCAGAAACTTGCAGAAACATTTTAAAAGAAAAATAACAAAAATCTGTGAATTGATAGATGAGGTATATTCTGCATTTTAATGGTATCATCACACATACTGTTCCCCCAAAACACTGATTACACTGTGGGGGGGCAGAGCGAACAGCGGGTTTTGCCTACTAAAATGGCGGACGTTACGCTCCTTTGTGTACTACACTTCAGTATAGCAATATAGACGGAGTAGTTCATCTTGCTCCTCTAGTATCTTTGCTCCACACAGAGAACTCCCATGTCAGGATTGAACCTGGGTACTGGCGCTGTGAGACAGTGGCTGTACAACTGCTCCACTGATCTACTGGACATAATCAGGTCCTCTGTGTGTGGGTGAAGTATTCACAATAATCTGGGGCCTCTGGTCTGTGTGCACACATGAGCATAGTGTTTGCCATGGATTACCCCGATTCTGGCCTCTCTCCACTGGCTCCCAGTACGGTACAGAATCAACTTCAAGCTCCTCCTATTCACATACAAAGCCCTAAATGGGCTTGCCCCCCCCCCACCACTCACTATATCAAAAAACATTCTAACCCACCACTCTATTTCCAGGTCCCTCAGGTCGGCCGACTTGGGACTACTGTCTACCCCGCGGTCTAGGCTTAAGCTCAGGGGTGACCGCGCTATTGCGGTTGCAGCTCCTAGACTGTGGAACAGCATCCCTCTCCCCATCAGAACTGCCCCCCTACATTGACTCCTTTAAGTCCAGGCTCAAAACCTATTTCTACTCCCTAGCATTTGAGGCCCTCTGAGGGAGCGCTGTGAACTGTTTATGTATGTGCTGTTATGTTTGTGTGCCATTGTATGTTCGTTTCTTAGTACCTGAACTGATGTCCACTTTGGTCAACGTGGGTTGTTTTTAAATGTGCTCTACAAAATAAAATTGGTTTGACTTGACTTACCCAGTGTCCACTGCCACTCGTTTCGATGCCACTGCTGCAAAAACACATTTGTGCATCTGAGTTTGGCAATCAGTATCAGCGACACACACAGGCGTAGACCATGGCTGGAGAACTGGGAATTGCTTCTGGATTAGTTTTAAAGGATCTTGTCGATCCTGCAGCCAGTAACTGTGAATGGCCAGACCTCTGGCAGGGACACTACCTTTCTGAATTTTACCAAATTATCCATGGACCCCACCCCTGCCTCTTGGTCTCCTGAGGAGCATTCCTTCCCTTTGACCCCGCCGTGCAGTACGCCACACATCTCCGCCGTGAATCTCATCTCTCACGCGGTTTTGTATTTCAGCAGTCTGTCCACATTTTCCTCAAGACCACACTGTGAAATATTGAAGTGGGAGGAGTTTGGTCTCATCTGCAAATTTCGAGCTCTGCCCTGCATGCATGTACACCACATAAATTGGTGAAGAAGAAAGCATACGTGCTAACGACAGGGGCCACAGTTTAAGAATAAGGGGTAGGCCATTTAGAACGAAGATGAGGAAAAACTTTTTCAGTTAGAGAGTTGTGAATCTGTGGAATTCTCCGCCTCAGAAGGCAGTGGAGGCCAATTCTCTGGATGCTTTCAAGAGAGAGCTAGATACTCTTAAAGATAACAGAGTCAAGGGATATAGGGAGAAGGCAGGAACGGGGTACTGATTGTGAATGATCAGCGATTGATCATAAGGTTATAAGTGACAGGAGCAGAATTAGGCCATTCGGCCCATCAAGTCTACTCCGCCATTCAATCATGGCTGATCTGTCTCTCCCTCCTCACCCCATTCTCCTGCCTTCTCCCCATAACCCCTGACACCCGCACTAATCAAGAATCTATCTATTTCTGGTCCCAAGGCAACATGGCTTAGTTGCTCCATCAAGCATCAAAAATAAAGCTCCATTTGCAATAATGTCATTATAGTTACACTAAAGGAGAAATGGTGTCATGTGTACTAGCATGTCCATAACTGGAGGCAGCTGGTCATGATTAACAGAGTGACAAAAAAATAACACGGAAATAATTATTTCTGGATTTCACTTTGGGCTGGGGCAATTTTTGATTTCATAACGTGCTTAAATACGTTTTTGGCAAGTGGTACTTTCTCAACTGGTCTCTGTAAGTCCAGTATGAATCCTATTACATGAGTTCACACACACAATGTTCCCTTCACAAGTCATTGCGGATTGTCACTTATTAATCTGTTCATTTATTGACCCAATTAAAAATAATTTGTCTGTTAAGCTTAATACCACGCTAAAATAAATTAGGGACTAGTTTGAAACTTTTTAATTAATTTGTAAGCATTATCAAGGGATTTTTAGCTACATGGTTTTATTCTTCCAAGCAACACTTTACAATTCACTTACACATTATATATGTTTTCCTACTAATAAAAATAAAGGAAGTTCCCGACAATTTGTGGACTGTGAAATCTATTAGCAAAAGAGGTGATACTTGAACATTTTAAATAGTCTTTTCTTGACTCTAATTTCGATCTTTAGCCTGATTCCGTGTCCTTTTACTACAATGTATCTTAATTTCTAATGGAAGACTTCAATGTGGCACCCAATGAAATCACTTCTAAAGATCTGCAAAATCAACCTTTTCCACCGTGAGTTAAATATGAGACTTAGATTAATCAAATGTGATCTGCCGATTATGAATTCCAATATCTGATTAGCTTTTTTTTGTCAGTAATTTTCATTCCAGATAATGGATTCTAGCAGTAGATCTACTGCCTGACAGCGCCAGAGTCCTGGGTTCGATCCTGATGGTGGGTGCTTGTCTGTATGGAATTTGTACGTTTTCCCTGTAACCTGTGTGGGTATTGTCCAAGATCTTTGGTTTCCTCCCACACTCCAAAGACGTACAGGTTTTGTAGGTTAATTGGCTTGGTAACAATGTAAATTGTCCCTAGTATGTGTTTAGGATAGTGTAATTGTGCGGGGATTGCTGGTCAGTGCAGACTCGGTGGGCCGAAGGGCCTGTTTCCGCACTGTATCTCTAAAACTACAAACTAAAACCATGCGGTACTGTCCTATGTGTAAAAGATTATTTTCTTAATTGCTAATTAGTTCCATTCAATACCCTTATTTATTAATAGCTGCCACTTTGCTTCCTATGTGTTTCAAATCTCTATGATATCACTCCCTCGATGGCCACAACAACAAATTGCATTTAAGCAACTCATCCTGATATGAACATCATGAAGAATATTTGACACTGGGCAACACTGTGGTGCAGCGGTAGAGTTGCTGTCTAACAGCGCCAGACACCCGGATTCGATCCTGACTATGGATGCTGTCAGAGTATGGAGATTGTACGTTCTCCCCTTGATCTTCATGGGGTTTTTTTCCAGGCGCTCCGGTTCCCTCCCACATTCCAAAGATGTGCAGGTTTGTAGGTTCATTGGCTCCTGTAAATTGCCCCTGGTGTTTAGGATAAAACTAGCGTAGGGGTTTATTATTGGTCAGCGCTGACTTGGTGGGCCGAAGGGCCTGTTTCCACACTGTATCTCTAACCTAAACCACACCAAATATTTGATGTAAGGAGACTCGATGATAGATATCTAATGTTTGGTCAAATAATTCAGTTTTAAGATGCAAGAGAAGAACATAGTGAAATGGAAAGGATTAGGAAGAGAATTCCTGAACCCAGAGTCAACCAGATGACAGACAACTCCAATGGTTGAAGAGATATAAAAGAGGATGTCCGGGAAGTAGGAACTGCAGAAATCCCAGGGGAGGCTCGGCCTGCAGAATTAGAGAGGGACCACATCAGGAAGCCATTTTAAACTCAGGGTTAGAACCTTATTACAGATGTTGCCAGATCAATTACCTATGTGAACGTAGACACGCAATACTGGAGTAACTCAGTGGGTCAGGCAGCATCTCGGGAGAGAAGTAACGGGTGACTTTTCGGGTCGAGACCTTTCTTCAGACTGTGTGAATTGCCTCCTGGACCACCCAGATTGAAGCAACGACCAAGAAGGCACACCAATGCCTTTACATCCTCAGAAAGCTTAGGAAGTTCGGCATGTCCCCTACAACTCTCACCAACTTCTACAGATGCACCATAGAAAGCATTTTATCAGGATGCATCACAGCTTGGTTTGGGAACAGCTCCATCCAACACTGCAAGAAGTTGCAGTGAATTGTGGACTCAGCCCAGACCATCACACAAACCAACCTCTCTTCCATTGACTCCATTTACACCTCACGCTGCCTCGGCAAGGCCAGCAGCATAATCAAGGACGAGTCGCACCCCGGCCACTCCCTCTTCTCCCCTCTCCCATCAGGCAAAAGGTATCGAAGTGCGAAAACGCACACCTCCAGATTTAGGGACAGTTTCTTCCCAGCTGTTATCAGGCAACTGAATCATCCTACCGCAACCAGAGAGCAGTGCTGAACTACTGTCTACCTCTTTGATGACCCTCAGACTATCCTTGATTGGACTTTACTGGCTTTACTTTGCACTAAACGTTATTCCCTTATCATGTATCTTTACATTGTAAATGGCACGATTGTAACCATGTATTGTCTCCGCTGACTGGATAGCACGCAACAAAAGATTTTCACTGTACCTCAGTACACATGACAATAAACTAAACTAAACTGGACATTGTATGGTGGTTAGTGCAGGAATAGTAATCAATGAAGCTTAATGAAAGTAAGTAATGGGTAGCAATTACGATATCGGATGAAAACTGAAGAAGGGTCTTGACCCGAAACGTCACGCATTCCTTCTCTCCAGAGATGCAGCCTGTCCCGCTGAGTTACTCCACCATTTTGTGTCTATCTTCAGGATATCGGATGGGCTCAACGTTATGAAGGCTAGCCAGGAGTCAGCTGCAATAGTCAAATCCAACAGGAACGAAGGCTTGAGTATAAAACCAATGCTGGAACATCTGCAGTTGTGCGCCGAATCTTTATTTCTGCAATAGTGTTATTGACATATTTAGTCATCGTTCACTACTCTCGCGTATTCCCTTCCTCTATCATCATGTCCCTCTCCACTTACAAAAATTAACCCTTCACTGTGGTCATGTTTTTCCCTTTTGCACTGCTTTACTTTAAAAGGGCTAAGCAGCTTCTGCTTGCTCTGTTTAGTCCTGACCTATCTGTCTCCCTTTCCCTTCCCTCCCACTTCCCCTTTCCTCCCCCTTTCCCTTTCCCTTTCCTCCCCCTTATCTCCCCTTCCTCTTCCTGCCCTCTTCCTCTTCCCCTTCCCTCCCCCACTTCCCTCCCCCACTTCCCTTCACTTCCCTCCCCCACTTCCTTCCCCACTTCCTTCCCCACTTCCTTCCCCACTTCCGTCCCCCCTTCCTGTCCCCCCACCTCCACCCTTTCTCATCCCTTTCCCTGCCCCTATTCTCTTCCCCCGCCTCTACCCCACCTTCTCTCTGAAAAGGTTTTGTCATCCTTCAAAAAAGTTTATTTGGCTCCCTATCAAATATCGATGTGCAAGTTAATGAATCGTAAAATAGTTTTAAATGCTTTGTAAAAAAGAGTATTACTATTTTTGAAGAAAAAAAATTCAAGTCACACTAATCCCAGACAATAACATTTCATATACATCTAAAATGTGTTTAATGACTTTGGGCATATCTCTTGATGGGTGATAAGCATGGAGATTGGAGAGCTCCTGAGTAGGAAAGGTAGACCTGCTTTGTGATTTAACTGCATCTATTTATGCCAGCACAGGTCAGTCTCATTATTCAATCGCCACACTGTTGAAATCGTTTAAGTGCATTTTGCATGCACAACACCGCATTTAATCTGTTAATGTGCAGGTCTCGGTGATTAGTGGCTAAATACCTTGCATCTGCCAACCCATTCCAATGCTAATTGATGTCAAGGCTAGAGCCCTTAAAGGACAAACTCCATCAAGCGACCATATTTCTGCAAGGGTATTGTAAGTGGTGATATATCTGAAATGGAGCCATAACAAGTGAGGGGCCATTCCTCTGGTTTTACAGATATAATTATTTACATTTTCATCGATAAGATAGAGCACACGAAGCACTCCTCTGTGCCTGGAGAACCCCCAGCATTGAGATGCAGTCCAAGTGATAGGATGTGCAGGAAGGGACTGCAGATGCCGGTTTAAACGGAAGATACACACAAAATGCCGGAGTAACTCAGCGGGACAGGCAGCAGGTCCGAAGAAAGGTCTTCACCCGAAACGTCACCCTTTCCTTCTCTCCAGAGATGCTGCCTGTCCCGCTGAGTTACTCCAGCATTTCGTGTCTACCCAAGTGGCGGGAGATGGACGCTGAGATCAGATCCATGAGTGATGCTCCCCGCAGACACCAGAGGCCGGGATGTTGAGCAAAAGACTTACTGGAGGAACTCAACGGATCAGCCGGCATCTGTGGAGGGAAATGAACGGATGATGTTCCCTTCTTCAAACTGATGACCTGAAAGCTCATCTGCCCATCTGCCTCCAGCAGTTTGTTTTTTGTTTCTCTGTGGACTGGTGGCGGGGAGTGTCGCTGGTGCTTATAAGGTGACTGCTCTGATATTTTCAACTGTCTCTTATACACTGGCTTCAGGTCACGTCCGTTTCTCTTGAGGCTCGTGATTCTTGACTCTTGACATTGCAGCACTTTGAATCTTTCCTCTTTGGCTTCCTGGACCAACTGGAGGGAGATAAAAACAGAAAATGCTGGAGAAGCTCAGCAGGCCAGGCAGCATCTGTGGGGGGAGAATTAGAAGCAATGTTTCAGGTTCAGATCCTTCCTTAGAACCGGGAAGGAGAAAAATCAGGTTAGTCTTAAATTGCAAAGGAAATAGAGGAATGACCCTTGCTTTCCCTCTCTCTCCATCCCGCCCCCATCCTAGTTCTCTGACCATATAATATTTTATCTTTGTATGCTTGATTTCCCTTAGCTAACAATGATTTATCCTACATTTTCCTTGAGCTTTGTACCCTTTGATGCTTTGTTTTCACGCCTTACCATTCCAGACCATAATGTTGTATCCTTATTGTTTTGATGTGTTTATGTTTTATTCTTAATTGTTAACTGTATGTTTGTGTTGTCATTTGTGAGCGGAGCACCAAGGTACATTCCTTGTATATGCATACTTGGCCAATAAACTTATTCATTCATTCATTCATTCACTCATTCATTCATCTCCCCTGGGTCTCGGTCCATTGAAGGGTCTCGACTGGAAACGCCACCCTATCCTTCTATCCAGAGAAGGAATTTATTTCACAAAATGCTGGAGTAACTCAGCAGGTCAGGCAGCATCTCAGGGGAGAAGGAATGGGTGACGTTTCGGGTCGAGACCCTTCTTCAGACTGAATGCTGCCTGACCTGCTGAGTTACTCCAGCATTCTTAATTGTTAACGGTATGTTTGTGTTGTCATTTGTGAGCGGAGCACCAAGGCACATTCCTTGTATATGCACATACTTGGCCAATAAACGTATTCATTCGCTGCCTGTCCCGCTGCGTTACTCCAGCACTTTGTGTCTATCTTCAGTGTGAACCAACAGCTGCAGTTCCTTCCTACCCAGAGGAGTGACTATCTCTGATAGTGTCTGGCCCATAGATTTCCTTAACGAGATCCTTGGATTAATGATTTCTCTGCATATGCTGACAGCTCCTCATGAGCACATTTGAGTTGCTGATGATGACGATATTTCAGTGTGCCGTTTGGAGCCACTGGGACTGGTGGGCTGCTTCAGGCAAAGATTCCTCCTCAAGTTATGGAATTTATTCCTGCAGCTTTATCATTCCGGTGCAAATGCCTGAGGAATGTCGTGCCTTCGGTCGACAACGGTAGTAAAGAAAGCAAACTCAATGATCGGCAGTAAAGAAAGCAAACTCAATGATCGGTAGTTTAGAAGGCAAACTCAATGCTAGCATTTATTTCAAGAGGGCTTGCCCACAAAAAACAGGGATGTAATATTTCAAGCAGTGTCTTACAATCCATGACACAGAAGGATTTAGTAATTTAAACCATTCAGTTTGAGAGCACATTGTACATTGTTACATTGTTGTTGCCCTCATTATCTTATTTTCCTCTGGGGTTTCACTTCAATACGTCATCAATTAGTCACAACTGCAGGTAAAAATATTTTCATTAGCCCATTCTTCTTCTTCTTCTTCTTCTTATCGTGTCCATGGTGTGGTGGTGGCAGAATTAGCATTAGCCAGGGCCGAGACGTGGACACTTCTACCATGAAGCCCATTGAAGTGACTGCATTGATTTACCCTCATTATAATCCACAAATAGGCATGTTTTTAAGTTCATAAATATTTTCTGATAAGACCAGAATTCTGCCTCAGACATTCTTTAGACTTTCCACATATTCCACATGTGCGGGTGTTAGGGGTTATGGGGAGAGGGCAGGAGAATGGGGTGAGGAGGGAGAGATAGACCAGCCATGGTTGAATGGTGGAGTAGATTTGATGGGCCGAATGACCTAATTCTACTCGTATTCCTGATGACCTTACGACCTTATGAACAGGTATCAAGGTTAACTTTGTGCAAACTTGCCGTGTTCTTCATCTTGTGCCCACCTACTGAGAGGCCCTAGAGCCTCTACCTGGAACTACAATGGAACAGGTGGAAGGTGACAGCAGGGACAGCTGTCTTACAGTTATGTGACATTTCATCATCTCTTCGCCAGCAAAACACAAAGTATAGTCATGGTCATAACAGGCAAAGCAGGGTGCAGCTTGTGAGTTGGCAGACTCCCAGAGATACTGCTTGACCTGCTGAGTAACTCCAGGACTTTGTGTCTTTTTTTATAAATCAGCATTTGCAGTTCCTTGTTTCTCCATCTATCAAATGACTTGTTATAAATGAATGTTAGAGAGAGCCCGAGGGGCTAGTGGAATCAAGGGATATGGGGAGAAGGCAGGCACGGGTTACTAATTGTGGATGATCAGCCATGATCATAATGAATGGTGGTGCTGGCTCGAAGGGCCGAATGGCCTCCTCCTGCACCTATTTTCTATGTTTCTATCTATGTAAACAGCAAAGTGATCATGATCAAACATTCTTTTTCAGTGATATTAGAGGTGGGTTAAAAGATACAGCAGATAACTCTCCTCTCCTTTTTGAAACGCCTTAACTCAATTCAAGTTATTTCCGCCTAAAATTATGTTGGATATAAAGAAAATGGTTTTCTTGTTAAATGAACATCGTTTTCATTCTGGGAGATAAAAATATCAATGCTGCAATAGAAATGAAAAACAAGTGCGGAGAAGGCAATTATTAAATTTAATGTGAGTGAAGTAAATAGTAAGAATTTGGGAATTGTATCTATGGATTAGAAAATTGGACGTGCCATTGTTACGTTAGATGTGAGGATGGTGGATCTGAAAATTACATTGCTAATTTTAACATCGGTTCCACATAAATTTTTGGAAGCTTTTATTAACAAAAAGGTGATCAACCATGGGATAGTACCTCAGAGATTAGAGGTGAAATGATAAGTGTAGGAAGGATGCTGGTTTAAACCGATGATAGACACAAAAAGCTGGAGTAACTCAGCGGGTCAGAAAGCATCTCTGGGAAAAAGGAATAGGTGATGTTTCGGGTCGAGACTCTTCTTCAGACTGAGAGTCAGGGGAAAGGGAAATGAGAGATATTGACAGTGATATCGAGATATAAAACAAATGAATGAAAGAAATGCAAAAAAGTAACGAAGATAAGGGAAACAGGCCATTGTTAGCTGTGGGCTAGGTGAAAACAAGTTACAGACAATGAGATTCAACAAGATGACTTTGAAAATAGTTCAACAACTTGGGTGGGGGAGGGATTATAGTGAGAGAGGGTGCAAGGGTTACTTGAAGTTAGAGAAATCAATATTCATACCGCTGGATTGTAAGTTGCCCAGGTGAAATATCAGGATCTGTTCCTCCAATTTGCATTTGGCCATATTCTGACAGTGGAGGAGGCCCAGGACAGAGAGGTCAGTGTGGGAATGGGAAGGGGTGTTAAACTGTTTGGCAAACCGGGAATTCATAAGAACAAGTTTTGTTCGAGTGATCTAACTGGAAATATGAGGCCAGGATTATGGGAGATATAAGGATATTAATGGATATCGATGGGGACTTGAACTTTTTTATTTTAATGTAATCACAGTTAATTATCGGTCACAATACCATTTCCTGCTCCCTCCCCACATTCCAGCATGTCTCTTGCATCAAGAAACGTATCTATCATATTCTTAAAAATATTCCACACCTTGACCTGTACAGTACATGATGAGAGCACATACCTCGGGTTCATGTTCATGAGTGACAGGAGCAGAATTAGGCCATTCGGCCCATCAAGTCTGCACCACCATTCAATCATGGCTGATCTATCTCTCCCTTCTAACTCCATTCCCCTGCTTTCTCCCCATAACCCCTAACACCCGTATTAATCAAGAATCTAATAATAATAATAATATAATAATAATAAACATTTATTTTTTATAGCGCTTTTCCAAATGCTCAAAGACGCTTTACAAAAACAGTCAAGACATAAAAACAAACAAACGAACTGTCCTGACGGAGAAGCGGCGAACAAATAGCGCCAGCGTCCTCTCACGTCAGGGTCCGGCAGTAGACAATAAAGAACACAAGACACACAATTACAATTTTTAACACAAAACTGCCATCACAGTGATTGCTCCAGGCACACCCTCACTGTGATGGAAGGCAAAGAAAAGTCTTATCTTAATAATAATATATTCCTTTATTTGTCCCACACCGGGGATATTTACAGTGTTACAGCAGCAAAGTGGATAGCAAGAGAGCAAGAGATCATTCATTATAAATAAAAGATACATAAATTGTCGTCAGTTTTCTGTGTGTTCTTAGCTGTTATTGTTGACTCGTCTGCTGGGAGCAGTGCTGGTTGTGCAGTCTCACAGCAGCAGGAAGGAAGGACCTCCTATATCTCTCCTTCACGCACTTGGGGTGAAGGAGTCTGTCACTGAAGGAGCTACTCAGTGCAGTGACAGTGTCCTGCATGGGGTGGGAGTCGTTGTCCAGCAGCGATGTTAGCTTCTGTCTCTGTCTCTGCCTTAAACATATCCACTGACTTGGCCTCCACAGCCTTCTGTGGCAAAGAATTCCACAGATTCACCACCCAGCCAATCTCTGAGTGAAGATATTTCACTTCATCTCCATTTTAAATATCTTCCCCCTCATCTGATTGTTGCACATGATTCCATACAGGGTAACCATTCTTCCCATTGTTAGGGATTATTCAGTGGTTATAAAATCATGTAGAAGTAGCAGCCATTAATTCAAAACAAGAACCATTCAGAATAGCTGTTCTAATGTACATTGAAGGCAGCAATCAATTTTAAATTAACAGGATAGCTTTGCAAACAGACAGACTGTCTACTAAGACAAATGAGTATATTAATTGGCTTACATCAAACCAGAAATCTTTGTCTTAAATTAGTTCACACCATTGTGATGGTGTTAAAGGATGCTTCCAGATCAGATTAATGTTGTCACAGCACATAAAGACTGGCCACAGGCAGGTTTGGCTGTCTATCAATAATTGGGGAAGTTGCGTAGCTCGCACCATAGCATTGTTGGGTAAGAGAACCTTCTCCTAGCTAACAATGATCTATTCTACATTTTCCTTGACCCTCATCCCCTTTTGATGTCTCATTTTCACACCTTACACTTCCTTATCTTTGTGTCTCCCTCTCCCCTGACTCTCAGTCTGAAGAAGAGTCTCGACCCGAAACGTCACCCATTCCTTCTATCCAGAGATGCTGCCTGTCCCGCTGAGTTACCCCAGCATTTTGTGTCTATCTTTGGTGCAAGCCAGCATCTGCAGTTCCTTCCTGCACAGTATTGCAGCGTACAGTTTTGGTCTCCTAATCTGAGGAAAGACATTCTTGCCATAGAGGGAGTACAGAGAAGGTTCACCAGATTGATTCCTGGGATGGCAGGACTTTCATATGAAGAAAGACTGGATAAACTCGGCTTGTACTCGCTGGAATTTAGAAGAATGAGGGGGGATCTTATAGAAACTTACAAAATTCTTAAGGGGTTGGACAGGCTAGATGCAGGAAGATTGTTCCCGATGTTGGGGAAGTCCAGAACAAGGGGTCACAGTTTAAGGATAAGGGGGAAGTCTTTTAGGACCGAGATGAGAAAGTTTTTTTTCACACAAAGAGTGGTGAATCTGTGGAATTCTCTGCCACAGAAGGTAGTTGAGGCCAGTTCATTGGCTATATTTAAGAGGGAGTTAGATGTGGCCCTTGTGGCTAAAGGGATCAGGGGGTATGGAGAGAAGGCAGGTACGGGATGCTGAGTTGGATGATCAGCTATGATCATATTGAATGGTGGTGCAGGCTCGAAGGGCCGAATGGCCTATTCCTGCACCTATTTTCTATGTTTCTATGTTTCTATTGTTGGGTGTCAGGGTGTCAGGCAAAAGCTTTTAGTCCATTGATTTGAATTATTGTGATCCAGAAAAGGTGTTTCAATATTCAGAATTGTTTTGGCAATTACTTTATGTCCCCATTGTAAATATGTGATTCTGCAAAGTGACTTGTCTAAACTCAAAATGTTAAAGATTAATTGATAATAAAAGTCATCAAAAGTAATTAACTGTTTACTGTCGTCTTTGTGTGCCATTGAAACTGTAGTTAAATGTTTATTATTGTCCTTGTGTTTAAAACGTGAATAAACTCAATGTACTTTGACTTTGGGGATTTTATTAAGACAGTCTTCAAGAGAATGCCTGTTTCTCATCTATATACTAAAACTCTTGTTTGTTTGACAATAGACAATAGACAATAGGTGCAGGAGGAGGCCATTTGGCCCTTCGAGCCAGCACCGCCATTAAATGTGATCATGGCTGATCATTCTCAATCAGTACCCCGTTCCTGCCTTCTCCCCGTACCCCCTGACTCCGCTATCCTTAAGAGCTCTATCTAGCTCTCTCTTAATGCATTCAGAGAATTGGCCTCCACTGCCTTCTGAGGGAGAGAATTCCACAGATTCACAACTCTCTGACTGAAAAAGATTTTCCTCATCTCCGTTCTAAATGGCCTACCCCTTATCCTTAAACTGTGGCCCCTAGTTCTGGACTCCCCCAACATTGGGAACATGTTTCCTGCCTCTAATGTGTCCAACCCCTTAATAATCTTATACGTTTCGATAAGATCCCCTCTCATCCTTCTAAAAGGATGAGAGGGGTTTGTTGTTTGTTCCTGAGCTACAGCCAAAACGGTGCACGATAGCGCGCCAATTTTAGGCCCACCTTACTCACCGTCGTCCCTCTGGTGCTAATGGAAGAGGCTTCATTGAAATCGGCGATATATTTTTAAAGTTATTCACATTTTAAAGTTTAAATCTATCTCCTAGGGAGAGAGGGTGGAGGGAGGGGGGGAGTTGGAGGGAGGGGGGAAGGGGGAGGGAGGGGGGAGGGGAGGAGAGATGGGGAGGGGGAGAGTGGAGGAGGGTGGAGAGGAGGGGGAGGGGGGGGAAGGAGAGAGTGCTGAACCAATGCAGGAGAGGTTTGGGCCTAATGGGTCCACTTGGTCTAGTTACCAATAAAGACTTTTATATCAACCAGCCTTCAGCATCTGAGTGTCTCAGTTCATAAAGTCACATTTCTTTAAGGTGAAGGTGAGAAGATTTAATAGAAATCTGAAGGGTAGCTGTTTCACACAAAGGGTGTTGAGTGTATGGAACCAGTGTTGCAGTGCTAATGTTTTAGGTGCCGGAGCTGTCACTGTTGCCAGAGCGACCGCTGTTATATTCCCTGCTAGTTAAGATTCCCCGCTGTTTATTTAGGCTTTTTTTTTACAGAAGTGCCAGAGGAGCTCCAGTGAGCTCTGGCAGCACTGAATAGAATAGAATAGTTCCTTTATTGTCATTGTAACATGAGCCATGTACAACGAAATTGTAAAATGTCAGCCAGTCAGTGCACCATTCAAACATTTCTAAAAGCTAACGATACATACAAGGTAAAATATTTTAAAAAAGATAAACAACTAAAATAAATATCATGAAAATAGCACGCATAAACACCCAACCCTACATCCTTCTGTCGATTTCACAGTCTCTTATTATGTATCGCCCCTGCGTTCCTTGGCGGCTACATTTAGTGCCTTTATAGCAGTGGGGTAAAAACTATTTTTAAGTCTGTTTGTCCTTGTCCTTGTAGATCTGTACCGTCTGCCTGACGGTAACAGTTCAAACAGGGAGTGTCCGGGGTGGGAAATGTCCTTTATAATACTCTGGGATTTTTTGATGCAGCGGGAACTGTGTAAGTCCTCCAAGGTAAGTAGAGGGCAGCCGACAATCCTCTGGGCGTTGTCAATGGCCCTCTGGAGCGCTTTCCTCTGAGCCGCTGTGCAGCTGGTGTACCATACGCATACACAGTATGTTAGGATGCTCTCAATGTAGCACCGATAAAAGGACAACAGCAGTCTCTGAGTGATGTTATTCTTCCTGAGCACCCTCAGGAAGTGCAGTCTCTGCTGGACCTTTTTCAGCAGCGCAGAGGTGTTCACGCTCCACGTCAGGTCCTCCTCAATATGGATTCCCAGGAAGCGGAAATCCGCCACCCTCTCCACACAGTCCCCTCTGATAGTTAATGGTACCATGTCCGTTTTATTCTTTCTGAAGTCTATTATTATTTCCTTTGTCTTTAAGGTGTTGAGGAGCAGGTTATTTTCTCCACACCACACTGTCAGCTGCTCCGCCTCATCCCGGTAGGCGTACTCGTCCCCCCCGGTGATGAGTCCCACCACCGTAGTGTCATCCGCAAATTTGACAATGGTGTTGCTGTGGTGGGCGGGGGTGCAGTCATGTGTATAGATGGTGTAGAGCAGGGGGCTCAGCACGCAGCCCTGTGGAGAGCCGGTACTGAGGCTGAGGGCCGTGGATGTGTGATGGCCCACTCTGACTCTCTGGCTGCGAGCTGACAGGAAGCTATTTATCCACATGCAGGTGGAGTGTGGAAGTCCCAAGTCCCCCAGTTTGTCCACCAGTTTATGGGGAAGGATTGTATTAAAGGCAGAGCTGTAGTCCACAAAGAGCATCCGCACGTAGCTCCCCGGCTGCTCCAGGTGGAACAGTGCAGCATGGAGGGCTGTGGCTATAGCGTCCTCTGTGGATCTATTCGCTCTGTACGCAAACTGGTGGGGGTCAAAGCTTCGGGGCAGGAGTGATGTGATATGACCCCGGACCAGTTTTTCAAAACACTTCATCACCACTGGTGTGAGTGCGACTGGCCGGTAGTCGTTGAGGCTGGAAATGTGGGGTTTTTTGGGCAAGGGGACTATGATTGCGGACTTCAGACAGGATGGAACAGTGGACTGGGCCAGAGACTGGTTGAAAATCCTCGTACAGACTCCAGCCAGCTGGTCAGCGCAGTCCTTCAGCACGCGTCCAGAGACGCCGTCGGGTCCAGTAGCCTTCCTTGGATTGATGGCCCGCAGCGTGCGCCTCACCTCATGCTCCTCTATCTTGAGGGTTAGGCTGCTGTGGACCATGTGGTGTGATATGGCTGTCTCGGGTGGCTCCACTTCAAAGCGAGCAAAGAAGAGGTTCAGCTCCTCTGCCAACGAGGCGTCACCTTCAGCAGCTCCAAGGTTGGTCTTATAGTTGGTTAGATACTGGATCCCCTGCCACACCTGCCTGCTGTTGTTACTGTCCAGGTGGTCCTCTATCTTCCTCCTGTAGTCTAATTTGGCCTCTCTGATGCCTCTCTTCAGGTTAGCTCGGGCCATGCTGTATAAAGCCCTATCGCCAGACCTAAAAGCAGTGTTCCTCTCTTTTAACAGCCGCTGGACCTCCCGGGTCATCCAGGGCTTCTGGTTGGGGTAGACCCGGATGCGTTTGTCCACTGTGACAGTGTCCATGCAGTTTTTAATGTAACATAGTACACTGTCTGTGAACACCTCCAGGTCCCGGTGTTCAAACACATCCCAGTTGGTCCTGTCGAAGCAGTCCTGCAGCTGCTGAGATGCACCATCAGGCCAAGTTGTGATGGTCTTTGTGATGGTAGGAGCGGTTTTCCTGAGGGGGGCATATGCAGGAATTAAAAACAGGGACATATGGTCCGACTGACCCAGGTGTGGTAGTTGTCTAGCCCTGTAGCCCAGCTTGATGTTGGAGTAGACCTTGTCCAGTGTGTTAGCTCCTCTTGTAGCACATTTAACATGCTGATAGAATTTGGGGAGCATTTTCTTCAAGTCCGCGTGGTTAAAGTCCCCTGCTATGATGTGAACACCGTCAGGATATATGCTCTGTTGACTGCTAGTGCTACCATACAAATATCCGATAGCCGAGTTAGCATTAGCATCCGGTGGTATGTACACAGCAGTTATCATGACAACAGTAAACTCTCTAGGGAGATAAATGGGCCTGCATTTAACAGTCACATACTCCAGGTCCGGGGAGCAGTGACTGTCTACAATCACTGTGTTTGTACACCAGGTGTTGTTCACGTACACACAGAGCCCTCCACCTCTGCTCTTACCAGAGTCTCTTGTCCTGTCATGACGCTGTGCTGTGTAGCCTGCTAGCTCGATAGCAGAGTCCGGAATGAAAGAATGAAGCCAGGTCTCCGTGATCAACAGGATACAGCTGTCCTTCACGGCGTTGTTAGCTGCAGTCTGCAGCCTAAGTTCATCCATCTTGTTAGCGAGGGATCTGGCGTTCGTTAGAAACAGGCTGGGAAGCGGTGGTTTCAGTGGCTGCCTCCGTAGCCTGACCAGAGCGCCGGCCCTGCCGCCTCGCTTTTGCCTTCTCTCTCTGCGCCGCCTTCGCCTCCTCCCCGCGGGGATGGTGATCCACGGAGAGTCGGGGCTCCTCGCTATGTCCGCCGGGATCTTGTATGAGCGGACAAACTCGGCGGTAACCCCCCATTCGCGACCGGCTCCAATCCTAAGAAGATCCTGCCGGCCGTAGACGTTGTTCGCCCGACAGTAAGTACACAGGGCACAAAACAACACGCACACATACACATACACATACACATACACAAAAAACACGAGCACTGACCGGGAGGACATCGAGCCGCTGCAACTGTGTGCGCCGCCTGTATGGAACACGCTGCCAGAGGAGGTAGTTGAGGCAGGGACTATCCCAACGTTCAAGGAATAGTTAGACAGGTACATGGATAGGACTAGGTTGGAGGGATATGGACCAAACGCAGGCAGGTGGAACTAGTGTAGCTGGGACATGTTAACATTGCTGTGGGCAAGTTGGGCCGAAGAACCTTTTTCCACACTGTATCACTCTATGACTCTATCAATGATCCAAGTCCAGATTGGACAAGTCTGCCTAGTGCTGCCAGGATTTTGGAAACCACCTCTCAGTCTTCAAACTAGTGTAGCTGGGACATGTGTCAGTCTGAAGAAGGGTCTCGACCCGAAACGTCACCCATTCCTTCTCTCCAAAGATGCGGCCTGTCCCGCTGAGTTGCTCCAGCTTTTTGTGTCTATCTTCGGTTTAAACCAGCATCTGCAATTCCTTTCTACACACTCTCAGTCTTCTATGTTTTCTGCATGTAACAGCCCCACCCTCAATGGAATCAGTGTGATAAACTTTCACCATATTCTTTTTATGGTGAGTATATCTTTCAGTATATACATCAGTAAAGAGGCCAAACCTGCTCATTATGCACCAGGTCTAGCCTCTCCAAAGATTGTTTACTGCAAGACGACGTCCTTGCAGTAACTTATTAGATGGTAAATCCATTAATGTTCTTCTAATCTATATACTAAAACTCTCGTTTGTTTGTTTGTTTGTTTGTTCCTGAGCTACAGCCAAAATGGTACATGATAGCGCAACAATTTTAGGCCCACCTTACTCACCGTCGTCCCTTTGGTGCTAATGGAAGAAGTTTCATTGAAATCGGTTATATTTTTAAAGTTATTCACATTTTAAAGTTTAAATCTATCTCCTAAGGAGGGAGGGGGGGTGGAGAGAGGGGGGAGGGGGGGAGGGAGGATAGGGGGTTTGAGGGCGATGGAGTGGGGGTGAGGGTAAGGGGGGAGAGGAGGGGGAGCGGGAGGAGAGGGGGAGGGTTGAGGGGGCAGGGAGGGGGAGGGGGTGGAGGCGGGGAGGGGAAGGGTGGAGGGAGGGGGAGGAGGGAGGGAGGGGGGGGGAGGTGGAGGGCGGTTGGAGGGAGGGGAAGGGGAGGGGAGGGGGGGAGGGAGGGAGAAGGGAGGGGGGAGGAGGGAGGGAGGAGTGTAGAGGGGAGGGGGAGGGGGGGAGGAGAGGGTGCTGCACCAATGCAGGAGAGGTTTGGGCCCAACGGGTCCACTTGATCTAGTGAGCTGGACTATTAAAGCCAAGATCATCAAATATGTTTGTTCATCCCCACCACCCACCCCAATCATGGCCCAATCTAAAATCTGGCATCAGCAACACACTGAATGACATTTCAGCCAGAATTAAATTATTTTAAAATCTTATTGCACTTTAAATTGGATCATGATCAAATCTTGGAAAACAAGGAACTCCCGAACCTAACCCGGCTGAAATGCACACCTTGCCAAGTGGGATTTTGTTAAAAAAAAACTCCTGAGTTTCCACTTGATTAAAAGAAACAAAAAACTCCTAACAGCGGATTAATCAAGGAAATGGCAAATACCATCGTGAACTGCCTTTCAATCAAAACTAAGTCACTGGACAATCTAACCAGGAGAGATTATTTCCCTGGTGTTCTGCAGACTGATTACAAGCTTTGTCGCAGAAAGTGGTCCTATTTGCTAATCAGAAAGCCAATACATTTCTTATGATGAGTTAGTTATCAATTGTAAACTGCCACCAGAAGCCAAGAATATATTTCTAAACTCAAATTAACTATTCCTTGATAAGAAATAAACACTAAATAGAGTCTCTTATAGAGACGAATAAAATTATGAAATGACTGGACAAGCTAGGTGCAGGAAAAATGTTCCTAACATTGGGGGTCCAGAACCAGGGGTCACAGTCTAAGAATAAAGGGGAGGCCATTTAAAAATGAGGGGAGAAAAATACATTTTCACTCAGAGAGTTATGAATTTGTGGAATTCTCTGCCACAGAAGGCAGGGGAGGCCAATTCACTGGATGAATTTAAAAGAGAGTTAGATAGAGCTCTAGGGGCTAGTGGAATCAAGGAATATAGGAAGAAGGCAGGCACGGGTTACTGATTGTGGATGATCAGCCATGATCGCAATGAATGGCGGTGCTGGCTCGAAGGGCCGAATGTTTCTATGTTTCTATGTTTCTATGTTTCTCCTACTCAATAAGGAAATGGCCTATTTTACTTAAGATCTTTCTACCTGACAACCCAGTGTAATAATGCTGAGAGATTACTATGCTGTTCAGTCCCGTCGGACTGCATTATAGTCTGCAGTTGGTCTCAGTACACCAGAAGAATAAATTAGATAATCAAAGCCCAGCAGATCTGAATTACACATGGATACAAATAAAGAATTGTCCATAGGAACACTAATCATGAATATTACAGTGTGCATGTGTGCAACTGTGCCTTTCAGAACCCAATGTGCATTTTATACATTCTGGCATCGTACACTGTTGTCAGTTTAGAGTTAACTGTCTTCAATGAAAGGTGGATTGTTAGATTTAACGCCGTTATTGGCTTGTATTTACCATAGTGAAGCTGCAGATTCCAGCAATATCTAGCTTGAGAATGCATCTTGCACAGCAGGAAGAGATTGGAGCAGACAAAATCCAAGTTAAACATAGAAACGTAGAAAATAGGTGCAGGAGGAGGCCATTCGGCCCTTCGAGCCAGCACCGCCATTCACTGTGATCATGGCTGATCATCCACAATCAGTAACCTGTGCCCAACTTGTTGGTGCATCCGCCCGTGGGTGCACGAGCATCGTGGCCGTAGCCAGGGCTTCCTTGGCGTGTTGGAACGATGCCACCACATCGTCAGTCTATTCGACCTCCTTGCGCTTGCCCGCCATGAGGTGGAACAGCGGGCGCATGATCCGGGCCGCAGACGGCACAAATCGGTGGTAAAAGGCCACCATCCCGACGAACTCCTGGAGGCCCCTCACGGTGGTCGGGCGTGGAAACTGGCGCACCGCGTCCACCTTGTCCGGGAGCGGCAGCGCCCCGTGCGGAGTCACGTGGTGGCCCAGGAAATTGATGGACGTCACCCCAAAACGGCATTTGGCGATGTTGATGGCCAGCCCATGATCACTGAGGCGCTGGCATAGCTGGCGGAGATGGGTAGCATGCTGCTGTCTCGAGCGGCTTGTCACCAAAATGTCATCGAGGTAAACGTAAACAAAGTCCAGGCCACGGCACACGAAGTCCATAAGCCGCTGAAAGGCTTGCACCGCGTTCTTAAGTCCGAACGGCATACGGAGGAATTCGAACAAGCCAAATGGCGTCATGATGGCCGTCGTCTCGGTGGACGGGAATCTGATTGTAGCCACGCACCAGATCGACCTTGGAAAACACCGTGGCCCCAGCCAGGTGTGCGTTAAAGTCCTGAATGTGGGGGACTGGATACCTGTCAGCAATGGTAGCATCGTTAAGCCGACGGTAGTCACCGCAAGGACGCCAACCACCGTCTGCCTTGGGTACCATAGGGAGCGGGGACGCCCACGGGCTGTCGGAGCAGCGCACAATACCCAGCGACTCCATAAGGTGGAGCTCCTCCCGAGCGAGACGGAGCTTGTCCGGTGGAAGACGCCCATCAGCACCAGCATATCGCCCAGCAGTACGGACGGGCGGCGATCACCCAGGCCAGTCATCCATAGGATCTGGGTCACCCGCTCGGCCTCGCTGAGGCTGAACTTTCTTAGGAGAAAGGCCTTGAGGCCTCATACTTATTACCCACCGGGGGGGCGCGGAGGAAAGATCGGACCCGTCGCGCAGTGGCCTGGTCGAGGGCACCGATAACGTAAAAGTACTTGGTGGCGTCAGCTGTCACTCCCCGCAGTGCAAACTGCGCCTCGGCCTGGTCAAACCAGACATCAGGCTCGTCGGTCCAAAGGGGAGGCAGCTTCAACGCCACGGTGTGGAGAGCGGCGCGGTCGGCAGGGTCCACAGGGTGGGGTCCGGCAGGGTCCAGGGGCAGCTGACCAGCAGGGTCCACGGGGTGGGGTCCGGCAGGGTCCATGGGGTGGGGTCCGGCAGGATCCAGGTGCAGCTGTCCGGCAGGGCCAGATAATGCGTGTTGAGGAATGATCGGGTCCAGCGCGATTTACGATGAAATGTCGAGGGTCACCCGTGTAGTGGGTCTGGACGCGATCGGAATCAGTCAAGACGCCATGTAACTATTAACAGTAATTTAATCAAGCAACAGAACATCCACACTATCCTGAGTCTAACGCACGAGTCTCTCACCTGCCCCTTCAGGCAAACCCCGTAGCACTAGTCCCTCCCCCAGCCCTGTCCAACCCGTGCCGAGGGGGATGATCCCGGGAGTGGCCTAATCCCCGGGTCCCGCCACAATACATACTTTATCACATGTTCACAAATACATACGTATTTGTACATACTATCGCAACATTTAAGAAACATTTAGGCAGGTACATGGATAGGACAGGTTTAGAGGGATATGGGCCAAATGCGGGCAGGTGGGACTAGTGAAGATGGGACATGTTGGCCGGTGTATAAAAGTTGGAACACTTTTTTTTTCAAAAGCTATAGACATTTTTATTTAAATGAAGAAATCTTATGTTTGAGCTCAGGGTAAGATGTTCTCAAGTCCCCTTTAGTTAAACGTTGGTGGATTTGCAGAGTTTTCCTAGGAGCTGATGCTACTCATTAGAGTAACCAGGCTGCATAATGGAGCCTAAAGCTAGCTCCGGGTGGCTTTGACAAACACGGGTTGTGCAAAGAGCATTAAATTACTCACTACTGAGTATGTAAACAATGTAAGTACAGATGCTGCGAGAAATACCAATAACTCTTCTGGAGTATGTGACAATAACACAAGTGAACAGAATAAAAGTATTTTGTAATGTCTTTCAATAGACAATAGACAATAGACAATAGACAATAGGTGCAGGGGGAGGCCATCCGGCCCTTCGAGCCAGCACCACCATTAAATGTGATCATGGCTGATCATTCTCAATCAGTACCCCGTTCCTGCCTTCTCCCCATACCCCCTGACTCCGCTATCCTTAAGAGCTCTATCTAGTTCTCTCTTGAATGCATTCAGAGAATTGGCCTCCGCTGCCTTCTGAGGCAGAGAATTCCACAGATTCACAACTCTCTGGCTGAAAAAGTTTTACCTCATCTCCGTTCTAAATGGCCTACCCCTTATTCTTAAACTGTGGCCCATTGTTCTGGACTCCCCCAATATTGGGAACATGTTTCCTGCCTCTAACGTGTCCAACCCCTTAATAATCTTATATGTTTCGATAAGATCCCCTCTCATCCTTCTAAATTCCAGTGTATACAAGCCTTGCGGCTCCAGTCTTTCAACATATGACAGTCCCGCCATTCCGGGAATAAACCTAGTAAACCTACGCTGCATGCCCTCAATAGCAAGAATATCCTTCCTCAAATTTGGAGACCAAAACTGCACACAGTATTCCAGGTGCGGTCTCACTAGGGCCCTGTACAACTGCAGAAGGACCTCTTTGCTCCTATACTCAACTCCTCTTGTTATGAAGCCCAACATTCCATTGGCTTTCTTCACTGCCTGCCGTACCTGCATGCTTCCTTTCAGTGACTGATGCACTAGGACACCCAGATCTTGTTGTAGGTCCCCTTTTCCTAACTTGACACCATTCAGATAATATTCTGCCTTCCTATTCTTACCACAAAAGTGGATAACCTCACACTTATCCACATTAAACTGCTTCTGCCATGCATCCGCCCACTCACACAACCTGTCCAAGTCACCCTGCAACCTCATAGCACCTTCCTCACAGTTCATACTACCACCCAGCTTTGTATCATCTGCAAATTTGCTAATGTTACTTTTAATCCCTTCATCCAGGTCATTAATGTATATTGTAAATAGCTGCGGTCCCAGCACCGAGCCTTGCGGTACCCCACTAGTTACTGCCTGCCATTCTGAAAGGGACCCATTTATCCCCACTCTTTGCTTTCTGTCTGCCAACCAATTTTCTATCCATGTCAGTACCCTACCCCCAATACCATGTGCTCTAATTTTGCCCACTAATCTCCTATGTGGGACCTTGTCGAAGGCTTTCTGAAAGTCGAGGTACATCACATCCACCGGCTCTCCCCTGTCAATTTTCCTAGTTACATCCTCAAAGAATTCCAGGAGATTAGTCAAGCATGATTTTCCCTTCGTAAATCCATGCTGACTCGGAACGAACCTGTTGCTGCTGCTGCTGCTGTTAATTGTCTTTGTCCTGATCTGGAGCACAACTCTCTACTTGCCAATCACCTTTCTTGTTTTCATTACAGTCACAGTAAATATTGGACATTTATATGGTTGTCGGGATTTTACAACCAAATTGTATTCAACATCATGTTGCACCGGTATAACACTCAGACCCAGTGGGACCAATGTAGATGGGGCATATTGGTCGGCATCAGTAACCTGAGCTGAAGGGCCTGTTTCTGTGCTGTATGACTCTATGACCAAGAGCAGGTATTACTGAGTGGAAATCAGTTATGCTGACACGGACTTATTTCCCTCTCTTTAATCTAAGGCATTGATGGTATTAAAGCATTCCTAATATTGCCCCAGCTGAAATCAGCTTACTTAGCTCAGCAGCTGAACCTCAAATGGTTCCAGATATAATGTATCTGCCTCTAGGCTTAACCACATTAGTTTAGTTTAGTTTAATTTAGAGATACAGTGCAGAAACAGGCCTATCGGCTGACCGAGTCCACACCGACCAGCGATCCCCACACTTTCACACTATCCTGACATGCTAGGGACAATTTACAATTATACCAAGCCAATTAACCTGTAGGTCTTTGGAGTGTGGGAGGAAACCAAAAGACCACAGATAAAACCCATGCAGGTCACGAGGAGAATGTACAAACTCTGTACAGACAGGACCCGTAGTCGGGATCAAACCTGGGTCTCTGGCGCTGTAAGCGCTGTAAGGCAGCAACTCTACCGCTGTGCCACCCATTTACTGAATGAAAGTGAAGCAGGACATAATAATTAATATATAACCAATTGTGAAGCTCCAGAAACTTTCTGATCACATAAGCCCACCAACCTATTTATTGTAACTTCAATTCCAATATATGATAGATATCACCAAATCTAATGCACATGTGGCAAAGAATACATATTTGAGAATTTTCTTTTCCTAGCAGGTATATTATTTTATTTGCCAGGCAAATATATATTACATTTTAAGTTAATATACAAGTTGAGCTTTGCTCTTGAGAACTGTATATTTTGTTCAACTTGCAGATAATCATTTCACTAATCATTTATTAGATTATTTGAAAATCCCAAACACGATAATTGCACATTCATATCTGAATTCTATTCTTTAATTGCAACCCCATCATTTTCAAAATTATTCAGCCTTTGCAATGACTTCAGTTGATTGAAACTCTGGCGAAAATAAGGATAATAAAGCCACTGATTGAATTTCACACTAGAAAACTGAACCAGACTCCATCTTCTTTAAAAGAGATATTGCCGTTTTAGTTCCACAGTAAACATCTCAGATTTCTTATATCCAGCCTCATAATGGTAAAATTCCTTTTGTAGGAAATGTCCTCTTGTATATAAATAAGCCCTTTGCAGTTTATTACATTTTATATGATTAATAAATTCTCACATCCGTGACATTTTTTGAATTCATTGTGCAACAGCCTTGTGCTATATTTATTCACAAAATGCTGGAGTAACTCAGCAGGTCAGGCAGCAATCGAAGGTATTTATTCACAAAATGCTGGCTATATATAGCCTTGTGCTATATATAGCCTTTATTTCAAAAATATAAAGTTATTCACAATCAAAAAGCAGATACAACCATTATTCTAAGATGTTGTAGAATGCTATTTAATGTTTGCAACATACTAAATGGTGATGAATTATCATCAGTACTCAATGACTGACCCTAACAATGGGTTATAAATTTATAAATAACCAATTTTAATACTTCAAGTTAGCATCACAGAATCATAGAACCATTGCAGCACTAAAGCCCATCAAGCCTATGCTAACTCCAATTTATCCAATCCCAATCTTCTATTCCTCCCAATTGCCTTGTAAATATTTTTTTCTCCAGCACCGAATGGCGGGACTGTCGTATGTTGAAAGACTGGAGCGACTCGGCTTGTATATACTGGAATTTAGAAGGATGAGAGGGGATCTTATTGAAACATATAAGATTATTAAGGGATTGGACACGTGAGAGGCAGGAAACATGTTCCCAATGTTGGGGGAGTCCAGAACCAGAGGCCACAGCTTAGATTTAGATTTTAGATTTAGAGATACAGCGCGGAAACAGGCCCTTCGGCCCACCGGGTCCGCGCCGCCCAGCGATCCCCGCACATTAACACTATCCTACACATACTAGGGACAATTTTTACATTTGCCCAGCCAATTAACCTACATACCTGTACGTCTTTGGAGTGTGGGAGGAAACTGAAGATCTCGGAGAAAACCCACGCAGGTCACGGGGAGAACGTACAAACTCCGTACAGGCGGCGCCCGGAGTCAGGATCGAATGCTGCATTCGCTGTAAGGCAGCAACTCTACCGCTGCGCCACCGTGCCGCAAGTTTAAGAATAAGGGGTAGGCCATTTAGAAAGGAGATGAGGAAAACCTTTTTCACTCAGAGAGTTGTAAATCTGTGGAATTTTCTGCCTCAGAAGGCAGTGGAGGCCAATTCACTGAACGCTTTCAAGAGAGAGCTAGATAGAGCTCTTAAGGATAGCAGAGTCAGGGGGTATGGGGAGAAGGCAGGAACGGGGTACTGATTGTGAATGATCAGCCATGATCACATTGAATGGCAGTGCTGGCTCGAAGGGCCGAATGGCCCCCTCCTGCACCTATTGTCTATTGTCTAATGTCTATTAACTCGCTTTGAGAGCCCTTGTTGACTCTGTTTGCACCATAAATAGTCAGAGCTGCAACTCATTAACACACTCTGCTCAAAATAAGTTTTTTCTAACATCTCCCATATATTCATTGCCCTTCACTTCAAAACTCTGTTCGCTGTTCCTTATACCATTCCAAATGAGACCATTATCATCCTTAAAATAGAAACAAAATGCTGGGGTAACTTGGCGGGCCAGGCAGCATCTCTGGAGAGAAGGAATGGGTGACGTTTCAGCTCGAGACCCTTCTTCAGACTTTTCTCTCTTACCCCTAAATAAACCTCTCGTGATCTTTTACATAGCATTGGACTTTAAAAAAAAAAAAAACATGAGTATAGCAGATTTTCCGGGCAAAGGTTAAACAATCTGTACAGAACAACAAGTATTTTTCTGGTGCAAGTTTGGAATTTCTGCATGTGCACAAATTTAATTTGGTTCAAAGCTCAATTAATGTTCAATAACTGTCAAGTAGCCAAGGAAATTCCTTTACTGCACAAGAGCATTACTATCTTATGTCGTGAATCACAACATCACCTAGAAAGTAACAAAGCCTAATTTGTGCTAAATTATGGGTAGGTTGGGACCATAAAGTTACTCACACTGGGAGCTAGTTGAGATTGACCACATTGATTTAATTCAGGGCACTGAGCAGTCATCATGACGAAGTTTAATTCTGTCAAACTGGACTGGTGCTAAATTACATCCCAGAGGAGAGGCGAACAGGATTCCAAATCATTATTTCAATAAACTCCCTGATGACCTTGGTTTATTATTTCACCTGAAGGGCACCATCTTTGACAGGAACTGCCTCCGACACCGTAATGAGATATTACAACATACTGGCACGCTGCTCCAATCTGGGCCCAGCTTCCTATTACTCATTCTATTATATAAGAGGACTGATGCAGAGCACATGCAAAGACATTCGGAGACAGGTGGTGGAAGAAGGTGCTCTGTGGGTGCTTCTACCTTTTGGCCACGTACAGCATGAACATTGTATCTGTTGCCAGAATTGACTTCCAACATCTTCGAACAGTATTTTTAGAAATATCTAATTTACTGACTCAACTGACACCAGTAAAGTGAAGAGGAAATTAAAAGGGCAATGTGCATTCAGAGGATTTGAATAAAATTCTCACACATAAAAACATGTTCCATTTGCTCCTTTGTCAAGGAACTTTGCCACTCTATCTCCTTGTCCTTCACTCTCAGGAAGCTAGTACTTGGACCCCCAAGTTTCTTGAGTTAGACTCTTGAGGTGTGACAGAGACCAACTCCACTGCAATAAAGTGATAGCAAAATGGTTAGGCAAATGTGGCAAGGCTCCATGTGTAGGAAGGAATGACAGATGCTCATTTAAACCGAAGATAGACACAAAATGCTGGAGTAATTCAACGGGACAGGCAGCATCTCTGGATTGAAGGAACGGGTAACATATCGGGTCGAGACCCTTCTTCAGAAGAAGGGTCTCGACCCAAAACGTCACCCGTTCCTTCTCTCCAGAGATGCTGCCTGTCCCGTTGAGTTACTCCGGCATTTTGTGTCTATCTTCTATTTGCTCCTGCTTATTTCTGGTTACTTAAATTTAGTTTAAATCTCATTTCAGCATTATGAATCGGCCAGAAGGTGATTCACCCGGTTAGATGAACAAAAAATTAAATAGGTGAGGCTGTTTCAAAGCAATAGCTTTTCACTCAGAAGGGAGAGCATTACCAGCTAAACCACATTATCGCAGTGGCAGTCTGCCCAGCTTCCACACGAATCCCCAAATTAATGAAAATACAAGTTCCAAGTTATTTCACAATCAGCATTTTTCATCAGACTCTTAAGTGTGGGATGATGCAATGCATTAAGTATATCAGGAGGATTTGTTGCAAAGGTTCAGTTAAGCTGTCTATTATATTTTAATAATTCTTTCAGTACAAAACAAGACCAAACTATTTTCCAGTTAATTCTTCGGGAGTTCATGCTACAGTAGTCATTGATGCCAGTTGGGATAGGAACATGGTCAGATTAGATAAATGAAATCGATGTAATGTTAATGCTCTTTTATGCTTTATGTGCACAGATCAATTTATAGCAATCTGTTTCTGCTTTTAGACTGGTTTTATTTTAGTCTCTAGCCTGCAGCTCGTTGAATCACACAATTTTTGAACAGTTTGTGTCAGATTATAATGATTTAACCATCCAGAATCCTTGTTATTGTGACACAACATAATGACCAATGAAGAACCTAATTCCCACAATTATTATATATCTCCTGACAAATGTCTAAACTAATCAAAAGCATTGAGTAAAATATTTTTATGTGTGCAACTTTATCAACTAAATTCACATATAGAAATTATTTCAAGTAAAATCATACACATGAAATCCAATTATTAACCTTCAGCAAAAGAAAACTCGTGACACAAGTCTACTCCTATAAAATCGTTTCCCTTTCACCTTAATCCTATGCCCTCTGGTTCTCGATTCCCCTACTCTGGGGAAGAGGCTCTGTGCGCTTACCTGATCTATTCCTCTCATGATTTTGTACACCTCTATAAGTTCACTACTCATCCTCCTGCACTCCAGGGAATAGAGACCCAGCCTACTCAACCTCTCCCTATCGCTCACACGCTCGAGTCCTGGCAACATCCTTGTAAATCTTCTCTGCACCCATTCTAACTTAGCACCATTTTTCCTATAACATGGTGCCCAGAACTGAACACAATACTCAAAATGCAGCCTGACCAACATCTTATATAACTGCAACAGAACTGCAAAACCTGCCAACTTCTATACTCAATACTCTGACTGATGATGGCCAATGAGCCAAATGCCTTTTTGACCATCCCATCTACCTATAATGCAACCTTCAAGGAATTATGTACCTGCATTCCTAGATCCCTCTGCTCTACAAAACCTTCCAGATCCCTCCCATTCACTGTCCAGGTTCTGCCCTTGTTAGATTTACCAAAATGCAACACCTCACATTTCTCTGCATTGAAGGTGTGTTGGCCGTTTACAGATAGGTGGAGAGGCAGGTAATGTAGAGAAAGCAGGGACTATGTGGAAGTACTTGGAGAGGTTGGGAGAGTGGGCAGAGAAGTGGCAGATGGAATACAGCGTAGCAAAGTGAGCAGTCATGCATTTTGGCAGTAGGAATAAAAGCTTAGCCATTTATTTATTTATTTGTTTATTTATTTATTTATTTTTTAATTCTTAATTTTTTTAATTTTTATAATTGATTACAATGCATATAACAACAACAGTAAACCCCATCCCTCCCCTTCCCTACATAATCATGAAAACAAACAAACAAAAACAAACAAATAAATAAATAAAAATACATTAAAAAAAAAACATAACTACAATGTGACAAAAAAAGACAAAAACACAAAAACATGAGGCAAGGTCATTTTCACAAGTCAAATATTTCAGTATTTTCACTGCTGGATTCAAAGAAGGTACAAAAGCATGTGGCATTGAGGGGATAGTTTTACTTGTCCTTAATACCGGGGCGGCACGGTAGCGCAGCGGTAGAGTTGCTGCTTTACAGCGAATGCAGCACCGGAGACTCAGGTTCGATCCTGACTACGGGTGCTGCACTGTAAGGAGTTTGTACGTTCTCCCCGTGACCTGCGTGGGTTTTCTCCGAGATCTTTGGTTTCCTCCCACACTCCAAAGACGTACTGGTATGTAGGTTAATTGGCTGGGTAAATGTAAAAATTGTCTCTAGTGGGTGTAGGATAGTGTTAATGTACGGGGATCGCTGGGCGGCACGGACTTTGTGGGCCGAAAAGGCCTGTTTCCGGCTGTATATGTATGATATGATATGATGATGATATGCTGCAGCACTGGGTTCCATATGTTGAAGAACTTTTGAGGGTTGCCAGACAATTCATATCTCAACCTCTCTACGTGTAATATGCCCATTAATTCTCTTAACCAAGTCTCAAACTGAGGAGCAGAGTTTGATTTCCATAGTTTCAAAATACATCTGTTGGCAATTACCATACCATAAACCAAGATTGTGCGAGCATTATGGTCTAGCTTCTCAAGTGTTGTGGAATAGCCGAATAGAGCAGTTTCAGGGTCCGGAGTTAAAGTGACGTTTAAAACAGTGGAGTACCATTGAAATAAAAGACACCAAAAGTTGTGAAGTTTTGGACAAGTCCAAAAGTGGTGAGCGAGTGTACCCTCAGCGGTCTTGCATCTATTACACAAAGGTGAGAGATCAGGAAAGATTTTATGCAGCTTAACCTTAGAGTAGTGTAATCTGTGTATAACCTTGAATTGAATCAGTTGTAGCCTAGAATTAATAGAACAGGATTTTATACTTTTCAGTACTACCTTCCAGACATCGTCATCAATTTCAATGTTAAGGTCTTCTTCCCAGGTTTGTTTTATTTTTAAAGTAGATTTATCTAGTTTGTTTCAAAAGATACCTACAAAAGATGAGATTAGGTTCTTTGCTTCCGGGGGACCCAGCAAAATTTCGGACAATGAGTCGTCTTCGGGCAGGGACTCAAAAAGCGAATTGTTTTGTCGAACATAATTTCTCAGCTGTAAGTACCTGAAGAATTGAGTTTTGGGCAATGAGAACTTGGATTGTAACTGATCAAATGATGCAAAGTGTCTATTTATGTAAAGATCTTTTATTGTAACTATCCCTTTACAGCTCCATTCTTTGAATGCTGTGTCTGTAAATGATGGGGGAAAAGCGTGGTTATGCCAGATTGGGGCGTGCATTGACGTATTCGGAAGCTCACAAGCTTTCCTAATTTGGTGCCATATTCTCTGAGCATTGGACAATTTTCTAAATGGGGAGAAGATTCAGAAATTGGAGGTGCAAAGGGACTTGGGAGTGCTGGTGCAGGATTCTCAAATGGTTACTTCGCAAGTTGAATCAGTAGTAAGGAAGGTAAATGCAATGGGCAACTCGCCCACACTGACCAACAAGTCCAATCTACACTAGTCCCACCTGCCTGCCTTTGGGCCAGACCCATCCTGTCCTATCCCTGACTCGATGAGCCGAATGGCCTGATTCTGCTCCTGCGACTTATGGACTTAAGGACCTATTTCTAGTGGCTAGGAAATAGTGTGCCTATAAATCTGTTTGGGTCCCGAACATATAATGTTCAGGTAAAACAAAATAATTTAAAATGATATTATTCTGGAGGAGGAAGATTTGCTATAGCTATTCAAGTCTCAGTTAGACCACGCTGTACGATATGTCAGTGCTTGGCAGCATACATCAATTAGTCTGAAGCAGGTTCTCAACCCAAAATGTCATCCATTCCTTCTATCCAGAGATGCTGCCTGTCCCGCTGAGTTACTCCAGCATTTTGGGTCTATCTTTGGTGTAAACCATCATCTGTAGTTCCTTCCCACACATCAATTAGACCATATATGCATTCAAGGAATGCAACATAAGGTTCAATAATGAGGTGGATACAAGTGCATTCCATTAAATATAAACATGTAAAGGGTGTCTTGAGAGAGTGCTTTGGCGTTTAAAAAAAATAAATTAGAGGTTAGATTGAGACAACTCTTTTTGGAGTCTAAGATAAGGTGATATAAGTTTAAAATCAGGTCCAGACCAATTTGCAAAAGAGTTGGGAATCATTTATAATGAAAGGAGTGCAAGAAGTATGAAACTCTTACCCATTAAAATAAATTGATGGAAGCTTAATTTGTGATTTTTAGTCTGAGCCAATAGATTTTTGCTTACTATGTAGCAGAGTGTCTGGAGAGAGTTAGAATACAGATAAATTATGATTTAATAAAAAATCCAAATAAGTTGGAGGATCTGAGTTACCATCTTTTTCCCAATATTAGAAACATAGAAACCGAAAATAGGTGCAGGAGGAGGCCATTTGGCCCTTTGAGCCAGCACCGCCATTCATTGTGATCATGGCTGATCATCCACAATCAGTAACCCGTGCCTGCCTTCTCCCCATATCCCTTGATTCCACTAGCTCCTCGAGCTCTATCTAACTCTCTTTTAAATTAATCCAGTGATTTGGCCTCCACTGCCTTCTGTGGCAGAAAATTCCACAAATTCACAACTCTCTGGGTGAAAAAGTTTCTTCTCACCTAAGTTTTAAATGGCCTCCCCTTTATTCTTAGACTGTGGCCCCTGGTTCTGGACTCGCCACAAACTGAGAGTCGCAGGAGAGATAAATGAGATATGGAAGGCTACAAAGAACATGTGTGAAAAGAAATGAACAGAAGGTTCATTCTGTTCAGGTGTGAAAAGAAAAGAAATGAACAGAATTTTGTAGGCAGAACTTCCAATTTGTGTCATTCCTTCCTTCAATGGCAGGAATAATGAGAATTGCAGCTAATCTCCAACCTAACATTAACCAGAATGGTAATAAACACTGCCCATGGATCAGTAGTGGGTGAACATGCTGTACATCTTGTATCGTTCCTTGTACATCACTGGATTGGAAATGCAATTTAAGAAAAAAAACCTATTCAGGACAAAATGTTGTTGACTAAGCATAATGTGTTCAATCTATAAATAACCATAATTTATACCAATCTTCTCTCTTTTGGCATTCAGTTGGCTGAAAAAGTGTCTGACAGATCTGACTTACAGCCTATCAACATTTACAAGGTTGTTTTCTGCAAAATAGATGAAAGTATCCAAGAATGAAATGAGACTGCAATAGCATTGCAGTCAGAAAGGGGGGGAAAGGTTAAGGTAAACACATTGTATCTGAACAAGTGCAATTTCAAATCAGAAACAAGGTGAAAATACAGGAAGAAAGAGTGAAATAAAATGGCAGTTCTGCCGACCGTATTTGCTTTGTCCACAATTGCAATGTGTTACCTTGCAAGATAAAATGTAAAATCTACCGATGAGGAAAAATTTACACGAATCGTTCCTGGAATTCTTTGTCCATTGCACTTTGATGTTGTCACCCTCCAAATGCAATTGCAAATAGAACATTTAACATTAAGATCTATCCTAAAGCCTTCAATCTCCTTCCCAATCTCATATTTATCTCACATGTTTTTCCAGAATTAAATTAACACATCAGCTTCAGCGGGTACTTTGTGTTTTTTCATTAGGCGGAGGTGAAAGTAAGTGTAAAAAAATATCACTAACTGGAAATCGTTTGTGTGCACTGAATACTAAGTACATACATTTCCACATCCCACCTATTCATCTTGGCTGATGTATAGAAAGGAATTGCTCCATTTTTTAAGCAGGCATTTCACAGTCAATGTTCAACGGTAATACAGATAAATAGTTTGTCCATTTTTAAAAACAACCATTAGAAACATTTATAAAAAAGGGGAGAGTTGAAAATTAGACATCGTTTGGTTTAAGTCTAAATAAACAGAGCTGGTATCTGTGGACGATGGATCATCTTTCTGGTTCAACAATCATTATTCACACTTGATTAGATCTTACTTTGAGAAATAATAAACGTGTGAGTACTTTTAGTGTGGAGAAAACAGGCGGCGCAGTGTCGCAGCGGTAGAGTTGCTGCCTTACAGCACTTGCAGCACCGGAGACCCTGGTTCGATCCCGACTACGGGTGCCGTCTGTACGGAGTTTGTACGTTCTCCCCGTGACCTGCGTGGATTTTCTCTGAGATCTTCGGTTTCCTCCCACACTCCAAAGACGTACAAGTTTGTAGGTTAGTTGGCTTGGTATAAGTGCAAATAGTCCCTAGTGTGTGTAGGATAGTGTAAGTGTGCGGGGATCGCTGGTCGGTGCGGACTCGGAGGGTCAAAGGGCCTGTTTCTGCGCTGTATCTCTAAACTAAACTAAACTAAAAGCACAATCATTCCTGAAATGATTGTGTGTGAAGAGTTAAAGGAAGTTAGGTTATTGTTTGACAATAATGTTTTCTGCTGTACAAACTGAGTCACTGCAAAAAGGAAATTGAGTGCAGGTCAAACTCCCATTCTAAGCCTATGACAAATGAGTATCTATAAATTGTAGTACGCAGAGTACTAAGATTTATGGACATTGCTTGCCTTCTGGCATTCTTCAGGATAAAAGTAATACTCAGATATTGCATTATCCACCCAACTGTACACCCGCATCCTCACACGACACAAGCACTGGACACAATTAGACTGGGAAGGCAACTTGCTGTAAAAGATTAATTCAGTGTCATTGCCTGTGCTCTTATGTTTCAACCAGATAACAAAATATAAAGAAAGAGGCACATCCATTTCTAAAATGGCAAAAAATAAATCCCACAATTGCCAAGAACTCCTTGTATTGCTTTCAAGTAGAGCAACTGTATGAATAATGGATTTAAAGAGGTTTCATCAAGATTCTAGAAGCAGATAAAGGGAAACGTTGGTGGTATCCCCCTATCCCCCTATCTCCCCCGTCTAGGGAACACTGAAGAAGTGATGTTGGTGACAGTAGATCGGTCTGAAGAAGGGTCTCGACCCGAAACGTCACCCATTCCTTCTCTCCTGAGATGCTGCGTGACCTGCTGAGTTACTCCAGCATTTTGTGAAATAAATACCTTCGATTTGTACCAGCATCTGCAGTTATTTTCTCACACTACTTGGTGACAGTAGATCACTGTTTACACTTAAAATCGTGATAATGTTCCACTGGATGTCCCCACAGAAATCCCAATTGAGTCTTTTTCTAGCTGGCTGGCTTCTTTTTGTTTCCTGAGTGAATTGACACAGTACTGTCCTTGCATGGAAATAGCCAAGTGTGAATACTGATTGCTAAACTTCTACTGAAAGCACAGGGTCTGCACGATACAGCAAACTTCCTACTCAGCATTTTCTTAAGATATCAATGGTTTGCTCTAAGATTTCTTTTACATTTGCAGGATGAGGACATTACTGACAGAGGTCATACACAATTTCCTGTAAGAAGACAGAGGTAAGCCACCTTCTTGAATCATTCAAGTCCTCTTGAAAAAGGTACTCCCATAGTGTTTTCGGATAAAGAGTTTCAGAATTTAGATGTGTAGGAAGGAACTGCAGATACACACACACACACACACACACACACACACACACACACACACACACACACACACACACACACACACACACACACACACACGCACGCACGCACGCACGCACGCACGCACGCACGCACGCACGCGCACACACACACACACGCACGCACGCACGCACGCACGCACGCACATATATATATATATATATATATATCGTACCGATCAGCCAAAACATTATGACCACTGACAGGCGAAGTGAATAACATTGATTATCTTGTTACAATGGCACCTGTCAAGTGGTGGGATATATTAGGCAGCAAGTGAACAGTCAGTTCTTGAAATTGATGTGTTGGTGCAGGAGAAATGGGCAGGAGTAAAGACCTGAGCGACTTTGACAAGGGCCAAATTGTTATGGCCAGATGACTGGGTCAGAGCATCTCTGAAACGGCAAGGCATGTGGGGTGCTCCCGGTCAGCAGTGGTGAGTACCGACCGACAGTGGTCCGAGGAGGGACAAACCACAAACCGGCGACAGGGTGTTGGGCGCCCAAGGCTCATCGATGCGCAAGGGCAACAAAGGCTATCCCGTCTGGTCCGAACTGGCAGAAGGTCTACTGTGGCACAAGTCACAGAAAATGTTAATGGTGATCACGGGAGGAATGTGTCACAATACACAGTGCATCGCACCCTGCTGCGTATGGGGCTGCACACGGAGGACCAACAGCATAATAGGCAGGTGGTCACAATGTTTTGGTTCATCAGGTCATAATGTTTTGGCTGATTGGTGTGTATGTATATATTTATACAGACACACATACGTGCACATAAAAAACAAGCAAATAATAAAAACAATAATATTGCAAAAAGAGTAACTCTGTGGGACAGGATGCATCTCTGGAGAGAAGGAATGGGTAATGTTTTGGGTTGAGACCCTTCTTCAGACTGGGAGTCAGGGGAGTGGGAAACTAGAGGTACAGAAGGGTAAGGTGTGAAAACGGCTGATCAAGGCAGACAATGCTCAAGGAAATGTGGAATGTTCATCGTTGGCCGAGGAGAAGGTGACAACGAGGCACAGAAACAGTAACATTAATCAGGAGGACAGTGAAACTAGTCGGAGAACTAGGGTGGGAGAGGGAGGGAGAGAGAGGCAAAGGAAGACTCACTTAAAGTTCGAGAAATCAAAACTCATATCACTTGGTTGTAAGCTGCCCAAGCGAAATATGAGGTGTTGTTCCTCCAGTTTGTATTTGGCCTCACTCTGACAGTGGAGGCCCACTCTGACAGTGGAGGAGGCCCACTCTGACAGAGGAGGAAGCCCAGAACAGAAAGGTCAGTGTGGGAATGGGAGGGGGAAGTTAAAATGTTTAAGAACCGGGAGATACATAGACCTAGGCAGATGTACTGTAGATGCTGGGTCAATGAACAAATATAACTCCAAGGTCCAAGGCGGAGTGGAGTGGAACCTGTTACATCGGTGGTCGAGGTCCTGGTTTGAGAGGTAACTTCACTGGAGTTCATTTTGCAAATAGAACACAAACATTATGACCACCCGCCTAATGCTTAGGGTGGTAGATGATCGAGTGGCAACATGGCTCTTGGACACAAGATCTTTCCCCTGTTGTGAAGATGACGGTAGCCCTCTCATTCTCCGTGTAATGGAGCACTGCAAAGGGATAGCCACCAAAGTCCTTGTGACTGTCATCAAGAGATGTAGGATAACTCTAGGTCAACCTACAGCATCAGCTGTTGCCCAAGACATCTGAAACTCAGTACCATCCATACGGAGAGAAAGTGGCAGAGGTGGGTACAATGGGGACATTTGGACAGGTAGATGGGTAGGGAGGGTTTGGAAGGATATGGGCAAGCCACAGGCAAGTGGGACAAGCTCACTTAGGCAACTTGGTGGGCATGGACAAAGAGTGCCGAAGGACCTGATTTTATGATGTATAACTCTATGACACTATCTATGCAATAGCAAATGACATGACCATTTCAATTATTCATAAAACCTCCAGCAACTAATAATCCCTTGAAAAACGTGAAAATGGTTTCAACTATTGCCAAATGCTGACTTCACTGCCAACAGTTAACCCAAGGTGTTGGTTGGATCGAAGGTTGATGCAAAATGCTGGAGTAACTCAGCGGGACTGGCAGCATCTCTGGAGAGAAGGAATGGGTGACGTTTCGGGTCGAGACCCTTCTTGTTGGCTGGATCAGCAGATGCCGACAGTATTTGGTATCAAATCTGCATTGTTCAAAGACTGAGATTAAGAACTCCACACTCTACATTCTCGTTACATGCTCAAGTCATGTATGTGCTGTCAGTCTTCTATGTATAGCTGAGACAAGCTTGTGCCACAGAGAAAATTACAGCCAAATAGTGCCCAGACAACAAAAGAAACAGCCTACCTTCATGGCCTAAATTCTGCAATGAGATGACTTTAATTTTCGTCAGTTATGTTTAATAGATCTACGATGCAGTAAACCCTTGGTTTAATGGACCATGGGTGGGAGGGGGAATGGTGTTCGCTGTAACTGAGTAAAGTATAATCAAAGATAGACACAAAATGCTGGATTAACTCAGCGGGACAGGCAGCATCTCTGGAGAGAAGGAGTGGGTGACGTTTCGGGTCGAGACCCTTCTTCAGACTGAAATATAAATAAGGTATTATCAATGTTGATGGCCCTTGCCTGCTGGCGGCTGGGGGAAGGGCGAGGATCAGTAGAGTCAATGGTCACAGCCCGCGGGGGGCCGGAGTGTGGGTAAGGGTTGGCGGTAACGCTGGCATTGGCAGTGGCAAGCGCAGTGTGGATGGAAGTGGCCAGAGAGGAGGAGGCGGTGCGAGCAGGGGGTGGCCTGGGCAGCCGGGGCTGTAAGCTGCCAGAGTAGAGATGCTAGCTTGGGGTGGCATCAGCTGCCGGGACTGCTAGCGGCCAGGGAGATGGTGCGAGCCGGAGGTGGTGTGGGCAGCCGGGGCTGTAACCGGCCGGGGTGGCAGGGCAAGCCAGGGGGGCATCAGCAGCCAGGACTGTAAGTGGCCGGGGAGCCCATGGTGCGGACACCCAGGGTTGGCGTGGGCACCCAGGAGTGGCGTGGGCACCCAGGGGTGGTTTGGGCACCCAGGGGTGGCGTGGGCAACCAGGGGCTGCGTGGGCACCCAGGGGTGGCGCGGGCACCCAGGGGTGGTGTGGGCAGCCGGGGGTGGTGTGGGCACCCAGGGGAGGTGTGGGCAGCCGGGAGTAGCGTGGGCAGCTGGGGCTGTAAGTGGCCGGGGAGCTCATGGTGCGGGCACCCAGGGGTGATGTGGGCACCCAGGGGTGGTGTGGGCACCCAGAGAAGGTGTGGGCACCCAGGGGCGGTGTGGGCACCCAGGGGTGGTTCGGGCACCCGGGGTGCTGTAGGCACTCAGGGGTGGTGTGGGCACCCAGGGGTGGTGTGGGCACCCAGGGACAGTGTGGGCAGCCGGGGCTGTAAGCAAGTGGGGAGGCGGTGTGATCCAGAGGTGCTGTGGTAGGTCCATCCCTACTCCTTCACCTATTGTTTATTGATAACCAAAACCCATTATAAAGAGATCCCTCAAAATATAGTAATTCCAAAATCTGTTCCAATTTTTACATTTTATTAACGCTGATTTCCTGATCTACCATTGGCAATTTCTTCAGGGCCATTGGCATGCATGAGTTCTCAGTGAAGACATTTGTTTGCTATATGTTGGAACAGCTGGATTTTTGAACAGTGAGTTGCCTATGGGTGCTGCCTTGCCTCACAGTTTATCACTTCCGTGAGAATCTCTTCCTTTATTCCTTCCTTCAGACACGGGTGCTCCTGCATTTGTTAACCTGACGTCTCATCAAAGTAAATATCAATCCCTTTGCATCATCTCCACACAGAGAGGTGTCTCATACGCAACAAGCACCTTTGGAAAACAGCGGTCAGATGGTCAATGCGTTTGTGATCGTGCCAAGGATATTTATCCCATATTATTGAATGCGGAATCTTAGAAACTTGACGGTAAATAAATAGCAGTCTTTTCCCCCCCTTACTAATAACTCACAACAGTGCTGTAATTTAAAGAAAATGGCAGCTTTCTTTGTGACACACCAGCAGAACAGTGACAGCACCAGCTGGAAGCTTCATCGTCAAAAACACTAATAATAATAATAATAATACATTACATTTGTATAGCGCTTTTCTGGAAACTCAAAGACGCTTTACAGGGTAAATAAAACATAAAAATAAATAAATAAACGAACAGAAAAGGAAGAATAAGGTGAAGCGACGGTCAGTGGTTGAAGGCAGTGTTGAACAGGTGAGACTTCAGTGATGTTTTGAATGTGGTGAGTGAGGAGGAGTCTCTGATGGTCTGAGGTAGTGAGTTCCAGAGGGTGGGAGCAGCGATGGAGAAAGCCCTGTCCCCCCAGGATCTGAGTTTGGTCCGGATGGGGGGGGGTCAGGGGGTTAGCAGCAGCAGAGCGGAGGGTGCGGGTGGGAGTGTGTCTGTGGAGGAGGTCAGTCAGGTAGGATGGGGACAGGTTATGGAGGGAATCTATTTTCTAAGATTCCGCATTCAATAACATGGCACTAACAAGGTCCTTAACTCTTTTCCTAATGTTATAGATCTCAATGGAGTTTGTAAGTTATTCATGGTAAGTTATTGATGATTAAATTCAAGGAGAGCCACTTTCAAATTATAATAGCTTTTTACGACTATTTGAACTAGGCCTACTGAGTGTTTGAATGAACTTTTACCATATAAAGAGAGCAGCCCCATAATAGTCATCCAGCGTCGAAACAGTCACTTGGGTCTGCATTATCCATGCTGACTGAAATTCCTATCTCTGCTAATGTCCATTTTCCTGCATTTGACCCATATCTTTCTATTCCTTTCCTGTCCAAATATCTGTCCAAATCCTTTTTAAAAACTGAGATTATACCTGCATTTACAGTTCCTCCGGCCACCATTCTTAAAGGTGGCGCAGCGCTAGAGTTGCTGACTTACAGCGAATGCAGCGCCGGAGACCCGGGTTCAATCCCGACTACGGGTGCTGTCTGTACGGAGTTTGCACGTTCTCCCCGTGACCTGCATGGGTTTTCTCCGAGATCTTCGGTTTCCTCCCACACTCCAAAGACGTACAGGTATGTAGGCAAATTGGCTTGGTAAATGTAAAAATTGTCCCTAGTGGGTATAGGATCGTGTTAATGTGCGGGGATCGCTGGTCGGCGCGGGCCTGTTTCTACGCTGTATCTCAAAACTAAACCCTCCATATGAAAAACATGTTCTTCTCCCCCATGATCTTCATTAAATATTTCCTTCTATCACCTTTAAACCTGTGTCCTCTAGTTTTGGACTCCTTTATCCCTGGATACCCCCCACACCCCCAACCCCCCTCCCAACCCCCACCCCTCCACCCGCTCCACCCCTCCCCCGTTCCACCCCTCCCCCCGCCCCACTGTGCTCCAGTGAGAACCAGCCTATGAAATCTCTCCTGGTGATTAAAGCTCTCCATTCCAGGCAATACAATCACAAGTCAATAAAACGTTTATTAACTTTAAAAACATGGTTTGTGAACTTTGGCATAATTCTTTGCAACATCACAGATAATCCTCAGAACTGTACTTCGATGCATTCTCATGTTGTTCTGCGAAGGCTGCAATTGGAAACAGGACAGCTACCTGCTAGATTCTATCATGGTACAAGTGGGGCCCCCACCAAAAGAATCAATGCAGGAATCCATGGCAAATGATCCAAGAGGCAGATTCACAATTTTCACATCCTCCTCGGGAATAATCTAACGTTGCTGCCAATGTTCTGCAGATCTAAGGGGGCAACATCTCTCAGAGATGCAGACAGCTGCTGCAGATTCCAACAGCTTGTGGGGTTCTACCACCATTAACAGGGCAGCCTGAATAGTCAACTGATCCCATTCACAGGATTTGGAGTGCAGGGGGCACTCCTAAGGACCTTCTACAACACGGTGGTTGCATCGGCCATTTTCTATGGAGTGGTCTGCTGGAGCAGCAGCATCTCAGCGGCGGAAGGGAAGAGAGTCGACAAGCTGGTCAGGAAGGCCAGCTCTGTCCTGGGTTGCCCCCTCGACTCAGTGCAGGCGGTGGGAGAGAGGAGGATGATGGCAAAGTTAACATCGCTGATGGACAACGACTCCCACCCCATGCAGGACACTGTCACTTCACTGAGTAGCTCCTTCAGTGACAGACTCCTTCACCCCAAGTAAGTGAAGGAGAGATATAGGAGGTCCTTCCTTCCCGCTGCTGTGAGACTGCACAACCAGCACTGCTCCATGCAGACCAGTCAACAATAACAGCTAAGAACACACAAAAAACTGACGACAATTTATGTATCTTTTATTTATAATGAATGATCTCTTGCTCTCTTGCTATCCATGTTGCTGCTGTAACACTGTAAATTTCCCCGGTGTGGGACGAATAAAGGAATATATTATTATTATTATTATTAACTGCAACCAGTCTTATCATAACTCATGCAGATGACATAAACATTGGTGGTTTTATTAGTTTTAGTTTAGTTTAGAGAAGTAGTGTGGAACCAGGCCCTTCGGTCCACCAAGTCCACGCCGACCGGGACAATTTACACCTATATCAAGCCAATTAACCTATAAACCTGTACGTCTTTGGAGTGTGAGAGGAAACCGAATATCTCTGAGAAAACCCACGCGGTCACGGGGAGAACTTACAAACTCCATACAGACAGCACCCGTAGTCGGGATCGAACCAGGGTCTCCGGCGCTGCAAGTGCTGTAAGGCAGCAACTCTACCGCTGCGCCACCGTGCCCATTATTGATAGTGAAGAGGATGCTTTTACCTTAGCGTATTATTGATCTGGTGGAAGGTTGTGCAGAGTAATGGCATATGGAATTTAATCCCGACAGGTGCATGGCGATGCATTTTAGGATGTATAATGCGGGTGGAACATGTATGAAGGGGCCCGAAGGAGTATTGAGAAACAAAGGGCAATAGTGGCAGTACAGGTAGGTAAAGTGGTGAAGAAGGCATGGAAGATGCTGACAGGGTGCAGAATGTAACAGCATGAAGGTCATGGTACATCTTTATTAAACTTTGGTTAGGCCAGAGCTGGAGTAATAATTGCAGTTCCGGTCGCCACATGATAGGAAGGATGCAATTACATAGAACCATAGAAAATAGGTGTAGGAAGAGGCCATTCAGCCCTTTGAGCTAGCACCACCATTCATTGTGATCATGGCTGATCGTCCCCAATCAATAACCTGTGCCTGCCTTCTTCCCATGTTCCTTGATTCCACTAGCCCCTAGAGCTCTATCTAACTCTCTCTCTTAAAACCAACCAGTGATTTGGCTTCCACTGCCCTCTGTGGCAGAGAATTCCACAAATTCACAACTCTATTGGTGAAAAAAGAAATTCTCACCTCAGTTTTAAATGGCCTCCCCTTTATTCTAAGACTGTGGCCCCTGGTTCTGGACTCGCCCAACATTGGGAACATTTTTCCTGCATTTAGCTTGTCCAGTCCTTTTATAATTTTATATGTCTCTATAAGATCCCCTCTCATCCTTCTAAACCTCAGTAAATACAACCCTAGTCTTTTCAATCTTTCCTCGTATGTCAGTCCCGCCATCCCAGGGATCAATCTCGTGAACCTATGCTGCACTGCCTCAATTACAAGGATGTCCTTCCTCAAATTAGGAGACCAAAACTGTACACAATACTCCAGATGTGGTCTCACCAGGGCCCTATACAACTGCAGAAGAATTGCATGTGAGTGGGCTAGGGCTGGAACATTTCACTAAAAGAAGGGAGTGTCAATTGGCTGTTTATTTTCCTTGTAGCAGGGAAGGTTGAGAGGGGTCTAATAAAGGTGTGCAAAGTTGTGAGGGGTACAGACAATGAGAAAATGGACAATGAGACTAGTTCCCCAGAATGGAAATGTCTAAAATCTGATAACGTAGTTTCAAAATGAGAGGAAGGAGAGTTAGAGAAGATCTGGGGAACCCTTTTTTCACCCAAATGGTCGCAATCTCTAACATTTTGCCTGAGAAGATGATGGGGGCAGGTGTAGAATCAAACATGCTATTTTGGCCTAAACCGCCAAATGTTGACCATTCTGTATTAATCCCATTATCCAGCACTTGATCCATAGTCCTCTTTGCCTAAGTAATTTGTCTGGACACCCATGTAGTCTCACAACATTCAAAATGTACATGGATAAGGACTTGTATCCCCTTGGTATAGAAAACTACAGTCACAGATCGCAGATTGCAGAGAGCTCTATCTAGCTCTCAAGAGAGAGCTAGATAGAGCTCTTAAGGATAGCGGAGTCACGAGGTATGGGGAGAAGGCAGGAACGGGGTACTGATTGAGAATGATCAGCCATGATCACATTGAATGGCGGTGCTGGCTCGAAGGGCCGAATGGCCTCCTCCTGCACCTATTGTCTATTGTCTATTGCAGATAAACAGGATTACTGTAGAGAGGTAGCTGATGGTCAGTACGAGCACGCTGGCTGAAGGGCCTGTTTCTGTGTTATATAACTCTATAACTTTAATTTGAATTATAATACTAGATTTTATCCCATTCGGGAGGCAAAAGTGATTTAGTGTCATATGGAAGTATAACTTTCTCCGCGACTAAAAGTGACTATTTTGATTAGGATTGTGCCCGTTCCTCAATTCCTCTTTAAGTAAGAGCTTAGACAATGGACAATAGACAATTGTCGAAGAGGAGGCCATTCGGCCCTTCCAGCCAGCACCGCCATTCAATGTGATCATGGCTGATCATTCTCAATCAGTACCCCGTTCCTGCCTTCTCCCCATACCCCCTGACTCCGCTATCCTTAAGAGCTCTATCTAGCTCTCTCTTGAATGCATTCAGAGAATTGCCCCCCACTGCCTTCTGAGGCAGAGAATTCCACAGATTCACAACTCTCTGACTGAAAACATTTTTCCTCACCTCCGTTCTAAATGGCCTACCCCTTATTTTTAAACTGTGGCCCCTTGTTCTGGACTCCCCCAACATTAGGAACATGTTTCCTGCCTCTAACGTGTCCAACCCCTTAATAATCTTATACGTTTCGATAAGATCCCCTCTCATCCTTCTAAATTCCAGTGTATATAAGCCTAGCGGCTCCAGTCTTTCAACATATGACAGTCCCGCCATTCCAAGAATTAACCTAGTGAATCTACGCTGCACACCCTCAATAGCTTCAAAGGTCTTGAGATATGACACGATTAGAGGTTCATAATGTTGAGAGATCATTTGATCTATTGAATCTGTGCAAACTTTTAAAAACAATCTACTTGGTTCCTTACTCCCACTTGTTCACAAACACAACTTCAATGCATTTTTTCCCTTTCAAGTATTTATTTGAATATATTTTGAAGGTCATTTCTGAATCTATGTGCACAGTCCTATTTGGCAGTGTGTTCCAAATATTAATCACTGGGGCAAGATCATGATTTCCCTTACAAAGATTGTTGTTCTTTTGTCAACCAGTTTAAATCAATGCCCCCTATCTTTTTTTGACTATCAGTTTCCCTTTCTTTATTCCATCAAAATACTTGACATTCGGCAGCATTATTAAATCTCCTCTTATCCTTCTCCGTTTTAAGAAAACACTCTGGCATTTTATTTTATCTCTGCCACTTCAATCTCTGGAAGCCTTGCAGTAAATCTTTTCTGTACCATTTCCAAAGCCTCCATATCTTTTCTAAAGTTTGGTAGCCAACTTTAGGCAAAGTACTCCAGAAAATGTTAGCATAATATAGTCTTTTTTTTTGCATCATGTCCCTTCTTATAAAGACGAGGATCCTGTATTATATATCAATTATTACTCTTGTTCCCTGGTGATCAGCCATATCCACACTCAGCATTTTCTATTCTTGCTTTCTTTAAAAGAGTAGCATTTAGGACATATGGCTTCAAATCTTTTTTCTATCAAAAGTATATGGCATCTTACACTCCAGCGGTATGAACATTGACTTCCCTAACTTCAAGTAGCCCTTGCTTTCCCTCTCTCTCCATGCTGTCCCCCTTCCCAGTTCTCCCACCAGCCTTTCTGTCTCCTACTACATCCTATCTTTGACCCACCCCCTCCACTGACATCAGTCTGAAGAAGGGTCTCGACCCGAAACATCACCCATTCTTTCTCTTCAGGGATGCAGCCTGTCCCGCTGAGTTAATCAGGCATTTTGTGTCTGGCCTCATACTTGCTTGTCCCATGTTTCTGGGCATGCATGCACCACTGATGGGAGAGGATGGAGAACACCCTCAGGGGCTGAGGTTCCTGCATGTTTCTGAAGAAGGAGGCAGCTTCCGTGTGCGAGGGGCACGAGCGGTGTCTGTCAGGGCAAGAATGCCCTCTGTGAATATTTGTTTTGTGGGGTGCCCAATGTATTTTCCAGATGAGAATGCATAAGTCACGTTGGCTAAAAATCAAAGGTGTTCCTCATTGCTGTTGGAGCTTTGTTGAACTTCTGCAATACATCAGTGCGCAACAACATATTAAGTGTGGCATATATTTAGTTTCGTTTTTTAGTTTAGTTTCGAGCTACAGCGCGGAAACAGGCCCTTCGGCCACCGAGTCCGCGCCGACCAGCGATCCCCGCACATTAACACTACCCAACAAACACTAGGGACAATTTTTACATTTACCAAGCCAATTAACCTACAAACCTGTACGTCTTTGGAGTGTGGGAGGAAACCGAAGATCTCGGAGAAAGCCTACGCGGGTCTCGGGGAGAACGTGCACACTCGGTAGTCGGGATCGAACCCGGGTCGCTGGTGCTGTAAGGTATTAGCTCTACTGCAATGCCACCTTGCCGCCCATGGATCAGCAGAGACAGCCTGAAATGGATACCAAGACATTGTTTCGGAGAGTGTTGGTGACCTTTATTTTGGCATTTGCTGAAGATGCCAGGGGATGTGGTTGTTGTAGTTCGTGACCTATTAACAGAATAGTCAGACAACCGAATTCGTTTAACCTCTTTATTCTACTCACCCAGGTGGGAGAGATCCTAGATACCGGAGCGTTCAGAAACGCTCAGGCAGTTAGTGTAGCCTCTCTCCCCGAAAGCTTACATTTACACACCTTTTATACCCCAAATACATGTGCCAGTATTTTTCCATCGCTGCCTTATATGGCAAGTTTACAATGCCCTATAAATCTTTATGTGTCTTTCGGGACCTCCGTGTCCGTCGTGTCCATCGTGACCTCTTCTTTCTTGGGAACAAAGGACAGTCCATGTGGCAAGATGTCCTTCTTAACACTTCAAAGCTTTGAGGCCGGTTGCTGATATCAGAAGATGGATCAGCCATAAACCGCACTTCCATGCTGACAACGATGCCCCAGGATGTCCCAGCAATATAATCCGAGCTGGAGCTTTTACACTCCTGCAATAAAACCCACATAGCTGCATTCCCAATGTTAACCCCTTACATTGTGACCAGCATCCCAGTTTGGGTCGATCTACTGGAGGCTTGGTTTGATAAGGAGTGTGCAACATTCAGCCTGTGTCCAAAAGGTGGATGTTGACTGATCCTTTTACATAACATTCAGTTTGCGCCTTCAGCTTTATTAAAAGCTTATTCCTCTGCCAGTGAACAGTACCAGTCACAATTCGGACTAACGCAGTTGAATTCAAACAAGAAATGAATTCTGACCGAGCCACAACTAAAAGAGCAAAGACGTGCAAAAACAGTGCACTAAAATGACTGAAAGATGTTATCAAGCACAAAACTTGTTAACGTCACATTAATACAATTTTCATCTGTGCAATGGGAGTAAAACCATTGTTGATTTTGGTTTTGTTGCACAGATACATTTCCAGGCAGCTCCATGCATCTTCCTTCATTCCACTCTGCCCAACTATCAGTAGTTGCGCCCTCACTCGGGAATTCGAAGCATAAACCCCATAATTTTATTCCCTCCTTGCAGAGATTTCTTAAAACCTTTCCAACCTTTAGGTTTCTCCTCTGCCATTTTCTCCCTTAACTGGAAATTGCCTCCATGTATTTTTGAATAATAGGTTCTGCAGTAGTTTAGTTTAGTTTAGTTTAGTTTAGAGATACAGCGTGGAAACAGGCCCTTCGGCTCACCGGGTTCGCACCGACCAGCGATCCCCGCACATTAACACTATCCTACACACACTAGGGACAATTTGTACATTTACCAAGCCAATTAACCTACAAACCTCTACGTCTTTGGAGTGTGGGAGGAAACCGAAGTTCTTGGAGAAAACCCATACAGGTCACGGGGAGAACGTACAAACTCCGTACAGACAGCACCCGTAGTCGGGATCGAACCCGGGTCTCCGGCGCTGCAAGTGCTGTAAGGCAGCGACTCTACCGCTGCGCCACTGTGACCACCTGTAGTTTTAAAATTTGTGAAAGTAGCCAAATATTTACTACTTTACTGCAAGAGGACCAGATTTAAAAAAGTTTTTATTTTAATTATTTTTCAATATTATTCTGACTTTATGAAAAATACTAATTTTTATAGTAAAATGATGAAAATAAATAAAGCTCTAATTTCCCTTATATTCCAGCTTCATTTGGATATAGTTTTAAGCCTTAAAGAACGTTATTCAACTTTGAAGGACTATTTTGTCATTATTCAAGCGTTCATGGCGATGTGTGGAATAGCCAGACAGTTTTTAGTAATTGATAGCAACTGGAATGCTAACCTTCTATATGTTTCTCAATTTATTCCAAACTACATGCTGTGTGGAGAATCATACACAGACAACTGCGCTGATTAGCCATGACATGGCAGGCGGGATTTTTCCCACAGGAGTACCATTTTTAATATATCGGCTTTTTTGTACAAGCACTATTAGCAAATACATTTCACAATTACTGTGATGGGGAACAAATTTATGACAGAGAAGCAATGATCGCACTGCCTTGAAAAGGGACAGCCAGATTCCATCATCATGTTTAAACAGCTTCCATTATTTTGGTGATAGAAGAGGTGATTTATTGTAAAATAGGAGCAACGAGACCATCCAGGAGAAAGCAAGATGCAGCTTTTTAACTAGTTCTCTCCACAGTCCTCACTAAAAACACTGTGGGGTATTTTTGTATGTTCCAATTCTGACATTGGAATTATCAACTTAGCATCTTATTTTTGAAAAACATTATTGCAGAGGTACACAAATGATGTGAAGATTGTATATACAGTAGTGTGGCATTATACCAATGAACCATTGGTATACAGAGTTATTGATTGCTGGTTCCAAATTACATGAAGCCACCACAGATATACGAATGATAAGTATTCATCTGAGGATCCTTGATGAATCAATAGCTTCCCAAACGCAGTAAACAAGGAATAAAGGAAGAATCAAAACAGGACAAAAAAGGATCAGAAAAAAAAACTGGAGGAAATATCCAATCCAAAAACAAATATAAACTAAAGTATCATGAGAGAGAAATGACTATTTTTCATTTTCAGACAAGCCTGTGGAAGAAAATGAACGGCTACATTCCAATACCAAATCTCAAACATTTGCTGCATTCATTTGTGCCTTTGCCTCACCATGTATAAAAGGTAAGCTTGTTTTTTTTTGTGACGCCACAATTTATTATCTTACCACAAAGTGCCCACCTGATGAACTGTGGAAATAAAATCTGGTTGTGTTGATCCTTGTTAGCCAGTCCCTTGGGTCAAGGATGATTATGTTTTACTGAGCTACTGAGATGACATTTGGGATTTGTAGATTCGACCACTTGTGGGGGAGGTGAGAGTTGACAGGGTGGGAGGGTGGGTGGTGATGCATTTCTTCTGTTGGTTTTCTTGGGTTTCTGCCTGGTCCTTGCAAAGAGACTTAAAGATCTCAGTGCCATGTTGGAGCCTCCTCCTCCATTTTGTCAATGATAGACCAGGTCTGAAGAAGGGTCTCGACCCGAAACGTCACTCATTCCTTTTCTCCAGAGATGCTGCCTGACCCGCTGAGTTACTCCAGCATTTTGTGTCTACCTTCGATTTAAACCAGCGTCTGCAGTTTTTTTTCCTACAGGTCTTGCTGCATGGCCTTCAAGATGACAAACAAAATTCAACCTCCACTTGATCAATGACTGAAACAGGAGTTGGTGAGGTATTAAATGATTATTTTTCATCTGTACTTACTATGCTGCCCGTGATGCTTTGAAGAGAGTCTACATTACAGGAGAGGAGGTACTGGAGGTCATAAAACGCATTAAGGCAGCTAAGTCATTGGGACCTGTTCAGGGATCAGTTAGGGTTAGTCAACATGGCATATAAATGCAGAATAGTGTCTCACGAAGAAAGACACAAAAAGCTGTACCTCAGCGGGTCATGCAGCATCTCTGGAGAAAAGGAATAGGTGACCTTTCGGGCCAAGACCCTTTTTCAGGTCTCAGGTTCAACCCAGCGGTATGAATATTGATTTCTCTAACTTCAAGTAACCCTTGCATCCCCTCTCTCTCCGTCCCTCCCCCACCCTAGTCATCGTGCTAGTTTCACTGTTGTCCCGCTGTCACTGTTTGTTTCACTCGTTATCACCTTCTGCACAATCAACAATGGACCATTGTGGGCTCCACATTTCCTTGATCATCATTGCTAGCTTCGATTTGTCCTTTTGCATAGCGTTCATTCATTTGTTCTACGTTCCTTTTCATATCTCTCGTTTCTCTCTCCCCTGAATCTCTGTCTGAAGAAGAGTCTTGACCCGAAACGTCACCTATTCCTTTTCTCCAGAGATGCTGCCTGACCAGGCAGGAGGGAGGGGGAGGGGGGGGGGGGGGGGGTGGAGGGGAAGGGGAAGAGGGAGGATAAGGCGGATTGAGGGGAGTGGAGCGGGGGGGATGGAGTGAGGGGAAGAGGAGGGGAGGAAGTAGGGAGGGGGGATGAAAGGTTACTGCAGCTTTTGTGTGTCTATCTTCGGTGTAAACCAGCATCTGCAGTTCCTTCCCTCACAAAGTGTCTCACGGATTTGATTGAGTTTTATTGGTGACCGAGGATTGATGAGCTTTAGCAAGACCTTTGATAATGTCTCACATGGTGGGATGTTCTGGAGGTTAGAACACGTGGGATCCTGGGCTACCTTGCCCATTGGATATAAAGAAGGGTCTCGACCCGAAACGTCACCCATCCCTTCCCTACAGAGATGGTCCATTATTGGAGTTACTCCAGCTTTTTGTGTCAACCATCTATATACTAAAACTCTTGTTTGTTTGTTTGTTTGTTCCTGAACTACAGCCAAAATGGTGCACGATAGCGCAACAATTTTAGGCCCACCTCATCTCACTCTCGTCCCTTTGGTGCTAATGGAAGATGTTTCATTGAAATCGGTGTTATATTTTTAAAGTAATTCACATTTTAAAGTCTAAATCTATCTCCTGGGGAGGAAAGTGGGAGGGAGGGAGGGAGGGAGGGAGGGGGGTGGAGGGAGGGGGTGGAGGGAAGGGGAGGGAGGGAAGGGGAGGGAGGGAGGATAAGGGGGTTGAGGGGAATGGAGTGGGGGGGGGGGGATGGAGTGAGGGGAAGAGGAGGGGAGGAGGTGGGGAGGGGGGAAGGGGGGGAGGAGGGACGGTGCTGCACCAATGCAGGAGAGGGTTGGGTCGAACAGGTCCACTTGGTCTATTTGAATACAAAATTGGCTTGAAAGTAGGAGATAGAGGGTGATGGTAGAAGGTTGTCGCTCAGACTGGAGGCTTGCAACAAGTGGTGTTGTGTTCACCATTGTTTGATTTTAATATTAATGATGATTTAGATGTGAATGTAGATCCAGATTCAGATTGGTTTATTGTCATGTACAATGACATGTCATGTCATGTGCTATGAAATTCCTTGTTCACATGAATCTCACAGCACGAGTAATGCAGAAACTGCAATAATAAGTACAATATTCATGAGGACAATACAAAACAGCAGAATGGTACATGATTGTTGTACAATCTGAATTAGTGGAAAGGAAATTAAAGTACAATAATGGAATAGCCACACAATAGAATTGGGAGTATGATTGCATGGCAGCAATGTGTCATGGGATGTGTAGGTGCGATATATATATTTTGTTACATTATTTCGAAGTGGTAAAAGAGTATGGCACGGTGGCGTCGCGGAAGAGCAATTGCCTTACAGCGCCAGAGGCCCGCCCGGGTTCATTGCTGACTACGGGTGCTGTACGTTCTCCCCGTGACCTGCGTGGGTTTTCTCAGAGACCTTCGGTTTTCTCCCACACTCCAAAGACGTACAGGTTTGTAGGTTAATTGGCTTGGTGAAAATATAAAATGTTCCCTAGTGTGTGTGAGATAGTGTTATTACATAGACACATAGGTACATAGAAAATAGGTGCAGGAGTAGGCCATTCGGCCCTTCGAGCCAGCACCGCCATTCAATGTGATCATGGTTGATCATCCACAATCAGTACACCGTTCCTGCCTTCTCCCCATATCCCTTGATTCCACTAGCCCTAAGAGCTCTACAGTATCTAACTCTCTTTGAATGCATCCAGTCAGTTGGCCTCCACTGCCTTCTGAGGCAGAGAATTCCACAAATTCACAACTCTCAGGGTGAAAAAGTTTTCCTCATCTCAGTTCTAAATGGCCTACCCCTTATTCTTAAACTGTGGCCCCTGGTTCTGGACTCCCCCAACATCGGGAACATGTTTCCTGCATCTAATGTGTCCAATCCCTTAATAATTTTATGTTTCTATAAGATTCCCTCTCATCCTTCTAAATTCCAGTGCATACAAGCCCAGTTGTTCCATTCTTTCATCATTCTTGGATTTGCTGTATGTCTTCCTTTGACATACAAAGCGGAAGTGGCGGCGCCTAACGGCTGCGGCTCGCTAGCAGTCTGTTCGTCTTTTTTCCTTTTTTTTTTGTTGTGTGTCGGTGTTGGGATGGTTTTTGTTTTTTTTTGGTTGTGTATGTGTGGGGGGGGGGTGGTGGTGTGGGTGGGGGGTGGTGGTGTGGGTGGGGGGTGGTGGTGTGGGTGGGGGAAACCTTTCTCTTTTAGGTCTCTTCCTCACGGCGCGGGGTGCGGCTCGGCTGCGGGGCCTCCCATCGCCCGGTGTGGCTCGGCTGCGGGGCCTTCCATCGCCCGGTGCGGCTCGGCCGCTGGACTTAACATCGCCCGGTGCTGCTCGGCCGCTGGACTTAACAGTGCCCGGTGCGGCTTGGCCGCGGGGCCTTCCATCGCCCGGTGCGGCTCGGCCGCGGGGCCTTCCATCGCTGGTGCGGCTCGGCCGCTGGACTTAACATCGCCCGGTGCTGCTCGGCCGCTGGACTTAACAGTGCCCGGTGCGGCTTGGCCGCGGGGCCTTCCATCGCCCGGTGCGGCTCGGCCGCGGGGCCTAACATCGCCCGGTGCGGCTCGGCTGCGGGACTTTGCATCGCCCGGCGCGGCTCGGCTGCGGGACTTTACATCGCCCGGCGCGGCTCGGCCGCGGGATTTTACATCGCCCGGTGCAGCTCGGCCGCGGGACTTTTCATCGCTGGTGTGGCTCGGCCGCTGGACTTAACATCGCCCGGTGCGGCTTGGCCGCGGGGCCTTCCATCGCCCGGTGCGGCTCGGCCGTGGGACTTAGCTGCGCAAGGCTTGGTCGCGGGGCCTTCCATCGCCCGGCTCGGCCGCGGGTCGGTCGGGGACGAGCTGTCTGTCCGTGGGCGTGGGGAAGAGAGTGGAAGTTTTGTTGCCTCCATCACAGTGAGGGGGTGTTTGGAGTCACTGTGATGGACGTTTGTGTTGGGGTCATGTGTCTTGTGTTCTTTTTTGTGTGTGACTGCTATGTAGTTTCGTTCGGTACCTTGGTACCGAATGACAAATAAAGCTGTTGATATAACAGTCCCGCCATCCCGGGAATTAACCTCGTGAACCTACGCTGCACTGCCTCAATAGCACGAATGTCCTTCCTCAAATTAGGAGACCAAAACTGCACACAATACTCCAGGTGTGCTCTCATCAGGGCCCTGTACAACTGCAGAAGGACCTCTTTACTCCTAAACTCAAATCCTCTCATCATGAAGGCCAACATGCCATTCACTCTCCCTCCTTTCTTGAAAAGTGGGATAACAATAGCTACCCTCCAATCCACAGGAACTGATCCAGAATCTATAGAACATTGGAAAATGATCACCAATGCGCCCACGATTTCTAGAGCCACCTCCTTGTGTATCCTGGGATGCAGACCATCAGGCCCTGGGGATTTATCAGTCTTTAGTCCCATCAGTCTACCCAACACCATTTCCTGCCTAATGTGAATTTCCTTCAGTTCCTCTGTCTCCCTAGATCCTCTGTCCACTAGTACATCTGGGAGATTGTTTGTGTCTTCCTTAGTGAAGACAGAACCAAAGTACCTGTTCAACTCGTCTGTCATTTCCTTGTTCCCCATAATAAATTCACCTGTTTCTGTCTTCAAGGGATCCACATTTGTCTTAACTAATTGTTTCCTCTTCACATACCTAAAGAAGCTTTTACTATCCTCCTTTATAATCTTGGCTAGATTACCTTCATACTTCATCTTTTCTCCCCCTATTGCCTTTTTAATTTGCCTTCTGTTGTTCTTTAAACATTTCTCCATCCTCTGGCTTCCCGCTCATCTTTGCTATGTTGTACGTCTTCTCTTTTCATTTTATACTGTCCTTGATTTCCCTTGTCAGCCACGGTTGCCTCTTACTCCCTTTAGAATCTTTCTTCCTCTTTGGAATGAAATGACCCGGCATCTTCTGGAATATTCCCAGAAATTCCTACCATTGCTGTTCCACCATCATCCCTGCTTGGGTCCCTTTCCAGTCAACTTTGGTCAGCTCCTCCCTCATGCCTCCTTAGTCCCCTTTGTTCAACTGCAATACTGACACTTCTGATTTTACCATCTCCCTCTCAAATTGTAGATTAAAACTTATCATGTTATGGTCACTACCTCTTAGCAGTTCCTTTACCTTGAGTTCCCTTATTAAATCCGGTTCATTACACAACACTAAATCCAGAATTGCCTTCTCCCTGGTAGGCTCCAGTATAAGAATCCATCTCAGAGGCACTCCATAAACTCACTTTCTTGGGGTCCAGTACCAACTTGATTTTCCCAGTCTACCTGCATATTGAAATCACTCATAACCACCGTAGCATTACCTTTGTTCCATGCCAATTTTAACTCCTGATGCAACTTGCACCCTATCTCCAGGCTACTGTTTGGAGGCCTGACGATATCTCTCATTAGGGTCTTTTTGCCCATACAATTTCCCAGTTCTATCCACAATATCATATCATATCATATATCATATCATATATATACAGCCGGAAACAGGCCTTTTCGGCCCTCCATGTCCGTGCCGCCCAGTGATCCCCGTACATTAACACTATCCTACACCCACTAGGGACAATTTTTACATTTACCCAGCCAATTAACCTACATACCTGTACGTCTTTGGAGTGTGGGAGGAAACCGAAGATCTCGGAGAAAACCCACGCAGGTCACGGGGAGAACGTACAAACTCCTTACAGTGCAGCACCCGTAGTCAGGATCGAACCTGAGTCTCAGGCGCTGCATTCGCTGTAAAGCAGCAACTCTACTGCTGCGCTACCGTGCCGCTACAATGACTCGACATCTTCTGATTCTATGTCACCCCTTGCAAAGGAATGAATTTCATTCCTTATCAACAGAGCTACCCCACCCCTTCTGCCCACCTGTCTGTCTTTTTGATAGGATGTATACCCCTGAATATTCAGTCCCCAGCTCTCGGATCCTCTTGCAACTTGTCTCTGTAATTCCTACAACATCATACTTACCAATCTCTCACTGAGCCCCAAGCTCATCCACGTTATTTCTTATCCTTCGTGCATTCATATATAACACATTTAATTTGCTATTCACCTCCCCTCTCACAATGTGTGGGCGGTGCGGACTTGATGGGCCGAAGGGCCTGTTTCAGCGCTGTATGGCTGAACTAAACGAAACTAAAATAAAAACAATCTCCATGGTATCTAGGCCAGTATCGCCAATATTGATTATTCTCTTGTCAAAATGTTCTTTGTTAGAGGAGAAATTGTGAGAGGGGGAAAGATTTAAAGGGGATGCAAAGGGATAGGTTTCCCACAGAGCAGGTGGTTCACACATGGAAGCTAGGGGGCGCCAGAGGAAGTGGTCGTGACAGATACAATGATGGCATTTAGACAGGTTCATGGATAGGAAAGGTTTGGAAGGATATGTGCCAGGTGTAGGCACATCAGACTAGTTAGGTTGGGCAACTTCATCAGCATGTTGGTCCAGAGGTTTTTTTTCCATGCTTATATAAGTCTATATAGCATGAAAAAAAAAACTACACGCTATACCCCCTGACTCCACTATCATTAAGAGCTCTATCTAGCTCTCTCTTGAATGCATTCAGAGAATTGTCCTCCACTGCCTTCTGAGGCAGAGAATTCCACAGATTCACAACTCTCTGACTGAAAAAGTTTTTCTTCATCTCCGTTCTAAATGGCCTACCCCTTATTCTTAAACTGTGGCCCCTTGTTCTGGACTCCCCCAACATTGGGAACATGTTTCCTGCCTCTAACGTGTCCAACCCCTTAATAATCTTATACCAACCCCTTAATAATCTTACCTATTTCTTATTTTAAAACAAATAGAATAATGGTCACTGTAATGGCAGTTTCTATACCTTCTCAAAGTCCAACTTCAATAGCCATTACTGCTCGGGGATGTGGTGGAGGTATAGCTTACTTATTAACTTGATACATTTTAGTTTATAACAACATTTGTCAAATTGTTTAATTATCTAACCAGGCCCGATTATATTAAATCAAATCTAGTGTGTTTGTTGCAAACGTTAAAATGTGCAGCTGCAAAATTGAAAGCCTGGAGAAGCCAGAATAATGTGCAACCTCTCTCAAATTAAGGCCATCAGTGCACAAATCGATGTTAATGGTTTGAAATATTTATTATCACTAATATATTTCAATGTCCTGTTCCCCAGGCAAAGGTGATACTGCGGGGATGTAATGAGAAGTCCCACATTACTGCTGACTATACACGTCCCGACCTGGGGCTAAGTACTAAACTGCAACTGTAAACGTTTCAAAATCATATTTCAGCATTCAAGTATCAGCATTCAACTTGCTGGTTTTGACCTTGTTAAGAAATATATATTTTTAGTTTAGTTTAGAGATACAGCGTCGAAACAGGCCCTTTCGGCCCACCGGGTCCGCGCCGACCAGCGATCCCCGCACACTACCACTATCCTACACACATTAGGGACAATTTACACTTATACCAGACCATTTAACCTACAAACCTGTAAGTCTTTGGAGTGTGGGAGGAAACCGAAGATCTCGGAGAAAACCTGCGCAGGTCACGGGGAGAACGTACAAACTCCGTACAGACAGCGCCCGTAGTCGGGATCGAACCGGGTCTCCGGCGCTGCAAGCGCTGTAACGCAACAATCTGTGGAATTCTCTGCCAGAAGGCAGTGGAGGCCAATTCTCTGAATGCATTCAAGCGAGAGCTAGATAGAGCTCTTAAGGATAGCGGAGTCAGGGGGTATGGGGAGAAGGCAGGAACGGGGTACTGATTGAGAGTGATCAGCCATGATCACATTGAATGGCGGTGCTGGCTCAAAGGGCTGAATGACCTCCTCCTGCACCTATTGTCTATTGTCTATTGACTATTGTCTATTGTCTATTGTCTATTGTCTATTGACTATTGTCTATTGTCTATTGACTATTGTCTATTGTCTATTGTCTATTGTCTATTGTCTATTGTCTATTGTCTATTGTCTATTGTCTATTGTCTATTGTCTAACTCTACCGCTGCGCCACTGTGCCACCACCATGTTTTCGGCAGTCCCACCACTTTGGACTTCCAGCACGCACTTGGCCAGAAAATAGCGTGGATGCAATCAGGAAGACCTTCCCCTGCAAGATTCCTTATGTCACGCTGATATAAGTGATTTGGGATATATTGCTGCTCCTTCATCTTTCCCTAATAAACCCCCCTGCTGACCATTTAATACGCGTACAGTGGCATTTTGAGAAAGCAACTCACAGCCACGTGGTCAGGGCTGGTTATAAATCGGCAATAAGTACCAACCTTAATAATGACCACAACCTGAGGATGTTTTTTAAAATAGTGGCCATGTGGAGAAATGGAAATCAGTGACGCACGTTGTCGAAACATGGGTTCGATTTATGGGATTGAAAACTGAAGTATGTTAAACAAGTCCAATCTCTCACAGGTCTTAAGGAGGAATTGCTACACAAACCGATTGATTTCCCTTCCTTCATCCCGGGAAAGAAGCAGGGACATTCCTGCAAGAGACAAGCTGAGTCCCCTGGGAAATACCAGACGTGTGAGAGATGAGATGATGCAAACATAGCTCTTTCTCAGTTAGCTCGAGGAAGAAGATCATGTTTATCACAGAGTGTGCAATATGAGGCTGTGTCTTTGACAGCATGAGAGCTCTATCCCCTTTAATGCGTAAACAGCAGCAGAACCCCAAGGTACACTCAATGCAGAAAACTGCTGAAGGAAAATACTGCAGGTGCCAAATTCTGAATAAGAATGAAAATGGTGGTCAGATAGTGTCTGTTGACTGAGAAACGATAGTTGTGTCAGCGGGTTGGATGACCTTTCACCTGAGCTGAAAAAACGTTAGCGACCTGGAAAGAGTATAGAGACTCGAGAGATTGGGCTATGGGGAGAGGTTCGTTAGGCTCGGACACTGTTTCTAGGATGCTGAGGGGTGATCATGTAGAGTTGTATAAAATCACGAGGGGAATTGAGAGGGTGAATGCACAGACTCAAGGTAGGGGAATCAAGAACCAGAGGACTTGGGTTTAAGGTGAGAGAGGAAAGATGTTTTAAAAACCCGAGGGGCAACATTTTCACATCGTGGGTGATGGGTAGATGGAACAAGCTGCCAGAGGAGGTAGTTGAGGCAGATACAATAACAGCAGTTATAGGACGCTGGGAGAGGTACATGGATAGGAAAGGTTTAGAGGTATATGGGCTAAATCTAGACAAATGGGACTAGCTTAGATGAAGCATCAAGTTTGGCTGAGGGGCCTGTTACCATGCTACCTGTCTCTGTGACTATCAATAAGTTTTCATGCAGAGGAAGGGGACAAGGATAAATGGGAAGTTTGTATTAGGATATATTTCAGAAGAGGTTAGGTGAAAAGTAGATAATAGTGAAAGATGACGGAGGATAGTAATGGCACAAGAAGCAAAAGATTAGCCTTGTGGACATATAAATGAGCATCGCATGGTGTGGGGAGGTAATCTCTGGATTAACCTCAGTGCCAAGCACAAGTGAGAGAAGGTAGAGGAGCAAAGGGCAAATTAAAGTGTGACAGGAGACCTGGCCGAGGAATTCAGTTTCTTGGACCTGTGCAAGTGGGGTAGTGGAAGAGGTAGAGGCAGTCTTGAAGTGCGTAAAGGTGAATAAGGGCCTAACTAACTATCTGAGGATGTTGTGGGAGGCAAGAGAGGAGATTGGTGGAGATTGGTCAATAATTATCTATCTTTGTTAGCCATGGAGTCATAGTTATTCAGCGTTGAAACAGGCTGAATGGCCTACTCCTGCACCTATTGTCTATTGTCTATTGTCTATTGTCTACACTAGTCCCATCTGCCTGCGCTTGGTCCATATCCCTCTAAACCTGTCCTATCCATGTACCTGTCTAATTGTTTCTTAAACGTTGAGATAGTCCCAGCCTTAACTATCTCCTCTGTCAGCTTGTTCCATACACCCACCACCCTTTGTGAAAAAAAGTTATCCCTCATATTTCTTTGAAATCCTTTCCCCTTCACCTTAAAGCTATGTCCTCTGGTTCTCGATTCCCCCACTCTGGAGTCTGTATCCACGTCATCCACTTCTCTTATAATTTTATACATCTCTATAAGATCACCCTTCATCCTCCTGCGTTCCAAGGAATAATGTCCTAGCCTGCTCAACCTATAGTTCATACCCTTGAATCCTGGCAACATCCTCGTAAATCTTCTCTGTGCCCTTTAAAAGTCTGTCAGGGCATAGGGTATGAGAGGGCGGAGAGAGCAAAAGATTAGAAGAGGTGGCATGGGGGGCTGTGGAGACCATGGGCCATGGATAGATGGAGGGATGAATGGATGGATGGATCCATGGATGGAGGGTGGGAGGGAGGGATTGAGGGATTGAGGGATTGAGGGATTGAGGGATTGAGGGATTGAGGGATTGAGGGATTGAGGGATTGAGGGATTGAGGGAGGGAGGGAGGGAGGGAGGGAGGGAGGGAGGGAGGGAGGGAGGGAGGGAGGGAGGGAGGGAGGGAGGGAGGGAGGGAGGGAGGGAGGGAGGGAGGGAGGGAGGGAGGGAGGGAGGGAGGGAGGGAGGGAGGGAGGGAGGGAGGGAGGGAGGGAGGGAGGGGATGTAAATGTCAACTGGGGAGGTAGAACATAGCACAGTGCAGCACAGGAACAGGCTGTTGGGCCCACCATGTCTACACCCACTGTGATATCAATCTAACTAATTTTCTTTCTTGCACATGGTCTGTATACTTCTGTTTCCCACCTGCTCCAGTCTCAATTTAAATGTCTCTTAAACGTTCCTATTATAATCTGTTTCAACCTCTTCCCTTGTCAGTGCGCTCCTAGCAACTACCATTCCCTCTGTAAAAAAAACTTGTCTCGCACGTAATGTTTAATCCTTCCTCCTCTTACCTTAAACCTATGTCCTCTAGTATTTGACATTTCCACCCTTGAAGAAAGATCACCTGTCCTACCTATGTCTCTCATAATTGTATATACTTCTATCAGGTCACCTCTGATGCTCCAGGGAAATCAATCCAAATGTGTCCAGCCCCTCCTTGTAACTTGTGTAGGAGGGAACTAGTAAAAATGAGGGAGTGGGGACTGGAAATCGGTCCTGGGCCTCCTCCATTGTCGGAGTGAGGCCAAATGAAAATTGGACGAGCAGCAAAAGTAACAGCATATTTCGTTTGGGCAGCTTACAACCCAGTGAGACAATATAGACTTCCCTAACTTCAAGTAACCCTCAAGTAACTTCAAGCATGCCCTCTCTCTCCGTCCCTCCCCCACACAAGTCATTATACCAGCTTCAAAGTCGTCTTGTTGAGTCTCATTGTCTGAAACTAGTTTTCACCTAGCCCACAGTTAACAATGGTCTCTTTCCTTTTTTGCATATATTTCGTTCATTTGTTCTATATCTCTATATCACCGTCTCTATCTCTCATTTCCCTTTACCCTGACTCTCAGTTTGAAGAAGGGTCTTGACCCAAAACATCACCTATTCCTTTTCTCCAGAGATGCTGTCTGACCCGTTGAGTTACTCCACCTTTTTGTGTCTGTCCAGGTCAATCTCTTCTGCAAGGCTGTCCAAAGTCCTCTGTTTATGACCTGCTTTAGTGTTCAATGTTGCCATTGTTTGGGAATCCCAGCTGTGTAGTTTTATTCTGTACAAGTGACAACAAAGTTAATGTTGCGTGCGTGTGGCTGCGCCTAACGGCTGCGGCTCGCTGGCAGTCTGTTTGTCTTTTTCACTTTTTTTTTGTTTGTGTGTTGGTGTTGGGATGGTTTTTGTTTCTGTTTTTGGCTGTGTATGTGTGGGGGGGGGGGTGGGGTGGGGCGGGGGGTGGTGGGGTGGGGGAAACCTTTCTTTTATTAGGTCTCTTCCCCGGGACACAGCTCGGCCGCGGGGCCTTCCATCGCCCGGCGCGGCTCAGCCGCTGGACTTAACATCGCCGGCGCGGCTCGGCCGCGGGACGTTTCAGTGCCCGGCGCGGCTCGGCCGCGGGACGTTTCAGTGCCCGGTGTCTTCCATCCCCTTGCGGGGGCTGTGCGTGACAGTCGCCTCGGTAGGGGTCGAGCTGTCTGTCCGTGGGCGTGGGGGGAAGGGAGTGGAAGTTTTGTTGCCTTCCATCACAGTGAGGGGGTGTTTGGAGTCACTGTGATGGATGTTTGTGTTTGTGTTGGGGTCGTGTGCCCTGTGTACTTTTCTTTTTTGTTGTGTTCTGTGACTGCTGTAATTTCATTCGGTATCTGTACCGAATGACAATAAAGTTCTGTATTCTGTATTCATAAAAGTAAAGGTCTTATTGCATGTCAGGTAGTCTGACACAATACCGAGAGCTGATCAATAAACTCATACGAAAAGTAAATGATTTTCAGATCATCATCATGCAATCAATATGGATTTTTTTTTTTAAAGCAGAAGAAATTCAAATTAAATTTTAGCACTTTAAATGATGAAACATTTTTATCAGCTAGGCAACAAAATATCCATTTCTTTATTAACTGGATAATATTTTTAAATTTTAAATTGACTTGAGGAAAATACGTCTTGCAATGAGAGGATTACAAGATTTTTTTTTTGTTTTCATTGCATGATAAAATAGGTCATAGAGTCAGAGTCATGGCATGATACAGTGTGGAAACCGGGCCTTCGGCCTAACCCGCCCACACTGGTCAATATGTTCCAGTTACACTAGTCCCATCTGCCCGCATTTGGTCCATATCCCTCCAAACCTGTCCTATCCATGTACCTGTCTGTTTCTTAAATTTTGGGATAATCCCTGCCTCAACGACCTCCTCTGGCAGCTTGTTCCATACACCCACCACCCTTTGTGTGAAAAAGTTACACCTCAGATTCCTGTTAAATCTTTTCCCCTTCACCTTCCTGGGCCTCTGGTCCTCGATTCACCAACTCTGGGCAAGAGACTCTGTGCATTGAAGGTCTCATGATCTAGATTGTATTTGAAACAGTGTTCTGATATCACTAATTTACTTTATTAAAGTCCTGCGAGAAAATATTTTTATAGATACAATTACATTCTTCCATTCCCTGGAAGTTCAGGTGCCTGTGTAAATGCCTCCTAAATGCCACTGTTTTATCTGCTTAATGAAAATTGGCATGGCAGTTGGCATGGGCAAGGTGGCAGAAAGGGAATAACTCCATGCTGTATACCTCTATGAATCTATGAGCCATTAGGAGGCAGTGATCATAATATGATCAGTTTTAATCTACAATTTGAGAGGGAGAAGGGAAAATCGGAAGTGTCAGTATTGCAGTTGAGCAAGGGGACAATGGAGGCATAAGGGGCGTGGCTGTGTTCTGCAGCTGCGGCTCACCGGCAGTCTCTCTGTCTTTTTTTTTGTTTTTTGTCTATTGTCATCGTTTAATGTACGTTTTGTTCTATTTTTAGCTCTGTATATGTGGGGGGTGGTGGGGGGGTGGGGGAAACATTTTTTTCTAATCTCCTCCTCAACGGAGATGCGACCTTTACCGTGTTGTGTCTCCGTTCGTGCTACGGCCTAACATCGTGGAGTCGGCGGCCTCCAGCTGGGATCGACCTTGAAGACTCCGGTCGCAGGGCCTGGACTTACCATCTCGGAGGCTTCGGCCGTGGGCCCTGCAGACTGCAACATCGGGAGTTCGCAGGTCCCTGGCTGGCGACCGGCTTTCGGGAGCTCCAGCCGTAGCAGCTTCGACCGCCCCGGAGCTCGAGGTACGATCGACCCACTCGCAGGCCCCTCATCGCCCTGCGTGGCCTGGCCGTGGCACTTTCCATCGCCCGGTGGGGGCTCAGGACCTTCATCGGCCTGCTCGGCTCGGCTCGGCCCTGGGACTTTCCATCGCCCGGTGGGGGCTTCAAATGTCGGGAGGCTAGATCGCCTTGTGGCGCCACGGGAGAAGAATGAGGAGGAGATAATGACTTTTCTTTGCCTTCCATCACAGTGAGGGTGTGCCTGGAGCAATCACTGTGATGGCTGTTTGTGTTTAAATTGTATCTGTGTGTCCTGTGCTTTTTGTTGTCTACTGCCGGACCCTGACGTGAGAGGACGCTGGCGCTGTTTGTTCGCCACTTCTCCGTCAGGACAGTTTGTCTGTTTGTTTTTATGTTATGACTGTTTTTGTAAAGTGCTTTGAGCTTTTGGTAAAGCGCTATATAAAATAAATGCTTATTATTATTATTATTATATGAGAGGAGCTGGTCAGAGTTGACTGGAAAGAGACCCTAGCAGGGAAAACGGTGGAACAACAATGGCAGGTATTTCTGGGACTAATACAGAAGGTGCAGGATCAGTTCATTCCAACGAGGAAGAAAGATTCTAAGGGAAGTAAGAGGCGGCTGTGGCTGACAAGGGAAGTCAAGGACAGGATAAAAATAAAAGAGAAGAAGTATAACCTGCCAAAGATGAGTGAGAAGCCAGAGGATTGGAACTCATTTAAAGAGCAACAGAAAATAACTAAAAAGGCAATACGGGGAGAAAAGATGAGGTACAAAGGTAAGCTAGCCAAGAATATAAAGGAGGATAGTAAAAGCTTCTTTAGGTATGTGAAGAGGAAAAAAATAGTCAAGGCAAATGTGGGTCCCTTGAAGAAAGAAGCAGGTGAAATCATTATGCGGAACAAGGAAATGGCAGACGAGTTTAACAGGCTTCTTTGGATCTGTCTTCACTAAGGAAGACACAAACAATCTCCCAGATGTACTAGTGGACAGAGGTTCTAGGGTAACGGAGGAACTGAAGGAAATTCACATTAGGCAGGAAATGGTGTTGGGTAGACTGATGGGACTGAAGGCTGCTAAATCCCCAGGGCCTAATGGTCTGCATCCCAGGGTACTTAAGAAAGTGGCTCTAGAAATAGTGGACGCATTGGTGATCATTTTCCAATGTTCTATAGATTCAGGATCAGTTCTTGTAGATTGAAGGGTAGCTAATGTTATCCCACTTTTTAAGAAAGGAGGGAGAGAGAAAATGGGAAATTATAGACCAGTTAGCCTGATATCAGTGGTGGGGAAGATGTTGAAGTCAATTATAAAAGAAGAAATTGCAGAACATTTGGATAGCAGTAACAGGATCCGAGTCAGCATGGATTTACAAAGGGGAAATCATGCTTGACTAATCTTCTGGAATTCTTTGAGGATGTAACTAGGAAAATGGACAAGGGAGAGCCAGTTGATGTAGTGTACCTAGACTTCCGGAACCCTTTGATAAGGTCCCACATAGGAGATTAGTGGGCAAAATTAGAGCACATGGTATTGGGGGTAGAGTACAGACATGGATAGAAAATTGGTTGGCAGACAGGAAACAAAGAGTAGGGATTAATATGTCCCTTTCAGAATGGCAGGCAGTGACTAGTGGGGTACCGCAGGGCTCAGTGCTGGGACTGCAGCTATTTACAATATACATTAATGACTTAGATGAAGGGATTAAAAGTAACATTAGCAAATTTGCAGATGATACAAAGCTGGGTGGTAGTGTGAACTGTGAGGAAGATGCTATGAGGATGCAGGGTGACTTGAACAGGTTGTGTAAGTCGGCGGATGCATGGCAGATGCAGTTTAATGTGGATAAATGTGAGGTTATCCACTTTGGTGGGAAGAACAGGAAGGCAGATTATTATCTGAATGGTGTCAAGTTAGGAAATGGGAAAGTACAAAAAGGTCTGGGTGTCCTAGTGCATCAGTCACTGAAAGGAAGCATGCAGGTACAGCAGGCAGTGAAGAAAGCCAATGGAATGTTGGCCTTCATAACAAGAGAAGATGAGTATAGGAGCAAAGAGGTCCTTCTGCAGTTGTACAGGGCCCTAGTGAGACCGCACCTGGAGTACTGTGTGCAGTTTTGGTCTCCAAATTTGAGGAAGGATATTCTTGCTATTGAGGGAGTGAAGCGTAGATTTACTAGGTTAATTCCCGGAATGGCGGGACTGTCATACGTTGAAAGACTGGAGCGACTAGGCTTGTATACACTGGAATTTAGAAGTATGAGAGGGGATCTTATTGAAACATATAAGATTATTAAGGGTTTGGACATGCTAGAAGCAGGAAACATGTTCCCAATGTTGGGGGAGTCCAGAACCAGGGGCCACAGTTTAAGAATAAGGATTAAGGCCATTTAGAACGGATATGAGGAAAAACGTTTTCACTCAGAGAGTTGTAAATCTGTGGAATTCTCTGCCTCAGAAGGCAGTGGAGGCCAATTCTCTGGATGCTTTCAAGAGAGAGCTAGATAGAGCTCTTAATGATAGCAGAGTCAGGGGGTGTGGGGAGAGGGCAGGAACGGGGTACTGGTTGTGAATGATCAGCCATGATCACAGTGAATGGTGGTGCTGGCTCGAAGGGCCGAATGGCCTACTCCTGCACCTATTGTTTATTGTCTATTGTCGATTGAATTTGTGATCAGACTGTTATCAGGCAACTGAATCATCCTTCCACAACCAGAGAGCAGTGCTGAACTACTATCTACCTCTTTGGTGACACTCGAATTATCCTTGATGGGACTTTACTGGCTTTACCTTATCATATCATATCATATATATACAGCCGGAAACAGGCCTTTTCGGCCCACCAAGTCCGTGCCGCCCAGTGATCCCCGTACATTAACACTATCCTACACCCACTAGGGACAATTTTTACATTTACCCAGCCAATTAACCTTCATACCTGTACGTCTTTGGAGTGTGGGAGGAAACCGAAGATCTCGGAGAAAACCCACGCAGGTCACGGGGAGAACGTACAAACTCCTTACAGTGCAGTACCCGTAGTCAGGATCGAACCTGAGTCTCCGGCGCTGCATTCGCTGTAAAGCAGCAACTCTACCGCTGCGCTACCGTGCCGCCCTTGTACTAAACCTTATTCTCTTATCATGTATCTATTGTATAAACTGTAAATGGATCTATTGGAATCATGTATGTCTTTCACGCAACAAAGGCTTTTCACTGTACCTCGCTACACGTAACAATAAACTAAACCTAACTGAATAAATCGTAATGCTTATCCAAATGGTGCATTGAACTATTTCTGTTCAGGAAGGGTCTATGAGAGTGCTTCAATTTTCCACCCGGAGGGTTTATTCTCACACTTGTCCAGATTAAACTCCATCTGCCACTTCTTTGAACATATCTCCAAATGATTTAAATCATGCTGTGTGCTTTGATAACCGTCTTCACTGTCCACAACTCTACCAATTTTTATGTCAACTGCGAACTGTACATAGACTAAGCGATCGTTTTGCTGAACACCTTTGCTCAGTCCGCCTGGAGCTACCTGACCTCCCAGTTGCTAAACACTTTTATTCCCTATCCCACACTGATCTTTCTATCCTAGGCCTCCTCCATAGTCAGAGTGAGGCTAAACGCAAATTTGGAGGAACAGCATCTCATATTTTGCTTGGGCAGCTTACAGTCCAGGGGTATGAATATTAATATCACTATCTTCGTAACCCTTCCATTCCATCTTTCTCCATCCCTCCCCCACCCAAGTCCCACCAGCTTTGCTTCTCACCTAGTAACAGCTAACAATGGCCTGTTTCCTTTATCACTGTTACTTTTGTGCATATCTTTCATTCAATTTTTCTGTATCTCTCTACATCATCGTCCATATCTCTCGTTTCCCTTTCCTGTGACTTTCATTCTGAAGAAGGGTCTCTACCAGAAATGCAACTCATTCCTTCTCTCCAGAGATGCTGCCCGTCCCTCTGATATTAAGGGCCTGTCTCACTTCGGCGATTTTTAAGGCGACTGCCAGCAACATGAGGCCAGTTCATTGGCTATATTTAAGAGGGAGTTAGATGTGGCCCTTGTGGCTAAAGGGATCAGGGGGTATGGAGAGAAGGCAGGTACGGGATACTGAGCTGGATGATCAGCCATGTTCATATTGAATGGCGGTGCAGGCTCGAAGGGCCGAATGGCCTACTCCTGCACCTATTTTCTATGTTTCTATGTCTATGTTTCTATGACTGTCAAAGACGTAGCAGATCGCCGAAAAGCCTTCGATTTTTTTTAACCCTACGACAATGCCTACGATTCCCCTACGACAATGCCCACGATTCCCCCTACGACAATGCCTACGACTTCCCCTACGACAATGCCCACGACAAGCTACGACAATGCCTACGATTCCCCTACGACAATGCCCACGATTCCCCTACGACAATGCCCACGACAAGCTACGACAATGCCCACGACAACCTACCACCTAGGCGACGGCAAGCTACTGACAACCGGCGACCCAGCCTTCGCAACCTAGGACGTCCACCTACGACAGGGACTACGACAAGCTACGACAACCGAAGTCAACCTACCTCCACCCTCGAGAAGCTACGACCCTGTCAGGTCACAACTTATGACAACGGGGGGAGCCATTTCATGTAATTTTGGTGCCAAAAGGATGTGGGTAGTGTTACCGATCATTCTGCATCATGTTTACCAGGAAACAAAAAATGCTGGCATTGCTCTTACATCAAATGCAAGCCCTGCTGCTTGCAGCGGCCTCATGCTTCAAATTCTGATAGACAGAAGAAACAGAAGAATGGTGAAGAAGAAGCCCCAAGAAAAGGTCGGGTTCCCGCCCGCATTCGACAGCATCGCGGCTGGCTGTTGTAGCTGGACTTCTGTGGACGGGATTTCCCAGTGCCTGTCTCAACTTGTCTTCTCCTGATGCCGGTACCTGTCGCCGGTTGACGTAGGTAGTCGCCAATGAAATTCATCCGTCCTCAGTGCCAGCAACAACCTACGTCACCTGGCGACAACCTGGCGCCAACCTACGACAGCGCCCACGACAGGAGACGACAAGCTACAATCATTGGCGTCAAGCCAGCTGAGCCGAAAATTTACGAGCAGAGAGAAATTTCCATGGCAACCCGAAAAAAGCTACGACTCGTTGGAGACTACTCACGACCATGCCCGCGACACACCGCGACACTCCGCGACCATGCAGCGACAGCCTAGTCACCTGTAGTCGCCTTAAAAATCGCCAAAGTGGGACAGGCTCTTTGTACTCCAGCATTTTGTGTCCATCTTTGGTTTAAACCAGCATCTGCTGTTCCTTCCTACACCTAATAAGCCTAGGACAGGTACATGAAGGATGCCAAAGCGTCCTACAAGAGGAAGATTGAGGACCACTTTACCAACAATGACCCATGGCGGGTATGGCAAGGCATCCAGCACATCACCAACTACAAGACCAGCAACCGCATGACTGCCGACGGCGACGCCTCGCTGGCAGAGGAACTTAACTGTTTCTTTGCTCGTTTCGAGGTGAAAGCTGCAGTGGCAGACATAACACCCTCTCCAGCACCTGACAGCAACACCTTCACTGTGCAGGAGTATGATGTTAAGCGCGTGCTCAGAGCAGTGAATCCCAGGAAAGCTGCAGGCCCCGATGGTGTGACGGGCAGAGTGCTGAGGGAATGTGCAGACCAATTATCTGAGGTCTTCAAAAAAATCTTCAACCTGTCCCTTTTAAAATCCACCATCCCTCCCTGCCTGAAGTCCGCCACAATCATCCCACTGCCGAAAAAGTCTGTCATCAGCGGTCTTAACGACTACCGTCCGGTAGCACTCACACCGGTCATCACAAAGTGCTTCGAGAGATTGGTCCTGCAGCACATCAAAACCAGCCTCCCACCCACCTTCGACCCATACCAGTTTGCCTACAGAGCAAATAGGTCTACAGGGGATGCCATCGACACTGCTCTTCACACTGCACTGACCCACCTTGAACACCAGGGGAGCTATGTGAGGATGCTCTTCTGTGAAAACTTACCTTTCCTGCCACTCAGCAATTGAAAATACAGTAAACAGTGTGATTTTAATACACAGATTGTCATGAAAAATTATCATGAAAATCAACAGTTTCAAATTGGTCGTGCGTGAACGTTGTGTATAAATGTTCTAAGTGGCTTGGTGAAACAAATGAAGATGTTTACATAAACATGTTTACAGTTGGCAGTGGGAATGTGAATAGAGTATTAGTGACATAGGAGACAGAGTGTGAAATTAGTCCTCCAATTTATTTTGTTCATTGTGCCTTGCTTATACAGTTAGTGCTGTGGAGCTTAAACAGACTTTTTCCTGCAATTCAGTTTGTTAATTAAGATTCAGAAATAATGGAAAATTTGTTGGAGAATTATGTTGGCCTGTAGACAAAATTAGTCAGTGTGTTTCCTTGTGATTCCAGGCAGCTAATCCATTCAATGGGCACAAGAGCTAAAAACGCCGATGAACATGGACTCTCTGTTTGGAAATTGTTAGACATGAAAGCAGACAGATTACACAGAAGAGAACCAGTAAAAGATTGATAGAATTATCCAGAGGAAAGAAGCAAACAGCTTCTTGCTAACAGTGAAAGTGCTGCTGAAGAAGGAGTAGCAAAATTAATGAGCACAGTCTGAGGAAGAAAGGAGAAAGTGAAAGAATGAGAGGGAGAAATAATGGTAGTGGGAGATTCACTAATGTGAAATGTGACCACTTTTTCTTCTGCCGTCAAAACTAATGACTCAGTGATTTGCCTGTCAGAGGTAAAAAATGCCGAGGAAATAGATCATAAATAAAATGGAATATAAGAAGCAGAAATTAACCTATAGTGGTTGGACACGTCAGAATTAACAACAGAATAAAAACAATCGGCAGTCTTGGAAAACGTCAAAGCATCTTGTTTAGAAACAGGAGAAAACAGTTTTAGACACAAAATGCTGGAGTAATAGACAATAGACAATAGACAATAGGTGCAGGAGGAGGCCATTCGGCCCTTCGAGCCAGCACCGTCATTCAATGTGATCATGGCTGATCATTCTCAATCAGTACCCCGTTCCTGTCTTCTCCCCATACCCCCTGACTCTGCTATCCTTAAGAGCTCTATCTAGCTCTCTCCTGAATGCATTCAGAGAATTGGCCTCCACTGCCTTCTGAGGCAGAGAATTCCACAGATTCACAACTCTCTGACTGAAATAACTCAGCGGGACAGGCAGCGCCTCTGGAGAGAAGGAATGGGTGTCGTTTCGGGTCGAGACCCTTCTTCAGATTAAAAACGTCATCCATTCCGTTTATGCAGAGATGCTGCCTGTCCCGCTGAGTTACTCCAGCATGTTGTGTCTATCTTCAGGGTAAACCAGCATCTGCAGTCCCTTCCTGCACAAAAATGGTGTTTTCCGGGTTATGACTCTGATGAAGGCAATGAGTTTCTGATAAGGATTTTTTGTGTTTGGAGGATCACATGACACCATTGTGAAGAAGTTGATCAAAAAAAAGAATTTGTCTGAAGAAAGGTCTCGACTCGAAAAGTCACCCATTCTTCTCTGAATGGTGTCAAGTTAGGAAATGGGAAAGTACAAAAAGGTCTGGGTGTCCTAGTGCATCAGTCACTGAAAGGAAGCATGCAGGTACAGCAGGCAGTGAAGAAAGCCAATGGAATGTTGGCCTTCATAACAAGAGAAGATGAGTATAGGAGCAAAGAGGTCCTTCTGCAGTTGTACAGGGCCCTAGTGAGACCGCACCTGGAGTACTGTGTGCAGTTTTGGTCTCCAAATTTGAGGAAGGATATTCTTGCTATTGAGGGAGTGAAGCGTAGATTTACTAGGTTAATTCCCGGAATGGCGGGACTGTCATACGTTGAAAGACTGGAGCGACTGGGCTTGTATACACTGGAATTTAGAAGTATGAGAGGGGATCTTATTGAAACATATAAGATTATTAAGGGTTTGGACATGTTAGAAGCAGGAAACATGTTCCCAATGTTGGGGGAGTCCAGAACCAGGGGCCACAGTTTAAGAATAAGGATTAAGGCCATTTAGAACGGATATGAGGAAAAGTCACCCATTCTTCTCTCCAGAGATGCTGCCTGTCCCGCTGAGTTACTCCAGCATTTTGTGTCTAACTTCGGTTTAAACCAGCACCTGCAGTTCCTTCCTACGCCGATGAATTTGTCGCCTGAGAAACAGGGGATTCTTCCCACTGAAATAATTCCCATTGGTGGTACGTGGTTGTTGCTTTTAGAGGCGGGTGGGTGGGTCGAGAAGCTGATTACCTGCAAACATAAGGTGCTCGTGGAATGGAAACTCTATTCTGAGTTTAGAAAGAACTGACTGGACCAGTTGATTGGAATGTACGGTGGCCTTTGGAATTCATATTTAACAAGAGATTTGCTTTAGAGCATTGAATGTCAATTTGGAGATTTACTGAAACAAAGAGCATTCTATCAGTGTGTGGCTGATGTGAAGCCATATAGGTCAGTGCGCAGTATCATGGATGCAGTTGTGATGTCTTCATTCTACATTAGTCTGCTGAGCCATTGGCATTTGTACTGAAGCAATGGCATTTACAGTTTGACAATGATTATCCACTAATGCTTTGCCACTCATTTGCATAGCTCACTGTTGGGAACTGACGCTAACATAACGTGACAAGAGTAGGCTACTGGCATATTGAAGCAACAAACCCCCTGCTTGGATAGCTCTGAAGGAGCCCTGCACGGTCTGTTCGAGTGGGGTTGTTACTCCTACGGTCTACTATGTGCCACACAGATTTATCATCACAGAGGCTTATTTCTTACTTCCATCTGCATAGTGAATAGGAGGAGGAACAAGGAAAGAAGAAAGGAGGATGGGTGGAGGAGAGGAGTCAGCCTGGGTGCAGCTTTCTAGTTGGGCTGCTGGTGAACAAAGATGTCTTATGAGGATGACCTAGAGCAATTTCTAACCCTAAAGACCTGACTCGGACTTTTCCATCTCAGCACAAGTGCCAGCAGTTAGGAAACAGCAAGGAAAATGGTGGCAGTGCAGTTTTAGCAGATAGCAGATTCATACTCCCTGGAGTAACTCCCATTACAGATTGGGCAGCCCTTCATCAGTCCCAGTAATCTACTGGAAGACAGATTGCGGGACTGCTGATACCATAAATGCCTGTGATGGTGTAAAGTCATGTCCCATACTTGCATTTGTCAGCACTCCCACATTTAGCTTCCCTCTGCTACTGAATAATACAGTAATGGTATGTTGGCCTTCATAACGAGAGGATTTGAGTATAGGAGCAAAGAGGTCCTTCTGCAGTTGTATAGGGCAAAAAATACCACATCTGGAGCATTGTGTGCAGTCTTGGTCTCCTAATTTGAGGAAGGACATCCTTGTTATTGAGGCAGTGCAGCATAGGTTCACCAGGTTAATCCCCGGGATGGCGGGACTGTCATGTGAGGAAAGATTGGACAGACTAGGCTTGTATTCACTGGAGTTTAGAAGGGTAAAAGGGGATCTTATAGAGACGTATAAAATTATAAAAGGACTGGACAAGTTAGATGCAGGAAAAATGTTCCCAATGTTGGGGGAGTCCAGAACCAGGGGCCACAGTCTAAGAATAAAGGGGAGGCCATTTAAAACTGAGGTGAGAAGAAACCTTTTCACCCAGAGAGTTGTGAATTTGTGGAATTCTCTGCCACAGAGGGCAGTGGAGGCCAATTCACTGAATGAATTTAAAAGAGAGTTAGATAGAGCTCCAGGGGCTAATGGAATCAAGGGATATGGGGAGAAGGCAGGCACAGGTTACTGATTGTGGATGATCAGCCATGATCACAATGAATGGCGGTGCTGGCTCGAAGGGACAAATGGCATCCTCCTGCACTTATTTTCTATGTTTCTATGTTTAGTATTGTTGGTGAGAGCTACAGTATAGAAGCAGGCCCTTCAGCCCATCAAATGCCATGCTGACCATACACACCAGCAGCAATTTACAGAGGCTAATTGCCCTACACACCATCAGTCTGAAGAAGGGTCTCGACCCGAAACGTCACCCATTCCTTCTCTGCTGAGATGCTGCCTGACCCGCTGAGTTACTCCAGCATTTTGTGTCTACCTTCGATTTAAACCAGCATCTGCAGTTTTTGTTCCTACACACTACGCCCTACAGAGCATAAGTCTTTCAGATGTGGGAGGAAACCGAAGTGCTTGGAGGAAACCCATGTGACAATAGACAATAGACAATAGACAATAGGTGCAGGAGGAGGCCATTCGGCCCTTCGAGCCAACACCGCCATTCAATGTGATCATGGCTGATCATTCTCAATCAGTACCCCGTTCCTGCCTTCTCCCCATACCCCCTGACTCCGCTATCCTTAAGAGCTCTATCTAGCTCTCTCTTGAATGCATTCAGAGAATTGGCCTCCACTGCCTTCTGAGGCAGAGAATTCCACAGATTCACAACTCCCTGACTGAAAAAGTTTTTCCTCATCTCCATTCTAAATGGCCTACACCTTATTCTTAAACTGTGGCCCCTTGTTCTGGACTCCCCCAACATTGGGAACATGTATCCTGCCTCTAACGTGTCCAACCCCTTAATAATCTTATACGTTTCGATAAGATCCCCTCTCATGCTTCTAAATTCCAGTGTATACAAGCCTAGTCGCTCCAGTCTTTCAACATATGACAGTCCCTCCATTCAGGGAATTAACCTAGTAAACCTACGCTGCATGCCCTCAATAGTAAAATATCCTTCCTCAAATTTGGAGACCAAAACTGCACACAGTACTCCAGGTGCGGTCTCACTAGGGCCCTGTACAACTGCAGAAGGACCTCTTTGCTCCTATACTCAACTCCTCTTGTTATGAAGGCCAACATTCCATTGGCTTTCTTCACTGCCTGCTGTACCTGCATGCTTCCATTCAGTGACTGATGCACTAGGACACCTAGATCTCGTTGTACGTCCCCTTTTCCTAACTTGACACCATTCAGATAATACTCTGCCTTCCTATTCTTACTACCAAAGTGGACCACACCATGTGGTCACAGGGAGAACGTGCCAACGCCACACTGACAGCACCCAAGGTGAGGATTGAACTGGGGTCTCTGGCACCGTGAGGTACCAGCTCCTACAGCTGTGTCACTGTGCTGTCCTCAAGGAAGTGTCTACTTTCCCAGCAGCAGCAACCCAACGAAACAAAACAGTTGTAACAGTTTTGGACAGGGTAAAGTGCAAGTTGATCTATGCGTTGTGGCCATCCGGCTCAGCAGGACCGGTTCATAGCAGCTATGGCCCTGGGGATGAAGCTGTTCCTGAGTCTGGAGGTGCGGGCATAGAAGGCCTTGTATCGTCTGCCCGATGGAAGGAGTTCGAACAGACTGTTGCAGGGGTGTGAAGAGTCTTTGTGGATGCTGGTGGCTTTTCTGAGGCATCGTGTGTTGTAGATGCCCTCCAAGTCTGGTAGCTGTGTTCCGATGGCCCTCTGAGCTCTATGGACTACCCGCTGTAGAGCTTTCCTTTCTGCCTCCGTGCAGCTGAGGTACCACACAGGGATGCCATGCGTTAGGATGCTCTCTATGGTGCAGCGGTAGAAGGTCGTCAGCAGCTGTTGGGGTAGACCAGACTTTTTCAGTGTTCTTAAGTAGAACAGTCTTTGTTGTGCCTTCTTGACCAGCGCAGCAGTGTTATTGGACCATGTTAGGTCCTCCGAAATGTGAGTGCCCAGAAACTTGAAGCTGGACACTCTCTCCACAGTCCCCGTTGATAGAGATCGGGGCATATTCCCCGTTATGTGACCTACGGAAGTTGATGATCAGCTCCTTGGTCTTGGTGGTATTTAGGGACAGGTTGTTATCCGAGCACCAGTCCGCCAGGTTCTGCACCTCCGCTCTATAGTTTGTTTCATCCCCGTTGGTGATCAGCCCGATCACCGTTGTGTCATCTGCAAACTTGACAATGGTGTTGGTGTCGAATGCAGGAACACAGTCGTGTGTGAAGAGGGAGTAGAGCATGGGGCTCAGAACACAGCCCTGTGGTGTGCCGGTACTCAGGGTGATAGTGGAGGACAGGTGCGGGCCCATTCTCACTGCCTGCGGTCGTTCCAGCAGGAAGTCCAGGATCCAGTCACATAATGACGAGCTGAGGCCTAGCTGGTGGAGTTTGGTGATGAGCTTGGTGGGGATGACCGTGTTGAAGGCGGAGCTATATTCTATGAATAGCATCCTCACGTACGTGCCCTGTCTCTCTAGGTGAGTCAGGACAGTGTGAAGAGTTGTGGTGGTGTAAAAGGCTTAGAGCGTGTAAACATGGTGTCTTGGAAGTTAAGGATCTGGTCGACCTGTAAACATTTATACATATGACTATATAACTATCTTAATTTTTTTTTTCTTTGTTGTACTTTTGTTCTACGTTATGTTGTATTGTATTGTTATTCTTAGTGTGCTATTTTGTACACCTGCCAAATAACTTACAAATGCAATTATTTTGTAAATGCTGGTTGTACTGGAAAAAATAATTATATTAAAAAAAAAATTAAATTAAAAAAATTTAAAATAATATTTACGAATCAAGTGTAATAGACGGTCCGACAAAAGGCATGAATCAATCTGGACATTACCTTAAAAACTGTGCAAAATCCCACCCTGGTGCTTTTGCACTGTGCCACCACAATGTACAGAGCATAGCTGGTAGAAGTCTACTGACATTCAGTAATGAAGATTGCGGATGTCTTATGAGGATGACCTGGAGCGATTTCTACCCGTAAAGACCTGACTCAGCCTCAGCGCAAGTGACAGGAGTTAGGAAACAGCAAGGAAACTGATGGCAGCACAGTCTTAGCAGATAGCAGAAACTCCCTGGAGTAACTCCCATTACCTCTAGGGCAGCCCTTCATCAGCCCCAGTAATCTACTGGAAGACAGATTGCTGGACTGATATGATGCCATGAATGCTGCTTTGAACACTGGTATGGACATTTTTCCACTCCAGATATTTGAAACGTCCTCCTTTTTCAGGGCAACTTTCCAATTCCTTGACCCCACTGCTTCATTTTCATCATGTACATCTCCAGTCTCCACGAGAAAGGCCTTAAGGCCCTATGTTTCATTCTAGAATACACTTCAAATGATCACTCACCTCACAGAACGGATTCTTGCCCTGAACAGCCTCTCTTTTGATACTGCTTAGTGTCTACAAGTAAAAGGTGTAACTATGGGCACTCACATGGGCACTAGATATCCTTTCCTTTTACTTGGCTACTTGGATTAATCTTTGTTCCAAACCTATTCAAGCACCACCACCTAAATCTTTCTCCAGCGCAACAACGACAAAATTAGGCCATTCGGCCCATCAAGTCTACAATCATGACTGATCTATCTCTCCCTCCTAACCCCAATCTCCTGCCTTCCCATAACCCCTGACATCTGGATCTCTCCATTTCCATCTCAGCAGATAAAGTATCCTTTAATATTTACAATAAACCATGGCTACATAGACCACATCTCCTCTGTAACGATGCCATCTCTATCGCTCAGTTTCCCCATCTCTGCCACGTCTGTTCACTTTCCACTTCATCTGAAATGTCTTCCTTTTCCAGGAAACATGATTTTCCCTCTACTGTTGTTGATGGAGCCCTCACCCAGATCTCCATTTGCAACAGGTTTGTTCTCATAATAACTCCCTCAAGACAGAACAGAGATAGAGTTCCTTTGATCGTATCTTTCACCCCACCTGCCTCCACATACAGCACAATGCTTTTCGACAGCTACAACACCATCCCAGCACAAGGTGCAACCTTCCCTCCCCTCTCGTATCTGCTTTCTGCAGAGACCCTTTCCTCCACTACTCCCTGCTTAGATTAACCCTCCTCATCCATCCTTCCCCATCCCCAAACTGTTTCCCCCCCAACAATCGTAGGAGGTGCAACACATGTCCCCACATATTGTCCCTCATCACCATACAGGGACCTAAATAGCCCTTCCATGTAAGGCAGAGACTTAGTTCACTCTTTCAAACTCATCTATTACATTCGCTGCTGTCGACCTGGCCTCCTCTACATCAGCAACAAGTGCAGACGAGGCAACTGATTTGCCAAGCACCTGTGTTCTGTTTGCAATTGGCCACCTTGAGGTTCTGGTTGCAAGCCGTTTAATTTTTCTTCCCCTTCCCCTACTAACCCCCCCCCCCCCCCACCCCCCTCTGTATCCTCCATTGCCAGAGTGAGGCCAAACACAAACTGGAGGAACAGCACCTCATATTCTGCCTGGATAGTCAACAACCCAACATGGTGAACGTTGAATTCTCAAATTTCAGGTAACCCACACCCTTCTGTTCCATTATCTCTCCTTCTGATGCACCCACGTCCTCTCGTACACCCATTTCTAGCCCTAGCTGCCTGCTACCCAGTTTCTTTCCCCTCCCCTGCCTAGGTCCATCTGCCTATCACCCACGTTCTCAGCTAACTGGATTCCTCTCTCCCTACTCTTCCTTTCCACCCTCCCCAATCTGGTCCTACTCATCCCCTTTCATTATCATATTGCAGTTCAGTTTAGTTCAGTTCAGTTTAGTTTATTGTTACGTGCACCGAGGTACAGTGAAAAGCTTTTGTTGCGTGCTAACCAGTCACTGGAAAGACAATGCATGATAATCGAGCCATTTAGTGTACTAAGTGGACCAAGTGGGCCCAAACCTCTCCTGCATTGGTGCAGCACCCTCTCCCTCCCCTCCCCTCCCCTCCCCTCCCCTCCCCTCCCCTCCCCTCCCCTCCCCTCCCCTCCCCTCCCCTCCCCTCCCCTCCCCTCCCCTCCCCTCCCCTCCCCTCCCCTCCCCTCCCCCTCCCCCTCCCTCCCTCTAGTGTGAACAGGAGATCGATGGTTGGTGCATTCAGTGCATCCAAAGAGCCTGTTTTGATTAGTGTAGTTTAGTGATACAGTTCAGAAACAGGCCCTTCTCTCAAAGTGCTGAAAATGGTTGGAATTCTCCATCTCCATATGAATTCTCCATATGAGGATGAATCATAATCATAATCATAATAATACTTTATTAGCCAAGTACGTTTTGCAACATACGAGGAATTTGATTTGCCATACAGTCATATACATTTTAACATGAATATCCACCACAGTGACTCCATATTCCTCACTGTGATGGAAGGCGAAAAAAAGTTCAAACTTCTTCCCTTTTTTGTTCTCCCGCGGTCGGGGGCCTCGAGCCTTCCGTTGTCAGGGAGATCTTGGCTCCCACAGCCGGTGGTCGAGGCCTCTGCATCGGGCCGATCAAGCTCCCGCATCCGGGGGAATCTCAGCTCCCCCGCACCGGGCTAGTCGGACCTTCTACGACTTTGGAGCTTCCCGACATCGGTCTCTCCCCAAGACTGTGAGCTCCTCGATGTTGAAATCCGCAGGCCACGGTTGGAGCATCGATGCCAGGCAAGGGATTTATGCAAGACAGAGGTTATCTGACGTTTAAGCTACAAGGAAATTTCATTATTGGGGAGAGAGCATGTGGGTGGGTGGCCAATTAGCCCCTCAACTCTGCTCTGCCACTCAGTAAACTCACAGCAGATCCGATCATGATACGACTGATATAGCACACTCATCATTCCATTATCCATTCTGATCATCGCTCTTTCCAAATAGGCTGCCCAAACAAAATCATCATCTGAGTCGTGTGAGGCATAATGAACATGCAGCCCACCCACCTACTGAGCAGATAACCAGATGTCCAGCAGGTCACGTGTCTCCGATGCCCACACACTCCCGTAAAGTTATACCCAGTCAGTGTGAGCTGCAGTGTTTAGCAATGTTGAAACTAATGATGATGTGTCTTTGTTCTCTTGCTGTTTTTCCAACCACTGGTCTCAGCCATCTAAAGGAGAAAGGCACATGGCTGGGATCTGATGAAGGGGTTGATGGAGGTGGGAGTAAAAAAAGATGTTTGTCTGAGACCAGTTGAAACAGAGGAAAGGCCTGGGTAGAGTGGATGTGGAGAGGATGTTTCCACTAGTGGGAGAGACTAGGACCGTAAGTCACAGCCTCAGAATTAAAGGACGTTCCTTTAGGAAGGAGATGATGAGGAATTTCTTTAGTCAGAGGGTGGTGAATCTGTGGAATTCTTTGCCACACAAGGCCCTGTCGGCCAAATCAGTGGATATTTTTAAGGCAGAGATAGATTCTTGATTAGTACGGGTGTCAAGGGTTATGGGGAGAAGGCAGGAGAATGGGGTTAGGAGGGAGAGATACTGTAGATCAGCCATGATTGAATGGCGAAGTAGACTTGATGGGCCGAATGGCCAATTCTGTCCCTATCCCTTCTGAACTTCTGAAGAAATTGTGGAATCTGGGATTTTGGAATGTGAGGAGGATGTAGAAAGACGGCCATATCCTCTGATTTTAGCCGACCACTGATGCAGTCTGAGTGGTGGCTGCTCCAATCCAAGCGAGTCTTTTCCTCTCGATAGGGTTAAGCTAACTAAGTTTAGTTTAGAGATACAGCGCGGAAACAGGCCCTTCGACCCACCGACTCCACACCTACCAGCGATTCCCACACATTAACACTATCCTACACACATGAGAGACAATTTCTATACTATACCAAGCCAGTTTATCTACAAACCAGCACGTCTTTGGAGCGTGGGAGAGAAACCGAAGATCTCGGAGAAAACCCACGCAGGTCATGGGGAGAACGTACAAACTCCGTACAGACAGCACCCGTAGTCGGGATTGAACCTGGGTCTCCGGCGCTACAAACGCTGTAAAGCAGCAACTCTTCCGCTGCGCCATCGTGCCTAGCGATCAGCCAAACCTCATCACCAGTTGACATTTGATCATGGCTCACTTTGCTTTGCAAGGGAATCTGAAATATTTGTCCTGCCAATGTCGGTTAGTGAGCAATGCATGCAAATGGTGTGCTGAGTCTGGGCTTGCACTAGTTGGAAGTGATTGCAGGTGTGCTGAAGCAACTAAACGTTTGGGATAAGCTTTGATTTATAGACATCCTTGGTACTTGAGTGATGGCGGTGTAGTGAATCTCCAGTTTTAACACATGCGCTCTTAACAGTTTCCATTAAACCCACAATTTGACACATTAGAAGAAGGTCGCGATCAGGTTTACTATTTTAAAATCTGTTTTCCACCTGTCTGGCCTTCCGTTCTGTACACCTCACCCTCCTACAGTATTCTTTGATCATCGCACGCTGAAGAATTATCATCTCTCTCTTTCCAAGCGCAAATCATGTAATGAGATTTTGTAGCTTTTGTTAGCTTTTGTTAGTAATGATCATTTCCTGCAAGTGAAAAATAAATTCTCTGTATAATTAACGGAAACTTTCAGATCTGTAATGTACATTTAATGTGAATTTAGAATGGTAAACCTGAGTTGGGATTTGCGCTCAATGTCAAGACCAACAAATGAAATTGAAATGCTGTTTCTCAATGGATTTTTTGTTTCAAGAATGTACGCCTGCAACATATGGATGGTGAATATAATGAACCATTATTATAAGCATTATTGGTGCCGAGCGGTGTGTCGACCCAAGGACATTATTAGCATGCAAAAGTGGTTGCTCAGGTGCTATTTATGGCACCACATCTTGACAAAAGAGAGAGATAGCCCCAGTTACGCTGCATGAGCGCATTAAACCAAACGGCAGCTGACCTTTCAAATAAGTGTGCGGTCAACCTTCAAAATATGTGACTGACAAACTGCACGGGGCAGTGTTCATAAAAATTATGACCAAGACGACGAGCAGCCGTGTATATAATGCCTGCTGTCTGGAGCAATTCTTCGTGGTTCTCTAAAAATTGATACTGCCATTGGAGCAGGAGAGAGGCGCTGAGGCAAGAAACAGAACCAGAAGCGATGGACTGAGAGAGAGACAAAGCAGCAGAAATCTTAAACTGGAAGAATCCAAATGCAGCATCTGCTGCTGAGTGAAGCAACATCAGAGAACAGTCACAAAGGCTTCTCTTTCACTGTCACAACGGCTTTCTCTTTCACCGCCTTATCAAATTATTGCACCTGCCTGACAGTTGTGGGAATCTTCTTTTTGCTATTCCTGACATCGTGTTTGAAATATGGTGTGGAAATGAAGTGTGAGCAATTGGGCCCCTCGTCCTCCTGTACTCTTGGTAATAGGTTTTTAAAGTGGTTGCTTGCTTCATTAATACCATCATAGGGTACTTACGTCTTACCTGAAGCTATACATCAACAGTAACCACATTTACAGAATGCAACGCAGCACCTTTGCCCCATTTGAAATGTCTCATAAGAAAACAAAAGGTGTAATGATCAATTTAATGCAAGAGTGAAACAAAATTACTTCAGCATTAATCTCAGTTTGCTGCAAGTTCACAATTTATGCAGTTAGTTCATTAGAGCATAGCAAAATAACATGCAATTAAACCTATCACTGCCTGACTAAGTGAGCCAGCAAAATTATGTATATTATATTGCAACATAACCAGGCATATTTTCATGTTCCCTCTGCTAAAGATATCCTCGGTGATAAAAAGTGTAATATATTTTGTTGTGAATTAAGAAAGCATCCCAAGATACAAATTATAAAACCCATTGTTCCTTTTATGTTAAGTTACATATAGATTCATAGAGTGATACACCATGAAAACAGGCCCTTCGGCCCAACTTGCCCACACCGGTCAACATGTCCCAGACACACTTGTCCCACCTGCCCACATATGGTCCATATCCCTCCAAACCTGTCCTATCCATGTACCTGTCTAACTGTTTCTTAAATTTTGGGATAGTCCCAGCCTCAACTACCTCCTCTGCCAGCTTGTTCCATATACCCACCACCCCTCGTGTGAAAAAGTTACCCCTCAGTTTCCTATTAAATCTTTTCCCTTCACCTTGAATCTATGTCCTCTGGTCCTCGATTCCCCTACTCTGGGCAAAAGAATCTGTGCATCCACATGATCTATTCCTCTCATTGTATACCTCTATAAGATCACTCCTCATCCTCCTGCGCTCCATGGAATAGAGACCCAGCCTATTCAACATCTCCCTATAGCTCACACCCTCTAGTCCTGGCAACATCCTCGTAAATCTTTTCTGAACCTTTCAAGCTTGACAATATCTTTCCTATAACATGGTGCCCAGAACTGAACACAATATTCGAAATGTGGTCTCACCAACGTCTTATACAGCTGCAACATGACCTCCCAACTTCTATACTCAATACTCTGACTGATGAAGGCCAAAATGCCAAAAGCCCTGTGACTCGACCTTCAAGGAACCATGCACCTGTACTCCTAGATCCCTCTGCTCTACATTACCCAGAGGCCTACCAGTTACTGTGTAGGTCCTGCTCTCGTTCGATGTCCCAAAATGCAACACCACACACTTCTCTGGATGAAATTCCATCAACCATTCCTCCGCCCACCTGGCCAATCGATCCAGATCCTGCTGCAATCGTTCACAACCATCTTCACTATCTGCAATACCACTAACCTTTGTATCATCAGCAAACTTGCTAATCTTGCCCTGTTCTGATCCAAATCATTGATGTGAATGACAAACAGTAACGGGCCCAGCACCGAACCCTGAGGCACACCACTAGTCACAGGCATCCAGTCTGTGAAGCAACCTTCCACCATCACCCTCTGCTTCCTTCCATGGAGCCAATTTGCTATCCCTCCTTGGATCCCATGCTATCCCTCCTTGGATTCAGCTATCCCTCCTTGGATCCCATGCGATCTAACCTTCTAGAGCAGCCTACCATGTGGAACCTTGTCGAACGCCTTACTGAAGTCCATGTACATAACATCTACAGCTCTGCCCTCATCAACCTTTATGGTCACATCTTCAAAAAAATCAATCAGATTTGTGACGCACGACCTCCCACGTACAAAACCACGCTGCCTGTCCCTAATCAGCCCTTGCCCATCCAAATGCCTGCAGATCCTATCCCTCAGAATACTCTCCAGTAACTGACTAACTACAGATGTTAAGCTCACCGGCCTATAGTTCCCAGAATTTTCCCTGCAGCCCTTCTTGAATAGAGGCACAACATTTGCCACCCTCCAATCTCCCGGCACCTCTCCTGTATTTAAGGACGACTCGTAAATTTCAACCATGGCTCCCGCAATGTTCTCTCTAGTTTCCCACAATGTCGTCGGATATGTCAGATCAGGCCCTGGAGATTTGTCTACCTTCAAACACGACAGTACCTTCAGTACTTCTTCAACATAACCCTAACTGCTCTCAAGACACTGCTCTCAAGACTGCTCCTATTTCCCCCGTCCTATTGTCTTTCTCCTCGGTAAATACAGAGGAGAAATATTCATTTAGCACCTTGGCCATCTCCTGTGGCTCCATACAGAGGTGACCGCTTTGATTCCTAAGAGGTCCCACTCTCTCTCTAGTTACCCTTTTCCCCCTTATGTATTTGGGATTGTCCTTAATGCCAGTCGCCAGAGCTATCTCCTGGCCCCTTTTTGCCCTTCTAATTTCCTTTTTTAGTTTACTCCTTACTTCCCGAAACTCCTCCAGGGATGCACTTGATCCCAGCTGCCTATACCAGTCCCATGCATCCTTCTTGTTTTTGACTAACGTCTCCATTTCTCTCATCAGCCAAGCTTCCCTGCATTTGCATGCTTTGCCCTTCACTCTAACGAGGACGTACATATCCTAGGCTTTCTTCAGTACACTTTTAAAAACATCCCACTTGGCCGCTGTTCCTTTCCCCTCTAATAACCTGCTCTAGTTAACTTGAGCGAGACCTTCTCTCATACCCTCAAAGTTGGCCTTACCCCAGTTGAGCATTTTAACACGTGGACCTTCTCCGTCCCTATCCATAACTATCTTAAACCTAATTGAACTGTGGTCACTGGCCCCAAAAGGCTCCTCCACACACACTTCATTAGCTTGCCCTTCCCACTTTCCCAATACTAGATCCAGCGTTGCCCTCTCATGTGTGGGGGCCTCCACATACTGCTTCAGAAAACTCTCCTGAACACTTTTGAAGAATTGCACCCCATCTAAACCCTTCACACTATGATTTTCCCAGTCTGTATTGGGGAAGTTAAAATCCCCGACTACAACAACCTTATTTGACCTGCAGCTGTCTGCAATCTCCCGGCACATTTGCTCCACTAATTCCCGTTGACTATTCATGGGTCTGTAGTACACCCCAACAAGGTGACCATCCCTGTCTTGTTCCTCAGCTCCACCCACATAGCCTCACTAGACGAACCATCCGTAATGTCACCTCTGAACACAGCCGTGACACCCTCCTTAACCAACAATGCAACCCCCCCTCCTCTTTGTCCCTCACCCCTGTCTCTCCTGAAGCTCCTGTACCCCAGAACATTGAGCTGCCAGCCCTGCCCCTCCCTTAACCAGGTTTCAATCATGGCTACAACGTCCCAGTCGGTCGTACCTATCCATGCCCTAAGCTCATCTGCCTTCCCCGTCAGGCCCCTTGCATTAGAATGCGTGCCGTTAAAACCAACCCTCCTTCCTCGCTCTCCGCCTTTCACCTGCCTATTCTGTCCACTAACCCTTCGCACACCACCCTCCATACCAACTTCTAGCCTCTGACGTGCCTCTGTCCTGCACGAGATCCCACCCCCTGCCAATCTAGGTTAAAACCTCCCGTGCAGCATTAGACAATAGACAATAGACAATAGACAATAGGTGCAGGAGTAGGCCATTCAGTCCTTCGAGCCAGCACCGCCATTCAATGCGATCATGGCTGATCACTCTCAATCAGTACCCCGTTCCTGCCCTCTCCCCACACCCCTCACTCCACTATCCTTAAGAGCTCTATCCAGCTCTCTCTTGAAAGCATCCAACGAACTGGCCTCCACTGCCTTCTGAGGCAGAGAATTCCACACCTTCACCACTCTCTGACTGAAAAAGTTCTTCCTCATCTCCGTTCTAAATGGCCTACCCCTTATTCTTAAACTGTGGCCCCTTGTTCTGGACTCCCCCATTAGCAAACCTTCCCCTAGGATGTTGGTGCCCCTCCAGTTTAGGTGCAGCCCGGCCCTTTTATAATAATAATAATGCATTTTATTTATATAGCGCTTTTCATATACTCAAAGACGCTTTACAGAGATTTTGAGAACATAGGGAAATGAATAAATAGATAAATAAGTAAATAAATAAATGAACAGAGAAAGGAGACAGAAGGTGAGGTGACCTTCAGTGGTTGAAGGCAGTACTGAACAGGTGAGACTTCAGTGATGTTTTGAATGTGGTGAGTGTGGGGGAGTCTCTAACGGTTTGGGGTAGTGAGTTCCATAGGGTGGGAGCAGCGATGGAGAAAGCCCTGTCCCCCCAGGATCTGAGTTTGGTCCGGATGTGGGGGGATAGGAGATTGGCAGCGGCAGAGCGGAGGGTGCAGGTGGGAGTGTGCCTGTGGAGGAGGTCGGTCAGGTAGGATGGGGCCAGGTTATGGAGGGCTTTGTAGGTTATGAGGAGGATTTTGTACTGGATTCTCTGGGGGATGGGGAGCCAGTGGAGTTTATAAAGGACGGGGGTGATATGGTCACGGATCGAGGTGTGTGTGAGTAGACGGGCAGCGGAGTTTTGAATGTATTGAAGTTTATTGATGATTTTTGAGGGTGCGCCATAGAGGAGGCTGTTGCAGTAGTCCAGACGGGAGGTGATGAAGGCATGGATGAGGGTTTCTGCAGCTGTGGAGGAGAGGGATGGACGGAGACGGGCAATGTTTTTGAGGTGGAAGAAGGCTGTCTTTGTGATGTGTTTGATGTGTTTGTCGAAGGAGAGGGTTTGATCAAGGATGATTCCAAGATTCCGGATGTGAGGTGAGGTGGATACTGAGAGACCATCAATGTTGAGGATGAAGTTTTGGGTGGATTTGGTGAGCGTTTTTGGACCAATGATGATGATTTCAGATTTGTTGCAATTGAGTTTGAGGAAGTTTGATTGAAGCCAAGATTTTATTTCAGTGATGCAGTTTGTCAGTGTAGAGTGTGTGGTGGGGGAGATTGACTTGGTGGAGATGAGGAGCTGGATATCATCGGCGAAGCAGTGGAAGTTGAGACCATGACGGCGGATTAATTGACCAAGGGGGAACAGGTAGAGGATGAAGAGGAGGGGGCCAAGGACTGAGCCTTGGGGGACACCTTGGGGGAGGGGAGCGGTGGGGGATTTACAGTTGTTAATGGAGATGAACTGGTGTCTGTCAGAGAGGTAAGATTTGAACCAGGATAGGGCTGTGCCGGTGATGTTAAGGGAGGTTTCAAGTCAGGTGAGGAGAATGGAGTGATTTATGGTGTCAAAGGCGGCGCTGAGGTCAAGTAGGATGAGGATGTTGGGGTTGCCAGCGTCGGAGGAGAGGAGAATGTCGTTTGTGATTTTGAGGAGCGCAGTTTCAATACAGTGGTTTGAGCGGAATCCGGATTAGAAAGTTTCATACAGGTTATTGGTAGAGAGGTGGTATTTGAGTTGGGAAGCTACAGCACGTTCCAAAACTTTGGACAGAAAGGGTAGGTTGGAGATTGGTCTGAAGTTGTTTGGGGTGTCATGGTTTAGACCAGGTTTTTTCAGAATGGGGGTGACAGCAGCGATTTTGAGGGATGGCGGGACAATGCCAGTGGACAGGGAGGAGTTTATTGTTGCAGTGATAAGTGGAGAGAGAGCAGGAAGGCAGGCCTTGACAAAGCTGGAGGGGATGGGGTCCAGAGAGCAGGTGGCAGTTTTTATTCCTGTGAAGAGGTCAGAGAGGTCGGTGGTGGAGATTGGGGAGAACTGAGGCAGGGGCTGGCAGGATAAGGGGGGGCAGGTGGTTTGAGGGGGAGCAGGTGCGTTGGTGGTTAAGGTGCTGTAGATGTTGTCTATTTTGCTTTGGAAGAATGAAAGGAAAGTGGTGCATTTGTCAACTGTGAATGATTGGGAGATGGTGTCCAGGGGGCTGAGGAGTTTGTTTATTGTAGAGAAGAGTGTTTTTGGGTTTTATACAGGTCACCCCTGCCCTGGAGGAGATTCCAATGATCCACAAATCTGAATCCCGGCCCCCTGCACCAACTCCTCAGCCCCACATTCAGTTCCCCTCTCTTCCTATTTTTACCTTCACCAGCACGAGGTACTGGAAGCAATCCTCAGATCACTCCCCTGCAGGTCCTGCTTTTCAGTCTTCTACCCAATTCCATAAATTCTTGTTGCAGAACCTCCTTCCTCTTCCGACCTGTATCATTTGTGCCAACATGCACAACAACCTCCGGCTGCTCCCCCTCACTCTTGAGGAAGCCGTGCAGCCGCCCTGAGACATCCTGGACCCTGGCACCAGGGAGGCAACACACCATCCTGGAGTCCCGCCTGCTGCCGCACAATCTCCTGTCCGCACCTCTGACGATGGAGTCTCCCACCACTGTGGCTCTGCCTGACGTCACTCTTCCCCCATTGAGCCTCTGCACCAGGGTTGGAATCGCAGCCCTGGCTACCACTCAATCTTGTTGTGTCATCCGCTCCTGAGGGTGTACCTGTTTTCAGTGGGTACAGCCACCGGGGTCTCCTGCACTCCACGTTTACTCCTCTTTCTCACACTCACCCACCTTTGCTCTTCCTGTATCCTCGGCGTGACAACCTCACTGTAGGTCCTGTCCAGGAAACTCTCGCCTTCCCGGTTGCCCAACACGGTCATTCAGGAGCTGCCCCCTGGACACAGTTTCTGCAGGTGTAGTTTCCAGAAGCTCCAGCAGCGTCCCTGACTTCCCCCATCCTGCAGGAAGTGCACTGCCTGCCATTTCTTCAGTGGACAAAAACAATCACAAATTTCGAATCAAGTGTAGGCTCCCTGCCTCAGCCTCCTTTACCTCCCAAGGCACTTCACCCCAACAAGGCCGCCCCCAACAAGGCCGCCCCCAACAAGGCCGCCCCCAACAAGGCCGCCCCCAACAAGGCACTTCACCCCAACAAGGCACTTCACCCCAACAAGGCTGCCCCCAACAAGGCTGCTCCCCCCCAACAAGGCACTTCACCCCAACAAGGCACTTCACCCCAACAAGGCACTTCACCCCAACAAGGCCGCCCCCAACAAGACCGCCCCCAACAAGGCCTCCCCCAACAAGGCACTTCACCCCAGTAAGGCCGCTCCCAACAAGGGCTCCCCCAACAAGGCTTCTCCCAACAAGGCACGTCACACCAACAAGGCCGCCCCCATCAAGGCCACCCCCAACAAGGCACGTCACCCCAACAAGGCCGCCCCCATCAAGGCCACCCCCAACAAGGCACGTCACCCCAACAAGGTCGCCCCCAACAAGGCACGTCACCCCAACAAGGCCGCCCCCAACAAGGCCGCCCCCAACAAGGCCACTCCCAACAAGGCCGCCCCCAACAAGGCCGCTCCCCCCCAACAAGGCCGCCCCCAACAAGGCCGCCCCCAACAAGGCACGTCACCCCAACAAGGCCGCCCCCAACAAGGCCGCCCCCAACAAGGCACGTCACCCCAACAAGGCCGCCCCCAACAAGGCCGCCCCCAACAAGGCACTTCACCCCAACAAGGCACTTCGCCCCCAACAAGGCCGCCCCCAACAAGGCCGCCCCCAACAAGGCCGCCCCCAACAAGGCCGCCCCCAACAAGGCACTTCACCCCAACAAGGCACTTCGCCCCCAACAAGGCCGCCCCCAACAAGGCCGCCCCAAACAAGGCCGCCCCCAACAAGGCCGCCCCCAACAAGGCCGCCCCCAACAAGGCCGTCCCCAACAAGGCCGCCCCCAACAAGGCCGCCCCCAACAAGGCCGTCCCCAACAAGGCCGCCCCCAACAAGGCCGTCCCCAACAAGGCCGCCCCCAACAAGGCCGCCCCCAACAAGGCACTTCGCCCCCAACAAGGCCGCCCCCAACAAGGCCACTCCCAACAAGGCCACTCCCAACAAGGCCGCCCCCAACAAGGCCGCCCCCAACAAGGCACTTCACCCCCAACAAGGCCGCCCCCAACAAGGCCGCTCCCCTACAGCTGCACTTCTTTATCTGTTAGCTAATCAACTACTTTAGGGCTAATTTATAAATTACTTGAACCAGGCCTTAGGGGCTCTTTTAAAATCTCCTTTCCCTCTGACTCACGTACTCCCAGCCAATACTCGCTCTCTCTGCATCTCGCAACCCAAGAAAGGTTGTGAACTTCAGTTGTTTGTTAAATGATGTCTGCCTTTAGGTCTGTCTCTATGTTCACATCATGTATTGTTCATTCACATAACGAATAATAGAAAAAGGTCCCAGATAAAGTCACCTGACCCTTTGAGCTGACGCCTCGGCTCATTCAGATCAGGCTGATCTATCTCAGCATGACAGCACTGTCCTGGTATTCCTTGATCGGAGCAGAGAATTGGGAGGATTTATCATCCTGTGAGTGCAGTCTGCATCCTGCCTCAAGCACACATCACGCTAACACTTGACGAATTCAGTCCTGCAATCACCAAGCACGAAATCGCAATTCCTGGGACCTTTCCCGTAATCATTGGAGACTTCAACCTGGCTAGCTTGATAATAATAATAATAATAATAATAATACATTACATTTATATAGCGCTTTTCATATACTCAAAGACGCTTTACAGGGATTTAGAGAACATAGGGAAGTGAATAAATAGATAAATAAGTAAACGAACAGAGAAAGGAGACAGAAGGTGAGGTGACCTTCAGTGGTTGAAGGCAGTGCTGAACAGGTGAGACTTCAGCGATGTTTTGAATGTGGTGAGTGTGGAGGAGTCTCTAACGGTTTGGGGTAGTGAGTTCCATAGGGTGGGAGCAGCGATGGAGAAAGCCCTGTCCCCCCAGGATCTGAGTTTGGTCCGGATGTGGGGGGATAGGAGATTGGCAGCAGCAGAGCGGAGGGTGCAGGTGGGAGTGTGCCTGTGGAGGAGGTCGGTCAGGTAGGATGGGGCCAGGTTATGGAGGGCTTTGTCGGTCATGAGGAGGATTTTGTACTGGATTCTCTGGAAGCGTCTAGGAAGAAAATGGCAGATGCTGGTTAAAACCGAAGGTAGACACATAATGCTGGAGTAACTCAACGGGTCATGCAGCCCTGCGGTATGAACATTGACATCTCTAACTTCAGATAGTCCCTGCTTTCCCTCTCTATCCCCTTCCCCTTCCCAGTTCTCCCAGTAGTCTTCCTGTCTCTGACTACATCGTACCTTTCTCCCGCTCCCTCCCCTGACATCAGTCTGAAGAAGGGTCTCGTCCCGAAACGTCACCCATTCCTTCTCTCCCGAGATGCTGCCCATCCCGTTGAGTTACTCCAGCATTGTGTGTCTGCCTAGCTTGATGAAGCCTTCGATAGACACAAAATTCTGGAGTAACTCAACGGGTCAGGCAGCATCTCTGGAGAGAAGGAATGGGTGACGTATCGAATCGAGACCCTTCTTCAGACTGGTTAGGGATAAGGGAAATGAGAGACATAGACGGTAATGTGGAAAGATAAAGAATGATAGATGATCGATACGCAAAAAAGTAACGATGATAAAGGAAACAGGCCATTGTTTGCTGTTTGCTGGGTGAAAAGGAGAAGCTGGATGAAGCCTTCACCGAACCAACTTCAGATAGCCCTTGCTTTCCATCTCTCGCCCCTCCCCCTTCCCATTTTTCCCACCGGTCTTAGTCTTCGACTACATTCTACCTTTGTCTCGCTCCCTCCCCTGACATCAGTCTGATGAAGGGTATCAACCCAAAGCATCACCCATTCCTTCTGTCCCGAGATGCTGCCTGACCCACTGAGTTACTCCAGCATTTTGTGTTTACCATCAGAGGATCCAATACACTTGATCACTGTTATCGGGAACATCGACCATTACATCCCTCACACGCACATTGTAAAGTCTGATTGTGTGGTGGTGCTTGTCCCTGAGTACAGACAGAGGCAGAAGAGCGTGGCACCAATGAAGTGCACTGAGAAGCATGGGTCAAGGGAGGCTGAGGGACGGTGATGAGTGGGACTGCTTCCAATCAGTGGACAGGGCCAAGGGTTCATCAGCGGACCGGAATGATCACGCCACAGTTGTCACCATCGTCAGAAAGAAAGATGTAGATGGGTGTGCACCTACAAAAACATGCCAAGTCTTCCACAACGAGAGGCCCTGCGTGAACCAGGAGATTCCTCATTTGCTGAGCATTGGATCTGTGCAGTTTATAACTGGCAATCCAGATAGGGGTGCCAACTATCTCACTACCAAATCCGGGACACGGTGACTTCACTCCCCCTTGCCCCACTTGACCTCACCCAGCCAGTGGCCACGTGCTCCTGCTCCACCAATGGCGGCCACCCGGGCCGGGAGGCTGGTTGCTACGCAACCTCCATTAGGCGGCGCCCGTGCCTCCGGACCCAGACTGTCCGGAGCTAAAATGTCGGAAACCTAGAGTGTCAGGACCTAAACTGTCGGGGCCTACAGCATCCGGGCCTACAGTGTCGGGGCCTACAGCATTGGGGCCTACAGTGTCTGGGCCTACAGTGTCGGGGCCTACAGTGTCGGGGCCTACAGTGTCGGGGCCTACAGCATCCAGGCCTACAGTGTCCGGGCCTACAGTGTCGGGGCCTACAGTGTTGGGATCTACAGTGTCCGGGCCTACAGTGTCCGGGCCTACAATGTCGGGACCTACAGTGTCCGGACCTACAGTGTCGGGGCCTACAGTATCGGGGCCTACAATGTCGGGGCCTACAGTGTCGGGGCCTACAGTGTCGGGGCCTACAGTGTCGGGGCCTACAGTGTCGGGGCCTACGGTGTCGGGACCTACAGTGTCCGGACCTACAGTGTCGGGGCCTACAGCGTCCGGGCCTACAGCGTCCGGGCCTACAGTGCCCCACCGGCCTAATACGGGACAAGGGCATTCGAGTATGTGACAAGCCAATATACGGGATGGCCCGGCTAACATGGGACAGTAGGCAACCCTAGATCCAGAATACATAGAGTATGTATTCACGATGCAGAGTTTAATATCCTCGACACACTTGGCAATGCAGCATTTTCACTCCCCCCATCCCGCAATGACATCAATTGTGGAAAACCAGGAAGGAAGCACAAAGCCCCAAAATACATTGGTAACAGACTGCCACCCTGACAAGCCTTGCATTTTCTTTTCACAAGTGTATGCCATGATATTTTGCTTGATTTGAGGTGTCAATTTGGATATAATTTTTTATAATTTTAAACGTCATGTATCTCCTTGTCAAGGTCAACTCTGAATTGCCTTCCTTCGATGGAGCTGTCCAAGTTAATTCAGCTATTAAGTTGGCCTTACAAATCTTTGAACCTTATCCACCATTTGCAAAGACCTCAATTGATTTAATAATCAAACAAAAACCGCAGATGCTGTAAATCTGAAATAAAAATGGATTGCAGAGAACACACGCAGGTCAGGAAGCTTTTATGGAAAGAGAAACAGTCAACTTGTCAGATCCAGGAACTACATCTAAAGTAGCAGGCAGGGAACACAAACTGCAGATAATGTGGAGAGGGGTGTGTAGGACAAAGGAAACATGTCAGCTAGATGAGACCAAATGGATTAAAAAGGCCAGCAGAGGCAGATTGGGTGTTTTTGTCTTGGTGCTGGAGTCACAGAGCCATACAGCAAAGAAACAGGCCCTTCAGCCCACCACTCCTGGGCCAGTTTTTGTACCATCTACAGTTATCCCATTTGCCTGCAAGACCAAGTCATAAGGTTATGAGGTCATAAGTGATAGGTGCAGAATTAAGCCATTTGGCCCATCAAGTCTGCTCTGCCATTCAATCATGGCTGATCTCCCTTTCCCTCCTCACCCCATTCTCCTGCCTTCTCCTCATAACCCCTGACACCTTCTATGCCTTGTGACAATGACTCATAAATGTCATCATTGTATCTGATTCCCCCACCCGCTCTGGCAGTGTTGCAGATATCAACCGTTCACTGTGAAATAATATTAAAAAACATTCCTCAGATCCCCTTTCAAACTCCCTCCCCTCATCTGTGGCTAATATTGTGTGCCACACTGTGGCTAATCCCAACGCATTTTGTCCATACACTAACAAGAAGGCCTATTCGCCTGCTGCATCTGTTCTATGTCCGTGAGATTCAGTTTCAGAGTGTCAGATTCCTGGAGTTACCCAGCAGTTACACAGGAAAACCTGCCTGTCACAACTAAACCAATGTCATATCATCCCTGCAGCAAATTAGCCAACTCCTCTTCTTTCAATGGAAAGGAGGTAAGTTTCAGGCTATCTATGTTAATTTTGATTAACTAGCCTAATTTAAATGTACTCCGTTGTTCTGATGAAAAGATCATTCATCTTATACATTAAACATTTCACTTTCTACGGATGCTGCCTGACCTCAGCATTTCCACCATTTTCTGTTATTTTGGATCTAATTTATTTGGTGTTTTATATTTTCTTTAATAGGTTTTTAATAATGAGTAATTTTTTTCTAGCTTTTGAATACCTTTGCTATGACAATAATCTTGTCTAGGTTTTCAATTATCCTCCAGCTTGAACAACCGATAAGGCTGTGTTATGGTTTCGCTGGCTTTCACACATTTCTACAGCCTGCTCAAGGCATTATCTTGAACCTGGTTTCTTGGATTATTCATTACAAGTAACAGCAATCATATGAGGCAAGGAGGCAGTGAACATGCCTTGAAAAGTTCAATTTGTCCCTAAATTAACAGTGTTTGACAATGATGGGTGGTGGGTGAGGGTGGGGGGGGGGGGGGGGGGGTATGGGGGGGGGCTCTAAGGGGATGTAGGGGGAAAGGAAGATGAAACTATTCAAAACCTCTACAATGCCTTGTAAAGGAAGTGGGTTTTCTTTACCTTCCTGGATGCCAAGCTTCATTTTAAGATAGAGAAGGCCAAATTCTCAGCATCACTTGGCTGGTTCTGTTTTCCTGCTTTAGTTGCCGGCTTCATTTAGCTTAGTTTAGTTTGGAGATACAGCGCGGAAACAGGCCCTTCAGCCCAATGGGTCCGCGTCGACCTGCGATCCCCGCACACTAGCATTATCCAACACATCAGGGGCAATTTACAATCTTTACCGAAGCCAATTAACAAGAACCTGTATTTCTTTGGAGTGTGGGAGGAAACTGGAGCACCTAGAGAAAACCCAAGCAGTCACATGGAGAATGTGCAAACTCAGTGCAGACAGCACCCGTAGTCAGGATCAAGCCCGGGTCTCTGGTGCTGTAAGGCATCAACTCTACCGCTGAGACATTGTGGCTTCTTAATTGAAAGCCCAAAAACAGGGATGAATTTCAGACTGAAATTGCACCCAATTCTTATATAAGATCTCTCTATAAGATCCCCTCTCATCCGTCTAAACTCCAGTGAATACAAGCCAGTCTTTCCAATCTTTCCTTATATGACAGTCCCGCCATCCCGGGGATTAACTTCGTGAACCTACGCTGCACTGCCTCAATAGCAAGAACGTCCTTCCTCAAATTAGGAGACCAAAACTGCACACAATACTCCAGATGTGGTCCAGGTCTCACCAGGGCCCTATACAACTGCAGAAGGACCTCTTTACTCCAATACTCAAATCCTCTCGTTATGAAGGCCAACATGCCATTAGCTTTCTTCACTGCCTGCTGTACCTGCACGCTTACTTTCAGTGACTGGAGTACAAGGACACCCAGGTCTCGTTGCACTTCCCCTTTACCTAATCTGACACTATTGAGATAATAATCTGCCTCTTTGTTTTTGCCGTCAATGTGGATATCCTCACATTTATCTACATTATACTGCATCTGCCACGCATCTGCCCACTCACTCAACCTGTCCAAGTCACCCTGCAACCTCCTAACATCCTCTTCGCAGTTCACACTGCCACCCAGTTGGCCGGTGTGACATGTTGGCCGGTGTGGGCGAGTTGGGCCATAGGGCCTGTTTCCACACTGTATGACTATGATTATGTATGACTATGACTCTATGACTATGTCGTATAATCTCAAGCATGGGTGAATGGACATTTAGCAAAGATTTTTATTAGAACCTTTGTTTCTCAATGTAAACCATAATGAACTTGCAGTCTCTTTTTTTGGAGCTGCCTTTCCCCGAATGTTAACGGACCAAAAACCTTGAACGTTTCAGAGGCAGCGAAATTTTTGTAAATCCCCAAGTGCAAAGTTGACCCTGATGGTTTTCTGGCTGTATTGTGGTATTTGGCTGAAGGCTATTTAGACAATAGACAATAGACAATAGACAATAGGTGCAGGAGTAGGCCATTCAGCCCTTCGAGCCAGCACCGCCATTCAATGCGATCATGGCTGATCACTCTCAATCAGTACCCCGTTCCTGCCTTCTCCCCATACCCCCTCACTCCGCTATCCTCAAGAGCTCTATCCAGCTCTCTCTTGAAAGCATCCAACGAACTGGCCTCCACTGCCCTCTGAGGCAGAGAATTCCACACCTTCACCACTCTCTGACTGAAAAAGTTCTTCCTCATCTCCGTTCTAAATGGCCTACCCCTTATTCTCAAACTGTGGCCCCTTGTTCTGGACTCCCCCAACATTGGGAACATGTTATCTGCCTCTAATGTGTCCAATCCCCTAATTATCTTATATGTTTCAATAAGATCCCCCCTCATCCTTCTAAATTCCAGTGTATACAAGCCCAATCGCTCCAGCCTTTCAACATACGACAGTCCCGCCATTCCGGGAATTAACCTAGTGAACCTACGCTGCACGCCCTCCATAGCAAGAACATCCTTCCTCAAATTTGGAGACCAAAACTGCACACAGTACTCCAGGTGCGGTCTCACCAGGGCCCGGTACAACTGTAGAAGGACCTCTTTGCTCCTATACTCAACTCCTCTTGTTACGAAGGCCAACATTCCATTGGCTTTCTTCACTGCCTGCTGAACCTGCATGCTTCCTTTCATTGACTGATGCACTAGGACACCCAGATCTCGTTGAACTCCCCCTCCTCCTAACTTGACACCATTCAGATAATAATCTGCCTTTCTATTCTTACTTCCAAAGTGAATAACCTCACACTTATCTACATTAAACTGCATCTGCCATGTATCCGCCCACTCACACAACCTGTCCAAGTCACCCTGCAGCCTTATTGCATCTTCCTCACAATTCACACTACCCCCCAACTTAGTATCATCTGCAAATTTGCTAATGGTACTTTTAATCCCTTCGTCTAAGTCATTAATGTATATCGTAAATAGCTGGGGTCCCAGCACCGAACCTTGCGGTACCCCACTGGTCACTGCCTGCCATTCCGAAAGGGACCCATTTATCCCCACTCTTTGCTTTCTGTCTGTCAACCAATTTTCTATCCATGTCAGTACCCTACCCCCAATACCATGTGCCCTAATTTTGCCCACTAATCTCCTATGTGGGACCTTGTCGAAGGCTTTTCTTAGTGCTTAAAAGCACTTACTGAGAAGTTTAACTACTGCACAAAACTACATAATTGCACTACTTTCCTATAAGGGCAATTAACCTGATCTAAATTGCTTTAATTATCAAATAGACACTATGTCACCATATGAAGAATTATACCTACAAAACCCAATGTACCAAGTGATTCTCAGGCAAACTAAGTATATAATAATGAAACCTTTGAATGGAAACAGAGTTTTAACAATAATGGTCGTTTTTTTGAAACACCAGGAAAATATTAGATAAAAATAAATAAATAGAGTCTTGTCATAATATGCATGGTTCAAAGTGTGTTAGAGATTGCCATCATTTTTATAAATCTCGTTCAATTGGAGATGGTAAAACCATCAGCTGCTCTACCAAGGCCAATCAGTAGGCCCGGGGAGCGGCCCACCTGGCGGGAGTGTCCCGGCGAGCTGCGTGGGCCCTATCCACCCGCCGAACAACCGCGCCGTTGTTGAACAGAACGTGAACGTAGGCCCCACTCACCAGAGAAGCCGGGCAGCAAGGCCTGTTTGGGCCAAAGGAGCAGCGGCAGCGATGGGAGCCTGAGTGGCGGCGTTGGGAGACTCGGCGACAGCGCGAGCCTCGGTGGCAAAGGGAGCCTCGATGCCGGTGGGGCCTCGGCGGCAACGGGAGGCTTGGAGGCTGGCGGCGGGGGGGCCTCGCGATCGATCCATGAGCAATGGTTGATGAGCATGAGGGGGTGGGAGGGGAAGACAATGGAGACGTGGCATGGGGGGTCCACCGTGAAGACAATGGAGACACGGTGTGGGGGGTCCACCGTGAGGAACAATGGGGAGCAGGCGTGGGGGGACCGCCAAGAGGGATGGTGGGAGAACAAAGGGGGATCCAGTGTAGGGGGGGGGCACTCTAGTTTAGAATCCTCTGCCCAGGGGATAAGTCTGTGTTTGTTTGTTTGTTTGTTCCGGTGAAGGCGCTGTGCACACGGCAGCCAGCCAACAGTCGCTTGTCTTATTCTTTATGTTTTTGGGTACCTTGTTGTGTGTTGTGACAGTTGGCAGACCGATGTCCGTCCGGGGATGAATAAAGTTTTATGCAATTGCACCGTATCATATTGTCTCTTAAACAATTATTTAGGTAATTATTGAAGACGTTTACCAGAATGCTGCCAGGATCAGAGGGTATTAGGGAGAAGTTGAACAAACTTGGATTGTTTTCTCTGGATCATCGGAGGCTGAAGAAAGATCTGATAGAACTATATAGAATGATGAGAGCCATAAATAGGGTAGGCCGTCAACATCGCTTTTTCCCCCACGGTGGAAATGTCAAAGATTAGAGGGGATAGCCTTCAGCGAGAGGGAGAAAGTTTAAAGAATAGACAATAGACAATAGGTGCAGGAGGAGGCCATTCGGCCCTTCGAGCCAGCACCGCCATTCAATGTGATCATGGCTGATCATTCTCAATCAGTACCCCGTTCCTGTCTTCTCCCCATACCCCCTGACTCCGCTATCCTTAAGAGCTCTATCTAGCTCTCTCTTGAATGCATTCAGAGAATTGGCCTCCACTGCCTTCTGAGGCAGAGAATTCTACAGATTCACAACTCTCTGACTGAAAAAGTTTTTCCTTATCTCAGTTCTAAATGGCCTACCCCTTATTCTTAAACTGTGGCCCCTGGTTCTGGACTCCCCCAACATTGGGAACATGTTTCCTGCCTCTAACGTGTCCAACCCCTTAATAATCTTATACGTTTCGATAAGAAGATGTGGGGAGCAAGTTATTTTCTCGCAGGGAGTGGTGAATGGCTGAAAAACATTGCCGGGGGTGGTGGTGTGAGCAGATACAATAGTGGGTAATAATAGCAAAATGGCTCCTACAGTGGGATTTAAGAGGCTCTTGGATCGGTACTAGGATATGCAGGGAAAGGAGGGAAGTGGATCATGTGCAGGTCGAGGAGATGAGTGTATCTTGGCAACAGGGTTTAACACAGACATTGTAGGCTGTAGGGCTGATTGCTGTGCTCTACTGTTCTCTGTTCTATGTATAAAAATGACTTTAATCATGTCTTGTTTACCATTCATCTCCACTTCCATTCTTCCAAGCAGTCGGATGTGTTAGCGGGGTCTAATGTTAGCAACGTAGCAATTGCTAGTCATTCTCTGGGAGTGTAATCTATGCAGTGTGTCCAATGTTGAAGGTGTTATATGATCTGATACTTAATTTATCCATTTTAAAACCATGACATAAATTGTGTGGAAGCACAAGCGATTTTAACACCAAAAACTCATGTTGGACGTCACTTGCCTGAAGCTAGTGGAAACGATGAACTAATTGATTCAAAGGAATGAATTTAAGTGTTAATGAGTTTGTGGTAAAAACCTTCCGCAAAACTGAAGCGTGTGTGGTCAGCACTGTAGCAGGCAGGGGCATGTTATGTGTGCATTGATGTCAATCGAACAAAGGACCAGGAGGGAGAGACTTTACACTGTTGCAGATTGTCACACTAAGGCTTTCCATATACCTCCGTAAATGATCATCAGAATGCTGAAAGGGGGATGGTTTACAATGAAAGAGATAGCATGGAAACAGGCCCATTGGCCCACCGAGTTCAGGCTGACTATCGATCAGCTCTTCGCACTAGGTCTATGTTGTCCCACTTTCATATCCACTCCCTATGTATTATGGGGGATGATTATGGGCACAGGCCAATAAACCTCCAAACGTCTATGTCTTTGGGATGTGGGGAGAAACCGGAGCACCCGGAGGAAATACCCAGGAGCGCAGGAGGATAAGGGGTGATCTTTATAGAGGTGTACAAAATCATGAAGGAAATAGATCGGGGTAGACACACAGAGTCTCTTGTCCAGAGTAGGGGAATCGAGAACCAGAGGACATAGGTTTAAGGTGAGGGGGTAGAGATTCTAAAGGAACCTGAGGGGAGTGGGAACCTTTTCACACAAAGGGTGGTGGATGTCTGGAACGAGCTGTCGGAGGGGGTAGTTGAGACAGGTACTATTGTAACGTTTAAGAAACATTTAGACAGGTACATGTTCAGAGGGATATGGTCCAAACACAGGCAGGTAGGACTAGTGTACATGGGACATGTTGGCCGGTGCCGGCAAGTTGGGCCGAAGGGCCTGTTTCCATGCTGTATGACTTGATGACATGGTCACAGCGAGAATGTGCAAACTCCAGACAGCACCCAAGGTCAGGATCAAACTTGGGGTCTCAGACGCTGTGAGGCAGCAGCTTTATCAGCTGTGATATGACGGCATTAGTGGTGGTCTGATTTTGATGGTGGCAGAGATGATATGTCAGTTCCTCCCTCTGTCAGTGAAAATCCTGAATAATCCTTTGGAGGAGTCAATCTCCTTTTGATATTAAAAGATTAACAATCATAGAAATACTTATGTCTCTTGAACCTGTATGAGGCTTGGTTAAATCAGGTTCTTTTTAGATTTAACAGGTGTTACTAAGAGACGACTTAACTCTATTGAACTTGGTACAGTGCATTCAGAATGTATTCAGACCACTTCACTTTTTCCACATTTTGTTACGTTACAGCCTTATTTTAAAAGACTATTGGTGATGTTATGTACTTCCTCGAGCACAAGCTTAGCATCAGCATGGGATGGGAAGTAGACTGTTGTGAGGATAGTGTACGTGAATGTTGTGAGGATAGTGTACGTGTAGTGTACGTCCTCTCAAGCTCTGTCAGGTTGGATGGGGAGCGTCGATGCACAGCTATTTTCAGGTCCCTCCAGAGATGTCGATACAATATAATACAATACAATATCTTTATTGTCATTGTACAGGTACAACGCGATTAAGAATGTCACTTCCATATCGATGCAATAAAATAAATAAATAAATCACGGCAAAAACTAAAACAACAAAGGGGGGGGGGAGAAAAAAAGGAAACAAGGTAAAGTGCAAAAAAGGTTCATGCAGGGGTCAGTTGTGCCAGATGACCCTGGGGACAGAGACAGATCATGGGGGGCTCTCAGCAGGTCAGATTCAGAGCAGCTGTAGCTCTGGGGATGAAGCTGTTCCTTAGTCTGGAGGTGCGGGTGTAGAAGGCCTTGTAACATCTGCCAGATGGGAGTAGTTCAAACAGACGGTGGCACAGGTGTGTGGAGCCCTTGTAGATGCTGGCACCTTTCCTGAGGCAGCGTGCGTTGTAGATGTCCTCCAGGGCTGGCAGCTGTGTCCCAATGATCCTCTGCACTCTGCAGACCACCCTCTGAAGAGCTCTCCTGTCCGCTTTTTTTTTTTTTTTTTTTTTTTTTATTCAAAAAATACTTTATTCAAGTAATAAATATCATTTACAAAACATCTTTTTTAAACAAACCCATCCGACATTTCCGGAGGTTACATATTCAATACAGGCATTTACTTAGACATTTACATACATTTACATACATATCCCTTATTTGGAGGGACGTCTCTCTCCACCACACCCTGCCCCCCATGTCCAGCAGCGGAAGGACCCTAGACTGTGGTCCTCCCCCACAGGGCCTTGGCGTTGGCTGCACCGAGCTTCAGAGCGTCCCTCAGCACGTACTTCTGCAGTCTGCAGTGGGCCAGTCGGCAACATTCCTTGACGGACAGCTCGCTCCGCTGGGAGGTCAACAAGGATCGGGCAGACCAAAGAGCGTCTTTCACCGAGTTGATGACCTTCCAGCAGCACTCGATGTCAGTCTCGGAATGCGTCCCTGGGAACAGTCCGTAGAGCACAGAGTCCAGAGTTCTGGCGATGAGGCATTTTGCCAGACAAGCTGGGCTGTCTGTTCTGGGAACCACGCCACAGGATCCATGGAGTCATTCCCCTGCAGTGCCTGCAGGACGTTCCGTGCTGACCACTGCCCGATGGACTTGTGGTCAAAGGTGTTGGTCCGGAAGAACCTGTCCACAAACGACAGATGGTTCGGCAATGTCCAGCTGACTGGCACATTGCGTGGCATCTGCGCCAGGCCCATCCTTCGCAACACCGGGGACAGGTAGAACCTCAGCAGGTAGTGGCATTTGGTGCCCACGTGCCTTGGCTCTATGCTGCGCATGATGCAGCCACACACGAAAGTGGCCATCAGAATGAGGGCGACGTTGGGCACGTCTTTACCCCCGGTTGTCTGCCGACTTGTGCATTGTGGCTCGTCGCACCCGGTCCATCGCCGACCCCCAGATGAAACGGAAGACGGCCCGGGTGATCCCCGTGGCGTAGGAGGGAGGGACGGGCCACACTTGCTCCAAATACAGCAGCCCCGAGAGCACCTCACACCTGATGACCAGGTTTTTCCCCGTGATGGAGAGGGAGCGCTGCTTCCACAGCTCCAGCTTCTTCCCCACCCTGGCTATCCACTCCAGCCAATTTTAGTTACATGCCTCAGCCTTCCCAAACCAGATCCCCAGCACCATCAGGAAGTCAGGCTTGATGGTGAAGGGGATGGAAGATCGGTCGGGCCAGTTGCCAAAGAGCATGGCCTCGCTCTTCCTGCGGTTTACCCTGGCCCCCGTGGCCAACTCAAACTGGTCGCAGACGCTGATCAGTCTGCGGACCGACCCTGGATCCGAGCAGAAGACGGCGACATCGTCCATGTACAGGGAGGCCTTGACCTGAGTGCCCCCACTGCCTGGCAGTGTCACTCCTCTTATGCTCGCATCCTTCCTGATGGATTCGGCAAAGGGTTCAATGCAACAGACGAACAAGACAGGGGAAAGAGGGCAACCCTGCCTGACTCCAGACCTGACGGGGAAGCTGTCTGATTCCCACCCATTAATTTGGACTGCACTACAGATATCGGAGTAGAGCAGTTGTATCCACTTCCTGATTCCCTCCCCAAAGCCCATTTTGGAGAGCACGTTCCTCATGTACGTGTGCGATATCCTGTCGAAGGCCTTCTCCTGGTCCAAGCCGACCAGGCAGGCATCCACCCGTCTGTCCTGCACGTAGGCAATGGTATCTCTCAGCAGCACCAGGCTGTCTGAGATTTTCCTGCCAGGTACAGCACAGGTTTGGTCCGGGTGGATCACCTGTCCCAGAGCAGACTTGACCCGGTTGGCGATGGCCTTAGACAGGATCTTGTAGTCTACATTCAACAATGTGATGGGTCTCCAATTCCTTAAGTCATTCATCTCCCCCTTCTGCTTGTAGATCAGGGTGATGTTGCCCTTCCTCATCGAGTCTGACATGCTGCCGGCTAGAAGTATATCGTTGTACACTTCCAGCAGGTCTGGGCCCACCCAGTCCCACAGAGCCGAGTACAACTCTGCCGGTAAGCCATCGCCTCCGGGAGTTTTACTCGAGTCAAAGGAACGGATGGAGCCAGTCAGCTCCTCCAGGGTCAGTGGTTGGTCCAGACTCTCCCGCTTGCTGTCGTCCAAGACTTCCGTGATGGAGGACAGGAAGTTCTGGGAGGCGGTGCTGTCTGTGGTCTTTACATCGTACAGATCCTTATAAAAGGATCTGCAGATCTTGAGCATGTCTGTCTGCGAGGATGTTACCGAGCCGTCCTCCTCCCTAAGGCTTTTGATCACAGAGCTCCCCCTGTGAACCTTATGGAAGAAGTAACGTGAGCACGTCTCATCCTGCTCAACATGGCGGACCCTGGACCGGAAGATGATCTTGGAGGATTCAGAGGTAAAGAGCCGAGCTTGCCGGCCCTTCAACTCTCTCAGTTCCTCCCTCACATCCACCCCTCTCCTCTGCAGAAGGAGTAGTTGCTGCAAATCTGTCTGGAGTTGACACAGTTCCCTCTTACCCTGTCTTGCTCTCTGAACACCTTTGGAGACGAAGAACTTCTTGATGTTCTCCTTTGTTGCCTCCCACCAGAGTGTCGGGGAGTCAAAGAGGGGCCTCACAGTTCTCCAACATGCGTAGTCCCTCTTTAGCTCCTTAACGTTCTCCGGGGTCAACAGCTCCACGTTTAGCTTCCACGTCCCTCTGCCCGCCTTCCGGTCCTCCTGTAGGTGACAGGTGGCCTGAAGGAGGCAGTGGTCAGAGAAGAACACCGGCGCGAGGTCGGTGTGTCTGACCGTGACGGCCCTCGATGTGAAGAGGAAGTCTATCCGGGACTGGGCTGAACCGTTCGGTCCTGACCAGGTGAACCGTGGCTGGACTCCGCCTGCAGGGTCACTGAAGGCGTCGCGCAGCTTTGCATCTTTGACCGTTTCCACCATGAGTTTGGAGGTGCCGTCCAGTCTGTGGTTGGCACTGCCGGATCGTCCAGCTGCATCGATGATGCAGTTGAAGTCACCGGCCAGAACGAGCGGTCTAGACGTGGCCAGCAGCGGTGGGAGCTGCTGGAGGACGGCCACCCGCTCGCTCCACCTGGGTGAGGCATACACATTAATCAGCCGGAGCGGAGAACCACGGTACATTACATCCACCACCAAGAGACGACCCCCCACCACCTCCCTTACCTCAGTGATGGTGAAGCCCCCTCCCCGCAGCAAGATCCCCAGACCGGACGCACGACAATCATTTCCCCCCGACCATACCGACAGTCCGTGGGGCCACCATCGCGCTCTCCTGTCCGCTGCCGTGCAGCTGAGATACCACACATAGATGCCGTATATCAGTATGCTCTCTGTGGTGCAGCAGTAGAAGGTCGTCAGTAACTGTTGGAGCAGACCGACCTTTTTCAGCGTTCTCAGGAAAAGCAGCCAACTCCACTGCCCAACTCCTGGGCTCCACCGTGACAGTCACCTCCTCAGGAAACATGGAAAACAAGCTACAGGGCCGGTGAGACTGAAACTACATTGGTTCAAGTCCCCCTCAACACCCCAGCATAATGCTGGCAAACGACCCGGCCACTGAGGACAAACTGGGTGAACTTAAAGCTACACTCACCCATGTTAGAACGAAGAGTGAGGGGGGACCTCATTAAAACGTGCCGAATAGTGAAAGGCTCGGATAGAGTGGATGTGGAGAGGATGTTTCCACTAGTGAGAGAGTCTAGGACCAGAGATCATAGCCTCAGAATTCCTTTAGGAAGGAGATGAGGAGGAATTTCTTTAGTCAGAGGGTGGTGAATCTGTGGAATTCTTTGCCACAGAAGGCTGTGGAGGGCAAGTCAATGGATATTTTTAAAGCAGAGATAGATAGGTTCTTGTTTAGTACGGGTGTCGAGGGTTATAGGGAGAAGGTAGGAGAATGGGGTTAGAGATGATCATCCGTGATTGAATGGCGGAGTGGACTTGATGGGCCGAATGGCCCAATTCTGCTCCTATCCCTTATGCCCTTATAACTTTAGAGAATGGAGGGACTGCTGTGTGCTCTGTTTTATAGAGACATAGCTCAGCCTTGCTTCATTCGACTGTGCCATTCAACCTGTGGCTTCTCACTGCACGAATGGACTGCACGCCATCCTCAGGCAAGGTTTACTCCGGAGGGGTCCGCTTTCTAATGAACTCTGCATGGTTCTCGGACATGGCAGTCCTGGCGAGCTCCTGTTCCCCAGAACCACAGTAACCTACGGTCAAGTTGTCTCTACTACCTGCCGCAAGAATTCACTTACACTATCCTCACAACAGTCTACTTCCCATCCCATGCTGATGCTAAGCTTGTGCTCGAGGAAGTACATAACATCACCAATAGTCTTGAAACAAAATACCCCAAGGCCTTATTCATAATAGCCAGGAACTTCAGCCAAGCGTGCAGGTACAGCAGGCAGTGAAGAAAGCTAATGGCATGTTGGCCTTCATAACGAGAGGATTTGAGTACAGGAGCAAAGAAGTCCTTCTGCGGTTGTATAGGGCCTTGGTGAGAACACATCTGGAGTATTGTGTGCAGTTTTGGACTCCTAATTTGAGAAAGGACGTCCTTGGTAATCCCTGGGATGGAGGGACTGTCATATGAGGAAAGATTGGAAAGACTAGGCTTGTATTCACTGGAAGATCATAAAAGGACTGGACAAGCTAGATGCAGGAAAAAATGTTCCCAATGTTGGGGGAGTCCAGAACCAGGGGACACAGTCTAAGAATAAAGGGGAGGCCATTTAAAACTGAGGTGAGAAGAAACTTTTTCACCCAGAGAGTTGTGAATTTGTGGAAATCTCTGCCACAAAAGGCAGTGGAGGCCAATTCACAGGATGAATTTAAAAGAGAGTTAGATAGACCTCTAGGGGCTAGTGGAATCAAGGGATATGGGGAGAAGGCAGGCACAGGTTACTGATTGTGGATGATCAGCCATGATCACAATGAATGGCGGTGCTGGCTCGAAGGGCCAAATGCCTCTTCCTGCACCAATTTTATTAATAAATAAATAAATAAACAAATAAAAGCCAACTTCAAGATCGTGCTATCAAAATTCTGTCAGCATGTCTCCTGCTCAACCAGAGGCCCAAATATCTTCAACCACTGCCACACAACCATCAAGATTTCAATATTTCAATATTTCAATATTTCAAGATTTCAAGATTTCAAGATTTCAAGATTTCAAGATTTCAAGATTTCAAGATTTCAAGATCAATTTATTGTCACATGTACCAATTAAGATAGTGAAATTTGAGTTACCATAGAGCCATACTAAGTGAAAAGCAATAACACACACAACCACATAAAGTAAAATTTAACATAAACATCCCACTAAACGCAGAAAGGGCTGCAGTAACTCAGCCGGTTAGGCAGCATCTCTGGACAACATGCATGGGTGTAGTTTTGGGCTGGGACCCTTCTTCAGACTAATTGTAGGGAGGGGGAAAGAAAGTTGGAAGAGCGGAGGGGCAGAACAAAGCACAGTGTAGAACAAAGGGGGGGTTGATGGGCAGATGGTTGGACAAAGGCCAGAGATGAAAACATAGAAGGTGTGAGACAAAAAGATTGAAGAGTTGTAAATTGTGAAGCCAGAGCAAAGAATGTAGGTGGAAAGGGAGGGGAAGTGGAAGGGGAAGGGGAAGGGGAGGGGAAGGGGAAGGGGAAGGGGAAGGGGAGGGGAAGAGGAAGGGGAAGAGGAAGGGGAAGGGGAAGAGGAAGGGGAAGGGGAAGGGGAGGGGAAGGGGAAGGGGAAGGGGAAGGGGGGGGGAAGAGGAAGGGGAAGGGGAAGGGGAGGGGAAGAGGAAGGGGAAGAGGAAGGGGAAGGGGAAGGGGAGGGGAAGAGGAAGGGGAAGGGGAAGGGGAGGGGAAGAGGAAGGGGAAGGGGAAGGGGAGGGGAAGGGGAAGGGGAGGAGAAGAGGAAGGGGAAGGGGAAGGGGAGGGGAAGAGGAAGGGGAAGAGGAAGGGGAAGGGGAAGGGGAGGGGAAGAGGAAGGGGAAGGGGAAGGGGAGGGGAAGAGGAAGGGGAAGGGGAAGGGGAGGAGAAGAGGAAGGGGAAGGGGAGAAATAGGTGCACATCCAGCGACTGCTTTGAGTCGGTGGACAAGTCCATATATAAGGACTCCATGGCTATCCGAGAAGACAAGGCCACTGCTCTCACAGACTTCATCAGCAAGTGGGTAGAGCACTGCGTGCCAAAAACCATGATGTGTGTACTTCCACACCGGACACTGTGGATGAACCACCAAGTCCATTCCCAGGTGACGTCTGTCTGCGGTGATAACGTCAAATGATCCCGAGCTGTGTAAGAAATCTGTCTACGACTTCTGCAGAGCCATTAAGAATGCCAAGAGGGAATCCCAGACCAAGTTGGAGTTCCAGGGCAACAACGCAGTCACGTGTAGATCGTGGCAAGGCTCGCACTCTATAACCAGTCACGTGCAGTCCGGCTGTATCGATGGCAACAATGTTGATGGCAGGAGATCCATTTTCCCTGTGGCCATCAAACTGTACAACTCCTCGCCCTTCTGTCGTGGGGTAGACTGACTCCCCTTGTTCATCAGTCACTGTAAGGAAGCATGCAGGTACAGCAGGCAGTGAAGAAAGCTAATGGCATGTTGGCCTTCATAACAAGAGGAGTTGAGTATAAGAGCAAAATGCTCCTTCTGCAGCAGTACAGGGCCCTAGTGAGACCACACCTGGAGTACTGTGTGCAGTTTTGGTCTCCAAATTTGAGGAAGGATATTCTTGCTATTGAGGGCGTGCAGCGTAGGTTTACTAGGTTAATTCCCGGAATGGCGGGACTGTCGTATGGTGAAAGACTGGAGTGACTAGGCTTGTATACACAGGAATTTAGAAGGATGATAGGGGATGTTATTGAAACATATAAGATTATTAAGGGATTGGACACGCTAGAGGCAGGAAACATGTTCCCAATGTTGGGGGAGTCCAGACCAGGGGCCACAGTTTAAGAATAAGGGGCAGGCCATTTAGAACGGAGATGAGGAAAAACCTTTTCAGTCAGAGAGTTGTAAATCTGTGGAATTCTCTGCCTCAGGAGGCAGTGGAGGCCAATTCTCTGGATGCTTTCAAGAGAGAGTTAGATAGAGCTCCTAAGGATAGTGGAGTCAGGGGGTATGGGGAGAGGGCAGGAACAGGGTACTGATTGCGGATGATCAGTCATGATCACATTGAATGGCGGTGCTGGCTCGAAGGGCCGAATGGCCTTCTCCTGCACGTATTGTCTATTGTCTATTTCCCTCTCTAGCGAGTATTTCCATTTTTAGATAAGGAGACCAACATTTTACACAACACTCCTGGCTTTGTCTCACTGCCTTAAATACTTGTAGTAAGACATCTCAATATGACTTGTTGACTTGCTCTGCTATCTTTAAGGATCTGTGCCACACTCGAAGATCCCACACACTTTTAAAAATTCACACGTTATTGTGTTTGCACATTTGCACTTTCCGTATCCTCTTTATACTTTTGCAAAATGCTCTAACCCGCACTTTTCTGCATTAAATTCACTGCCCAACTGACCAGGGCAGTGGTTGTGTTTTCCTGCAAGCATTAATAATTGAAAAGGAATTTCTCACTTGAGAAATTACTGGGGAAAAAAAAATCACTGAAGGCGTAACAGAAGTCAGGAAGGGGGCTGGCGATTTACAATCAGGAGATCAAGAAGATGCCGGAAAACTCCCTGTGCGGCAATGTCAAAAGGCCTCCAAGTCTTACTTTGAGAATGTGATCATTAATATAGAATGAGAAACCTGCAAAAATCAATTGCAAAGAAAGGTTTTTTTTCGGAAAAGGTGAAATATGCAGGAGAGAGGTTTGCAGCCAACAGCAGGAGCCAGAAGGCAGCAGCAAAGATAGCCCTCCAAGTACGAGCTGAAGAAAATGTTTGTAGAAATCAATTTAAAAAATAGAGAAAGTAGAGTAAAGTCAAAGTAAACTGGCATACAATTTTAAAACTTAAACCAGTTCTGAACATGGAAATATTGCAACAGAGAAAGGCTCTTTAATCCTTTGTGCTTATCCTGACATTCCTTTGATATAGGTGGCTGATCTGCAACCTAACGATATTTTTCTGACTTCCCTTAATACCTTTGATCAATAAAAATGTATTGTAAGAAGGGTCTCGACCCGAAACGTCACCCATTCCTTCTCTCCTGAGATGCTGTCTGACCCGCTGAGTTACTCCAGCATTTTGTGAAATAAAAATGTGTTAGTATTGTAAGGGGTTTCTGCGCCGAGCTTTCGCCCGACCTAAGGTCCCCGTGCCTTGCTCTGATCCCTTGACCAGGCCGTGCACACTGGTTCCCCGTGAGTGGTTCGACCCACTCACCCCTTACGGTTCTAGACACTGGGCTTAGATGCAGGAGCTCTTATAGTGCAGAAAAAAATTCAACCAGACCAGATTTTAAAACCAGGGTTTAAATGAAAAGGGCTTTTATTCAGCACTTGGGACTATTGTCCATGAATACTTATTATACAGTTCGATAAGACATATCTATAATACACATACCGAATACATGAATATCTTTTATTTATTAATCACAAAACGCACAGTTCACAAGACATATACCCGAATACCCCTTTCGCTGAAAACTTAAAAGCACACAGTTCCACGAGACATATATCCGAATACCTTCTTCGCTGAATCCTTGAAACACACACAGTTACACAAAACGTATACACGAATACCCTTTTACTTATGAATTCTTAAACACAGTTCTGCAAGACACATACACGACTGTCAGATGGGGAACGCACGACGCATCGCAACCTTGACCAAACCCTATTTTTAATACACACCCAACGTTTATTCACAACCACCCTCCTCTCTACACTAAACTATGTCCAGGATATGTAGGATTTGAAGTGCATGCTCACCATGGGGTTATTACTGGGGTTACTGGCTGTTCGGTTTTGCAGTATTTCTTTTCGAGTTGCGTGCCTGTTCCTCTCTCTTGCATCCGTTCTTCTTTCCGACTTTCTTCTTGACTTCAGACTTCGAACCCGGTTTTCTCTGCGCTTCTTGCCTCCTGTCCGTCTTAACTTTTTCATCCAAAAGTAGTGGCCAGTTATACTGTTTCTGACCCGTCCTATCTCCCGCCAGATCTTGGAATCTTTTTGTTCAAAAGATATGTATGAGGTTTATCTTCTGATCTGCCTTATGTTCCGGGATACCGGGGATGGCCAGACGGTGTAAATTGGGATTTCATTGTGAGGTGATGGGTGTTAACTGGTTTCCCATCACCTACCAGGTAGTTTTCTATGGGCTATTGTGCCCCCTTACTTGAGATGAACTGTTTAGGTCGGCTTGGGGCATTGTGAGTATGCTGATGTCAGCGCCCCAGTGTCTGGACTCCGACCTGGTTTCGTAGGTTTCTGCATGGCCAATACCCATCCTTTGTTCTGGCCATGGCTTTGCAGAAAACCTAGAGACTGGGCTGTAAGGTTTTCACCTTTTGTGGCTGGTCACGAGGTCCTGCGGCCATTTTAGGACCCACAGATTGTGACATCCTTAGTTAATCTGACCGCAGCCTTTCTCCGCTATCAGCCCCAGTCTCCCGTTTAAAATGTCCAAACTGCAGCTCTTTGGTTTGCGTTGCTTTTCAAATGAGGGAAAACTTCTCAAATCTTACAGTATGATTGATCAAGCAACATAAACATTTAGACTTCAGACTTTAGAGATACAGAATGGAAACAGGCCCTTCAGCCCACCAAGTCCACACCGATCAGCAATCACCAGGATAGTCCACCAGCTCTATCCCTCACATTAGGGACAATTCACTTTTTTTCTACAGAAGACAATTACCCAAGAAACCTTTACATCTTTGGAGTATGGGAGGAAACCAGAGCACCCGGAGGAAAACCCACGCGGTCACAGGAAGAATGGACAAACTCCATTAAGACAGCACCAGTATTCAGGATGGAAGCCGGGTTTCTGGCGCGGTAAGGCGCCACTGTTCCATCATAATTACTGTAGCTGCAAAGCTAGGCCAGAGACTGGATATTCTGTGGAAATCCAAACATTGTGGTCTCCTGATGGTACAAAAACATAAGAAACAGAAACAGTGATTGGCCTTTTGGATCTTTATGCCTTCTCCACCATTCAATAAGTTTACGATTGATCTTCCACTTCAACAACACTTTCCTGTGCTTGCCGCAAGTCCTTTGATGTTTTTAGTATTGTTCATTTATCAACCTGCCTTGCATATACAGTAACCAAGCCACTATAAATAGTACTGTTTGTGGCTGTCAACCCAAGGAAGTGGTGATGAATGTTCCTCTCCTGGCATAGGGAGGCTCTCTCACCTCCTTGATGCAGTGGAGTCGTGATGTGCTGGCCAGCAATTACGCATTGGCTGCGGCTGTGGATATAGATGTGACAGATCTCTCTCGCCCCTGTTTTGGAGGAGTTTTCTATAAACCCAATTCAATCAGGTACATGGAGTGAATTTGCCAAATGGTTGATTCTATGAACACTCTTGACCAAATCCTCTTCCTCAACTTCCAACCTCTTTTCTCTTCTCTCTCCATCCTCCCGTCACGTTGGGTTGACCCTGCATTGCACGCCCTCATCGCTCCCTTCCTACCTTGCTGGATGCACCAGAACAGCAACCTGTGCAGCAATTTGCGTCAATCTAACCAGACGATTAATAAAAAGCAACAGAGGTTTCCAGTCTCCGTCCCAACCCTCAACAAGTTCTGCAGATGAAACAAAATTAATCTCCTCAATCCACAGAATGAGGACAATTCTTCTGAAGCAGGTCGCTCTGTCAACACAAATCTTGAAGCACTCAAGAATTCATATAAAAGCCATAGATGAGGTGATGGTTGTCTTCTTGGTGCTAAACACAAGGACGTTCGTTGTTCACCTGAATAACAAATTCCATTCACTGCGAGCCCCTCTTAGGTGAGTTGAAGCCAAATCAATGAATCATTGATATCAACATATCACAATTACAGGTTTAGACTAATCTGACCACACCAACCAAACTGTGGCCTCAACCACCAAGGAAGATCGCCAGCACCTGCAAGTCGCCAGCACCTGCAAGTTACCCTCCGAATCACACACCTATCTGACATTGGAAATACAGTCTATTGCCACACTTCCTTTGTCACTGATTCTAAATCCTGTAACTGCCAGGCCAATGGCATTCTGTGAATGCATTCACCAGGACTACAGTAGTTCAATAATGTTGTTCACCACCATCTTCTCAAGGGCAGTAAATGGGAATCACGCCCGAGACATCCACATCCCGAACAGTTAATAAATAAGTTTCGTTGAGTTTATTGTCACGTGTACCGAGGTACAGTGAAAAGCTTTTGTTGCGTGCTGTCCAGTCAGCAATACATGATTACATTCGAGCCATTTACAGGGTGTAGACGCATGATAAGGGAATAACGTTTAGGGCAAGGTGAAGCCAGCAAAGTCCGATCAAGCATAGTCCGAGGGTCACCAAAGAGGTAGGTAGTAGTTCAGCACTGCTCTCTGGTTGCAGTAGGATGATTCAGTTGCCTTATAACAGCTGGGAAGATACTGCCCCTGAATCTGGAGGTGTGCATTTTCACACTTCTATACCTTTTGCCCGATGGGAGAGGGGAATAGAAGTGTGAAACCCCACACCTCCAAATAAAATCATCAAATCAACATGGCCCATTCTGTGTACACGATGCACTCACACTTACATCCTATCCTGGGGCAAGTAGAACAGGCCATTATAAAAAGCGGACTTTCAATCACCTGTGTGGGGATACATAGATGAGAAAAGTAAACGTCGACAAAATGAGTATAAGATTATTCTGCACTGTGTATCTTCCCTTTTGTTCTATCTATTGTACTTGAGTTTAAACTGATTGTATCGATGTTGCAGGAAGGAACTGCAGATGCTGGTTTACACCGAAGGTAGACACAAAATGCTGGAGTAACTCAGTAGGACAGGCAGCATCTCTGGAGAGAAGGAATGGGTGAGATTTCAGGTGGAGACCCTTCTTCAGTCCTGGGTATGAAGAAGGGTCTCGACCCGAAACGTCACCCGTTCCTTCTCTCCAGAGATGCTGCCTGGCCCGCTGATTGTTTCTACGTATGGTACATATGCTCTGTTTGGACAGCATGCAAAACAAAGATTTTCACTGTACCTCAGTACATGTGACAGTAATCAACCTGAGTAATAAAGTTAAATGTAATCAGAAAAAGCTATTTTCTTCATGATGCTAATATAACTAGAGCTAGAACTAGAAATGTCCATGAAGCGTTTCTAAAATCAACACATACTCTCTCAAATGAAACCCTCTTCCACATCCAAGGAAAGGGATTTGATAAGTGCATGAACTTCTGTGAGAGTGCACCAGAATGTAAATACTTACAGGCCCTGACCGTTATAGTCCACATGGGCAATTAAAGGTGGGATTCAACCACCACCTCTGCAGTTCTTCAGTCTGCAGCAAACATTTATACACATCACCGCAGCGCACTGCTGTTGTCAGTCATCAATGCAAAATAACAAGATGAAGTGCCACAAAGCCCATGAATCATTAAGATTAATGACAGATTCAGTACAGCTTCACTTTACAAACACGGATTTAAGAATGGCTATGCGGCATTTTTGTTGAAATTATCGTAAAAGCTGATTAGAATAAAATGAAGCTTTTGATCTCTTGAATAATACACCATTTCATTTGGATCAATTTATCAAATCCCTCGTTAAATATTACAGCTGATGCTGTGTTTCGTGACTGTTGTTAGAGATCCAGCCATCCAAGCGATGTTCATCATACTCCATAACGGCACACGATACTTCAAATATTAAGGCTTTAGCCGATGAAGGGAGGAATACCAAATGCCTTCATCGCAAGCTTATTCAACCATATCAATATTTTAAGGGAACTATGAATTTGCACTTCAAGGTTTCTCTGTACATCAATACTCCTGATATCCCTGCTATTTTCTATGTATGTCCTGCCAGCATTTGAAATTCAAAATGCCTTTAGTTTTAGTTTAGAGATACAGCGAGGCAACAGGCCCTTCGGCCCACCGACTCAGCACCGACCAACGATCCCGCACACTAACACTATCCTCCACACACTAGGGACAATTTTACATGTATACAAAGCCAATCAACCTAAAAACCTGTACGACTTTGGCTTGTGAAAGGAATATGAAGATCTCGGAGAAAACCCATGCAGATCACGGGGAGAACAAGCAAACTCCGTACAGACAGCACCCATGAGCAGAATCAACCAAGGGCTCCCTGGCACTGTAAGGCAGCAGCTCTACCACTGCGTCACCGCACTGCCCTTTTCTGGAGTAAAATCTATCTGCCACCAGGCCGCTCGACTTTCTAACTGATCTACGCCCCTCTGTGCCCTTCGACAACCTTCTCTGCTATTTACGACTTCACCAATTTTCATGCTTATTAATCAGACTACCTGCAATCTCATCCACGTCACTTACATACATGACAAACAACAAAGGTCTCCACCACCAGTCCCTGTAGAACATCAATGGTGACAGAGTTCCATTTGGAAAATGGTCCTCCATCAGCACCCTCTGCCTCCTTGCTTCAGTTTCAGTGGCGCTCCTTGCTCCCATTCTCAGCCGAAAGCTAACTTCAGCAGAGTCGCAGCCTGTAAGGGACCCACGTGAATTCTTGCCAGGATTTTCCTTGTTACATGTTCATAGAAGCTGTGACACTCTCCGCTTCCTTGTCAGCTTAACCTCATACTCCATTTCTCTTCTGAGCGTATTGGAAATAAGGGAAATGGTAGAGAAAATACACAAGTACTTTGTGACTGTTTTCATGGGAGATGACACATCTACATGTCTGGCAAAGATTGCAAAGGATGATCCATTGAATTCTGAGATTGGCGGGGCGGAATGTGTGAAAATATGCCGGTGTGATTTGCATAATGGTTAACGAACAGAAAAATTAAACGGGAATAAACGGGACAATTTTGGTTTTGGAGACGTGATGAGTGAGGTGCCACTGGATTATTGCGGGAACCCCAACTGTTCACACTTTATATCAGTGATTCTGAGAGACCAAGGCTACTCACGACAAAACGATGTGGGACAGAGCGGGTTAAGTTCAAGAGGGTGAGGAGAGATTTCAGGGACATGGAGGCAGGCTAAGTGAATGCGGTGGATATGGCAGCTGGACTATAATGGGGAATAATAAAAGGCAATATACTTCAATTGAAAAGGTAGAAGAGTGGGCATATTTAATGATTCAAAGGTATCCTTGTACATGAATCACTGAAAGTTAACTTGCAACTCTGGCACGAAATTGGCAAGCCAACCAATGTTAGGTAATGAAAGCCACATAATATAGGGAGTCCAATGAAGGATCATTAGATTGATTTATAGAATGGTAGTGTTGGCCCATGAGAATAGTTTAGTTTAGTTTAGTTTATTGTCACTTCTACTGAGCTACAGTAGAAAAAGCTTTTGTTGTGTGCTAACCAGTCAATAGACAATAGACAATAGACAATAGGTGCAGGAGGAGGCCATTCAGCCCTTCGAGCCAGCACCGCCATTCAATGTGATCATGGCTGATCATTCTCAATCAGTACCCCGTTCCTGCCTTCTCCCCATACCCCCTGACTCCGCTATCCTTAAGAGCTCTATCTAGCTCTCTCTTGAATGCATTCAGAGAATTGGCCTCCACTGCCTTCTGAGGCAGAGAATTCCACAGATTCACAACTCTCTGACTGAAAAAGTTTTTCCTCATCTCCATTCTAAATGGCCTACCCCTTATTCTTAAACTGTGGCCCCTTGTTCTGGACTCCCCCAACATTGGGAACATGTTTCCTGCCTCTAACGTGTCCAACCCCTTAATAATCTTATACGTTTCGATAAGATCTCCTCTCATCCTTCTAAATTCCAGTGCATACAAGCCTAGTGGCTCCAGTCTTTCAACATATGACAGTCCCGCCATTCCGGGAATTAACCTAGTAAACCTACGCTGCACGCCCTCAATAGCAAGAATATCCTTCCTCAAATTTGGAGACCAAAACTGCGCACAGTACTCCAGAGGAACACCAGTCAACAGAGAGACGAAATATGTTACAATCGAGCCATATCCAGTGAACAGATACATGATAAAAGGAATATCGTGAATACCATTTAGTGCAAGATAAAGCCAGCAAATTCTGATCAAAGATAGTCCGAGAGTCTCCAATGAGGTAGATAATAGTTCAGGGCCGCTCTCTAATTGTGGAAGGATGATCCAGTGGCTTGATAACAGCTGGGAAGAAACTGTCCTTGAATCTGGAGGTGTGTGTTTTTACACCTGTACCTTTTGCCCGATGGGAGAGAGGAGAAAAGAGGGGAGTGGCCGGGGTGTGACTCGTCCTTGATTATGCTGCTGGCCCTGCTGAGGTAGTGTGAGGTGTAGATGGAGTCAATGGATGGGAGGTCGGTGTGTCTGATAGTCTGGGCTGCGTCCACAATTCTCTCAGTTTGGGTCTCCACCTCGGATTGATGTAAACTCTAGAGAGTAATCTCATTGGAAGATACAAAACTCATAAGGGGCTATTCAGGATAGACGAAATGTGTAGCAAGGAACTGCAGATACTGGTTTAAACCATAGATAGACAGAAATAGCCGGAGTAACTCATCGGGTCAGGCAGCATCTCTGGAGAAAAGGAATAGGTGGCGTTTTGGGTCGAGACTCTTCTTCAGACAAAAGGAATAGGTGACATTTCGGGTCGAGACCATGTGAAGGTATAAGAGGATTTATGCATACTCAGCTAAAGCTAAACGGTCGAGACATGGTGTAACTTGGCCGTTAACCGCAAGAGCGTGTAAGGCTTATCTATAACCGTTGAGACATGGTGTAATCAGACCATTAACCGTGGGCGGCACGGTGGCGCAGTGGTAGAGTTGCTGCCTTACAGCGAATGCAGCGCCGGAGACTCAGGTTCGATCCTGACTACGGGCGCCGTCTGTACGGAGTTTGTACGTTCTCCCCGTGACCTGCGTGTGTTTTCTCCGAGATCTTCGGTTTCCTCCCACAATCCAAAGATGTACAGGTATGTAGGTTAATCGACTGGGTAAATGTAAAAAAAAATTTTTTTTTTAATTGTCCCTAGTCTGTGTAGGATAGTGTTAATGTGCGGGGATCGCTGGGCGGTATGGACTCGGTGGGCCGAAGGGCCTGTTTCCGTGCTGTATCTCTAAATCTAAATCTAAATCTTTAACCGCAAAACTTCCATAGCTTAGCTCACGCTGCTAATGATTGGCTAATGCAAGCACCGTTGATCATAGAGAGGTGGCAGATGGACAAAGGATGGGGAACTGGTAGAGAAACTCCTCCCTGTCCACTGGCATCGTCCCGCCATCCCTCAAAATCGTTGCTGTCACCCCCATTCTGAAAAAACCTGGTCTCAACCCTGACACCCCAAACAACTTCAGACCAATCTCCAACCTACCCTTTCTGTCCAAAGTTTTGGAACGTGCTGTAGCTTCCCAACTCAAATACCACCTCTCTACCAATAACCTGTATGAAACTTTCCAATCCGGATTCCGCTCCGACCACTGTACTGAAACTGCGCTCCTCAAAATCACAAACGACCTTTTCCTCTCCTCCGACGCTGGTAACCTCAACATCCTCATCCTACTTGACCTCAGCGCCGCCTTTGACACCATAAATCACTCCATTCTCCTCACCCGACTTGAAACCTCCTTTAACATCACCGGCACAGCCCTATCCTGGTTCAAATCTTACCTTTCTGACAGACACCAGTTCATCTCCATTAACAACTGTGAATTCCCCACCGCTCCCCTCCCCCAAGGTGTCCCCCAAGGCTCAGTCCTTGGCCCCCTCCTCTTCATCCTCTACCTGTTCCCCCTTGGTCAATTAATCCGCCGTCATGGTCTCAACTTCCACTGCTTTGCCGATGATATCCAGCTCCTCATCTCCACCAAGTCAATCTCCACCACCACACACTCTACACTGACAAACTGCATCACTGAAATAAAATCTTGGCTTCAATCAAATTTCCTCAAACTCAACTGCAACAAATCTGAAATCATCATCATTGGTCCAAAAACGCTCACCAAATCCACCCAAACCTTCATCCTCAATATTGATGGTCTCCCAGTATCCACCTCCCCTCACATCCGGAATCTTGGAATCATCTTTGATCAAACCCTCTCCTTCGACAAACACATCAAACACATCACAAAGACAGCCTTCTTCCACCTCAAAAACATTGCCCGGCTCCGTCCATCCCTCTCCTTCACAGCTGCAGAAACCCTCATCCACGCCTTCATCACCTCCCGTCTGGACTACTGCAACAGCCTCCTCTATGGCTCACCCTCAAAAATCATCAGTAAACTTCAATACATTCAAAACTCCGCTGCCCGTCTACTCACACACACCTCGATCCGTGACCATATCACCCCTGTCCTTTACAAACTCCACTGGCTCCCCATCCCCCAGAGAATCCAGTACAAAATCCTCCTCATGACCTACAAAGCCCTCCATAACCTGGCCCCATCCTACCTGACTGACCTCCTCCACAGGCACACTCCCACCTGCACCCTCCGCTCTGCTGCTGCCAATCTCCTGTCCCCCCCCATCCGGACCAAACTCAGATCCTGGGGGGACAGGGCTTTCTCCATCGCTGCTCCCACCCTATGGAACTCACTACCTCAAACCGTCAGAGACTCCTCCACACTCACCACATTCAAAACATCACTGAAGTCTCACCTCTTCAGCACTGCCTTCAACCACTGAAGGTCACCTCACCTTCTGTCTCCTTTCTCTGTTCGTTTACTTATTTATCTATTTATTCACTTCTCTATGTTCTAGAAATCCCTGTAAAGCGTCTTTGAGTGTTTGAAAAGCGCTATATAAATGTAATGCATTATTATTATTATTATTAAAACTGGCCATATCTAAGTGTGGTAAATGATGGATGTGCAAATAACTGATCTTGTGACTAGATACAGTATCGATTATATTAGGTAATCATTGGCCAATCAACAGGCCATCTGTTGGACCGTTGATGTTGAGACAGAGACTCCATGATGACATGTAAGTGAGTGGGGTAAGGAGGGGCTATTAGTATGCATTAGTATGCAAGGTGGCTCTCCCACTGCCGCATGCGTAATAAAGTATCTATTCCTGACTAATGTGTGCTGTTGTCTTTCAGCAAACTTTAACAACCCTTCTTCAGACAGGTCTGACAAAGGGTCTCGACTTGAAATGTCACCTATTCCTTTTCTCCAGAGATGCTGCCTGACCCGTTGAGTTACTCCAGCATTTTTTGTCTATATTCAGGATAGAGGCAGGTTCGCCATCTTCTGCCTTGTTCAGCATAATATGGCCATCAGATCAATTGATCAATGTGATCGATGTGTCAAATGTGGACCAGCAGCCAAGACACCAGGAGAACCAGGGTGAACAATGACTTTGACTAAGATGTAGATAATACCCTCATGGCCAACACCTCCATCCATGTACAGCCTGAGAGATGCTCTCCAAATGTCCCACTTCAGAACACCTGCAGTCAAGTGCACTAATGGATATTTTGGATCATTAGCATCCGTAGCAGGCTATTCAATGAGGTCAAAAGGGCATGTAATAAACAAGTATTGATTGAACAGAATACTCAGGCAGAAGATGCAAATACTCTTTGTTTCACTTAGTGCCTTGTAGTCTCATTTGAAATTGGACCTAAATTTCTAACAGTGCAGCCAATTTATTGAATCAATCCATTCAATTACACACCTAACTTCATAATTTAACAAGCAGACGCTGTTCAGAATGCTCCCACAAAACCTCAGCAAACGAGCCATAATACTGCAACTGTGCAACGCCATGTTTCAACTAGGTTTAATTTAGTTTCATTGAGTTTAGAGATACAGCGCGGAAACAGGCCCTTTGACCCACCGAGTCCACACCGACCAGCGATCCCTGTACATTAACACTATCCGACACACACTAGGGACCATTTTTCATTAGGATAGTGTTAATGTGCGGGGATCGCCAGTCGGTGCGGACTTGGTGAGCCTAAGAGACTGTTTCTGTGCTGTATCTCTACATTTTACATTGATGCCAAAGACAATTTTACATTTACACCAAGCCAATTAACCTACAAACCTGTAAGTCTTTGGAGTGCGGGAAGAAACCAAAGAACTCAGAGAAAACCCATGCAGGTCATGGGGAGAACGTACAAACTCCGTACAGACGGCGCCCGTAGTCAGGATCAAACCGGGGTCTCTGGTGCTGTAAGGCAGTAGCTCTACTGCTGCACCACCGTGCCACCAGGTATATGTCTCTCTAAATTCTGCTATTCAAATACCCAATGATTTTTCAAATCAGGCCGGTGACAAGCAAGAAGGCCTGAGACACACAGCATGACCTTCTGGTGTATGGCATCCATCAATGTAATCATTGATTGGAGACAATCTTTGTGTTTCCAAAGACATCTGAATCCACTAGCTACTGGCTTTCAGATCACTCGAGCATCATCTTGTACAACAGGACGGCACAGTGGCGCAGTGGTAGAGTTGCTGCCTTACAGTGCTTGCAGCGCCAGAGACCCGGGTTCGATCCTGGCCACGGGTGATGTCTGTACGGAGCTTGTACATTCTCCCTGTGACATGCGTGGGTTTTCTTCGAGATCTTTGGTTTCCTCCCACACTCAACAAAGACGGGCAGGTTTGTGGGCTAATTGGCTTGGTATAAATATAAGAATTGTCCCTAGTGTAGGATCGCTGGTCGGTGCAGACTCGGTGGGACGAAAGACCTGTTTCAGCACTGTATTTCTAAACTAAACTAAACTACATCAAAGAAGCCTGCCTCTATAATAAGTCACCATTATGAGGCATTAAAAAAACATGTTCACTTGTTATTAACGTAAAAGCATCCTACTGCAAGGGAGATTGGCAATGACAGACTGTGTAGGCAGCATGAATTACTCTGAGGGTTGCCCGGTAACCTCATGGTACCCGATACATTAGTCTCACGCAGTTAGATTCACAATCCTCTGCTTGGACTGGTTGTGAGAAGATTATCACAAGAGGAGATAATAATCCCTGAGACATGGGATTTTAGAATCTTTCAGCCAGGGTGTAGTTTGCATCTCTTGTTCTGGACATGATAGACAATAGACAATAGACAATAGGTGCAGGAGGAGGCCATTCGGCCCTTCGAGCCAGCACCGCCATTCAATGTGATCATGGCTGATGTAACAACTCCACAACCTCCACCAAGTCGCCCGAGCCGGCTGCCTGCCCATTTTTCCGGGGTTACGTCCGTGCCCGGGTGATACTAGAAAGGGACTATGCGCTGTCCATGGGTGCCCTGGGGGATTTCCGGGACCGCTGGGGACCGCGGCGTGTGGAATACATCCTTGACAAGGATTGTAATATATAGTTGCTTAAGAGTGTAAAATTTAGGAATATTTGATCAGATAATTGGATAATTTTGTATTATGGTGGTGGGTTTGCTTGGCATTGTTTTGTATTGTATATATTATTGCAATAATTGATTAAATATATTTTTGGTTAAAAAAAAAACATTCCGAAGCCTTTCACTGACTTGCCTTGATTGATTAAAAATCTGAATATTGAAAGACATGAGCAGAATCTCTATAAATCATAAGCTGTGTAGATGGAACATTTTGCTTGGGTAGTTTACACCCCAGCGGTATCAACATTGACTTCTCTAACTTCAGATAGTCCCTGCTTTCCCTCTCTATCCCCTCCCCCTTCCCAGTTCTCCCACCAGTCTTCCTGTCTCCAACTACATCCTATCTTTGTCCCGCCCTATCCCCTGACATCAGTCTGAAGAAGGGTCTCGACCCAAAACGTCACCCATTCCTTCTCTCCAGAGATGCTGCCTGACCCGCTGAGTTACTCCGTCATCTTGTGTCTACCCAAGATGGAACACATGTTTGAATCTAAATCGACTTTGGAGCCTCCAGGCCTCAGTGCTTATACATAGAGGTTTGGAAGCTCCATCACTGTGCTGCAATGTGGCCCCTGTGTTTGCAATCTGGCTGCTGCAATGTTATCTCTATTGATTCAGCAATATAGATGTCTTGTCAGAACCGTTCTGATGAGGCAGTGCCCTTTGTGTGTGAGGGCCAGGCACAAGGTGCCAACTGCTGTGAGTGCAGAATGGGAAGCAGGCTCTCTGTAAACACTTTCAATGTCTGCAGAGAGGTCCTGACACCTTTGAATGGGACGGGGGTCTCTGCTCCCAGTGACAACCGCACTCTGGTGGTGTTTGGCTAGGGTTGCCGACTGTCCCGTATTTGCCAGGACATCCTGTATTTTGGGCTAAATTGGTTTGTCCCGTAAGGGACCTCCCTTGTCCCATATTAGGCCCGGACACTGTAGACCCGGACACTGTGAACCCGGACACTGTAGACCCGGACACTGTGAACCCGGACACTGTAGGCCCGGACACTGTAGACCCGGACACTGTGAACCCGGACACTGTAGGCCCGGACACTGTAGACCCGGACACTGTAGGCCCGGACACTGTAGGCCCAGACACTGTAGGCCCGGACACTGTAGACCCGGACACTGTGAACCCGGACACTGTAGGCCCATAGAAACATAGAAAATGGGTGCAGGAAGAGGCCATTCGGCCCTCGAACCAGCACCGCCATTCATTGGCTGATCATCCATAATCAGTAACCCATGCCTGCCTTCTCCCCATATCCCTTGATTCCACTGTCCCCTAGAGCTCTATCTAACTCTCTTAAATTCATCCAGTGATTTGGTCTCCACTGCCCTCTGTGGCAGAGAATTCCACAAATTCACAACTTTCTGGGTGAAAAGGTTCCTTCTCACCTCAGTTTTAAATGGCCTCCCCTTTATTCTTAGACTGTGGCCCCTGGTTCTGGACTCACCCAACATTGGGAACATTTTTCCTGCATCTAGTTTGTCCAGTCCTTTTATAATTTTATACATCTCTATAAAATCCCCTCTCATCCTTCTAAACTCCAGTGAATACAAGCCCAGTCTTTCCAATCTTTCCTCAAATGACAGTCCCTCCATCCCAGGGATTATGCTGCACTGCCTCAATAGCAAGGACATTCTTCCTCAAATTAGGAGACCAAAACTGCACACAATACTCCAGATGTGGTCTCACCAGGGCTCTATACAACTGCAGAAGGACCTCTTTGTTCCTGCATCTAGTTTGTCCAGTCCTTTTATAATTTTACACATCTCTATAAGATAGGGATCTTTAGTTGCCTAGTTGCCTAGTTGCCTTGAGTCTATAAGATGGCAATTGTTATCTGGGCTGCAGTAACATGGAAAATCGCTGGTGCTGCATGGAGCTTCCTTCTGTACTCTTGTGCTCTGCTGTAGTAAGCCATCCTAGTATTAAAGTTCCTTCTCACCTCAGTTTTAAATGGCCTCCCTTTTATTTTAAGTGGGACCCGATGCAGGGGACACTGTAGGCCCGGACACTGTAGCCCGGGGGCGGCTGTCGTCCCGGACAGTGTAGGCCCAGGCGCCGCCTAACAGAGGTTACGTAGCAACCCGCCTCCCGGCCCGGGCAGCCGCCATTGGTGGAGTGGGAGCACGTGGGCTGGGTGAGGTCATGTGGGGCGGTGACGTCACCCTTTGTCCCTTATTTGGGAGTGAGAAAGTTGGCAACCCTATGTTGGGCAGACAACGACTTGCACATCTTTTATTCCCCGGTTTGCACAGCTTTTGCCACACCTTGCCAAGGACAATGAATGGACCTTGGATCACAGCTGTCTATTCTGTGGTAGCAGCACCCATGCCCTGCAGAGCAGCAGTCTCTGAGGCCTGGGGAATTGCGTGCTGTGGAGACAGGGTTAGCAGAGCTCCCGAGAGCAGGAGCTGTGTCTCCAATAACACCACAGCCAAGTCCCCCACACGCAGTGTTTCTGTTGCCTGGAGAAGGAAAGTACGTTCCTTCCACTGTGGGCCCGAGCTTCTCCTGGAACTGCCCCAATTCCTGAGAGAATGTGGACATGCACGCCTGCATTCTTCTGTTCATCTCACTCAGCCAGTATGGAGTGCACCCATTCCTTCTCTCCAGAGAAGCTGCCTGTCCCGTTGAGTTACTCCAGCTTTATGTGTCCTAGCCAACTGGCCACGGCAGCAAAGCAGAAGGGGTGATGCACACGGCTGCAGCGACCCCCCCCCCGGGTCCCTCTTTGTTCTCAGCCCCCCCCCCCCCCCACGCTGGGTCCCTCTTTTCTCGGCGGCCCACTGTCGGGTCCCTCTGTTCTCGGACCCCACCCCTGTGCTGGGTCCCTCTGTTCTCAGCCACCCCCCGCGCAGGGTCCCTCTGTACTCGCCCCCTCCCCCCCGTGCCAGGTCCCTCTGTTCTCCGCCCCTCCCCCCGCGCTGGGTCCCTCTGTTCTCGCCCCCCCCACGCTGGGTCCCTCTGTTCTCAACCCCCCCCATGTGGGTCCCTCTGTTCTCTCCCCCCCCCCCCTGTGCCGGGTCCCTCTGTTCTCGTCCCTCCCCCCCCCATGCCGGGTCCCTCTGTTCTCGGCCCCCGCTGTGCCTGCTTGGTCCCTCTGTTCTCGCCCCCCCCCCCCATGCTGTGTCCCTCTGTTCTCAGCCCCCCCCCCATGTGGGGTCCCTCTGTTCTCGGCCCCCCCCCCATGCCAGGTCCCTCTGTTCTCGCCCCCCCCCCCCCATGCTGGGTCCCTCTGTTCTCGGCCCCCCCCCCCATGTGGGGTCCCTCTGTTCTCGGCCCCCCCCCATGCCAGGTCCCTCTGTTCTCGGCCCCTCCCCCCCTTACTTAAAACTGCCTGGCGTCTTGCCTTTTCTCTGGCCTCCGCCAGGCCACTACACCAAGCCAATTAAACTACAAACCTGTACGTCTTTGGAGTATGGGAGGAAACCGAAGATCTCGGAAAAAAACCCTCGCAGGTCACGGGGAGAACGTACAAACTCCTTACAGTGTAGCACCCGTAGTCAGGATCGAACCTGAGTCTCCGGCGCTGCATTCGCTGTAAAGCAGCAACTCTACCGCTGCGCTACCGTGCCGCCCTGCGCTACCGTGCCGCCCTGCCCTGCATCTGCAGTTTTTTTCCCTACACTTACCAGCGTGGTACGTTTGCTTTGAACCTGTCAGCGTGAAGCAGCCCAAGATTCTCAAGTTAAGAGCTGAATGGTCCGTGTCCCCTCGGGAATCTTTGCCTTTATTTGACTCACAATCCATTAAGAAAATGAACAGAGAAATCTTTCCAATACTGCAAGGTAACGCCATGGCTTTTATTACTGTTGCACAGAGATGAGAGGTGGCTTTGAGACTACGACTTCTTCAGATCGTAGTGCAGAAGACATGCAGAGTTAGAGCTTCAACTTTCACTCCCATGCATACGCCAACTACCTGCCACAATTCCCAGGGGCACAAAATTCAGGGCCCTGATCTCACTGCCCACCAGATTCCTTCCTCTGGGTTAAGTACATATCGTTGATTTCCCCAATTACCTTTGAGTGCTGGCCTCCCCATGATGGACCCAAGGCGGTATGGGGAGAGGGCAGGAACGGGGTACTGATTGTGGATGATCAGCCATGATCACATTGAATGGCGGTGCTGGCTCGAAGGGCCGAATGGCCTACTCCTGCACCTATTGTCTACTGTCTATTGACTAATGACTCATTGGAGACAGACCTGTAGGCGTATCAAAGGCATTCAGAAGGTGGTGGAGAGTTTCAATGACTTATTTGCAAACATATATACAGGGGGGCACGGTGGCGCAGCGGTAGAGTTGCTGCATCAAGGCGCCAGAGACCCGGGTTTGATCCTGACTAGGGGGGCTTTCTGTACGAAGTTTCTACGTTCTCCTTGTGACCACTGGGCTTTTTCCCTGTACTTCGGTTTCCGCCCACACTCCAAACTCGTGCAGGTTTGTAGGTTAATCGGCTCTGGTTAAATTGTCCCTAATGTGTTGGATAGTGCTGGTGTGTGGGGATCGCTGGTCGATGCGATGCGATGCGATGTCGCTGATGGGCAGAAGGGTCTATCACCAAGATATACCTCTAAAAGTAATGTCTAACCCCCACTCAAATTCTCTGAAGCTCTTCATGAAAAATATGTTCAATTTCTGGAAGTCATCCTAAGCCTCAAGAGTTATCAGAATATGGGATATTGTCAAAGAGTTCACAAGTATAATCTATCACCGTTCTTGTTTTTCTCTCTAATGACTAAATTGCTGCCTTGAATCTTTCATCTTTGGCAAGTTCCTTGTTTTCACGCACTTCAGGAGAGCAAAACTCTTCCTCCTACTTTATCGATCAGTTAATGTTTGAGAAGCAGTTCCGTTATTTAAACCATTCTATCAACTGACCCCCGCAGGGCTCAATGGATTGTATTGTATTACATTGTATTACATCTGCAAATATCAAAGATGGATTTTTCATTCAAGATAATGATCTCCAATTATCACAGAGTGTAAGCAATGCAACTTCAGTGGTTTGGTACGTTTTGTTTATCAAAGCAACACTTTCATAGCTACAGCTTTGTTATGAATTTGTTTCTTTTTGTGGATTCATAGACAATAGACAATAGACAATAGACAATAGGTGCAGGAGTAGGCCATTCGGCCCTTCGAGCCAGCACCGGCACTCAATGTGATCATGGCTGATCATTCTCAATCAGTACCCCGTTCCTGCCTTCTCCCCACACCCCCTGACTCCGCTATCCTTAAGAGCTCTATCCAGCTCTCTCTTGAATGCATTCAGAGAATTGGCCTCCACTGCCTTCTGAGGCAGAGAATTCCACAGATTTACAACTCTCTGACTGAAAAAGTTTTTCCTCATCTCCGTTCTAAATGGCCTACCCCTTATTCTTAAACTGTGGCCCCTTGTTCTGGACTCCCCCAACATTGGGAACATGTTTCCTGCCTCTAACGTGTCCAACCCCTTAATAATCTTATATGTTTCGATAAGATCCCCTCTCATCCTTCTAAATTCCTGTATATGCAAGCATAGTCGCTCCAGTCTTTATGCGAAAACATCAGTTTAACCCGTTCACTGCCAAGTTTTTTTACTATTGGCCATGAACCGAGTAGACTAGGGGGTGGTACTGAACAGGTTAAAAGAGTCTCGACCCGAAACGTCACCCATTGGAGTCTGAAGAAGGGTCTCGACCCGAAACGTCACCCATCCCTTCTCTCCAGAGATGCCGCCTGACCCGTTGAGTTACTCTAGCATTTTGTGTCTAAAATGATCTTCTGTTTAACTCATTCCCAAATACTTTGCACAAATATCAGTAAATATCACACCATCTCATTGTATTTTTATATGCATCTTTAACCATTTCCTTGTATTATAAGTAAGCAGAATATTTAGGAAATACAGAGGCAAGGGGCTCAATAGAACATTAACACAATGGCTTGTGTGGACAAAGGAGTGGAATTTCTGATCGAAATCTTATTTATCCAGAACAGGGCATTGGGGCTAGTGGATCCAGTTGCAAATTTATGGTTCAATTATGATTCATGACAACAGGGCTTGGGGGAGCGGTATATGCCATAACTAGAGTGATCTTCCTATTGCAGGGGTACTGATTTGACAGAGCTTGGGTCTCTGAAAGAGAACATGACTCCTCTTGGTTCATGAGGTCTGTAACATTCTCCCTACAGCTTTCATTGCCTCCTTTTGGCTTAGCTTAGTTTAGTTTAGTTTAGAGATACAGCTCAGAAATAGCCCCTTCGGCCCACCGAGTCGGCACCGACCAGCGATCCCCACACACTAACACTATCCTACACACACTAGGGACAATTAACACATACACCAAGCCAATTAACCTACAAACCTGTACGTCTTTGGAGTGTGGGAGCAAACTGTAGATCTCGGAGAAAACCCACGCGTTCACGAGGAGAACGTACAAACTCCATACAGACAGCACCCGAGGTCGGGATCGAACCTGGGTCTCTGGTGCTGAAAGTGCAGTAAGGCAGCAACTCTACCGCTGCGACACCCTTTTGCGCCGCCCTTTGGCATCTGGTTTTCCTGAAGCCTGAAAAACACAGCCGCTCACAGTCAGACCCTGTACCATGGGCACGTCTGGTGCTGCAAGCCTCTTAAAAATATTTAGGCCATCTAACAATCACCCGGTGGTAGATTAGCTCCTGGTGCTTTGTCCCTGACCCTGTGACCCTGACCCTGTGTCCCTGACCCTGTGTCCCTGACCCTGTGACCCAGAAATGGAGAGATCAGAATTGGGTTAGGTGCCAAATATGAGAATTATAAAATACTAGACCAAGTGGACCAGTTGGGCCCATTCCTCGTAGAGGGGGAACAGGGAAAGGGAGAGGGTGTCACTGAGTGAGCCCTGGAATTAAAGCCTCTCCTGTATTGGTGTAGCACCCTCAACCCCCCCACTCAATCCCCCTTATCCCCCCCTCCTCCCCCCACTGACCCACTCCATCCCCCCTACCCCACCCCCACTTGCCCCTCCCCTGCTCCCACCCCACTACCCCAGCCCAGCCTCCACTCCCATTCCCCCCTCCCCACCCCTATTCCCCCCCTCTCCTGACCCCCACCTCCCTCCCCTCCGCCACCCCCACTCTCCCCTCCTCCCCACCCCACTCTCTCCTGCCCCCCACTGTCCCGCTTCCCCCCCACCCTACTGTTCCCCCCACCTGCACTGCCCCCTCCCCCCACCCCCTCCTCCCGCCTCCCCCACCCCCTCCTCCCCCTACACCCACTCTCCCCTCCCTCCTCCCCCCACCCCCACTCCCCCTGACCCCCTCCCCCCACCCCACTCTCCCCCTCCTCCCCCCACCCCCATAACCCCACCCTCCCCTCCACTCACTCGGCCGCCACGCCCACTCCCCTTCGTGGAGCCTTTGGCTGCGAAAGGCACTTACCAGTGCCCGTGCGTTCAACGCTGACTGCCGGTGTGCGAGTCTCTGCCGGGGCCGGGACCGGGCGAGAGGCGAGGGGAGAGGCGAGAGGGGAGAGGCAGGAGGCGAGGTGAGAGGGGGGAGGGGGGAGATGTGAGGGGGGAGGTGTGAGGGGAGAGGGGAGAGGGGGGGAGAGGGAACGACTGAGCGCGGGCGGGTGGCGGCGCTGCCAACGGCCGTCTTGTTTTGGCGAGTGAGGAGCAAATGAAGTGGAACGTGGAGCATTGTGATGTCAGACACTGAGGAGTTTCAGGAAATTGGTTAGAAAGTGAATTTTTAAACTTTAAAAAGTAGCACAAACACACATACACACGGACTAAGAGGTTTAGTAGTATACTAGACCAAGTGTTGGGACCATTCCTCGTAGAGGGGGGGGGCAGGGAAGGGGAGAGGGTGTGAGTGAGTGAGCCCTGGTCCCAAAGCTTCTCCTGTATTGGTGTAGCACCCTCAACCCCCCCCACCCACTCAATCCCCCTTATCACCCCCTCCTCCCCCCACTGACCCACTCCATCCCCCCAACCCCACTTGCCCCTCCACTGCCCCCACCCCCACTCCATCCAGCCCAGCCTCCACTCCCTCCCCACCCCATTCCCCCTCACCCCCACCTCCCTCCCCCCCACCTGTACTCTCCCAGCCCGCACCCAACTCTCCCCCCACCCTAAGTGTCACTTCTCCCCACCCCTGCTCTCCCCCACCCCCACTTTCCCCGCCTCCGCACCCCACCCTGCCCTCCTCCACAGCCCTACTCTCCCCCCACCCCCACTCCCACTCCCACTCCCTCTCTCCTCCCCATCCCACCCCACTCTCACTCTCCCCACCCCACTCTCACTCTCCCCACCCCCATTTTTCCCCCACCCCTTTCCCCTCCCTTTTCCCCATCCCCCTTTCTCCCCACCCCCACTCTCTCCTCCCCCACCCCCTTCCCCCCACTCTCCCCTCTTCCCCACCCCCTCCCCCACGCCCTCCCCCCCACCACCACCCCTCTCCCTCAACCCCCACCCCCACTGTCCCCCTTCCCCCCACCCCTCCTCCCCACCGCCACTCTCCCCATCCCCACTCTTTCATCCTCCCCACTCCAGCCTGCCCTCCTCCCCAGCTCCACTCTCCCCCCCCCACCCCCACTCTCTCCTTCCCCACCCCCTCCCCCTCACTTTCTTCTCCCCCACTCCCACTCTCCCCCACCCCCCCTTTCCCCCTCACTCCCACTCTCCCCTCCCCCTCCCCCCACCCCCTCCTTCCCCACTCTCTCCTCTCCCCTCCTACCCCAACCCTCCCCTCCACCCTCCCCTCCACCGACTCAGCCCCCACGCCCACTCCCCTCCGCGGACCCATTGGCGGCGAAAGCCACTGACCACTATCCGTGCGTGGAGGGAGGAGGGAGCTCCGGAGTGCGGCGGTGGCCGTTGCTACTCGAGACGGACAGCAGGGCGGCTGAGACCTGCAGAGGTGGGAGGCGGATAGTGCTGCAGGGCGGTGGGGGCTGGGACTACTCGAGGCCGGAGGTGCGGCGGGAGGCACGCACAAGATGGCGGAGCGTGAGGAGGAGAAGGAGGAGGAGAGCGGCCGCCATCTTTCTGAAGTCGCGACGGGGCCGTCGGTGAAAGCGGCCGCTGAAAGAGGAGGAGAAAAAGCTGCACGCTGCGGGTTGTGTGCGGTGACGGTGCAGGGCGTTGGGCCCGGGCAGGAGGGGTGACTCGAGGACGTCGTGGTTGAAGGGACGGAAGGGAATGATGAGTGGACCATCAGTCCGACCATCTCCATTCTGCTCGGAGTGTCCCCCGGGTGTAGGTGAATGGGGTGTGTGTGGGGAGAGAGGAGAGAAGCGAGAGGAGAGCGGAGCCCCCGATTGCGGGCGGACGGCTCCACTAATGGCGGCCATCTTGTTTGTGCGAGTGAAGAGAGAGGCCGTGTGTGCCTCTCTGGTGACGTCATACGCATAACACTTTGAAAAATGTGTGTTAGAAATGAAATTTTTAAACTTTAAAATCTCTCTAACTTAAAAAACACAAGACCAATTTAAATAAAACTTGTTTAAAACAGTCGCCAGGAGAGTGGTGATTAAGGTGGTGCTAAACTTGTGGCGCTATGGTTTACCGTTTTGGCTGCAGGTCCACATATCTACAACCAAATTTCAAAATCTCAGAGAGACATATATACATACAAATATATATATATGTGTATATATATATATGTATATACATACAAGCTCGGATGGATGGATGGATGAATGGATGGATGGACGGACGGACGGACGGATGGACGGACGGACGGACGGACGGACGGACGGATGGATGGATGGATGGATAATCTTATTTGACCGAAATCCAAACAATTCTGTGAGTCATCTGAGTCAAATTACTTGAATTTTGAAGAATACGATACAATTTTGTAAAGTCTTATCACATATCACAGAAGCTTCTGTATAGTTACTTTATTAAAAGAGCTGCAGTGTTATGTCAGAAAAAGTGGTAGCATTTTCAGATCTCACAAGGAAAGGTCAATAAGCAAATCTATTCTTCTTAAATATTTAAAGCAGTGCAGTTTGTTGTGTGTGTTGGAGAGTGAGCTGTGGAGAGATATGCTGTTAACTCTGGGATACATTTCCAGATCATTAAACCAGGGCAAGGGAATACTTACCTCAACACTAGGAATCTTTGTACAGAGAATTTTATTATCGGAATCAGTTAATTTATTGAGTGCTCAGTCTTCCTATTTCTGGGAACACATTGACCTGAACTTTTAAACCACAGATATAGTAAAGTTATATTTTCTTTGTGTTCATTGCACCACAAAGCTGATAACAAGCTCTAGGGCAGCACAGTGGCGCAATGGTAGAGTTGCTGTCTTAGAGCACCAACAATGCTAGAGACCTGTATTCAATCCCAACTACGGGTGCTGTCTGTACGGAGTTTGTACGCTCTCCTTGTGACCGCGTGGGCTTTCTCCGGGATCTTCGGTTTCCTGCCACACTCCAAAGATGTGCAGGTTTGTTGGTTAATTGGCTTGGCATAAATGTAAATTGTCCCTAGTGTGTGTGTAGGGTCATGTTAGTGTGCGGGGATTGCATGTCGGTGCGGACTCGGTGGGCCGAAGGGCCTGTATCTCTAAACTAAAGCTAAATGCCCACATACCGGTAATTTGGTGTGGACACCCAACGTCAGTGATCTGCCCTCCTCCAGAGGCTGTGCTGGTTTGCAAGCTCGCATTGCAGTCACACTGATTCAGTGAATGAATGAAAGGCTATGAACTATTCTCACTGTAAGATGCCCTGAAAGTGTTACACTTTTGTTCTGGAAATATTAGTGAATTTGTTAATGGATTCTAAGCCTTTTTTACCAGTTCATTAACTTTGTCCCCCTAAAATACATAGAACATAGAAGAGTACAGTAAAGGACAGGCCCTTCAGCCCACAATGTCCTTAATGCCTAGTTAAACTCATCTCATCTGCCTCCTTATCTCTCTATTTCCTGCACTTCCATGTGCCAATCTAAGGGGCCTGTCCCAGTTAGGCGTTTTTTTAGGCGACTGCCGGCGACTGTCATAGTCGTAGCAGTTCGCTGAAAAAAGGACCCCCCTATGACAATGTCTACAACAAGCTACAACAACCTACCACCTAGTTGACGTCAAGCTACGGCAAGCTACCGACAACTGCCGACCCAATCGTCACAACTTAGGACGTCCACCTACGACCGCACCTACGGCAACCTACGACCACACAGGCGACAACCTACGACAACCGAAGTCAACCTACGTCTACCTGCGACAAGCTACGACAAGCTACCACCCTGTCGGTGTCAACTGAAGACAATTCACGTCATTTTCGCCTCCAGTATCTACTGTATCTGCTTCCAGCCCCACCCCTGGCAATATGCTCCAGACCCCCACCACCCTCTGTGTAACAAACCTGTCCCGCACATCTCCATTAAACTCCCCACTCTCACCTTATAGCTGTGCACTCTCACCTTATAGCTGTGCCCTCTCACCTTATAGCTGTGCCCTCTCACCTTATAGCTGTGCCCTCTCACCATATAGCTGTGCCCTCTCACCTTATAGCTGTGCCCTCCAGTGTTGGACATTTCCAGCCTTGGGAAAAGGTTGCGACTGTCTACCCTGTCTACGCCTCTCATAATGTTATACACTTCTATCAAATCTTCCCTCAACCTCTGACATTCCAGAGAAAACAATCCAAGTCTACCCAACCTCTCCCTGTCACTGAAACCCTCTAATCCAGGCAGCGTTCTAGTAAACCTCCTCTCCAAAGCTTCTGCATCGTTGGTGTAATGTGGAGTGCATGCAATACTCCAAATGCGGCCTAATCAAAGTCCCAGAGAGCTGCATATAGCCTCACATTTGCAAAGAATTATGTCCACATAGTTTTTTATCCATGTTTTGCCAGTTTACATGAGGCCGTTAGATCTTTTATATGCGGAGGTCCTAAATCTATCACACTAATATCTCAACATGTATTGATTTTAATATTATGAAATGATCACAGAATGTTTATTCATAAATTTTGTACTTCCAGCTGATATATGTGTTTGCTTCAGTGTTTGTTGTGCACTCAATAAAATATTTTAAACAAGGCTAAAGTACATTATCCTTTTTAAAAAAAGTTTGCAGACTTCAGTCTCACCTGCAAGGCCACGACATTGACCATTTTGGGAAGTCTGTGCTAATTTGCTGGAGTGAAGGGAAGGAAGGTACAGATGCTTTTTGGCACGGTGGCGCAGCGGTAGAGTTGCTGCCTTACAGTGAATGCAGCGCCGGAGACTCAGGTTCGATCCTGACTACGGGCGCCGTCTGTACGGAGTTTGTACGTTCTCCCCATGACCTGCGTGGGTTTTCTCCGAGATATCATATCATATCATATCATATATATACAGCCGGAAACAGGCCTTTTCGGCCCTCCAAGTCCGTGCCGCCCAATGATCCCCGTACAGTAACACTATCCTACACCCACTAGGGACAATTTTTACATTTTACCCAGCCAATTAACCTACATACCTGTACGTCTTTGGAGATCTTCGGTTTCCTCCCACACTCTAAAGACGTACAGGTTTGTAGGTTATTTGGCTGGGCAAATGTAAAAATTGTCCCTCGTGTGTGTAGGATAGTGTTAGTGTGCAGGGGTCGCTGGGCAGCGCGGACCCGGTGGGCCGAAGGGCCTGTTTCTGCGCTGTATCTCTAAAAAAAAAGAATTAATACATTTTTTAAATGTAAAATCTACAGATGCCCGTCTTACGATGCTTCGACTTATGATATTTCGACTTTGCGATGGTGCAAAGGGCAGTGACCCGTAGCGAGCCGCCGCTTGCTTCCGGCCACGTGATCACGTGTATTAAATGCATTTCGACTTACGATATTTTCGGTTACCGATGGGTTTCTCGGAACGGAACCCCATCGTAAGTTGAGGAGCAGTTGTACAGGTTCAGGTTTTGAAGCAGCTTAGTACAATTGAATGGCTTACGAGGCCAGAACAGTGGATAGTCAAACTCAGCCACATTCCTGTGTCGAGAATCGCCATTGTTCCTTTTCCCGAAAGAATATATATGAGCTGAATGGCTTCCTTTTGTGAGCACTCTCCAATGCATCTGGGCGTTAAACGCTCCTGATTATAATCATTGCTACTGGATGCCCGAGATCTGCTTGAAATGATGACAGGCAGCAACTTGCACTAGAAAAGGGGACGTGCATGTCACATATTTATCTAGATCTTCACCGGCAATTAAGATGGAAGCAAACGTCATAGCTCTACCAGTGATCACAAAATCCACGCCGTCACACTGTTGTCGCCAGTCGACTGGATTCTGACAACTTGCATTAATTTTCCAGACACTCTTTATTGACTTGTGCACAAGGACAGCAGGACAACCCCAGTTACTGCACTACTCCGAAATTCCAATCAGAACGGCCAACTTTTTACACAGGTTTTGACCCTTGAAATTGTGAGCATTTCCTGATTTCTTATCATCAATAACAATACGTTCTCAAAACATTAATATACAAATGCAATAACACTAATACAAGTAAATCTACATGCTATTTAATCCCTTATTTAATTTTCAATATCAATTAGCTTGTAATGTGCTTCAAGGAATATCCATCCCAAAACATTGGGGTACGTCAATGAATACCTACCAGGAACATTGATGTGCGTTAATGAATGCCCAAAAGGTTGTTGTGCTGTACAGCTATCCTAACCATTGTCGTACAGCAGCTTCCACATTGTGCTGCCCAGCTACCTTAACCTTTTCTTTTTTTAATCAAAAATATTTATTAAAATATTAAAATAATATATACAATACAATAAAACCAAAACAGAACCCACTACCAGAATATTATACAAACAAATATACCAATTGAAACTATTATACAATTATATTACAATCCCCATCCAGGATACATCCAATCCCCCGCGGTGCCCAGCGGTCCCGGAAATCCACCAGGGTGCCCGTGGACAGCGCGTAGTCCCTCTCCAACACCACCCAAGCGCGGATGTAACCCCGGAAAAGGGGTAGGCAGCTGGCTCGGGCAGAGCCCTCTTCCGCCTGGCGCCGTGACTCGCGGATGGCCAGCTTGGCCAGGCCCAGGAGCAACCCAACCAGGACATCTTCGGCCCTACCCTCTCCCCTACGCACATGGTGTCCAAAGATGAGGATGGTGGGTGTGAAGTGCAGCCAAAAAGCAAGGAGCAGCCCCTTTAGATATTGGAACAGGGGCTGCAACCTCACACACTCTATGTACACGTGGTACACAGACTCACACACTCCATGTACACGTGGTACACTGACTCACACACTCCATGTACACGCGGTACACAGACTCACACACTCCATGTACACGTGGTACACAGACTCACACACTCCATGTACACGTGGTACACAGACTCTTCCAACCCGCAAAAGTGGCAGGCGGCTGGCGAGTCTGTGAACCGCGCGAGGAACAGGTTGCAGGGGACGCTACCTTAACCTTGTGCTATACTGCTACCTTAACCTTGTGCTATACTGCTACCTTAACCTTGTGCTATACAGCTACCTTAACCTTGTGCTATACAGCTACCTTAACCTTGTGCTATACTGCTACCTTAACCTTGTGCTATACTGCTACCTTAACCTTGTGCTATACTGCTACCTTAACCTTGTGCTATACAGCTACCTTAACCTTGTGCTATACTGCTACCTTAACCTTGTGCTGCACAGCTACCTTAACCTTGTGCTATACTGCTACCTTAACCTTGTGCTATACTGCTACCTTAACCTTGTGCTATACTGCTACCTTAACCTTGTGCTATACTGCTACCTTAACCTTGTGCTGCACAGCTACCTTAACCTTGTGCTATACTGCTACCTTAACCTTGTGCTATACTGCTACCTTAACCTTGTGCTGTACAGCTACCTGAACCTTGTGCTCTACAGCTACCTGAACCTTGTGCTGTACAGCTACCTGAACCTTGTGCTGTACAGCTACCTTAACCCTTGTCGTACTGCAGCTTCCACAACGGCAATTATGAAAGCGGAAAAGAAACTGAAAACTTGCAGCCCAGTGGTATGAATATTGATTTCTCTACCTTCAGGTAGCCCCGGCATTCCCTCTCTATCTATCCCTCCCCCACCTAAGTCGCATTACCTTCTCGTTTTCACCCAACAAACAGCTTACAATGGCCTGTTTCCTTTATCATCGTTACTTTTTTGCATCTCTTTCTTTCATTGTTCTTTATCTCTCTACATCATCGTCTATATTTCTCGTTTCCTTTATCCCTAAACAGTCTGAAGAAGGGTCTTGACACGAAACGTCACCCATTCCTTCTTTCCAAAGATGCTGCCTGTCCCGCTGAGTTACTCCAGCTTTTTGTGTCTATCTTCGGTTTAAACCAGCCACTGCAGTTCCTTTCCACACACGACAATGTACGACTGTAGGTGGACACAAAATGCTGTTGGTAGACACAAAACTCTGTCTCGACCCCAAACGTCACCCATTCCTTCTCTCCGTAGATGCTGCCTGACCCGCTGAGTTACTCCAGCATTTTGTGTCTATCTTCTGTTATGGGAATAGCGCACCCGGTGGTGCAGTATATTACCCATGATGCTGGAGCGAAAGGGATCCTGAATTAAAATGGCTGAACCCAAGACTCGAGTGTAAAGCCTCTGTTAATTAGTTGTGTAGCTGTACTGTAGCAGGTTACAGAAAGGAAACACACTAACAAAACATCTTCGATTTAAACCGGTATCCGCAGTGTTTTCCTACACAATGTACTACTGTACATTTGTTTGTGACATCTGCACAATCTCTTGATGTACCAACAGCTTCTGCTGCAAACCATTAGTAGTAACAATGGCCCCATGCTGATTAACACAGTTAATATTAACACAATTAACACAGTTTCAGCCTGCAGAGTGGAGGACCAATGTGGAAAGAAATAGGGAATAGATTTATTTCACACAGAATCAATTTACACATATCGAATTATCTTCCAATTATACTTCTTAAGGATATGTAATTTCTTGTAAAAATAAATTGGTAATTATTCTAACATTTCAAAGCTAAATTTAAATATGATTACGAACCTAAGGGTTTCATTAAATATCATTGGATTGTAAAATAACATTGACAAAGAATTATGCGCACATAATTTTTATTATCGAATAATCATGAGACTGCTAGATCTGGTCATGTTTGTCCAGCCCAGCATCGAAGCTGGGCCTATTCTTACCCCTATAAACATTAAACGAAATTCCCTTATCATGTATCTATACGCTGTAAATGGCTCCGATTGTAATCATGCATTGTCTTTCTGCTGACTGGCTAGCACGCAGCCAAAAACTATTACTATACCTCAGCACATGTGACAATTAACCAAACTGAAACTGAACCAATCTGAACTGTACCATTCCTGCAGCTACAATTGCGAATGAATCACAGTTCTACAGTTCAAGTTGAGCTTCAATCTCACGGTTGTTCCACAAGGTGAAGACAGGTGGTCGATCCTGAGGTTAAAACCACAGACCAGCCTTGGTTTGACAGCATACAGCTGTCAACAGCTTCTGAACTCTTTACAGATGCCTCTGATAATCAGTTCAAATCTATTTAAACCAATTCTATTTACTTAAATGTAGCTACAGCTACCAACGATGTGTTAAAAACATAGTGTATAGTAAACAAAGTAAATGAACAATTTATCTGCATCTATCTCCTTAGCTTAGGGCAGCAACCTCATTCAAATGTACAGACCATCCCAAAGTGCACCCGGCTTCTGAGATCAGGCAATTTGAGCTTCACCCCCAAATGCTGAGCAGAGTCTAGCAGCAGAGCCAGAGCAGACGGAACTAGGAGCGCAGGTACACAGTTCCCTGAAAGTGGTGTCACAGGTAGACAGGGAGTGTTGTAGTGCAGAAGGATCTAGGAGCACAGGTACACAGTTCCCTGAAAGTGGTGTCACAGGTAGACAGGGAGTGTTGTAGTGCAGAAGGATCTAGGAGCACTGGTACACAGTTCCCTGGAAGTGGTGTCACAGGAAAACAGGGAATATTGTAAATGTTCCCTGTATTTACATTTAAATATTTACATTCCCTGAAAACAGGGAAGGGGCGTCACAGGTAAACAGGGAAGATGCACAAAGTCTGCCCTCTACCTCACATCCCACACAGTTATGCACAGGCACAAAAGACAGAGAGCATCTAACTCACCCCGGCCACTCCCTCTTCTCGCCTCTCCCATCAGGTACAGAAGTGTGAAAACGCACACCTCCAGATTCAGGGACAGTTTCTTCCCAGCTATTATCAGGCAATGGAATCATCCTACCACAACCAGAGAGCAGTGCTGAACAACTATCTACCTCATTGGTGACCCTCGGACTATCCTTGATCAGACTTTGCTGGCTTTACCTTGTACTAAACGTTATTCCCTTCTCACGTATCTATACACTGTAAATGGCTCAATTGGAATCATGTATTGTCTGCTGACTGGTTAGCATGCAACAAAAGCTTTTCACTGCACCTCGGTATACGTGACAATAAACTAAACTGTACTGTACTGAGCTGAACTGGGAGGATGATACCAATGATGTTCACTTGATGGAACTACGAGCAAGTCCCTTTCAACCCACTGAATTACTTCTGTTACATTGTAGGAAAGAAAACTGCAGATGCTGGTTTAAATCGAAAGTAGACACAAAATGCTGGAGTAACTCAGCGGGTCAGGCAGCATCTCTGGAGAGAAGGAATGGGTGACGTTTCGGGTCGAGACCCTTCTTCAGACTTACATTACTACTCATTACATCACTTTACTACATGGTGGCTTGACCTGGTTGATAATACATTTTCCTTGAACGTTGTCCCCTTTGATGTCTCGTTTTCACACCTTACCCTTTTTTTTATCTCTGTGTCTCCCTCTACCCTGACACTCAGTCTGAAGAAGGGTCTCGATCCGAAACGCCACCCATTCCTTCTATCCCGTGATGCTGCCTGTCCCGCTGAGTTACTCCAGTATTTTGTGTCTATAATAATAATAATAAATGTTATTTGTCATATGTAAGTTGGCACAGGGTCAGCGATACAATGAAATGTATTTGACAAGACAACGGGTCACCTCAGCAGTAATATTCCAAGGATAAATAAGATAAAAAATGACATTAGTAAGGTAAAAAGACAATATTAAAAATAGGTTAAGAAGACAATATTAAAAATAATCAACATATATGATTTGAAATGTGTTTATGAGCTCAGAAACCTGAGGCCTGATGGTAGAAACTGTTCTTAAGTCTGGTAGTACGCGCAGCCATACTTCTGTATCGTCTGCCTGACGGTAACAAGGAGAACAGCCTGCATGCCGGGTGGCTGTGGTCCTTGATGATGCTGCGTGCCTTCCGCAGGCACCACCGGTAGAACATGTCCCGAATGGCCGGGAGACAGTTGCCAGTGATGTGCTGTGCCGTCTCCACCACTCTCTGTAGTGATTTGTGGCCGTGGGCTATCTTTTAGTTGATAATAATCTCCTTTCTGGATGAAAAGCCTTGAGGCTTTGGGTACTACAAGGATGCAGAGTCAGCATCTGTGTGCCTTGCAACACTGCCAAAAAACTGGTACATACAATGCTGTTTATAGAACATGGAATGAATCCAGAATTCATTTCAAAATAACTATATTAAATCTAATTTATTTTTCAGCTTCCTTGGGACTTCTTGATTGTTAGCATCTCTCATAGGTGGGGAAAAGGATTATCAGCATAAATCCTTGCAGCTCTTAGATGTTTTTTCTAAGTAGGCCCAATGCACAACAAGGATCATTATATAGTCTGCGGAGCGATTATTGCAACTTTCAACTAAACATTAGCTGCATATAGATAGGAATATGAAATGACAAGGGAAGTCCAGGAGCACAGGCAGTAACAAAGATAGATGATGTGCATGGTTTAGTGTTTTCTGTGAATAGTTCCAGGTAATTTAAGATTATGGTTGTTCAACGTGCCAGAAACTTAAGTCAGGTGGCCGGACTGCTCATCCATTTTGCAACCTCACAAGCACATGAGTCCAATTAGCACCTGAGAAGACAGAGAGCCTAAATCAGTCACCTGGCAGGCGACTAAACCAGGTGATCATCTGGCTTCAGGGACCCAGGTGTCCATGCACATAAATCTTGGCAATTGGCAGGACATGTTGAGAAAGCAGTCAGCGAAGCATGTGGGGGCCTGGGCTTCACAACGAGAGGCATCAAGTACAAAAGCAGGGAGGTAATGCTGATATCGATCTCTATATCTATACACTAAACCTCTCATTTGTTTGTTTGTTTGTTCCTGAACTACAGCCAAAACGGTACACGGTAGCGCAACAATTTTCTGCCCACCTTACTCGCCATCGTCCCTTTGGTGAAAATTGAAGAAGTTTCATTGAAATCGGTTATATTTTTAAAGTTAACAAGGACAGAGTTCCCCTTGTCCTCACCTTCCACCCCATCAGCTGTCACATACAGCATATAATCCTCCAACATTTTCGCCACCTCCAATGGGGTCCCACTACTGGCCATATCTTCCCATCTCCACCTCTTTCCGCTTTCCACAAAGACCGTTCCCTCCGCAACTCTCTGGTCAATGTCCCTTCCCACCCAAACCACCCCCTCCCCAGGTACTTTCACCTGCAACCGCAGGAGATGCAACACCTGTCCCTATACCTCCACCCTCGACTCTATCCAAGGACCCCGACAGTCTTTTCAGGTGAAGCAGAGGTTCACTTGCACCTCCTCCAACCACATCTACTGTATCCGCTGTTCCATGTGTGGACTCCTGTACATCAGCGAGACCAAGCGCAGGCTCGGTGATCGTTTGGCTGAACACCTCCGTTCAGTCCGCCTTAACCTACCTGATCTCCCGGTTGCTCAACACTTTAACTCCTCCTCCCATTGCCAGACTGATTTTTCTAGCCTGGGCCTCCTCCATTGTCAGAGTGAGGCCCAGTGCAAATTGGAGGAACAGCACCTCATATTTCGCTTAGGTAGCTTACACCCCAGCGGTGTGAACATTGACTTCTCTAACTTCAAGTAGCCCTTGCTTTAAGAAGAGAAGAAATGGGTAGCTGTAAGGTAAAATGGATCCATCAGAAATCATGGAGAAATAACACATTCCTCCACCAGCTATCCAGCAAGATACAGCTAGTCAAGGTTTCAGAAGATTGTTCAGTTGGTTTTTTGAGAGGCTGTACTTCAGATTGAAGTTTTGCAGGAGTTATATTTCTTACTCCAGCTACATCTTCAAACAATGTTGAAGAAAGTTCAGTTCAGTTCAGTGTAGTTTATTGTCACGTATACCAAGTTCTATTGTGTGCTAAGCAGTCAGCAGGATGACAATTACATAATTACAATCAAGTCATTCACAGAGTACAGATACATGATAAGGGAATAACGTTTAATGCAAGGTAAAGCCAGCAAAGTCCGATCAAGGATAGTCTGAGGGTCTCCAATGAGGTAGCTGGTAGTTCAAGACTGCTCTCTAGTTGTGGTAGGATGGTTCTGTTGCCTGATAACAGCTGGGAAGAAACGGCCCTTGACCACAGAGTAACCACAGAGCTCAAACCGTAACTCGTTCCACTGCTTGAGAAATTGAATGTTGTGCCATGGCCCAGCAGTTTGCAGTCAGCACTGCCTCACATGTTGTGTTAGTGACCTGCGTGCTTCAAATATCTGAGAGAAGGAAAGAATTGCTAATGTGTAAGAAGGAACTACAGATGCTGGTTTAAACCGAAGATAGGCACAAAATGCTGGAGTAACTCAGGGAGACAGGCAGCATCTCTGGAGGAATGGGTGACGTTTTGGGTCGAGACCCTTCTTCAGAGTCTAAGGGATAAGGGTAAAGAGAGGTATAGACGGTGAGAATTGCTAGCACTTGTCACAGGCAGGCGGTGGAGGCTGTCCATTAACATGTTTCATGAGGTTTGGCCTGTTCGCTTCCAACAGCTGTTAGCTAACGGATATAAACTCATTTGGAAAACTTTCAAGGATGAAAAGAACATTGTTGTGTGGAGGCCTCAGCCCATCAAAGGTTTACCTCATTCCACTGAAACTTTTATTACCATAATCAAAACCCTGGTGTCTCGTGACTGAGCCATTGCATCCTGATCCAATGCTGATACTGTCATTCAGCAGAACCGAATGCCAGGACGCCTTGCACCAAATAGCCCACTGATCCCACACAAAAACATCATTCAGTTCTGCACCATTTACAGTTCCTGTCAGCATGTGATTATTCTTTCCTATTCTAACGCTGCCTTACGCAAGGCTCCAACCCTTATTTCAGCCAATATTACATAAATTGGCTGACCCTGGAATTTCTAATGATGTCAGCCTTTTTCAGCATGAACAGGCGTACTTCCACTCTGCCTACTGAAACTGGCAGCACTAAAGTCCCACAATTTCCAATGAAAACACAAGAACATCAATGATAGAGGTTCTGTACTGAAACCAGCAAAGGCTTATCTCCTTTCGGTAAAGTCCAGGCGCTGAAATAATTGCCCATCTATTCCTACTGAACATGTGTGGGTGCATAAATTAGAATAAATTAACAACAACAAAATTAACCCAGGGAAAAAAAAGGGCGAGACGGTTGCGCAGCGGTAGAGTTGCTGCCTTACGGCGCCAGAGACCCGGGTTCGATCCCGACTACGGGTACTGTTTGTACGGAGTTTTACGTTCTCCCCGTGACCTGCTTGGGTTTTCTCCGAGATCTTCGGTTTCTTCCCACACTCCAAAGACGTACAGGTTTGTAGGTTAATTGGCTTGGTATAGGTGTAAATTGTCCCTGGTGTGTGTGGGATAGTGTGAGTGTGCGGGGCCAGCTGGTCGGTGCGGACTCGATGGGCCGAAGGGCTTGTTTCCTCGCTGGATCTCTAACTAAACTAAACTAAAATCTAAAAGATAGGTTGCCACAGAGAGACAGGTATAAGACAGTTGTCCTTTTGTTTATATACCAACATGTACCTTCCAACAAATTCAAAGGAAAGTTTTATTTTTATGAGCGATCAGTTAGATTTAACCCGTCCAACTTGATTGTAATACACCTCCTTAACCTTGTGCTATACAGCTACCTTAACCTTGTGCTGTACAGCTACCTTAACCCTTGTCGTACTGCAGCTTCCACAACGGCAATTATAAAAGCAGAAAAGAAACTAAAACTTACAGCCCAGTGGTATGAATATTGATTTCTCTACCTTCAGGTAGCCCCGGCATTCCCTCTCTCTCTATCCCTCCCCCACCCAAGTCGCATTACCTTCTCGTTTTCACCCAACAAACAGCTTACAATGGCCTGTTTCCTTTATCATCGTTACTTTTTTGCATCTCTTTCTTTCATTGTTCTTTATCTCTCTACATCATCGCCTATATCTCTCGTTTCCTTTATCCCTAACCAGTCTGAAGAAGGGTCTCGACCCAAAACGTCACCCATTCCTTCTTTCCAAAGATGCTGCCTGTCCCGCTGAGTTACTCCAGCTTTTTGTGTCTATCTTCGGTTTAAACCAGCCACTGCAGTTCCTTCCTACACAGGACAATGTACGACAAACACAAAATGCTGTAGGTAGACACAAAGCTGTCTCGACCCCAAACGTCACCCATTCCTTCACCTCCTTAAGTTAAATTGATCATGAATATTATTAGCATGAATCCTGAGATTTTTGCTCTTTAATTGAAAAATTATTGTCGTCTGTATCTTTGCTCATGGGCATTAAATGCTATTTTGGTATATTTTATATTTAAAATAATCTGCCATTATATAACCCGACATAGGGTAATAATGGCAATGGAATGGTGGGAGTTAAGTCTTCCAAATTAAAACTGTGAGAAGATTGTTTTTCAAATATTTGAGAGCAAGCCTCTGATACTAGGTATTTTTCCCCACTTTAACCCACAATGTTAAAGAGGCACAATCTGTTTCCTGGACTGGGAGGCAAACTTTCAACTGGAGACACATGGAATTACAGACGCTGGAAGCTTGAGCAAAACACACACTCTGTGGGTCAATAAACAATAGACAATACGTGCAGGAGGAGGCCATTCAGCCCTTTGAACCAGCACCGCCATGCAATGTGATCATGGCTGAACATTCTCACTCAGTACCATGTTCCTGCCTTCTCCCCATACCCCCTGACTCCACTATCCTTAAGAGCTCTATCTAGCTCGCTCTTGAATGCATTCAGAGAATTGGCCTCCACTGCCTTCTGAGGCAGAGAATTCCACAGAATCACAACTCTCTGACTGAAAAAGTTTTTCCTCATCTCAGTTCTAAATGGCCTACCCCTTATTCTTAAACTGTGGCCCCTTGTTCTGGACTCCCCCAACATTGGGAACATATTTCCTGCCTCTAACGTGTCCAACCGCTTAATAATCTTATACGTTTCGATAAGATCCCCTCTCATCCTTCTAAATTCCAGTGTATACAAGCCTAGTCGCTCCAGTCTTTCAACATATGACAGTCCCGCCATTCCGGGAATTAACCTAGTCAGGCAGCATCTGCGGATGGTTCATAGACAGGCAACGTTTCAGGTTGGGGCGCTTATTCAGACTGATTGCCATGGGGGGGAGAAAGCTCAAAAAGAGGTGGGGACAGGACAAAGCCTGGCAATTGATAGGAGGATGTAGGTCAAGGGGGGGTTAGGTTGGTAGGCAGGTGGACAAAGCCAAATTATACAAAGGTGATAAAAGGCTACTGGATAAGAAGAGGAGAGAAATGTAAAGCCAGAGGGAGGGATATAGGTGGAAGGTGATTGAGTTGGGGGGAGAACGGGGAGATGGGGAGGGCCACGACGTGGAGTTTTTCTTCCATCGCCTCCGCCTCTGTTCCTTTTTCTATGGGAAGGCGTCCTCACCACCCAGTGATGGCCCCCCTCTCCCGTCTCCTTTAGGCTTCCCTGGACGGCCTTCTGCCCCTCTCTAGACCTTTTTATTTCTAACTGCCGGCCTGACATCTACCGTCTCAACCTTTCCACTCCCCTTGCCTACTCTAACCTCACCCCTTCTGAACGTACAGCCCTCCGCTCACTCTGCAGCAACCCCGACATTATCATCAAACCCGCCGACAAGGAAGGTGCCTTGGTAGTCTGGCGCACTGAGGCCAGGCGACAACTCTCAGACACCTCCTCCTACTTATCCTTGGACCATGACCCCACAGACGAGCTCCAGGTCATAATCTCACACATCATTTCTGATTTTACTACTTCCGGCTCTCTGCTCTCCACAGCCTCCAACCTTATCGTTCCCTAGTCCTGCAAGGTCCGGTTTTATCTTCTCCCCAAAATCCATAAACACAATGCCCTGGCAGACCCATTGTTTCTGCCTGCTCCTGTCCCACTGAATTAATTTCCACATACCTCGACTCTATACTATCCCCCCTGGTCCAATCCCTCCCTACCTATGTCCAGGGTACCTCACATTTCCTTTGTCACTTCAATGACAGGCCCTCACTCCCTCATCTTTACTGTGGGTGTCCAGTCATTCTACGCCTCCATCTCCCACCAGGAAGACCTTAAAGCCCTCCGTTTCTTCCTCGATCACAGAACCAGCCAATTTCCCTCTACCAACACTCTCCTCTGCCTAGCAGAGCTGGTCCTCATCCTTAACAACTTCCCCTTTGACTCCTCACACTTCCTCCAAGTCCAGGGCATAGCTATGGGCACCCCGCGTGGGCCTTTTGTAGGGTACGTTGAACAATTACTGTTTTAGGCGTACACTGGCCCTATCCCCGGACTTTATCTCCGCTACATTGATGACTCACTAACTTCATTAACCTCACTACTAATTTCCATCCTGCACTCAAATTCACTTGGACCATCTCTGACTATCTAGTGTTTCATGATCTCAGTGTCTCCAACACAGGAGACAGACTATCAACTGACATCTATTACAAACCCACTGACTCCCATAGCTATCTAGACTATATTTCTTCACATCTGCTTCCTGTAAAGACTCTATCCCCTACTCCCAATTCCTCTGTCTACACCCAAGATGAGGGGTTCCATACCAGGACATCCGAGATGTCCTAATTCTTTAGGAAACAGGCTTCCTAAGGGCTCACAAGGGCTTCCTCGATATCCCACAGCTCCGCTCCCCTCAGTCACAACAGGGCCAGAGTCCCCTAGTCCTCACCTTTTACCAGGGCCGTCTTAACGCATGGGCCTGATAGGCACTTGCCCGGGGCCCCACGAGCATAGGGGCCCCATGCTGATCTGTGTATGTTAAGTGACTTGCAATAAATAAATACTACTTTAAAAATGTAGGTTCAATGTGCTTTTTTCGCAACATTTTCGGTCACTAAGTGCTTCTCACAGCGATCTGTAAGTGCTTTTCGCAACAATGTAGCACCCCAAGTCCATCGCTAAGTGCTTTTCGGTAAGTGCTTTTCGCCGGCACGACAGTGGGGGCTGGTAGGGAAAGGGGGGTGGGGGAGAGTAACGGTAGGGGCCCCAGTACACTGCTTTGCCCGGGGGCCCATAATGCTGTAAAAACGGCCCTGCCTTTTACCCCATCAGCCATCACATAATCCTCCAACATTTCCGCCACCTCGAATGGGGTCCCACCACCAGCCACATCTTCCCATCTCCACCCCTTTTCACCTTCTGCAGAGATCGTTCCCTCCGCAACTCCCTGGTTAACTCATCTCTTCCCACCCAAACCACCCCCTCCCCAGCCACTTTCCCCTGCAACCGCAGGAGATGCAACACCTGTCCCTGTAGCTCCTCCCTCGACTGCGTCCAAAGACCCCGACAGTCCTTTCAGGTGAGGCAGAGGTTCACCTGCACCTCCCCCAACCTCATCTACTGTGTCCAATAGATCAGTGGATGAGGCAGTCAACCTAGGCCTGCACTTCATCCTCCAGCACCTAGACCACAAGGGGACCTATGCCAGGATTCTGTTTGTGGACTTTAGCTCTGCATTTAACACCATTGTGCCAGAGCTACTACACTCCAAACTCTCCCAGCTGACTGTGCCTGAACCCCTCTGTCAGTGGATCATCAACTTCCTGACAGACAGGAAGCAGCATGTGAGGCTGGGAAAGCACATCTCAGACCCGCAGACCCTCAGCATAGGAGCACCGCAAGGCTGCGTACTCTCCCCTCTCCTTTACTCTCTCTACACCAACCACTGCATCTCCACAGACTCCTCTGTCAAGCTCCTCAAGTTTGCGGATGACACAACCCTGATTGGACTGATCCAGGATGGGGAGGAATCTGCCTACAGACAGGAAGTGACACAGCTGGCATCCTGGTGCCATCGCAACAACCTGGAGCTCAATGCTCTTAAGACAGTGGAACTAATTGTAGACTTTCGAAGAGATCCCCCTCCCCTCCCCCCACTCACCATCAACAACACCATAGTCCCATCTGTGGAGTCATTTAAGTTCCTTGGAACCATCATCTCCAGGGACCTTAAATGGGGGGCCACCATCGACTCCACAGTCAAAAAGGCCCAACAGAGGATGTACTTCCTGCGGCAGCTGAGGAAACACAATCTGCCACAGGTAATGATGGACCAATTCTATACTGCTATCATTGAGTCCGTCCTCACCTTCTCCATCATGGTCTGGTTTGGCTCAGCCACCAAGCACGACATCTGGAGGCTGCAACGGATAGTTCACACCGCTGAGAAGGTTGTTGGCTGCAACCTTCCCCCCATTGATGAACTGTACACTGCAAGGGCCAGGAAGCGAGCGGGCAAAATCATCTCTGACCCCTCTCACCCTGGCCACAAACTCTTCGAAGCACTTCCCTCTGGAAGGCGACTCCGGACTGTCAAAGCAGCCACAGCCAGACATAAAAACAGCTTTATTCCACGAGTGATAGTTCTACTCAATAACCAAAGTCTGTAGTCTCTTTTTTCCTCTTGTTTATTTTCACCCACATGTTTACACCGTAATGTTGTATCCTTACTGTTTTGATGTGGTTATGCTTTATTCTTAATTGTTAACTGTATGTTTGTGTTGTCATTTGTGAGCGGAGCACCAAGGCACATTCCTTGTCTATGTATACTTGGCCAATAAACTCATTCATTCATTCACTGTTCCAGGTGTGGACGACTATATATCGTTGAGACCAAGTGCAGGCTCAGCGATCATTTTGCTGAACACCTCCACTCAGTCTGCCTAAATCAACCTGATCTCCCGGTTGCTCAACACTGTAACTCTCCCTCCCATTCCCACGTTGACCTTTCTGTCCTGGGCCTCCTCCATTGTCAGAGTGAGGCCCAGTGCAAATGTGAGGAACAGTACCTCATATTTTGCTTGGGTAGCTTACACCCCAGCGGGATGATCATTGACTTCTCTAACTTCAAATAGCCCTTGCTTTCCCTCTCTCTCCATCCCTTCTCCCTTCCCAGTTCTCCCACCAGTCTGACTGTCCCTGTTTACATTGTATCTGTCTGCTTTGTTGTCACCGAGCTAACAATGGGCTATTCTACATTTACCTTGAGCTGCATCACTTTTGATCTTTTACGCTTCCTTATCTTGTAACTCCCTCTCCCCCGACGCTCAGTCTGAAGAAGGGTCCCGACCCGAAACGTCACCCATTCCTTCTATCCAGAGGTGCTGCCCGTCCCGCTGAGTTACTCCAGCATTTTGTGTCTATCTTCCTATTACCTACCAGGCTCCCCCATCTCTCTTCCAGTTCCCCCCCACCCCCCACATAATCAGTCTAAAGAAGGATCCTGACCCAAAGCTTAACTTATCCACGTTCGCCAGAGATGCTGACTGACCGGCTGAGTTACTCCAGCACTTTTAGTCTATTTGTGTTAAGCAGCACCTGCAGTTCCTTGCTTCTACATGCTCCTGTATTCTAAAGTGTAGAGTGTTCTCCAAATCTAGTGTTTATCTATATTCCCTGATATTCAGGGTTCTTTTGGTGTTGAGCTGACAGTTCACTGTAAAGCTGAAGCAGGTGTTGCATCACAGTTCTGCTGCCTCAGATCACCATCCACAATCTCCCCACACGCATCATTTCCCAGCCTGGATTGGGAGGCCTATTGTGTTAGCCCAAAGCCCTGGACACCAGTAACCACATTGTCAACCGTGCCCCCAACAGTGCAAGGAAAAACATTTAGCTTCAACATGCTTCTGGAAGAAAAAACACAAAGTGTAATTGTGATTGTAATCCGTTTATTAGCCAAGTATGTAAAAACATACAAGGAATTTGATTTGCCATACGGTCATACCAAAAAAGCAACAAGACACACAAGTACATAAATATTAACATAACCATCCACCTTGGCACCCTGTGATGGAAGGGAATAATGTATTATCTTCTTCCCTACTTTTCTCCCACAGTCGAGGCAGTCGAACCATCCGCAGTCGGGGCGATCGAAGCTCCTGCAGCCGGCAATCAAAGGTCCCACAATCGGGGCGGTCGAAGCTTTTGCGGTTGGAGCTCCCAAAGTCGATCCCTAACCAAGGCACCGCGAGCTCCACAATGTTAAGTCCGCAGGCTCCCACGGTTCGAGCTCCCGAAGTCGATCCCCAGCAAAGGGACCGCCAGCTCCACGATAATAATAATAATAATAATGCATTACATTTATATAGCGCTTTTCTAACACTCAAAGACGCTTTACAAGGTTTACTAAAACATAAAAGAAAATAAGTAGATAAATGAGTTAACGAAGAGAAAAGGAAAAAGAAGGAGAGGTAACGGTCAGTGATTGAAGGCAGTGCTGAACAGATGAGACTTCAGTGATGTTTTGAATGTGGTGAGTGAGGAGGAGTCTCTGACGGTTTGGGGTAGTGAGTTCCAGAGGGTGGGAGCAGCGATGGAGAAAGCCCTGTCCCCCCAGGATCTGAGTTTGGTCCGGATGGGGGGGGGGGGGACAGGAGGTTAGCAGCAGCAGAGCGGAGGGTGCAGGTGGGAGTGTGCCTGTGGAGGAGGTCAGTCAGGTAGGATGGGGCCAGGTTATGGAGGGCTTTGTATGTCATGAGGAGGATTTTGTACTGGATTCTCTGGGGGATGGGGAGCCAGTGGAGCTTGTAAAGGACGGAGTGATATGGTCACGGATCGGGGAGTGGGTGAGTAGACGGGCAGCGGAGTTCTGGATGTGTTGGAGTTTGTTGATGATTTTTGAGGGTGAACCATAGAGGAGGCTGTTGCAGTAGTCCAGACGGGAGGTGATGAAGGCGTGGATGAGGGTTTCAGCAGCTGTGGAGGAGAGGGATGGACGGAGACGGGCGATGTTAGGCGGCAGTGCGGACGTAGATACGATACGGAAAAAGTCGCATCTCCTAGTAAGAAAGTTCCCCCCCCCCACAAAATACAAAACTAAAGATACACTAAAACTTACATTTAACAAACTAAAAACAACAAAAGGAGAAAAGGATGAGGCAGACTGTTGGCGAGGCTGCCATCGTACTGTGCCACCCAGTGCTAGAGTAACTCAGCAGGTCTGGCAACATCTCAAAAAAATATGGATAGGGACTCTTCTTCAGACTGCTTGACTATCGGGTCTGACGAAGGGTCCCGACCCGGAACGTCACCTATCCATGTTTAGTTTAGTTTGGAGTTACAGCACACAAACAGGCCCTTTGGTCCACCGAGTCCACACTAACCAGTGATCCCCGCACACTAACACTATCCGACACACATTAGGGACAATTTACATTCATACCAAGCCAATTAACCTACAGTCTGAAGAAGGGTCTCGACCCGAAACGTCACACTTTCCTTCTCTCCCAAGATGCTGCCTGACACGCTGAGTTACTCCAACATTTTGTGTCTACCTTTAATTAACCTACAAACCTGTACGTCTTTGGAGTGTGGGAGTAAACCGAAGATCTCGGAGAAAACCCACGCAGGTCACGGGGAGAACGTACAAACTCCGTACAGACAGCACCCATATTCAGGATGGAACCTGGGTCTCTGGCGCTGTAAGGCAGCAGCTCCACTCTCATTCCATTCGTGAGAGGAATAGATCGGGTAGATACACAGAGTCTTTTACCCAGAGGACCAGAGGACATAGGTTCAAGGTGAAGGGGAAAGGATTTAATAGGAATCCAAGGGGTAACTTTTTCACACAGAGGGTGATGGGCGTATGGAACAAACTGCCAGAGGAGGTAGTTGAGGCAGAGACTCTCCCATCATTTAAGAAACAGTCGGACAGGTACTTGGATAGGACAAGTTTGGAGGGATATGAACCAAGCGCAGGCAAGTGGGACTAGTGTAGCTGGGATATTGTTGGCCGGTGTGGGCGAGTTGGACCGAAGGGTCTGTTTCCACACTGTATCACTCTATGACTCTATGACAAATAATTCTGTCACTGAAGAATGTTCTTTTCAGAAGGTGACAAAAGGGGAAGCACAACTTTCTGAGGAAATCTAAGATCCAAATAAGGTTTATAAACCAAGGTGAGTGATCATCCATGCAGGGGTAGCAAACAACAAAAGAAAATAGAAAAAATGAAGATGGAACAGAGATAAGCTACCCAATGCCTTAAGTCTGCTCTGAAAGTTTAGAGTTGTTAACAATATTAGAGTCTTAACTTGGCCATAAAGGCCCATAGTTAAAAAAGGGGCGTGGCTGTGTTCTGCAGCTGCGGCTCACCGGCAGTCTCTCTGTCTTTTTTTTGTTTTTTTGTCTAATGTCATCGTTTAATGTACGTTTTGTTTTATTTTTAACTCTGTGTATGTGGGGGGGGTGGTGGGGGGGGGGTGGGGGAAACCTTTTTTCAAATCTCCTCCTCAACGGAGATGCGACCTTTACCGTGTCGTATCTCCGTTCGCGCTACGGCCTAACATCGTGGAGTCGGCGGCCTCCAGCTGGGATCGACTTGAAGATCCGGTCGCAGGGCCTGGACTTACCATCTCGGAGGCTTCGGCCGTGGGCCCTGCAGACCGCAACATCGGGAGCTCGCAGGTCCCTGGCTGGCGACCGGTTTTTGGGAGCTCCAGCCGTAGCAGCTTCGACCGCCCCGGAGCGCGAGGTACGATCGACCCGCCCGCAGGCCCTTCATCGCCCTGCGTGGCTCGGCCGCGGCACTTTCCATCGCCCGGTGGGGGCTCAGGACCTTCATCGGCCTGCTTGGCTCGGCCCTGGGACTTACCATTGCCCGGTGGGGGCTTCAAAAAAGTTGGGAGCCTCGATCACCTCGTGGCACCACGGGAGAAGAAATCAGGAGAAGATAAGACTTTGCCTTCCATCACAGTGAGGGTGTGCCTGGAGCAATCACTGTGATGGCTGTTTGTGTAAAAATTGTATCTGTGTGTCCTGTGCTTTTTGTTGTCTACTGCCGGACCCTGACGTGAGAGGACGCTGGCGTTGTTTATTCGCCGCTTTTCCGTTAGGATAGTTTGTCTGTTTGTTTTTATGTTGATTGTTTTTGTAAAGCGCTTTGAGCACCTGATAAGGCGCTATATAAAATAAATTAATTATTATTATTATTATTATAGTCTTGTTGCTGGCAACGGGTTGCAGTTTCTGGGTGGTCTTGGCCGGGCGATGTTATCGATCCTCAGTGCAGATGCAGGCTGTGTGCAATCCGTGCTCTCAGTCACTTGGAGAGGCACCTGAACTAATTGAGCCCCATACTGTTGCAGGACCTCCTGTGGCCCACTCCACCAACACATCGACCCAGATATGTTGACTCACAATCACGCTGTGCATCAAAAGTTCAATCAATACAAATCACCGTTTGAAAAGTACAAAGCGTGCCATCAGCAGAACTATGAAGAACATTCTGTAAATATTCCAAATACGTGTTAAAATAATTCTTGCGAGTTCCCTCAACTAGTGCCAATTCAATGTGTATAAGAAAATAACTGCAGATGCTGGTACAATTCGATTTATTCACAAAATGCTGGAGTAACTTAGCAGGTCAGGCAGCATCTCGGGAGAGAAGGAATGGGTGACGTTTCGGGTCGAGAAACGTCACCCATTCCTTCTCTCCCGAGATGCTGCCTCACCTGCTGAGTTACTCCAGCATTTTGTGAATAAACCAATTCAATGTTTGTCTGGCTCAGTAATGTTATCACTTATACAGGGATAAACAAAGATTGTGTCACTTGATTGAAGAATTAACCATTCAAATAAAAAGGATTATTTCATTCATGAAAAGTGAAGAAAACAGTTTAAATCTTATTCAAAGCATTGAATCCTTTCACGTACAATTACATTTTCTTATAATTGGTACCATGATGCAATTACAGTGCATTCAGAAAGTATTCAGACCACTTCACTTTTCCACAATTTGTTACGTTACATCCTTATTTTTAAATTGATTATATTCTCTTTTTTTTAAAATCATCAATCTACATACAATACTCCATAATAAAAAAGCAAAAACAGGTGTTCAGAAATATTTGCAAAGTAATTAAAAAGAAATAACTGAATTAACACATTTACGTAAGTATTCAGACCCTTTACTCAGTACTTTGTTAAGGCACCCTTGGCAGTGATTACAGCCTCAAGTCTTCTTGGGTATGACGCTACAAGCTTGGCACACCTGTATTTGGGTAATTTCTCCCATTCTTCTCTGCAGATCCTCTCAAGCTCTGTCAGGTTGGATGGGGAGCGTCAATGCACAGCTATTTTCAGGTCCCTCCAGAGATGTTCAATCAGATTCAAGTCCGGGCTCTGGCTGGGCCACTCAAGAATATTCATGGCCTCGTCACAAAGTCACCCCTGTGTTGTCTTGGCTGTGTGCTTAGGGTTATCCTGTTGGAAGGTGAACCTCCGCCCCAGTCTGATATCCAGAACACTCTGGAGCAGGTTTTCATCAAGGATCTCTCTGTACTTTGCTCCGTTTATCTTTCCCTCGATCCTGACTAGTCTCCCAGTTCCTGCCACTGAAAAACATCCCCACAGCATGATGCTGCCACCACCATGCTTCACCGTAGGTATGGTATTGCCCAGGTGATGAGCGGTGCCACTTGGCATTCAGGCCAAAGAGTTCAATCCTGGTTTCATGAGACCAGAGAATCTTGTTTAGGTGCCTTTTGGCAAACTCCAAGTGGGCTGTCATGTGTCTTTTACTGAGGAGAGGCTTCCGTCTGGCCATTCTACCATAAAGGCCTGATTGGTGGAGTGCTGCAAATATAGTTGTCCTTCTGGAAGGTTCTCCCATCTTCACAGAGGAACTCTGGAGCTCTGTCGGAGTGACCATCGGGTTCTTGGCCACTTCCCTGACCAAGGCCCTTCTCCCCCGATTTCTCAGTTTGGCTGGGCGGCCAACTCTATGAAGAATCCTGTTGGTTCCAAAGTTCTTCCATTTAAGAATGACGGAGGCCACTGTGCTCTTCGGGGCCTGCAAAGCTGCAGAAATTGTTTTATACCCTTCCCCAGATCTGTGTCTCGACACAATCCTGTCTCTGAGGTCTCCGGACAATTCCTTTGTCTTCATGGCTTGGTTTTTGCTCTGACATGCACTGTCAACTGTGGGGCCTTATATAGACAGGTGTGTGCCTTTCCAAATCATGTCCAATCAATTTAATTTACCACTGGTGGACTCCAATCAAGTTGTAGAAACATCTCAAGGATAATCAATGGAAACAGGATGAACCTGAGCTCAATTTTGAGTGTCATAGCAAAGGGTCTGAATACTTATGTAAATATGATATTTCAGTTATTTCTTTTTTAATTACTGCAAAATTTCGAATCACCTGTTTTCACTTCTTTATTCTAGGGTATTGTGTGTAGATTGATGATTAAAAAAATGCATTTAATCCATTTTAAAATAAGGCTGTAATATAACAAAATGTGGAAAAGGTGAAGGAGTCTGAATACTTTCTGAATGCACTGTATATCCATGCCACCTACACTAAGACATCAACTTAATCAAATTCAAGAGTATAATTTCATTTTTAGTTTTTCATTGTTTCTCTTGAAATAAAACGATCAAAGAATGAAATGTATATAATAAATAGATGCTTAACTATTTAAAAAGGAAGTTATTGATATTAGTTATAACACATTTTTTATTTCACACTTATTCAATAGGGACATCTATATACTAAACGGTACACGATAGCGCGACAATTTTAGGCCCACCTTACTCATCATTGTCATTTTAGTGATAATGCAAGTAGTTTTATTGAAATCGGTGTTACATTTTTTAGGGTATTCACATTTTAAAGTTTAAAAGGAGTGGAGGGAAGGAGGGAGGAGGCAGGGGGGAAGGGGGGAGTGGGGGAGAAGGGAGGAGTGGGGGAGAAGGGAGAGGGGAGGGAGGGAGGACAGGGTGCTGCACCAATGCAGGAGAGGTTTGGGCCCAACGGGTCCACTTTGTCTAGTAGTAGATAATACTATCACTATCTATAAATAATCATTCCTTGCTAAGACTAGCAGTGTAAACTTTTGTGGTGTATGCAACTTCGGCATAAGTCACAAGAACACAAGATGAGAACTTTATTATCACCTAACCCTGAAGTTAGATCATGGGCAGCTATTATTTACTAGTTTTGTTTAATAGAGAGGTTTTGATATGTTTTTACTCAACTTATATAAAAGCATGTGACTGTCCATGTGGATGCCAGCTTCATTTAGTTTAATTTAGTGATACAGCACGGAAACAGGCCCTTCGGCCCAACGAGTCAGTGCCGCCCAGCGACCCCCGCACACAAACACTATCTGTAGGAGGGAATTTGGTACTTTACCCGTACCCTATGTCTGACTATACTCAGATAGGCCCAGACACAAGATAAAACAGCTCATAGATCAGTGTATCGAACAAGCCCAAACTTCTTTAAAAGCTATAGTAACTGTAGGATCTTTATACCCTCGTGACACAATGGTTACTTGTGGAGTTGAAATAAACCATCATTAGTCAATGTCTCTGTAACCTCTCATCTTTGTCTTTTCCCAAAATTAACATTAATCTTACGTTTCTCGTTCAGAAATCTTCCTCCCATATATTTAATAAGTAGATACGATGAATGTCCAGGTTCTACTCGCTTGATGAAGTCCCCTCGTTAAAGAGGTCATTTGTTAACCTTTGGGAGACTCGCCTGCTAAACACAGTGACAACGAGCAGCTGGAATGCAAGATTGCAACAGATAAGAACCTACACAGAACTGCAAAGGACTATCCTCCCCCCCTACTGATAAGAAAGCTTGTTTCTCAGCAGAATGTAGACACAAAATGCTGGAGTAACTCAGCGGGTCAGGCAGCATCTCTGGGGAGAAGGAATGGGTGACGTTTCGGGTCGAGACCCTTCTTCAGACTGATGTCAGGGGAGGGGGGGGGACAAAGAAAGAATGTAGTCAGAGACAGTAGGAGTAGTGGGAGAACTGGGAAAGGGGAGGGGATAGAGAGGGAAAGCAAGGGCTATCTGAAGTTAATGTTCATACCGCTGGGGTGTAAACTACCAAGCAAAATATGAGGTGCTGTTCCTCCAATTTGCGCTGGGCCTCACTCTGACAATGGAGGAGGCCCAGGACAGAAAGGTCAGATTTCAGCAGAATGTTTCAGCTTTAGCTATTTTAACGACTTTCTATCTTGGCCATTTTCCCATCATGCTCCCCAGTATGTGAGCTTCACGGTTAACCAAACTATAACCTATTCATCTTCCTTATAATTCTCATAATTCCCAAAAACACTGTCCTACACACACTGGGGACAATTCACACGTACACCAAGCCATTTAGCCTGCAAACGTGTTCAATTTTGGAGTGTGGGAGGAAACCGGTGCTCCCGGAGAAAACCCACGCGGTCACAGGGAGAACGTACAAACTCTAAACAGACAGCACCCGTAGTCAGGATGGAACCCGGGTCTCTGGCGCTGTGAGGCAGCAACTCTACCGCCGCGCCACCGTGGACCACGTGGATAATAAAATCTGATGTGACTTTCAGGTCATTGACACAATTTTATTGTGAAATAATATGACAACACACCGACTTCCAGAGAAGCTTCATGGGCAAAGCTACCTCTGGGGAATACTGAATGGTTGCTTATGCTAAAGATTTTCTTTCCTTTCGATTACTCTCAAATTTACTTGAAGCACACGTCCAGTGTTTTCATCCAAACACATTGCCTGCTGAGTCTCTTACACCAAGGACAGCCAGAGGAAGCAGGTGTTTACGTTCCGACACCCACCGAGGAGGTATGCAGTTTGTTCTTGAGATGCCTATTGACGAGGCTGTGGCCCCCAAAACACTGAAAACCAAGTAAACAACGACCTCTTATTTAATCCCTGTTCTCTCAGCTCATCCCCCCTCCTCCCCACATTTCAGTTCCAGAACAATTAATCTCCCCCAATCTAAATGATACTGGTGCAGTCAATTTCATCTCTTTTTTTTTAAACGAAGAGCTTTTATTCAATTAAACACAAATACAGAGCAATAACAAAATCAAGACCGTCACTGGCAATCAAACAACAATCAAACAGTTATCAGATTAAAATGGTGTCAACTTTATCTGCAATACACTCGAACCCCCACGGCGACCAGCGTTCAAGGAAGGTCTCCAGAGTCCCCATGGACAAGGCGTGCTCCCCCTCCAGGGACACGTGGGCATAAATGTAGGCCCAGCAGAGGGGCAGGCAGTCGATTTGGGCAAAACCCTCGACTGCCTGCTGCCTGGACCCGCAAGGTCAGTTTCATCTTGGGTGGTGGGATGGGTTGCACTTCTTGTAAAGTTACTGCTGCTCATTCTGCCTGCAGGTCTCTGGCAAGAAAGCATGACAGGTGTCTTCAGATAGAAAGTCTCGATGACCTCTCTTACACAATAGAGAGCAGAAAACTGCAAGATTCTACATCTATATCACCAGCTCCGGATAGGAAGGAGCGAAGCATATCAAGATTCATTGGCAAAGTTGTGACTGACAGCAACAATCAGAGAGGTCCTTAACTTGTCCTGAACTATCCACAGCAAGCTGCTGTAGGTGACATGTGAGGACAGTCTTATAAAGCACAAACATTTTGCACATTGCTTTCCGCTGGAGTTCAGATAAGGGAATTGATCTCACAACCTGCCAGGTAGATTTGGCCGTCTGCCAAAACCTCTTCTCTCCATCCTCCTTGTCTTCCTCCATTTTCTCTCTGCCCATTCTCCCTTGACTACCACATGACAAGGGGAATTATTCCTAATGAACCTATGTCTGGAAACTTTTAATTTGTGTACAAAACCTTTAAGTCAACAAGAAAGTCTTTCAATTCCTGATATGCCACATGGTGGCACGGTGGCGCAGCGGTAGAGTTGCTGCCTTACAGCGCCAGAGACCCGGGACTCGGGCTTGACCCCGACTGTACGGAGTTTGTACATTCATACAGGTTTGTAGGTTAATTGGCTTGGGATAAGTGTAAATCGTCCCTAGTGTGTGTGTAGATAGTGTTAATGTGCGGGGATCGCTGGTCAGTGCGGACTCGGTGGGCCGAAGGGCCTGTTTCCGCACTGTATCTCCAAACTAAACTAAATGAGCATGAACATCTTGAAACAGCTGTACACACAACTATTTGCTGTGATTATCATGACAACAATCTGAAGAAATGAACCAGAATCAATCCTGTAAGAAGTTGAAGATCTTTAGAGATAGGACTAGTGGGGAATCACTTCCTATTGATGAATACTAGGATAAGAAACGACATTCGTTGAAGCATCTTAATGGACGCACTGCTAATCACATCAGAACTGCACAATGCAAGGTGTCATTTTATACTTCCAACGTGAGTTAAGTAAAGCACTGCTTTCAAAAATGTGATGGCCATCACAATTAACCCAACAAATGTGAGCACTCAGCACTGATGGCATTTTGCAAGTCTAACGCCCATTAAGCAGGTGCAAATGATGCCCGATTTGATAACATTTTTTCAATCTAATTGGTTGAAGAAGCACAATAACCCTTGCTATGCTGATTGAAGTTCCACATGTCCTGCAGAGTGGGGTGGTGAAAATGGTTCCCTATTTACAACAGAGAAAACAGAACGTGCAGGAAGGAATCAGCAGGTCATGCAACATCCGTGCAGAAAGAAAACAGTTCTCATCAGCAGAACACTATTGGGATGGCAGGGTGGTGCAGCTGGTAGAGCTGCTGCCTCAAGGCGCCAGAGACCCATCCTGACTCTGGGTGTTGTCTGAGTGGAGTTTGCACATTCTCCCTCTTACCTCTTCGACTGCTCCAGTTTCCTCTCACATCCGAGAGATGCGTGGGTTTGTAGATTAATTGGCTTTTGTAAAATTGACCCTGACGTGTAGGGAGTGGATGAGATAACATAGAACTAGTGTGAATAGGTGACTCGATGGGCCGAAGGGCCCGTTTCTATGCTGTATCACTAAAACTAAAACTAAATGACCATGTTAATCAAATCCTCATTTAAAATCAGTGGGCAGCTGCCAGTATGATGAACAAATGCCATTGCTTTGCCACTGACTGGAGAATCTAGGCCATGCTGCCTTTATAAATGCAAGTAATAATTCTACCATTGCATGAATCAAAGTGTGCTTGCTTTCATTAATTGTTCCAATCAATCAGACTTTGGTTAGCCTTGAAATATGTGTGTGCATGTGTCAAAGTGAGAATTATTTCAATAGAAATATGTGCTACTATTTTTATGCTGGTCTGACATACTTTTTCTCTCTGCCAAGCAGCTGGGGCATTGGCAATTGCTAGTTTCCTTCCACAGACGGCACATAAAATGCAGAGAATATGATCTTTGTAATTAGAGAAATTATTGTTTCCTGCTTGATATTTAACCATGCAAGATACAGTTCTCGGTAAATTGATGGTTGAAAGGAAATGGATTTATACTCCGAAGATAGACGCAAAAAGCTGGAGCAACTCAGCTAGTCAGACAGCATCAGAGGAGAAAAGGAATAGGTGACATTTCGGGTTGAGACCCTTCTTCAGATATACTCTTCAGGCTTTGTGAACCTTATGGACTAACTAATAGAACTGGGAATGGATTTTCAATGTTACAATGCCCATGTTGAGCCCTTATCCCTGTAGAGCAGAATCTTGATTCCTATTCTCGTCAATGAAACTAAACTGCACAGAATGCAATGTAGAATGCCAACACAGGTATCTTATAAAATAAAACAGCTCAGCACATATCTTTGAGTGCAATGGCTTATGTATGTGGAGAAGGACTAACACCTGCAGCGAAGAATATCAAAAGGTACGTTACACTCTCAAAAGAAGCACTTACTAAGCGTATCTATATATCGACTAATATCTGCTAGGAACAGCAGGTGCTGGTTTACAAAAAAAGACACCATGTGTTGGAGTAACTCAGCAGGTCAGGCAGCATCACTGGAGAACATGGATAGGACCCTTCTTCAGACTAATTGTGGGGGAGGGGGAGAGGAAGCTATAAGAGACAAGGAGCAGGTCAAAGTGTGGCAGGGAATAGGTCAACACACGTGAGGGGAGTTATTGATGGGCAGATGGTTGGGCAAAGGCTTAAGATGAGGGAAAGGTGTGAGACCAAAGGAATGAAAAGTTGCAAATTGTGAAGCCAGATAAAGGAATGTTGGTATAGGGGAGGGGAGGGGAGAAATTGGCGCAAGTCTAGGTTGGGCACAGGGGACAGGAAGGGGAGGAAAGGTGGGTGTGTGGGGGGGGGGAACAGTGAGTTGGGGAGGGTAGGGGTTTAAAGTTGGATAATTCAATGTTCATACTTTGGCTTGTAAGCTATCCAAGTGGAATATGAGGCGCTGTTCCTCCAGTCTGCGTGTGGCAATGGAGGAGGCCCAGTACAGAGAGGTCAGTATGGGAATGGGAAGGGGAGGTCAAATGATTCACATGGTTAAATGGTTAAAATAGTAATGCCAGTAGGCCTTGGCAGACTGAGCGCAAGTATTCGGCGAAACGGTCGCCGAGTGTACGCCTGGTCTAGCCGATGTACAGGAGGCCACATCAGGAACACCGGATACAGTAGATAAGGTTAGATGAGATACACATGAACCTCTGCCTCACCTGGAAAGACTGCTGGGGTCCCTAGATTGAGATAAGGGAAGAGGTATAGGGACAGGTGCTACATCTCCTGCGGTTGCAGGGGAAAGTACCTCGTGAGGGCATCGTTTAGGTGGGAAGGGATGAGTGACCAAATGAGTTGCTCCGTGGAAGGCAGAAGACGGTGGAGATGGACAGATGTGATGGGTGGTGGGGTCACGTTGGAGGTGACGGAAATGTTGGAGAATGATGTGTTGGACACAGAGGCTGATGGGGTGAAGGGTGAGAACCAGGGGCACTCTAGCCTTGTCCCATCGAGAACAGAACTCCAGGGTCCATCTATGACAGCCGGGGGGGGGGGGGGGGGGGGGGGGGGGGGGGACTGCATTTATTAAAGAATGGGAACATCTCAGATGTCCCATCATGAGAGCAGATGCAGATGCAGCCATGACAAAGACATTGAGAGTGGGGGACAGCATCTTTGCAAGTGGCAGGGTGGGAGAAAGTGCAACCCAGATAACTGAGCACTACAGCTCCCCCTCCCACTCCCAGTCCTGAGCACTTCAACTCCCCCTCCCACTCCCAGTCTGACATTTCTGTCATGGGCCTCCTCCAGTGCCATAGTGAGGCCCACCTCATATTTCGCTTGGGCAGCATGCAGACCAGCGGTATGAACATTGACGTCTCCAAATTTAGATAGTTCCTCTGTCCCTCTCCTCCCCTCCCCCTTCCCAGATCTCCCTCTATCTTCCTGTCTCCACCTATATCCTTCCTTTGTCCCGCCCCCCTGACATCAGTCTGAAGAAGGGTCTCGACCCGAAACGTCACCCATTCCTTCTCTCCTGGGATGCTGCCTGACCTGCTGAGTTACTCCAGCACTTTGTGAATAAATACCTTCGATTTGTACCAGCACCTGCAGTTATTTTCTTACAGATAACTGTGGCAGTCGATAGGTTTATAGCAGACATCAGTTGATCGTCCTGTGTTGGAGACAGAGAGATCAAGAAAGGGGAGAGAGCGGGTCAGAGATAGTCCAGGTGAATGTAAGGGCAGGGTGAAAGTCAGTGAGGAGGTTAATGAAAGCATCGTGTTCTGCACGGGGCAGGAGGCAGCCCCAATCCAGTCGTCAATGTAACGGAGAAAGTGTTTGGGGATGATGCCATTGTGCGTTTAGAACAACCCCCCCCCCCCCCCTCCTCTTTCCCTTCCTCCCTCCCCTGTAACACACCTAGATGCACCGATTTCTACCCTCCCCTTACCCTCCACCTACATCCCTTCCTCTGACTCACAATACATAACCCTTCTATCCTTTTGTCTCACAAAGTTTCTTCATTTCTGCCCTTTGCCCACCCCCCCCTCGCCTATATCCACCTATTACCTGCCACACTTTGTCTTGCCCTCCCCTCATCTTCTTACCTCCCCCCCCCCCCCCCCCCCCCACCCACCCAATCAGCCTGGAGAAGGGTCCCGAGCTGAAACGTCACCTATCCATGTTCTCCAGAGATGCTGCCTGACCCGGTAAGTTACTCCAGCACTTTATGGTTTTTTTTACTAATAATATCGAACCAGTTGTAAACTGTGAAGAATAATAACAATTCTAAAACATGAAAATTAATGAGTCTCATAACATAGGTTCAGTCTGAAGAAGGATCTCGACCCGAAATGTCACCCATTCCTTCTCTCCTGAAATGCTGCCTGTCCCGCTGAGTTACTCCAGCATTTTGTGAATATATACCTAGTATATCTGTCAAATCATTTATTTACCATTTATTTACCGTGTAAATCATTTATTTACCAGACCCCAAAATTAAGTTTTACAAATTATTCCTGACATTTATGTATCTGCCATTTCTATCCCAGATATAACAATGGCTGCCTGTAGAGAAAGGCAATTTTTGCCTTTTATCAAGGGTGCTAAATGTTTCAGGTGGACAGTGCAATCTTAAATTCTTACTCAACATCCTTCCTAACTGAATTGCAGAAAATCATGTCAGCTGATGCAGGAGTAATATTTCTTCAAATGGATTTCCACTGTGCACACCAGCTATCTATCCGTGGTGATAGCTAAGCTACTGACCACATTTATGTGTCCCTGTACGCATTTACAGATTGTCTACTTCCATCTTGTGCATGCAATGCATGGCCACCTGATACTGATTTAAAATTCCACATTAATCCACATTACATGCACCTTTTATCATCCATTAATTGCTTTTTATTTACTTTCATTAGCAGCACTTGGATTTAAGGAGCCATTTGGCTTCACATAAAACTCTTTCTTGCAGCTGCTCAACTGTTCAGTCTGAGTTCTCACTTTTGATAATCTTACATGAAAAATAACATTGAAATACATCAATGTAGTAGGAAGGAACTGCAGATGCTGGTTTATACCCCATTCCCAGAGATGGCTACTCCCCATCTACTGTCATCTGAAAATATATAATGACCTCATTTATCCTTATAAATTGTGAATCGCAGTGTTACAGATTCTTGTAAGAGCACTTGCTACCTTTTGCCACACTTTACCCATACTGCAATTTTTGAATCCGGTCAACTATCCAAATTATTATTTGCCCCCAATTTTGCGTGTTCCAGCATCATTCATTGATCTATTACGTAGTATCTTATCAAAGGTGTTTTGAAAAGCCACATAAGTTATATCCACTAGATTGCAAATTTCCTTAATGAAGTTAGTTAAGTTACTTAAGCAGGGATTTTTCCTTTAGATATTTATGCTGGATATTAATTTCTATACTTTTTAATGCAGATATTTATTTCTCCTTTAACAGAGATTTTTCGTTCAGTATGAAGAAGAGTCTCGACCTGTGTTCCTGTGGATTGGAGAGTAGCTAATTGGTTGGCAGACAGGAATCAAAGAGTAGGAATAAACAGGTTGTTTTCAGAATGGCAGGCAGTGGCGAGTGGAGAGCCGCAAGGCTCGATGCTGGGGCCGCAACTATTTACAATATATATTAATGATTTGGATGATGGAATTAGAAGTAGCATTAGCAAGTTTGCAGATGACACAAAGCTGGGTGGCAGTGTGAACTGCGAAGAGGATGTTAGGAGGTTGCAGGGTGACTTGGACAGATTGAGTGAGTGGGCAGATGCGTGGCAGATGTAGTATAACGTAGATAAATGTGAGGTTATCCACTTTGGCGGCAAAAACAAGGAGGCAGATTATTATCTCAATGGTGTCAGATTAGGTAAAGGGGAAGTGCAACGAGACCTTGGTGTCCATGTACACCAGTCACTGAAAGTAAGCGTGCAGGTACAGCAGGCAGTGAAGAAAGCTAATGGCATGTTGGCCTTCATAACGAGAGGATTTCAGTATAGGAGCAAAGAGGTCCTTTTGCAGTTGCATTGGGCCCTGGTGAGAGCACATCTGGAGTATTGTGTGCAGTTTTGATCTCCTAATTTGAGGAAGGACATCCTTGCTATTGAGGCAGTGCAGCGTAGGTTCACAAGGTTAATCCCTGGGATGGAGGGACTGTCATATGAGGAAAGATTGGAAAGACTGGGCTTGTATTCACTGGAGTTTAGAAGGATGAGATGGGATCTTATAGAGCCGTATAAAATTATATAATGACTGGACAAGCTAGATGCAGGAAACATGTTCCCAATGTTGGGGGAGTCCAGAACCAGGGGACACAGTCTAAGAATAAAGGGGAGGCCATTTAAAACTGAGGTGAGAAGAAACTTTTTCATCCAGAGAGTTGTGAATTTGTGGAATTCTCTTTCACTGAAGGCAGTGGAGGCCAATTCACTGGATGAATTTAAAAGGATTTGATAGAGATCTAGGGGCTATCAAGGGATATGGGGAGATGGCAGGCACAGGTTACTGATTGTGGATGATCAGCCATGATCACAATGAATGGCAGTGCTGGCTTGATGGGCCGAATGGCCTCCTCCTGCACTTATTTTCTCTGTTTCTATGTTTCTTTGACCTGAAACATCACCCATTCCTTCTCTCCAGAGATGCTGCCTGTTACCACAGCATTTTGTGTCTATCTTTCTTTCTTCCTTCCACTGGTTGTTCTATGATTCCTAGGACAACGTGATCTCTCTTTATAACTTTATTGCATTAGCTATCCCACCAGCGCTCTGGTACTATGTTTTATTCCATTTCTTCTATATGTCACGGTGTCCCTTCCATCTCTTTCCTTGGTTCATTCCATGAGTTTGTCCTCTGAATTTGATTAGATTTTTAATGTTCATTCTCCTTTACTTTGAAAGTGATTATTTCAATCTTCTGTAATTTCTAAATCATCTGTCTTTGCAGGTAACATTGAAGCACAATTGCTATTTACAGCTGGTTTCTTCTTACGGCTGCTGCCTGTGATGTGATTCTGCCAGTCCTCTGGGAACCTTATCCCAGTACGGCATTTCTCCTGTTCTCTTTCATGTGCCATAATTATTTTAAGGTTCCTTGAATATATTTACTGCTCATTGCTTTACAAATTGCTCCTTCACCCATATATATAATAATAATAATAATAATAATAATAAACATTTATTTTATATAGCGCTTTTCCAAATGCTCAAATACGCTTTACAAAAACAGTCATGACATAAAAACAAACAGACGAACTGTCCTGACAGAGAAGCGGCGAACAAATAGCGCCAGCGTCCTCTCACGTCAGGGTCCGGCAGTAGACAATAAAGAACACAAGACACACAATTACAATTTTAACACAAACAGTCATCACAGTGATTGCTCCAGGCACACCCTCACTGTGATGGAAGGCAAAGAAAAGTCTTATCTCCTCCTCATTCTTCTCCCGTGGTGCCACGAGGCGATCGAGGCTCCCGACTTTTGAAGCCCCCGCCGGGCGATGGAAAGTCCTAGGCTGAGCCGAGCAGGCCGATGAAGGTCCTGAGCCCCCACCGGGCGATGGAAAGTGCCGCGGCCAGGCCACGCAGGGCGATGGAGGTCCTGCGAGCGGGTCGATCAAACCTTGCGCTCCGGGGCGGTCGAAGCTGCTACGGCTGGAGCTCCCGAAAGCCGGTCGCCAGTCAGGGACCTGCGAACTCCAGATGTTGCGGTCTGCAGGGCCCACGGCCGAAGCCTCCGAGATGGTAAGTCCAGGCCCTGCAACCGGAGTCTTCAAGGTCGATCCCAGCTGGAGGCCGCCGACTCCACGGTGTTAGGCCGTAGCGCGAACGGAGATATGACATGATAAAGGTCGCATCTCCGTTAAGGAGGAGATTGGAAAAAAAGGTTTCCCCCACCCCCCCCCCCCCCCCCCCCACCACCCCCCACATATACAGAGCTAAAAATAAATCAAAACATACATTTAAACGATAACAAAAGACAAAAAAAAAAAAATAGACAGAGACTGACTGCCGGTGAGCCACAGCTGCAGAACACAGCCACGCCCCCAAATCTAGCCTTTGTATTCTCCCTTTTTACATCCATGTTATCCGTGAACTTACTGTATATTTGTTTTCTTACCTCCAATTTCCCTCTGATTTTATAATAGCCTTTGTGCTGCAATAATTGTGCTTTTTACATGTACATTGTTGGGGGCATGGCGGTAGATTTGCTGCCTTTACAGCGCCAGAGTCCCGGGTTCAATCAAGACTGTGGGTGCTGTCTGTACGAAGCTTGTACATTCTCGCTGTGACCGTGTAGGTTTTCCCAAGTGCTCCAGTTTCCCCCCACACTCCAAATACAAACAGGTTTACAGGCTAATTGGCTTGGGAAAAATTGTAAAGTGTTCCTAGTGTGTAGGATAGTGGTAGTGTACACTGATCTCTGGTCAGGGCAGACTCGGTGGGCCGAAGGGCTGTATCTCTAAACTAAACTGAAACAAAACCTCTGATGAACCATGATTAAAGTGTTATTTTATGTCATTGCTCTAATTATGATTTTCATACATTAATATTTTTTGTCTTAAGATCTACTCACAGTTCTCCAAAGGTGCCTCTCGTTCAACCTATCACATTGGCCTTTAACATACATATGTGCCTCTTATTTATACAATCAAAAGTATAAAATATTCTGCACTCCATTGACCAGAACTTTTATTTCTCTTATCTCATTTCAACCCCATTGTTCGATCCTTTGGTGAATTCTACCTTGTTAGACTTCCTCTATATTGGGCTAAACATTAATCTTGCATTCACTTTGGAACTCCATCCACGTAATTCACTTTATCGTAGCTCTACAAAACTACTTTAAATTTGGGTGGCACGGTGGCGCAGCGGTAGAGTTGCTGCCTTACAGCGAACGCAGCGCCAGAGACCCTGGTTCAATCCCGACTACGGGTGCCGTCTGTACGGAGTTTGTACGTTCTCCCCATGACATGCGTGGGTTTTCTCCGAGATCTTCGGTTTCCTCCCGCACTCCAAAGACGTACAGGTTTGTAGGTTAATTGGCTTGGCAAATGTAAACATTCTCCCTAATCTGTTGTGTGTGTAGGATAGTGCTAATGTGCAGGGATCATTGGTCGGCACGGACCCAGCAGGCCGAAGGGCCTGTCTCCACGCTGTATCTCTAAACTAAACTAAACTAAGTTAATTTTGGAATATTATGTTATTCAGTGATTCACCTCTTTTGTTTATTAACCCCCTTTAATCGGCACGTTGTTCTTCCATCTCCCTTATACTACTTTGCAGTCTGCAGTCCACCTTCTTTGTGTGATTGATACTTTATTTTTTTATATCCCCATTTACACGGACTCTATTTCTGTCTAACTGATTGCTGTGTCACATTTTCTACTGTCATTGTATTATTCTCAGTGACAGTTATTCTCTTTTTTCCCCTTTGTGTTTCACTAAATATATGTTACACCCTGCAATATTTAATCCCTCATCTTGACTTTTTTTTCTTCTGAAGCCATGTCTCCATAATCCTTATTATAGATGGTTTCTTACAGTATATTGTTGCTTTTGGTTCCCCTTTGTTAATAAGTACACTGTGAATTGTTGGACAGACTCTTCAACACAGGGTTGCAACTAATCCTGTCACTTCCCATGTTTTCTCATGTTCTTTTTCGATAACTGTCTTTATCTCCATCCTTTGTCCTATATCCTGTTTTCTTTTACGCTTCCATAGATGGTTCACTGTTCAAGACTCTCATTTAGTGTTCCAATATTGAAAAATCCCTTACTTTTCTATACCCTTCAGTCCCACACTGCACACCTCACCTCTTATTGCCCTCTTCAGCCACAGTGCCTTGATTTGTATCCTGTCTCTCTCCTTGTTATGCCATGTGGAAAGAACAAAGAGACCAGTTGGACAGGATCGCTATCTGTAGGATGTCTATCTCAACCTCTCCAAAGTCTTATCTACCTCCCAAAGCCGCTTCTTCCATTTTCTGGACCTGTGCTATCCTCCAGGGTATTACTCTGTTCCAGATAAAGCTATCCCGAAATTCCCCTTCTTCCCTTTTTCCTGGTACGCCTCTTCCTCACATTCCAGCATAGTAACAGATCCAGAGCGATTGAAAGAGAGATGGTGCTTCAGAATTTTAGTTTAGTTTAGTTTATTGTCATATGTACCGAGGTCTCTCCCGAGATGCTGCCTGACCCGCTGAGTTACTCCAGCATTTTGTGAATAAATACCTTCGATTTGTACCAGCATCCGCAGTTATTTTCTTATACTACTTGAGGTACAGTGAAAAGCTTTTATTGTTTGCTAACCAGTCAGCGGAAAGACACTACATGATTACAATCAAGTCATCCAGATACACTGTAAAGGGAATAACGTGAATAACGTTTAGTTCAAGATAAAGCCAGTAAAGTCAGATCAAAGATGGTCTGAGGGTCTCCAATGAGGTAGATAGTAGTTCAGCACTGCTCTCTAGTTGTGGTAAGATGGTTCGGTTGCCTGACAACAGCTGGGAAGAAACTGTTCCTGAATTTGGAAGTGTGGAAATTTGGAAATTGAAGGCTATTATTGACCAATAATTTCTTCATAATTCCACAATTTCTGCCATATCATGTCCTACATTGTTGATGTGGTTATTAGAAGGTTTCATTAAAAGCAGTAAATTGGCTTTGCTGAAGAACATTTTTCTTTTACTCACCTTATTTGCTATCTCAAAATATAAACACTTCGGGTAATCCTTGGGGTGCTGTGTACAGTGCTGCTGCTCTGAAGCAGCATAACAAAATGGCGGCACTGCCCTAGCAGCTGCCGCTCACCTGCGGTCCATTTGTCTTTGTGTTTTTGTTGTTTTTTTTTGGTCTTAATTGTAGTTGTGATGTGGTGTTTTTGTGTTTGTGTACTATGTGTGTATGTGGGGGGGAGGGGGAAACTGTAACACTATAAATATGTGTCCCTTCAGAATGGAGACCCGACCTTTGTGTTCTGGGCCGTGTCTCCGTTCCTGCTGCGGCCTACCATCGGCCCAACTCCTGGAGCTGTCGGCCTCCAGGGCTCTGGTTCGCAGAGCCCGCGGATCGCACTTACCACCACCGGAGCCGGCCGTCTTCGGAGGCTGCGGGAGCGGCTGCGACTCGCCTTAGGCTCGGGCCGCGTGGATGCCGACATCGGGAGCTCCGGCAGCGGCAGCGTGTTCGCCCGCCCCGAATCGCGGGGCTTGGGGCGCGGACATTTCACCGTCCGGCGCGGCCTAGGATGGCCGCGGGATATTTCTCTGCTGGGCGGGGGCTTCAATGTCGGGAGCCACGACCGCCCCGACGTGCAGCAACAGCGGCAGCGACAGCGACAGCGTGTTCGCCCGCCCCGGATCGGACTTATCATCGGCGGAGCCGGCCGCCTTGGCCCGCTGTGGACCGTCCGGTGCGGCCTGCAACCACAACAACCTGGCTGCGGGCGAGGACAGCAGGAGAAGGGAAAGACATTGTGGCCTTCCATCACAGTGAGGAGAGAGAGGACTGGAGGAGACTCACTGTGATGGATGTTTCTTTGATGGATGTTTCTTTTTTGTGTGTTTTTGGGGTTGGGTGGTTCAAGTGCCTGTTTGATGTTTTTATTGTTGGACTGTGTTTTTGGGGGTTTTGGGGTGTGTGATTTGAATGCCTATTTAATGCTTCTATTGTTGGACTGTGTTTTGGGGGGTTTTTGGGGTTGGGTAATTTGGGTGCCTGTTTAGTGCTTTTATTGTTGGACTGTGGGTGATTGAATTAACATTTTGTTCAAGATGGCCGCGCCGTTGTGTTTGGCTGCCTGCCACTGTATGTTTCTTTTTTTTTTTTCCTAGTCAGATGTGCAGCACTTTGGTCAACGTGGGTTGTTTTTAAATGTGCTATACAAATAAATTGACTTGACTTGACTTGACTTGAAGCACTGGGGTCTAGAACATTGGCTTGTCAATTCTAGGCCACGATATTCAGTTCTGTAACCTTTCTGAACAGTCATTCAAGGTCAGTGATTATGCACTTCTGCTGTATTTGGGAGAGTTTGGGTTAGCTGTTGAGGCTTGTATAGTATTCACACTATCTCCCAAGGGTTGGACAGGAGATGCTTGATGGGATGATAAGTGGTCGGACTGGAATGTGGTGCAATCCATACACCATATCCATTGGGCTTTCATTTGCTTCTACTGAGGTTCTCACTGCCATCACGAAACAGATTCTCTGTCCTGCTGATAATTTCTTGTTATAATACATCTCAGAACAGATTGCTTACTTTAAGTGTCCAGTGCAGGCCATTGGAACTGTCAGAGCACAGATGGATTCCACTGGGGCTATTGGCCTGGGAGTGGTGACGACATTAAATTATTTATTTGTCAAATGGAATTGGAGGATAATGCTACCTCTCTATTGCTTTGAGCTACTAAAGGGCCTGTCCCACTAGGCGATTGTTTTGGCAACTGCCGGCGACTGTCAAAGTCGTAGCAGATCGCCAAAATTTTCTTTTACCCGACGACAATGACCACGACAATGCTGAGTCAGGTCGAGATTACACCGTCTTCGGAAACATCGCGAAATTCCCATGCTGTCAATGCTTCTCCGGCGTCCTAATTTTCGCTGAAATCACTGACAAGTCGGTAAGTACTTGAGAGTTTTGAACTATAACATCTTGTATGGGCTACTTGAAAATGAAGCTTCGCTGTAACAAGGCATAAACTGGATTGACTTCCAGTTTACTAATAGCTGTATTAAAAAAAAAAATTGGTTAAGTGGATTTTTGTGCGGAGTGTGGGCATTCTTTGAAAATGTACGGGAGATGCATATCTGGTTTCTGGGTTGCATATCTGGGTTGGGAGCCCACTTTAAATGTAATGGCTGATGGCCATAAACATCGCGAAAATTCCCACGCTTACCTGACCGTCAAACTGTCGCCTCCAATCTACCCGTCAAATGTCCTGACGGTAAATAAATTGGTTAAACACAAGCATTTTATGGTATTTTGAAATGACTTTACTTATTTTAATATTATGTGCTTGTAAATGCATCTAAGAGAACCTATCAAACCTGGGGACAGCATGCGACAGCGCCCGCGATAAGCAACGATACCTGGCGACAAGCCAGCTGTCGCCGAGAAATTTCACTCCGGATAATTTCTCAGCGACGTGCCGAGATCCACTATGATTCATGGAAGACTCCTCACGATCGTGCCCTCGCCACCCCGGCAAACTGTCGGCGACAACCTAGTCACCGGCAATCGCCTAAAGTGGGACAGTCCCTTTATTGTAATTGGTCCATGTTTCAAAAGCACGCGGGAGGGAATGGACCACAGCCCCAGCGGCAGCTCTGTCGACCTTGTTCTTTGGCATCAAGTGAACAGTGGAACATAAAGGTAGGCAGATCATGTTGTCAATAATGGTGTAATTCTGATTAATCACCAGCGCACTGCCATCTTGGAGGTTAATGTTTCACGTAGCTCCCTCTCCAAATCTCACGCGGATGGATTTGCAACCAACAGCTCCAGTATCCCCACATGCCTTATCTGAAGAGATTATCAACTACTTGCGGTTAGCTTGCCAATTGATTTTTACTGGCTGTTGTTACAATTTTACTGGAGTTTGGTGCTTACTGAAGTTCTTTAGAGTTGCTAAAGACTGCAGGGAATAGCGCACTAGGGTCTAAAGGACTTTGTCTTGATTTCAAAGGCGTCTGCATAAAATGGTTGCTCACAGATATGAGTAAGTATTCCCTTTGGAATACATCAATGTTCTGCTTTCAGCTCAGGCATTGCCTGATGTATCACACACTGTATCTCTGCTACTGGTTCTGCTTATCATTTCTACCACTCTCACACAGTCTTAAGTACTAATTCTATTGTATGATTTTAAAGTCACAGGTTGCAACAAAACACTCTTGTGAAGTACCTGAGTATAGTGTCACGTGCTGGAGCTGTTAGTTGTATTTATTCTTCAATAAAGAATTCAATTTGAAAATGATGAATCCGCACAATGATTGCAAGTTTCTTAAAAATAGAATAAGCAAAATGCAGTTTATGCAAAATGCAAAAAGACCACCCTTTGCTACCTCAGCTTTTGAAATCAGGCAGAAGTTTCCTCTCTTCTGTCCATCCCCTGGACTGCAGTGCATCGTCCAGAAGGCTCAAACTCTGGGAAGAGAGACTAGAGAAATCTCCGGAAGACACTCGCATGGCAATCGATCCTTCGGAGAAATTCCCACCTGGTTCCGACCGTCCGTGGATAACCTGGCGCAGTCTCAACAGACTCAACGGATCTGCCTACCTTTATGTTCCACTGTTCACTTGATGCCAAAGAACAAGGTCGACAGAGCTGCCGCCGGGGCTGTGTTCCATTCCCTCAACAGACAGGCACGGGGAGGACCAAATCGAACAACAAGCGGCACGGTGGCGCAGCAGTAGAGTTGCTGCCATTACAGCGAATGCAGCGCCAGACTCAGATTCGATCTTGACTACGGGCACCGTCTGTACGGAGTTTGTACATTCTCCCCGTGACCTGCGTGGGTTTTCTCCGAGATCTTCGGTTTCCTCCCACACTCCAAAGACGTACAGGTATGTAGGTTAATTGGCTGGGCAAATGTTTTTAAAAAATTGTCCCTAGGTTGTGTAGGATAGTGTTAATGTGTGGGGATCGTGGACCCGGTGGGCCGAAGGGCCTGTTTCCGCGCTGTATCTCTAAATCTAAAAAAAACCATGCTGAAGTGGGGATACACTGAAGATGCGGCAGACTGCGAGTGTGGACGGGGCCTCCAGACAATGGGACATCTCCTGAGCTGTGACCTGCTGCATGACACACGCACTGTAAAGGATCTTGCAGAGGCCAACCACATGGCACTAAAATTTGCTCGCTATTGGCAAGCAGCTGTGCGATGACACAAAATAATGATAAATAATAAGTTTAGAAATAAGAATGTTTCAGACATAGTGCTATTGTCCTCACAGGCAATAGCACCAGGGCTGACGGAGTTAGGAGGAAAAAGATGAACTCATGAGAGGAATATTAGGATTGTCATGCATTTAATATGAAGAGTTTCTATTCAAATTTTGAAGGGAGATAATGTGCTGGAAGAACTCAGCAGGTCAAGCAGTATCTGTGGAGGAATGTACAGACAAAGTTTCAGGTCGGGACCCTTCTTCACACTGAGAGGGGCAGTAGGGAGGAAGCTGACCCACTGAGTACCCCCAGTACTTTGTGTTTTGCTCAGGATTCCAGCATTTGCAGTGTCTTGTGTCTTAATTTTCAAACCACATGCTTAATGATGACTTATACTTTAGCACTGCGTTAATTTAATCAGGGCAATAATCATCCAGTGTCGTTTTATTGTTCATTTATTATTTAGAATCTTAAACATTATCAATATTCTTTAGTACAATTTTATGTATGTATAATTAATTTCCTCAATTCTTGGAGATCAAAATTCTAACATTGCTAGTATATATTAAAAAGAGGTAGCAAAGAGAATCAGGGAGTAATTAACAATAGCAGATAGAAAAATGGCAGCAATTCTAACTAGTTCTGTTGGATCATTTACCTGGTAGAAGTTCTGAAAACAATCTAAAGCTAGGGGCTGCAGGGAAAGGATAGTAAAAGCTTTTTTAGGTATGTAAAGAGGAAAAAAATAGTCAAGGCAAATGTGGGTCCCTTGAAGACAGAAGCGGGGGAATTTATTATGGGGTACAAGAAAATGGCAGATGAGTTGAACCGGTACTTTGGAACTATCGTCACTAAGAAAGCTACAAGCAATCTCACAGATGTTCTAGTGGCCAGAGATCCTAGGGTGACGGAGGAACTGAAGGAAATCCACGTTAGGCAGGAAATGGTGTTGGGTAGACTGATGGGACCAAAAGGATGATAAATCCCCAGGGCCTGATAGTCTGCATCCCAGTACTTAAGGAGGTGGCGCTAGAAATTGTGGACGCATTGGTGATCATTTTCCAATGTTCTATAGATTCAGGATTAGTTCCTGTGGATTGGAGGGTAGCTAATGTTGTCCCACTTTTTAAGAAAGGAGGGAGAGAGAAAACGGGAAATTATAGACCAGTTAGTCTGACATCAGCCGTGGGGAAGATGCTGGAGTCAATTATAAAAGACAAAATTGCGGAGCATTTGGATAGTAGTAACAGGATCGTTCCGAGTCAGCATGGATTTACGAAGGGGAAATCATACTTGACTAATCTTCTGGAATTCTTTGAGGATGTACCTAGGAAAATAGACAGGGGAGAGCCGGTGGATGTGGTGTACCTTGACTTTCAGAAAGCCTTTGCAAAGGTTCCCCATAGGAGATTAGTGGGCAAAATTAGAGCACATGGTATTGGAGGTAGGGTACTGACATGGATAGAAAATTGGTTGACAGACAGAAAGCATAGCGTGGGGATAAATAGGTCCCTTTCAGAATGGCAGGCAGTAACTAGTGGGGTACCGCAAGGCTCGGTGCTGGGACCGCAGCTATTTACAATATACATTAATGACTTGGATGAAGGGATTAAAAGTACCATTAGCAAATTTGCAGATGATACAAAGCTGGGTGGTAGTGTGAATTGTGAGGAAGATGCTATGAGGTTGCAGGGTGTCTTGGACAGGTTGTGTGAGTGGGCGGATGCATGGCAGATGCAGTTTAATGTGGATAAGTGTGAGGTTATCCACTTTGGTGGTAAGAATAGGAAGGCAGAGTATTATCTGAATGGTGTCAAGTTACGAAAAGGGGACGTACAACGAGATCAGGGTGTCCTGGTGCATCAGTCACTGAAAGGAAGCATGCCGGTACAGCAGGCAGTGAAGAAAGCCAATGGAATGTTGGCCTTCATGACAAGAGGAGTTGAGTATAGGAGCAAAGAGGTCCTTCTGCAGTTGTACAGGGCCCTAGTGAGACCGCACCTGGAGTACTGTGTGCAGTTTTGGTCTCCAAATTTGAGGAAGGATATTCTTGCTTTTGAGGGCGTGCAGCGTAGGTTTACTAGGTTAATTCCCGGAATGGCGGGACTGTCATATATTGAAAGACTGGAGCGACTAGGCTTGTATACACTGGAATTTAGAAGGATGAGAGGAGATCTTATCGAAACGTATAAGATTATTAAGGGGTTGGACACGTTAAAGGCAGGAAACATCTTCCCAATGTTGGGGGAGTCCATAACAAGGGGCCATAGTTTAAGAATAAGGGGTAGGCCATTTAGAACTGAGATGAGGAAAAACTTTTTCAGTCAGAGAGTTGTGAATCTGTGGAATTCTCTGCCTCAGATGGCAGTGGAGGCCAATTCTCTGAATGCATTCAAGAGAGAACTAGATAGAGCTCTTAAGGATAGCGGAGTCAGGGGGTATGGGGAGAAGGCAGGAACGGGGTACTGATTGAGAATGATCAGCCATGATCACATTGAATGGATGTGCCCTGGACCTAACGGTGTACAGTTATGAAGGGTTCAGACCTGAAAGCACACCTTTCCTTTTTCTCCAGGGATACCGCCTGACCCACTCAGTTACCCCAGCACTTTGTATCTATCTTCGGCCTGCATGTTTGATAGGGTACGCAGTCAAAACCAATTTCCCAGGGTGTAGATGTCAAAGACTAGAGGGCATAGCTTCAAGGTGAGATGGGCAAGGTTTAAAGGACAAATACAGGGCATGTTTATTCACACTGTGGGCACCTGGAATGTGCTGCCAGGGGTGTTAGTGGAGGCAGCTACGATAGTGGCATTTAGGAAGCATTTGGATAGACACATGGATACGCAGGAAATGGAGGGATATGGATAATGTGCAGGCAAAGTTGATTAGTTGAACCTGGCGACAGTTCAGCACAGACATTATTGGCCAAAATGCCTGCTGCTGTGCTGTTCTTCCTTCTATGTTCCAAATGGGGAGGCGGAGAAAGGTGGTGCAAATGCGAGCATTGATCAGCTGTAATCTTACTGAAAGTCGGGACAATCTCGAGGGTTGATTGCCCTCCTCGTGTGTCTATTCTGTTGTTATTATGCTCTTCTTGTTATTTTGATTCATTTCATTATACGGAGTTTCTGTATAACTGCGACTTTCCTCACTTGCGAGTTCCTGATTTCATTTTTGCTTCATCTCGTTCCCTTGAGTTCTATTTCAGTTTTTTTCGTAGCAAAGCCAGGGTTGTTGCATTTGTGGGATCTTTACTTCAAGACTGCTTTATAAATACCAGTGGGGGTTTTTTCAATTCAACCGATTTCCTTAGTCTGAAGTGCAGAGGATGCACGATGACACAAATCAGTGAACCGACATTTGGAATTGCTACTCACATGGAAATCACAAAACCTGGTTGTTTCCATAATGACAGTGAGAACCAATCGTGCCACCATAATTATAATAGCAACATTTGGGCCGATTCCCTCTCTCTCATCTGTTGGAGTATAGACCTCTCTAGCATTCTGTGTCCCAATAATAATCCTACCATTGCATTTGATGAGAAAATTGCATTGGCACACACATAGTCACTAGACACAGTGAGGACAGCACCTCACTCTCAAGTCATCTTTCAGCAAGTTAGACAATAGACAATAGACAATAGATGCAGGAGTAGGCAAACGTTAGGGCAAAAGGACCTCTTCTTATGCTGTACATTCTAAGATAACTGGAGTAGTGAAGTCTTCATAATTCAGAAGTCTAACATTGAAGGATTTTTTTTAGTTTGTTGTTAAAGAAAAATAGGTGGCAGTTGAGTGGAACCATCTAAAGTTAATCCGCAGGAAGGAACTGCAGATGCTGGTTTAAACCAAAGAGAGACACAAAAAGCTGAAGTAACTCAGCGGGTCAGACAGAATCACTGGAGAAAAGGAACAGGTGACATTTCGGGTCGATACCCTTCTTCAGACCTGTTCCTTATCTCCAGAGGTGTTGTCTGACCCGTCGAGTTTCTCCAGGATTTTGCTTCTATCTTCAATTTAAACCAGCATCTGCAGTTCCTTCCTGCACTCTCCATCCAGTTGGTGAGATCTCCTTGGATCCCATGCTGTCTAACACTCCAGATCAGCCTACCCTGTGCATCCTTATTAAGTGCCTTGCTCAAGTCCATTTACACATGTCTATGGCTTGGACCTCCAACATTTTTGATTAGGTCTTCAAAATACTCAGATTCTTAAGACACTATCTCCCACACACAAAACATAGAAACATAGAAAATAGGTGCAGGAGGAGGCCATTTGACCCTTCGAGCCGGCACTGCCATTTATTGTGATCATGGCTGATCATCCACATCAGTAACCCGTGCCTGCCTTCTCCCCATATCCCTTGATTCCACTAGCCCCTAGAGCTCTATCTAACTCTCTTTTAAATTCATCCAGTGAATTGGCCTCCACTGCCTTCAGTGACAGAGAATTCCACAAATTCACAACTCTGGCAGTGGAAGCCAATTCTCTGAATGCATTCAAGAGAGAGCTAGATAGAGCTCTTAAGGATAGCGGACTCGGGGGGGGGGTATGGGGAGAAGGCAGGAACGGTTTACTGATTGAGAATGATCAGCCATGATCGCATTGAATGGTGGTGTTAGCTCGAAGGACCGAATGGCCTACTCCTGCACCTAATGTCTATTGTTTATTGTCTAGTGTCTCTGGGTGAAAAACTTTCTTCTCACCTCAGTTTTAAATGGCCTCCTCTTTATTCTTAGACTGTGGCCCCTGGTTCTGGACTCCCCCAACACTGGGAACACCTTTCCTGCATCTAGCTTGTCCAGTCCTTTTATAATTTTATACGTCTCTATAAGATCCCCTCACATCCTTCTAAACTCCAGTGAATACAAGCCCAGTCTTTCCAATCTTTCCTCATATGACAGTCCCGCCATCCCGGGGATTAACCACACTGACTATCCCTAATCAGCTCTGATCAGTCTATCTTCCATCTAATGAGTGAACCTCTGTGAAGCTCTGGATGAATGGTTGGTTCCTCTGGCTGTTGGCCATCAGTTGTCCTGGCCCACATGCAACATTCTGATCTTCCCATGTTCTTTCCTTATGCTATGCACTCGGTTGCTGTAAATAGTCAAACTCTCTTCAGTGTCATATTATGGCGAATGCTGCTAACTACAATGTTTTTTGAGACTCCATAGTCGCAGAGAGATGCTGCACAGAAACAGGACCTTTGGCCCACCGAGTCTGTGCCAACAATTAACCACCCATCTACACTAATCCTACATTAATCTCACGTTTTATTCTCCCCACACTCTTCCTGACTCCCCCCGAGGTGTTACCACTCACCTACGCAACAAGTGATCATTTACAGTGACCAAGTAATCTGCCAATACCGCACTGTTTGGATTGCTGGAGGAAACCGAGGCTTCCAAAGGAAATCAATATGGTGACAGGGAGAACTCCACACAGATCGGTCAGGATTGAACCCAGATCTCTGGGGCAATGAGACAGTGGCTCCACCACAATGACTTGGATGAAGGGATTAAAAGTACCATTAGCAAATTTGCAGATGATACAAAGCTGGGTGGTAGTGTGAACTGTGAGGGAGATGCTATGAGGTTGCAGGGTGACTTGGACAGGTTGTGTGAGTGGGCGGATGCATGGCAGATGCAGTTTAATGTGGATAAGTGCGAGGTTATCCACTTTGATGGTAAGAATAGGAAGGCAGAGTATTATCTGAATGGTGTCAAGTTAGGAAAAGGGGACGTACAATGTGATCTGGGTGTCCTAGTGCATCAGTCACTGAAAAGAAGCATGCAGGTACAGCAGACAGTGAAGAAAGCCAATGGAATGTTGGCCTTCATAACAAGAGGATTTGAGTATAGGAGCAAAGAGGTCCTTCTGCAGTTGTACAGGGCCCTAGTGAGACCGCACCTGGAGTACTGTGTGCAGTTTTGGTCTCCAAATTTGAGGAAGGATATTCTTGCTATTGACGGTGTGCAGTGTAGGTTTACGAGGTTAATTCCCGGAATAACGGGACTGTCATTTGTTGAAAGACTGGAGCGACTAGGCTTGTATACACTGGAATTTAAAAGGATGAGAGGGGATCTTATCGAAACGTATAAGATTATTAAGGGGTTGGACACGTTAGAGGCAGGAAACATGTTCCCAATGTTGGGGGAGTCCAGAACCAGGGGCCACAGTTTAAGAATAAGGGGTAGGCCATTTAGAACGGAGATGAGGAAAAACTTTTTCAGTCAGAGAGTTGTGAATCTGTGGAATTCTCTGCCTCAGAAGGCAGTGGAGGCCAATTCTCAGAATGCATTCAAGAGGGAGCTAGATACAGCTCTTAAGGATAGCGGAGTCAGGGGGTATGGGGAGAAGGCAGGAACGGGGTACCGATTGTGGATGATCAGCCATGGTCCCATTGAATGACGGTGCTGGCTCGAAGGGCCGAATGGCCTCCTCCTGCACCTATTGTCTATTGTCTATTGTCTATACCATTGTGCTGCCCGGGCAGCAGGATGTAAGATTCCAGCAGAATTATTCAGACACCCAAATGGAACTCGAAATTGCTGCACTTTATGTTCATTCTTCTGGCAGCACCAGCCCATTATAATCAATTGCCCACAATCAATCATCTAGATTTATAGCTGAGACCTAAATAGTTAACTTCACTTGATTCTGATATCACAGCAGCATCTAGTATTATCTAGTATTAATAGAGTAAAGCACTGCTTATTAGCCAGAATTGCATAAGCAAGAACATTATCATTAATAACATGATTTGAATGCCACTATTCTTCCAAATTTCATGATTTCTAAACATATTATCTGGTCATTTATTTCAATATTGTTTGTGAGAACCACAATTCACATTTCCTGGATGAATAGTGTTCAAAAGGAACACGAAAGACCATTTGGGACTTTGTGAGAGGTGTTGTATATAATGCAGAGTCACGGGGCAGTCAGTAGAATGAAATGGTTCCATTTAAGAAAGTTGGTAGACAGTGGGAGTAAGGTGCTGTTATTATTGGTGGATGGAGGTGGGTCATGTCGCATAAGCATCTGAGATATGATTAGGAAAAAAAACTGCAGATGCTGATTTAAATCGAAGGTAGACACAAAATGCTGGAGTAACTCAGTGGGTCAGGCAGCATCTCTGGAGAGGAATGGGTGACGATTCGGGTCAAGACCCTTCTTCAGACTTCAGATGAGGAATAACCTTCGCTTTTTCACCCAGAGAGTTGTGCATCTGTGGAATTCTCTGCCACAGAAGGCAGTGGAAGCCAATTCACTGGATGTTTTCGAGAGTTAGATATAGCTCTTAGGGCTAAGGGAATCAAGGGATATGGGGAGAAAGCAGGAACGGGGTACTGATTTTGGATGATCAGCCAATGATCATATTGAATGGCGGTGCTGGCTCAAAGGGCCGAATGGCCTACTCCTGCACCTATTTTCTATGTTTCTATACCAATTACTATAGATTACACTGCAGGTTAGCAAGGCAATATAAAGCAAACCAAACACAAGATGGATGGATGTGAAAAGTAGCTAAGTTATCCTAAACCTGTATCACACCTTAATAAAACCACAATGATGTTCTGATGAAGGGTTTCGACCCAGAATATCAGCATCTGTCTTTTGCCTCTACAGATGCTATTTGACCTGCTGAATTCTGTTTTTGTTCCTCAATAAAACCCACGCCAGGAATACTGTGTAGAGTTCCGGATTCCATATCATAACATGGAATTAGATGCAATGGAAAAGGCACGGAGAACATTTACATGGATGACACTGGGTGTATGAGGTGTACATGCCAGGAATCGACGAATAGACTGGACCTCCTTTCTCCAAAGAAACGAAGGTGAAGGTGCAATCCAGTAGAGGGCTATAAAGGTGGTGAAAGAGCGGATAAAACAAGAAAAGTCCACTTGTGGGAAAGGGAATAACTGCAGGACATCAATGCAAGTTTCTCACCAAGAAAATAGGGAATTTAGAAGAAACTTTTTATATCCAGAGTGGTGGACTATGAAACTTGGTACCACAAGGAGCAAGGTTGAAGCAAATAACATCGATATGTTTAAAGGTGCTGTTCAGCCCGATAAGGGAGGATGATAGAGAGGTTAAGATGATAAAAGATGAGAGAAAAGCATAAACACAGGTAAGAACTGGTTAGGCCGAATGCCTCTCTGTCTCTCATGTAATTCTACGTCACGCTTTCAATAGATTTCATACGTGAAGGCCAAGGTTTGGACCAGAAATATACTTGAAGGTATTTATTCACAAAATGCTGGAGTAACTCAGCAGGTCAGGCAGCATCTCAGGAGAGAAGGAATGGGCGACGTTTCGGGTCGAGACCCTTCCTCAGTCTGAAAAACCTTCGATTTGTACCAGCATCTGCAGTTATTTTCTTACACTAAATATACTTGGATTAATTTCCACATTTTAAATTCCTGAGTAGGTCAGGTTATATTTGTTTATTAGAAATCATAGAATTAGGACTAAAGAGGACAAATGATTCTTAGATAATTTAATATGCAAATAATATATCTCTTCTTATGTACACACTAATATATTTGGGGGAAAACAATCATTGATGTGCAAGTGCCAAAGCTGTAAAATTATTATAATAAAATAAATATGTTAATATCATGAATAGCTGAATACCTCATTCATATTAATTTTCTATATATAATTGATGTAAGCCGATGGCCATATTTAAAGATATATTTGGTTCGTTTAAATTTATTTGATAGACTGAAATCATAAAACTGCTGTTAATTAAGTACTAATCAATATTCTTGCTCACTAAAGTTATAACATTCCTGCTTTGAAAGAGTAAAATATGTCATACTGGTCTTGAAAGGGAGTCTTTATGAAATATCTGGTTGAAAATGTTATTTGGATACAGCTTACATTAAAAGCCTGATTTCCATATACCACAAAATTGTAAGTAGGTTGGGCTGTGGCTCAATGCATTTCTGCACAGAGGTACAGATCAGGAGCTATTTAGAAAGGCAATCACACCATACAGTCAATCCTGCAGAATCATGGTCTGAAAGCTCTGCTAATTGACCACCCGATCAATAAGCAAACCAATCAGACTGCGGCACGGTGGCGCAGCGGTAGAGTTGCTGCCTTACAGCGAATGCAGCGCCGGAGACTCAGGTTCGATCCTGACTACGGGCGCCGTCTGTACAGAGTTTGTACGTTCTCCCCGTGGCCTGCCTGGGTTTTCTCCGTGATCTTCAGTTTCCTCCCACACTCCAAAGACGTACAGGTATATAGGTTAATTGGCTGGGCAAATGTAAAAATTGTCCCTAGTGGGTGTAGGATAGTGTTAATGTGCGGGGATCGCTGGGCGGCACGGGCCCGGTGGGCCGAAGGGCCTGTTTCTGCGCTGTATCTCTAAATCTAAAAAAAATCTAAAAAACCATGCACCTCAGATCAGGGAGCTGCACTGGGACCTGAGTTGCCACTAAAGCTCTAGGATCTAACATCACCTCAGAGCTTCAACGGGTGTCTAGCTATTTCTGCACTAAAGCTGGAGAACAGAAGCATCAGCAGCTTCATTCCACCCCCGTTCACAAACAGAGTTGAGAAGCACAGCTTCTGCTCAGTAGCACTGGCTCGATGGGTGTGGCTGATGTTGTCCTTTCTTGGGCTGACAGGTTAATTACTCCCCTCTTAGCCTCTGACCTGGTGTTCCTTTTGGTTCTTTACAGCCAGAAGACCCAGACTGTCCACATTGACGTGTAGACACCACAGTCTGCACATGGTTCACTGGGGTTCTTGAGTTGATCTAGCAACAGCGCAGCATGGTGGCGCAGCGGTGCAGTTGCTGCCCTACAATGCTTGCAGCGCTGTAGATCCGGGTTCGATCCTGATTACGGGCGCTGTCTGCACGGAGCTTGTACATTCTTCCCGTACCCTGCATGGGTTTTCTCCGAGATCTTCGGTGGGTCAAAGGGCCTGTTTCCACACTGTATCTCTAAACTAAACTATACTAAACTAAACAGCTTCTGCCGTGCCTTCAGTGATGAGGTAGAAACATAGAAACATAGAAAATAGGTGCAGGAGGAGGCCATTTGGCCCTTTGAGCCAGTACCACCATTCATTGTGATCATGGCTGATCATCCACAATCAGTAACCTGTGCCTGCCTTCTCCCCATATCCCTTGATTCCACTAGCCCCTAGAGCTCTATCTTTTAAATTCATCCAGTGAATTGGCCTCAACTGCACTCTGTGGCAGAGAATTCCACAAATTCACAACTCTCTGCATGAAAAATTCCTTCTCACCTCAGTTTTAAATGGCCTCCCCTTTATTCTTATACTGTGGCCCCTGGTTCTGGACTCCCCCAACATTGGGAACATTTTTCCTGCATCTAGCTTGTCCAGTCCTTTTATAATTTTATACGTCTCTATAAGATCCCCATCTCATCCTTCTAAACTCCAGTGAATACAAGCCCAGTCTTTCCAATCTTTCCTCATATGACAGTCCCTCCATCCCAGGGATTAACCATTTGAACCTATGCTGCACTGCCTCAATAGCAAGGACATTCTTCCTCAAATTAGGAGACCAAAACTGCACACAATACTCCAGATGTGGTCTCACCAGGGCCCTATACAACTGCAGAAGGACCTCTTTGCTCCTGCATCTAGTTTGTCCAGTCCTTTTATAATTTTACACATCTCCATAAGATAGGAATTTTTAGTTGCCTAGTTGCCTAGTTGCCTTTAGTCTATAAGATGGCAAACGTTATCTGGGCTGCAGTAACATGGAAAATCACTGGTGCTGAATGGAGCTTCCTTCTGTACTCTTGTGCCCTGCTGTAGTAAGCCATCCCAGTATTAGATATCAGTACCTTGTAACATCTGTCATCTTCTTCAGTCTGTGTAGGTCCATACTATTATGCTTGCAATGTTTAGCCACTGTGTGACAACCTCCGTGGTAACCCCACCAACACTATCAAAGGGATGTCATCTGATAAACCAGCCAAGCCTTTTTATCAATGTAACCGGTTAAATGAATAATGGAGGACCAATGAATGCAGTACATCAGAGTTTTGATAGACAAAATATCACAGTAAAGTTATTACAGATTTGAAGGCAACTCATTACTGTGAGAACAGAAATGGTTATAAATAAGAAAACAGAATGTAGACATAATTTGGGCTTTTAGGACTTAATTTAGCAGCAAGTTACCAAAGTTACTATGTAGGATCAACACTTGGCCATCGCCCATTTGCTGCCCATTTTAATAACAGTTGAAAGAATGGAGGATAACATATCCAGCTTTGCAATGGACCCAAGACAAAGTGGGAAATGAGCTTTGAGGAAGCAGCCAAGAATCCACAGAGTGATATGGATATGATAAATGATTGACCATCAAAGTGGTCAATGGAGGTAAATTACAGGAAAATATATTATTTTGGTGAAAATAGCAGAAAAGCAATATTTTGTAAATTATGTTAGAACCATAGAAACATAGAAAATAGGTGCAGGATTAAGCTGTTTGGCCCTTCGAGCCAGCACCGCCATTCATTGTGATCATGGCTGATCATCCACAATCAGTAACCCGTGCCTGCCTTCTCCCCATATCCCTTGATTCCACTAGCCCCTAGAGCTCTATCTAACTCTTTTAAATTCATCCAGTGATTTGGCCTCCACTGCCCTCTGTGGCAGTGAATTCCACAAATTCACAACTCTCTGGGTGAAAACGTTTCTTCTCACCTCAGTTTTAAATGGCCTACCCTGTATTCTTAGACTGTGGCCCCTGGTTCTGGACTTGTTAGTGCACAAACAAATCTAAATCTGCTTATTCATGAAGGACAGGAATTTAGCAGTTTGGAAGGCCCAGAGCATGTCAAGTTATATTGTAGAAGGTTTGGAGCACACAATAAAAATAATTCACTTCAGTTGTGCTGAGATTTAATGAAACCACACCGTTAATATTATGCACGGCTTTGGTCTCCATCCCAAGGAAAGATATTGATGCAGTGTGGATACATCAGATTGGCTCTCACAATGAGTGTAACTTGGCTGAGTTTGGCTATACTCACCAGAATTTGGAAGAAGCTTCTCTTTTAAACATTAGATACTGACAGAGATTAATAGAGCAGACACCAAAAGGCCTTTTCCTCCAGCTAAAGAATCAAGAATTAAGGGGCAGTTTCACATTTTTGGGCACCACTTTGGACTGACAGCAAGGGAAATATCTAGACAGTCAAAACTCTTTTCCCAGATGGGAATGACCAAGCCGAGAGGGCATAGCTATAAGCGAGAGGGGGAAAGTTTAATAGGGATGTGCATGGGCAAGTTGTTTTTTACACGGAGTGGAGGGGTAGAGGAACGCACTGCCAGGGATGGTGGTGGAGGCAGATACAATAGTGGCCTTTAAGAGGCTTTTGGATAGTCACATGGAAGTGCAGGGAATAGAGGGATCTGGATCATGTACAGGTGGCTGAGATCAGTTTATCTTCACATGATGTCCGGCACAAACATTGTGAGCCGAAGGGCCTGTGCTTTACTGTTCTATGTTCTATGTTAACTCAGAGTGATATGAATCTTTTGAACTCTTTAACCAGGGGGTTGTGGCAAATTACCCACTGAGTATATTCAGGGATGAGGAAAAGAGCCATAGATAGTCCTCCATAGGTCTGAACATGAAGGAAGACATGTTAGAGATCAGTTATCTCAATATCCTTGATCTTCTGAGGTGGGGGGCAGAAGGCATCCCAGATAGCTTGTGAAAATTCAATAGTAATCCTCATATCATATAATATCTACTCATCAAAACTGTGCCAGTAGAATGGAAGTTTGATCTGGTTCCTAATAATAAGCTGCAATATTATTACCTTGTCGGTTGCAATTCGGTTATTTTCTCTCTGTAAAAGCAGTCAAGGATGACTGCCCAGAAATTAAAAGGAGATTGTTTAGTGTGTTAAACAATTGACTCAAAATGAACCTCTTGGAAGAAAGAGAGAAAAGGAAGATTTGCATTGAGATTTGCCTTTCAAATCATCAGATGTGCAAACAGCTATGCAGTCAATTGAAGTACTTTTAATGTGCAGTCAACACTGAAATGTAAAATGAAATTGCACACTTCTGCAATCCTCTCTATGAAAATGTGCTTCCTGATTATATACTCAGTCAGGAGCATCCATTTTAAAACTGTGTCCATTTGTTCTTGATTTCTCTCTGGAAGAAAAGAAATAGAGTATGACGGCACTGGGCCTGTACTCACTGGAGTTTAGAAGGACTTTAGATTTTAGATTTAGATTTAGAGATACAGTGCAGAAACAGGCCCTTCAGCCCACTGGGTCCGCGCCGCCCAGCGATCCCCGCACACTGACACTATCCTACACCCACTAGGGACAATTTTTACATTTTGCCCAGCCAATTAACCTACAAACCTGTACGCCTTTGGAGTGTAGGAGGAAACCGAAGATCTCGGAGAAAACCCACGCAGGTCACGGGGAGAACGTACAAACTCCGTACACATGCCGCCCGTAGTCAGGAACGAACCTGAGTCTCCGGCGCTGCATTCGCCAAGGATGAAGGGGAACCTCATTGAAACTTACCGAATAGTGAAAGGCTTGGATAGAGTGGATGTGGAGAGGATGTTTCCACTAGTGGGAGAGTCTAGGACCAGAGGTCATAGCCTCAGATTTAAAGGACACTCCTTTAGGAAGGAGATGAGGAGGAATTTAGTCAGAGGGTGGTGAATCTGTGGAATTCTTTGCCACAGAAGCCTGTGGAGGCCAAGTCAATGGATATTTTTAAGGCAGAGATCGATAGATTCTTGATTGGTACGGTGTCAAGGGTTATGGGGAGAAGGCAGGAGAATGGGGTAAGGAGAGAGAGATAGATCAGCCACGATTGAATGACAGAGTAGACTTGACGGGCCGAATGGCCTATTTCTTCCCCTATCACTTACGACCTTATGACCTTATGAGGTTCATCTTTCTCTGCTAACTCATCCTTTCACTGTGCGCACTTCACTTACATTACTTTGCAAATATCTGAAATCAAAGAAATCCAAACCAAATTTATCGAATCTGTCCACATAAATTAGTCTTTAAGCCAAGACGAGAGGCCAACGAATGATTTTAGCAAAACTGAACTGCTCCCTTTGATAGTTCAACTGCCTGGAAATTCCTCCCAGTCACTTAGGGTAATTATGCAACAGAAAAGCATTTGTGTTCAACTTCACATCTTAAAATCTGATTCACTAACGTCAACATTGTGAAATGAGTGGGACCATGGATACTGTTATGCAGCAGTTTTAGCAATATCTACCAGGAATGAATTTCCGCGCAAATAAATCTTCCCTAAAGCTGAAGTGTACAAGCAGAATATAATATTCCCAATTGGCATTGATTGAGCTGACATATAAATCAAGCATCATTTAACCAGTCCCACTCTGCAACCCTCTCGAGATAAACTTTATTTATGTTCTTGGTGATGCTTCATGCTTCTGCATAGTAATTCATATGCATGCAGAGAAAACGGAATCTCCTAGGACCTAGATCCATAAGCAACAGCACTTGAAAATTGCGGGTCACGCAGCATCTATGGAGAAAAGGAATACGTGATGTTTCGGGTCAAGGCCCTTCATCGGATCCATCCACAAATTGTAGAAAAGTTGTGCTAATTTATCTCCAATCTCCTTCCTCCCAATCATGTCCAAATCCATGTTACAAGGTTACTTTTTTTGTGAATAATTGTGTTAAATGGTCCAGGGAAACACACACATAATGGACATAGATATTTCTTTATCCTCCACATCACTGACTTGCCCAAAGGTTTTAAGGAGTTAAGTAATCCATACTGTACATCATGTGTTTAGGAGCCATTTTGTGTTTATTAGTTACTAGACCAAGTGGACCCGTTGGGCCCAAACCTCTCCTGCATTGGTACAGCACCCTCTCCTCCCCCCTTCCCCTCCCCCCTTCCTCTCCCCCTCCACTCCATCCCCTTCAACCTCCCTTATCCTCCCTCCTCCCTCCCTCCCCCCTCCCTCCCTAGGAGATGATTTAAACTTTAAAATGTGAATAACTTTTAAAATATAACACCGATTTCAATGAAACTTCTTCCATTGGCACCAAAGGGACGAGGGTGAGTAACGTGGACCATAAATTGTCACGCTATCGTGTACCGTTTTGGCTGTAGTTCAGGAACAAACATAATAATAATAATAATAATAATAATAATAATAATAATAATATTCATTTATTGTCATTGCAACGAGTACAACAAAATTAAAAAATAGCCAATCCTGACGGTGCGTAAAAACATATATGCAATAAATGCAAAAACAAATAAATACAATTATATTAAGTACAAAAGTTTTAACAGTGTTGCCTAGTGCAGAAGGTAGTGTTCAGTTCTCGTATGGCCCTGGGGTAAAAACTGTTCTTAAGTCTGTTTGTTCGGGATTTGATCGACCTGAAACGTCGACCAGAGGGCAGATGAACAAACAGACGGTGGCCGGGGTGGGATGGATCTTTTATTATCTTGCCTGCTCTACTGAGGCAGCGTAGGCTGAACAGGTGCTCCAGGGAGGGCAGTGAGCAGCCGATGATCTTCTGGGCCGTCGTGATGACCCTCTGAAGGGCCTTCCTGTCCTTTTCTGAGCAGCTGGCATACCATGTGGTTATACAGTATGCCAGCACACTCTCGATGGAGCAGCGGTAGAAGGACATCATGAGCTTCTCCTGAGGGTTGGTTTTCCTGAGGATCCTCAGGAAGTGGAGTCTCTGCTGTGCCTTCTTCACTGTGGTGATGGTGTTGGTAGACCAGGTAAGATCCTCTGCGATGTGCGTACCCAGGAACCTGAAAGCGGGTACCCTTTCCACACATACAAACAAACGATAGTTTTAGTATATAGATTTTAGTATATTATTATATTACTTTGTATCCTGCTGTATTTTTGGACACTAAGAGGTTCATACTATGCTTACGTATGGACTGGGCAGAGCCAGATGAGCCAGAGAAGCTGCCAGCTCTGATGTAATGCTTCAGTACACAGAAAGAAGCAGCTGATAGAAGTTCAGCCAAAATAAGCTGCTGATATAAATCGGCTGAAGAGCCTACTGATAGAAGCTCAGTAAGAAATCTCTGTCGGAGATAAGACCTGGCAGTTTCGTATAAGGCACGAAGAACCACGGTAGGATATTAGATCCTTATCAAGCTAATCAATAACAAGTTGATGACAAGAGATTTGCCAATATGTTATATTGCAACTTCAAATAAACGACTAACTTCAAATGAAACATTGTGGAGATCTCTGTTGTTGATTGTTTGCGTATGAGAAAATATTGTTCCACCTATCCTACGTCAACGGCAGCTTGGAGTTTGATAAGCAAGACGAGAAGCTGGCCATAACAATGTGCATACATCATTACAAATAGATATCTTGGAAAAGGTAATGATACAGAGAAACATCAGTACCTCAACAAATCTAGCAATGGTGAATGTCAAAGTAAAACATGTACTAATAGGATGATAATTTATGCAAGCCAGGAGATTCAGCATGCTGAGTGTCCATACTAAGATAAATAAAGAACAGATATATTGGGCAACATCAAGATTGGAGCCAATCGTTCCACAGGGAATTTCCAGCTGCTCATTGCTTACCTTATCTTGGATTTCTGCACAAATTCTGCCAAAAACAGAAATCTAAGATGAGTCAGGGATCAGCTATTGGGCATCTGAACTCGTATACCACCTCAATCCATCAGCAGTGCATCAGCATGTTGATGAGAAAGCAAGCCCACATCTGGCCCTTCAGCTTTACACCAGGTCTGGTCCAAGTACACACTGTAGTGAACACTGTTTCAATTTATGCCGTAAGAGTGGTGTATAGTCTAAGATGGGTCTCCACCCGAAACATCACCCATTCCTTCTCTCCAAAGATGCTGCCTGTCCCGTTGAGTTCCTCCAGCATTCTGTGTCTATCTTCTGTATGGAAGTCAGAGTTAAATATAGTTCCACTGAATTATTTCGATGTCTTTTTGAAATAATGACTATGTTCTGTGGTCAATGGTGAATGGCCACTTTTCCCAGCAGATTTTCATAAACTACTGTGGTCAGAATGATATCGGGCTTGATATCCCTCTCTTTAAATGGGCTCAGAAATCTGCTAGGGATTATGAATATCACGTGTTCTCCTCCTACATAATTGTCAAGTAGTGCTTTATCTATGTTCCTATGCAATATACTCCAGATATTGGAGTAATCTTTTAACTGACAGTTACGGCAACATTTTTAAAGTCTTCTCAACAACCTCTCACTGCTTCTCCATGAGTCCTAATAGTCGGACTAAAAACAGATGTTTTATTAGAATTTTCTACCAATTTCTGAATGGACTTCTCATCAAACACCTTTCCATTTGAGTAGGAAGGAACTGCAGATGATGGTTTACAACAAAGATAGACCCAAAATGCTAGTATAACTCAGCGGGACAGGCAACATCGCTGGATAGAAGGGTCTCGACCCAAAACATCACCCATTCCTTCTCTCCAGAGATGCTGCCTGGCCCGCTGAGTTACTCCAGCATTTTGTGTTTACTTTTCCATTTCGTTTTTTTTTTAGTTTTAGTTTTAGAGATACAGCATGGAAACAGGCCCTTCGGCCCACCGAGTCCATGTTGACCAGCGATCACATTAACACTATCCCACACACACCAGGGACAATTTACGCATTCACCAAGCCAATTAACCCACAAACCTGTACGTCTTTGGAGTGTGGGAGGAAACCGTAGATATCAGAGAAAACCCACACAGACGCAGGGAGAACGTACAAACTCAGTACAGACAGTATCTGGAGTGGGGATCGAATCGGGCCTCTGGCACTGCAAGCACTGTAAGGCAGTAACTCTACCGCTGCATCACCACATTTGATGTGGTTTTTTTTTGCGAAAGATAGCTAACCAGAAAGAATCCTTGGCAATTTACTCAGTTGTTTGCTCAACTATTCTCCCAGACAGTCACTGTAATTTTGGCAGACATCCAGTGATAACACCTGTTCAGGCATCAAAGCACAGATTTGCTGCCAAAATGTTGGTGGCAGATTGGAAGATCGACCATCAATTAATCACTACATCACACTCTAATCTTACCCCCGATACTGTGTGCTCCCATATGTTGCAGCATCTCATATGAGACAATACTGAGGATTGTCATTGTATCTGCTTCGCTTAGCTGGCCAGTCAACTTAGTGTGATGAAAACATTAGCAATGTTTCTCCCATCCCACCTCCAACATGAGGCGGTTGCCAGATCTCCTGCTCCAATGCCTTCAGGCAGACGGTCCACCAGTGGTAATCCTCTCACAAAAATAGTTAGTCAGCAAATTAATTAAATGTGTGTCAGAAGAAAAACACCTCATGTGCATTAGCTAACATTTGCTGACTGGCCCAGATTTATATACTGTACACGGTTGTAATATATCCTTCATCATCCATTACCCACGCAAAAAAAAGTGAATATTATACTGCATGTTTGAGGTAATACTTTATGACATGCTGCAAGTCACTAAAAACTGTTCTGACAGCAATATGTCAGGGCCCTATAATTGAACATTTTGCCCGCCGATAGCTTATTCTTGTACCTACCACAGAACTCACTTGCTACACTTAAATTATTTTGTTCTTTCATCAATAAGAATAATCAATAAAAATGTTATTGCATTTTTATTGATTATTCTTATTGGTCTTATTGTTGAACTGCGGGTAATTTTTCATTTCACTGCACATTTATATGTATGTGACAAATAAATGACTATTGACTATTGACTATTGACCAAAACATATTACCTGAGAAAACTTAGTAACATCAGTGTTTGGCTACACTTCGTCTCAGTCATGCCATGTGTCTCATCCAGAATATAAATTTACAGAGAACAGAGCTGTGACCCACACTAGTCCATATTAGCCCAAATGCAGTCATTTCGATTAATTTCTGCTCCAGTTCTTGTAGCTTTGTAGATGACAGCATCTTTTCGAATTACTTTTTATTTCTGAGAGGAGTTCTAGATCATTGGTATTCTTGGGTTGAATACGTCTTCTAAGCTAATCAGCCTAACCATGTTCTCTAGTTATTGAGCTTCCCATAAATGTAACTAAGTGCTTCCATTCCCTTTGTTCACAAACTCCAGTCTGATGAAGGGTGTCGACCCAAAACATCACCCATTCCTTCTCTCCAGAGATGCTGCCTGGCCCGCTGAGTTACTCCGGCATTTTGTGTCTATCCTGTTAAAACGCCCATTCTGCAGAACACCACTCACACCAGTCTCACCTCAAAGCTAAAATTACCTAGCCAGACTCCACCCACTTCATCTACTCCGTCAACTGGCTATTGTTATCCCAATTCTCTTGCACTTCAATGACAAGAAATGTACACAGTACTCTAGATGTGGTCTAGATGTATTCTACACAGTTCTGTGCCTCAGCTGACAACAGCAAATCACACATATCCATTAATATTTTCTTATTACCAGGAACATAATCAATATAGGTATCCTCAATAAACTTTCTAAACATGAGACCGACAATTAAGTCCAAAGCGTGCATCACCAGACTCAGTAACAGCTTCTTCCCCTGTTATAAGGCTTCTGAATGGTCCTGCATTAGCTAGTGTACTGTCTGATTCTACCCCATTGCAGACATTGGGTCTTTGTCCACGGAACTGAAGTGCTACAATGGTGAGAACGATATTCTGCACTTTGTATCTTCCCCTTTGCTCAGCCTATTTACTGGGATAGAGTCGTACAGCATGGAAACAGGCCCTTCAGCCTAAATTGCTCATGCCAACCAAGATGCCCCAACTGCACCTCGTGTTGCCAACTGTCCCGTATTAGCTAGGACATCCTGTATTTTAGGCTAAATTGGTTTGTCCCGTACGGGACTGCCCTTGACCCGTATTAGGCCCGGGAGGAGGCGCTTTAGGTCCGGACGCTGTAGGCCCTGACACTGTAGGCCCCGACGCTGTAGGCCCTGACACTGTAGGCCCTGACGCTGTAGGCCCTGACACTGTAGGCCCCGACGCTGTAGGCCCTGACACTGTAGGCCCCGAAGCTGTAGGCCCGGACGCTGTAGGTCCGGACGCTGTAGGCCCTGACACTGTAGGCCCCAATGCTGTAGGACCCGACAGTTTAGGTCCAAACATTCTAGGTTTCCAACATTTTAGCTCCGGACAGTCTAGGTCCGGAGGCCCGGGCGCCGCCTAACGGAGGTTACATAGCAACCCGCCTCCCGGCCCAGGCAGCCGCCATTGTTGAAGTGGGAGCACGTGGCCGCTGACTGGGTGAGGTCACATGAGCCGCAGGGCGGTGACGTCACCTTGCCCCGAATTTGGGAGTGAGATAGTTGGCACCTCTATCTACACCAGACCCATCTGCGTTTCTCTGGCCCACATTCCTCTGAATTTTTCCTTTCCATGTACTTGTCCAAATATCTTTTAAGTGATGACAAAAGTACCTGCCTCAACTAACTCCTCTGGCAGAACGTTCTAAATATCCACCACGCTCTGTGTGAAAAGTCCTATTAAATCTTTCCCATTTCACCTTATACCTATGTCTTCTGGTTCTTGATCCCCCTACTGTACATTCACCACATCCACTCCCCTCATGGTCTTGTACACCTCCATGAGATCACCGCTCAGCCTCCTGTAAAGTAACATCCCAACTTCTATACTCAGTATGTTGACTGATGACGGCCTATGCCAGGATCGCGCCATTCACTGTGAAAGCCCTGCCCTAGCTTTTACTTTCCAAAACCCAACACCTCGCACTTCTCCGCATTAAACTCCATGACCCATTCCTTAACATTGCTGTAATTTTCTAAGATAACTATCTTCGTTCTCTGTGATACCATCAATTTTAGTGTCTTCTGCAAACTTACCAATCAAGTCTTGTACATTCTCATCCAAAACGTTGAAATAAACCACAAACAGCAATGGGCCCAGCAATGATCCCTGAGGATACTAGTCACAGGCCTCCAGTCTGAAAAACAACCTTCCATCATCACCCTCTGCTTCCTTCCGTGAAGCCAATTCTTTATTCAAAGGTAGATACAAAATGCTGGAGTAACTCAGCAGGTCAGGCAGCATCTCGGGGGAGAAGGAATGGGTGACGTTTCGGGTCGAGACCCTTCCTCAGACTGATGTCAGGGGGGCAGGACAAAGGAAGGATATAGGTGGAGACAGGAAGATAGAGGGAGATCTGGGAAGGGGGAGGGGAAGGGAGGGACAGAGGGATTATCTAAAGTTGGAGAAGTCGATGTTCACACCACTGGGCTGCAAGCTGCCCAGGTGAAATATGAAGTGCTGTTCCTCCAATTTCCAGTGGGCCTCACTATGGCACTGGAGGAGGCCCATGACGGAAAGGTCAGACTGGGAATGGGAGGGGGAGTTGAAGTGCTCGGCCACCGGGAGATCAGTTTTGTCAATGCGGACCGAGCGCAGGTGTTCAGCGAAGCGATCGCCGAGCCTGCGCTTGGTTTCGCCGATGTAAATGAGTTGACATCTAGAGCAGCGGATGCAATAGATGAGGTTGGAGGAGGTGCAGGTGAACCTTTGTCTCACCTGGAAAGACTGTTTGGGTCCTTGAATGGAGTTGAGGGGGGAGGTAAAGGGACAGGTGTTGCATCTCGTGCGGTTGCAGGGGAAAGTGCCCGGGGTTGGGGTGGTTTGGGTAGGAAGGGACGAGTGGACCAGGGAGTTACGGAGGGAACGGTCTCTGCGGAACGCAGAGAGGGGAGGGGATGGGAAGATATGGCCAGTGGTGGGGTCCCGTTGTAGGTGACGGAAATGTTGGTGGATGATATGTTGGATCCGCTGGCTGGTGGGGTGGAAGGTGAGAACGAGGGGGATTCTGTCCTTGTTGCGAGTGGGGGGAGGGGGAGCAAGAGCGGAGCTGCGGGATGTAGAAGAGACCCAAGTGAGAGCCTCATCTATAATATCATATCATATCATATATATACAGCCGGAAACAGGCCTTTTCGGCCCACCAAGTCCGTGCCGCCCAGCGATCCCCGTACATTAACACTATCCTATACCCACTAGGGACAATTTTTACATTTTACCCAGCCAATTAACCTACATACCTGGAGGAGGGGAAGCCCCATTTCCTGAAGAACGAGGACATCTCGGAAGCCCTAGTGTGAAACACCTCATCCCGGGCGCAGATGCGGCGTAGACGGAGGAATTGGGAGTAGGGGATAGACTTTTTGCAGGTGACCGGGTAGGAAGAAGTGTAGTCCAGATAGCTGTGCGAGTCAGTGGGTTTATAGTAAATGTCCGTCACTAGTCTGTCTCCTGTGATGGAGATGGTGAGGTCCAGAAACGTGAGGGAGATGTCGGAGATAGTCCAGGTATATTTAAGGGCAGGATGGAAATTGGAGGTGAAGTGTATGAAGTCAGTGAGTTCTGCATGGGTGCAAGAGGTAGCACCAATGCAGTCGTCGATGTAGCGGAGGTAGAGTTCGGGGATGGGGCCAGTGTACGTCTGGAACAGGGATTGTTCGACGTACCCGACAAAGAGGCAGGCGTAGCTAGGGCCCATGCAAGTGCCCATAGCTACGCCTCTGGTTTGGAGGAAGTGGGAGGAGTCAAAGGAGAAGTTGTTGAGGGTAAGAACCAGCTCTGCTAGGCGGAGGAGAGTGTTGGTCAATGGAGATTGGCTGGTTCTACGGTCAAGGAAGAAACGGAGGGCTTCGAGACCATCCTTGTGGGGGATGGAAGTGTAGAGTGACTGGACATCCATGGTGAAGATGAGGGAGTGGGGACCTGGGAACCGGAAGTTATCGAGGAGATGGAGAGCGTGTGAGGTGTCTTGGACGTAGGTGGGGAGGGATTTAACCAGGGGGGATAGGATGGAGTCGAGGTAGGTAGAGATAAGTTCGGTGGGTCAGTCACCATGTCTGGAGAGAAGGAATGGGTGACGTTTCGGGTTTCAATTTAGGCAGAGATGCTGCCTGACCCGCTGAGTTACTCAAGCATTTTGATGTCTCCCTTCGATTTAAACCAGCATCTGCAGTTTTCTTTCCTACAATTCTCTATTCAGTCGGCTAACTCTCCCTGGATCCCATGCAATCTAACCTTGCAGAGAAGCCAACCGTGCGGAAACTCATCAAATGCCTTGCTGAAAGCAAAACTCCTCCAGCGATACATTTAAACCCAGCTGCATATACCTGCCCCACACCTCCTTTTTCATGACCGGAGTCTCGATTTCTCTCGTCATCCAGGCTTCTTTACTTCCACCTGCCTTGCCCTTCACTCTAACAAGAACATGTATGCCCTGAACTTTTTCATCACAATTTTAAAAGCATCTCATTTTCTGGATACTTTTCTACCTGAAAACAACCCACTATAATCAACATCAGCAAGTTCCTGTCTAATACCATCAAAGTGTTGGACTGTGGGTGACGAAATCTCGTCCAAAAGACTTGTTTTTTGGATGACAATAAAGGTAATTCTGATTCTTCTGATTTTTGAAGTGGGCCTTGTCCCAGTGCAGAAATTTCCATAATTATTTTAAAGCTAATAGAACAGTGGTTGCTGGTCCCAAAAAACTCATCCAAGGACACTTCAGTCCCTTGCCCCTCTCACATTCCTTGGCAGATCAAGCAAGGCCCTTTGCAGGGCCTTCTCCATATTGCCTGAGGAAACATTTCTGAACACGTTTGAACAATTCCACCCCATTCAAGCTCTTTGCATTGTAACAGTCCTAGTTTATATTGGGAAAGTTGAAATCCCCTACTATGACAACTTTATTAGCCTTGCAATCTCCTGGCATATTTGTTCTTCTAATTCCTGTTGACTATTTGGGGGTTTGTAGTATACTCCCAACAGGGTGATTATCCCCTTTTTTATTTCCAGCTCTACCCATTTAGCCTCATTGGATGAACCATCAGTAATGTTATCTTAGGCTACTGCTGTGACATTCTCTTTATCAATAAATCAACCCCCTCCTCCTTTACCTCTGCCTCTATCTTTCCCGTAGCACAAGTACCCTGGAACATTAAGCTGCCAGTGCTGTCCTTTTTGTCAGTTTAATAATAATAATAATATAATAATAATATTCATTTATTGTCATTGCAACGAGTACAACGAAATTAAAAAAATAGCCAATCCTGACGGTGCGTACAAACATATATGCAATAAATGCAAAAACAAATAAATACATAAATACAATTATATTAAGTACAAGATTTTTTAACAGTGTTGCCCAGTGCAAAGGTAGTGTTCAGTTCTCGTATGGCCCTGGGGTAAAAACTGTTCTTAAGTCTGTTTGTTCGGGATTTGATCGACCTGAAACGTCGACCAGAGGGCAGATGAACAAACAGACGGTGGCCGGGGTGGGATGGATCTTTTATTATTTTGCCTGCTCTACTGAGGCAGCGTAGGCTGAACAGGTGCTCCAGGGAGGGCAGTGAGCAGCCGATGATCTTCTGGGCCGTCGTGATGACCCTCTGAAGGGCCTTCCTGTCCTTTTCTGAGCAGCTGGCGTACCATGTGGTTATACAGTATGCCAGCACACTCTCGATGGAGCAGCGATAGAAGGACAACATAGCAGCGATAGAAGGAGTTTAGTTTAGAGATACAGCGCGGAAACAGTGAGTCCGGGTTCGCACCGACCAGCGATCCCCGCACATTAACGCTATCCCACACACACTAGACACAATTTACATTTTATACCAAGCCAATTAACCTACATACCAGTACATTTTTGGAGTGTGGGAGGAAACCGAAGATCTCGGAGAAAACCCACGCAGGTCACGGGGAGAACGTACAAACTCCGTACAAACAGCACCCGTAGTCAGGATCGAACCCGGGTCTCCGGCGCTGTGAGGCAGCAACTCTACCGCTGCGCCACCGTGCTGCCCGGTTCTCTTTGCCAGGTTTCCGTAACGGCCACAACATCCCAGATGCTCGTACTTATTCATGCCCTGAGTTCATCCACCTTGTCCATCCAGCCTCTCACAGTAATGTAAATGCAATTCAATCCAACAGTCCTTCCTCACTCCCTGCCATGCTCCTGCCTATTCTGTCCACTGAACGTTCTTTCATCACCCTCCATACCGACTTCCATCTCCCCCCCTCCATTGGGTCACACCCCCAAGCCAATCTAGTCTAAACCCACCCGTGCAGCACCAGCAAACCTATTTACCAGGATATTGGTTCCCCTCCAGTTCAGGTGCAACCCATCCCTCTTTCACCAGTCGCCTCTGCCCTAAAAGAGATCACAATGGTCCAAAGATCTGAATCCCTGCCCCTAGCGTGCAGCGTAGGCTTACTTGGTTAATTCCCGGAATGGCGGGACTGTCATATGTTGAAAGACTGGAGCGACTAGGCTTGTATACACTGGAATTTAGAAGGATGAGAGGAGATCTTATCGAAACGTATAAGATTATTAAGGGGTTGCACACGTTAGAGGCAGGAAACATGTTCCCAATGTTGGGGGAGTCCAGAACAAGGGGCCACAGTTTAAGAATAAGGGGTTGGCCATTTAGAACGGAGATGAGGAAAAACTTTTCCAGTCAGAGAGTTGTTAATCTGTGGAATTCTCTGCCTCAGAAGGCAGTGGAGGCCAATTCTCTGAATGCATTCAAGAGAGAGCTGGATAGAGCTCTTAAGGATAGTGGAGTCAGGGGGTATGGGGAGAAGGCAGGAACGGGTACTGATTGAGAATGATCAGCCATGATCACATTGAATGGCGGTGCTGGCTCGAAGGGCCAAATGGCCTCCTCCTGCACCTATTGTCTATTGTCTATTGTCCCAACTCCTCAGCCGCACATTCATCTGACCTATCATCCTGCTCCTAACCTCACTAGCACGGGGACTGGGGAGTAATCTGGACATCACTACCCTAGTGGTCCTACATTTTCACCTTCCAACCTTCCCTACATTAATTTTGCAGGACCCATTCGCTTTTCCATTTGTGCCAACATGCACAAGGATTCTGACTGCTCACCCTCCCCTTGTGAATGGCATGCAGTCACTCCAAGATGAATCTAAACTAATTTTAGACTAATCTCTAAACTGAATCTATCTCTAAACTAAACTAAACTAAACATCATGGCCCCTGGCACCAGGGAGGCAACACACCATTCTAGAGTCCCCATTGCTGATCGTGCCAATCTCCTACCACCTCTTCTCTGCCCGACATTACCCTTCCCCACTGTGCCTCTGAGCCAGGCTCAGTGCCACACACCTGACTGCTTCTGCCGCGCACCCCTAACGTGCCATCCCCCTCAACAGCATCCATACTAGTTTTCAAGTGGAATGGCCACAGGGGTCAGCTGCGTTCTCTGTCTACTCCCATTCCCCGTGGCTGCTCGCCTACTCTTGTACCTTAGCCGTGACCACCTCGCTGTAACTCCTATCTATGAAGCTCTCATTGTCCCGGACAATCCTGAGGTCGTCCAGCTACAGCTCCAGTTCCCTGGCGTGGTCTGTGAGGAGCTGCCCCTGGACACAGTTCCCTCAGTTGTAGTCACCAGGGACACCTGCAGTTCCCCTGACTGCCCACATCCTGCAGGAGGAAGGTTGCACCAGTCTACCTGCCATTACCACCGCACTAAAACCACGAGGACAACAATCACACACAACAAACAGCGGACTGTACCTTATCTTCTGCACCCCATCAGCGGCCTCGCAGAAGCCTCTTGAGCCAACGTCTAAAGTATGGGTGGCACAGTGGCGCAGCGGTAGAGTTGCTACCTTACAGGGCTTGCAGCGCCGGTGACCCGGGTTCGATCCCGACTACGGGTGCTGTCTGTACGGAGTTTGTACGTTCTCCCCGTGATCTGCGTGGGTTTCCTCTGAGATCTTCGGTTTCCTCCCACACTCCAAAGACGTGCAGGTTTGTAGGTTAATTGGCTTGGTATATGTAAGGATTGTCCCTGTTGTGTGTAGGATAGTACTTATGTGCGGGGATCACTGGTCGGCGCGGACACGGTGGGCCGAAAGGGCCTGTTTCTGCGCTGCATCTCTCTAAACTAAACTAAACTAAACTAGAAGCCTTGATTGTATTGATGGATCTGATTACCTGATCTGATTCGATAGCATGCCAATTCAAGACAAGTCAAATCAAGTCAAGTCAAGTATATTTGTCACATACACATACAAGATGTGCAGTGAAATTAAAGTGGCAATCCCTGCGGATTGTGCAAAAAATACAATTACAGCATAAAAATTAAAATTAATACAGAATATTTTTTGTCGCTGGAGATATAATAATTAACAGTCCTGATGGCCTGTGGGAAGAAACTCCATCTTATCCTCTTCACAGCATGACAGCGGAGCGTTTGTCTGACCGTAGCAGCTGGAACAGTCCGTTGCTGGGGTGGTAGGGGTCCCCCATAATCTTGCTTTTAAAGCTTTTCATTGAGCCTCAGTACAGATGACAATAATAAATCTAAAACGAAACCAATAAAGTCAATGATAAGAGCATGTAAAACAGGGGCCGAGCACTAAGCTCTACGGTTCCCACTGTAGACAGCCTTCAGTCACAACCCAAGAAGCATTGCTGCCAAACACTGTGCCAATATTGAATCCAAATTGTCATTTGGCAGCACGGTGGCACAGCGGTAGAGTTTTGCTGCATAACAACGCCAGGGACCCGGATTCGATCCTGAGTACGGGTGCTGCCTGTAAGGAGTTTCTACGTTCTCCGCGTGACCTACGTAGGTTTTCTCCAAGATCATCGGTTTCCTTCCACACTCCAAAGTCATACACGTGTGAAGGTTATTTGGCTTGGTATAAATGTAAATTGTCCCAAGTGTGTGTAGGATAGTGTAAGTGTGCGGGAATCGCTGGTCGGGGCACACCCGGTGGGCCGAAGGGCCTGTTTCCGTGCTGTATCTCTAAGCTAAACTAAACTAAACACAACTATTTCCCTTTAAATTCCCTGGGTTTCAACATTCCTGATCAGACTGCAATGTGGAATTTCACCAAATGCATGCATTAGATCCACAGTCTCAATCAAATCTGCCACCCTCTGCTAACTCTACTTGTTTGCTCATCCCAAATCTCCAAGTAAATTTGAGTCGTCCATGTTGTGTTCTTTAAAAAGATACAGTGAGTCCGACTGTGTTTTTACGCGAGTGTTTATTCAACCGCACATCTGCTCCGCCGGGCTCCTCCCTGTCGCCCTCTGATGACCCCTCTACCAATAGATCTGTGTAGTCTTAAAGGCACATTGCAATAACACCACAGTCCATAACTGTCCATTCTGTCTGTGACAACTTCTTACCTACTTCGGAAATTCCATTCGAAATTACAATTATTGCCATTGATATCAACCTCTTTATTTTCAATTGTCTAAGCAACTAATAATTCACTGGAACACTTCATGGTGAATATTACAAATATACGCATCCATGATTAATCTCCTGCTAAGTACCTTTGAGGTAATGTGAATGGCAACATTTTCCTTACTTTAATCCGCCAACTATAACACAAATGGGGAGAATTTTAATAAATCTGGCTTGGTTGTCTTAAAGAAATGTTGATACGGATTTATTGCTTATGTTGAGGAATTGTTTTCCTTGATTGCTATAATTCTTTTTTCAATGAGAATGCACCATGGTTTTCAAAGTTAACAGAGGTATTTCCTTAGTATTTTATGGTAGAATCGACTCGATAAATAGCTAGAGTACATTATAGGTTGTCAGCCTTCTATTTAGTTTCCGTTCCTGTGTAAAGCACCACTTCACTCTGTTCTTTGAAAGCCTATTACATTTATAATCCTGTAACTAACTGAACATTTTAATTTAGTGTCCAGTTAAGCAATTCAAATGTCTGATATCAAAGATCTGACTCCGTCCTGGGGGCGGAGTTGGATTCATGGGAGATGGTCTTTGAGGCAAGGATGCTCCTCAAACTGCAGAGCATCCTGGACAATACAGCTCACCCCCTCCATGACACACTGGTCAACCTGAGGAGCACCTTCAGCAACAGACTGGTCCCACCAAGATGCAGCACAGAACGCCACAGGAGATCCTTCTTCCCTGTGGCTATCAAACTGTACAACTCCTCCCCCTTCTGTCGTGGGATAGACTGAGACTGACTCCCCTCCCCTCCCCCCCCCCCCCCCCCCCCACACTCCCCCCTTCCCAAATCTTTGCACATCCCCCAAGCCTTTCCACTTGTCACTTTAATTTCATGTTTCATGTATCTTGTGTTTTTATGACTGTTGGCAGATCAATTTCCCTCCTGGGATAAATAAAGTTCTATCGTATCGTATGTTATCATATCGTATCGTATCTCAACAGTATAATAATCTGGGCATTTTCAGCAGCGAAGAGAGTATTGGAGAGCAAAAAACGGATGGAGTTTGAGGACCAAAGGTTCAACCAAGATACACCTTGTGTTTGGATCGGGCCTGAATATTGAACTGGTCATTGAAGACCACTGATGGATATTTTTGTTCGCTCAGAAGGAAGAGAGGCGTATGAGAGGGGAGAGGGAAGTTCACGTATTATACTTCATCACCAGCAGTGGACGGCACTTTGGCACAGAGTGTAGAGCTGGTGCCTCACAGCGCCAGAGACCCGGGTTTGATCCTGACCCTGGGGACCCTGGGGGAGTTTTCACATTTTCCCTGTGACCGCGTGGGTTTCCTCTGAGTTTCTTCCCACATCCCAAAGACATGCGGGTTTGCAGGCTTCTGTAACTTTCCCCGGTGTGGGACGAATAAATGAATATATCAATTGGCTTCTGTAAATTGCCCCTGGTGTGTAGGGCGTGGAGGCGAAAGTTAGATGTCACAGAACTAGAGTGAACAGGTGATCGATGGCTGGCGTGGACTCTGTGGGCAGAAGGGACTGCTGTGCCCATAAACCAAAGTGTAAAATACCTAAAGCTAATTTGTAAATGTTGGTTTATTGAATCCGTGGTGTGGTGAGTTGTGAATCTTTGGTTTGTAATGTGAATGTGCTACCTGCCTGATGTGTTGGAGGCTTTCAGCTCAAAATATTGGTGCAGTACTATTACATTTCATCTAGACTATAGATTTTCTGAACCACAATGAGGTGTAGTTCAGAAAATCACAGCCCAACAATTTCAATTTTCTGTCATTGACTTCAATGGATGGAAAATCGCTGAATGAAAGCTCGCAGTTTTCCATTGCGTATTCCCAGCACACAGCTCAGAAGGCTCTGACGAGAACTAGAATCATATAAATTAATATGTCCAAGTCATGTAATTATGAAACAATTTATTTTCTATATATCTTACATATCTTAGAACATGTAAAGATTAACAGCGGGTAATGGAAAAACACTCAATCACCCCTCAGACGTTCTTATTCATAATCATGTTTATTTACTGGATATGATATGTTCGCTCCAATCTATTACCTATTACCCGGTATTTGAAATTAAATATTATTTTTAAATAGCCCAAAGCTAATTCATTATCCAACAATGTAGTCTGTGGCCTTACTGTCACGGATTCAAAACAAGATTAATCAGTTGGAGATTTAAGGTAAAATATGAATAGCTGATAATTGCCTTTAAAAATAGATCATTTTAATGCAAAGGTGAGTAAGGTTAATATGAAAATTGAATTCAATTAACAGCCAAAGTGGATGTAAACATTTATAAAGATTAATGGAAGTCTTTTACTGAAGTGTTGTGTTTGTGGTATTGAGGATAATGCCAAGTATTCAGGATCGATACGTTCATACTATGAATGACACTCCTCATTATGAACTGGGGCCTGCAATGTCTAATCAATCTTATCTTCCTTGGCTCATTGTTCTGTTGGTCTTCCCGAGCATCGTCACAGAACATTCAGCACAGACTCATTCCTTTTCTAAACTTTCACAATGACTGCAGTTATTTTTTTTGATATTCATGTCTGTACACCTGCAGATTCTGATTAATTGTGATTCCACTTTGCACGGTGATCAAAGTGGGTGCCTTTATAACAGCTGGTCAGCAAGCACAACAGATTGCAACAGATTGCTGCAGATACAAAAACATTACCACGGGTTTATCAAACGTAGTTCCATTGTGCAGAAACTAGCGAATGAAGCTCTGAGAGTGAAACTGGGGCAAATGGGACTAGCTTTATCGGGGCATCTGGGTCTGCATAGATGAGCCGGGCCGAGTGGCCTGTTTGCATACTGCATGGCTCTGAGTCTATGGGTAAAGGAGAAGCATTGAATACAATAACCTTCATTAATCATCAGAAAATAATATCAAATTGCCGGAATTAAATGAGGTTCTTGCCTTGCTTGTGCCATTTCATTGAATTGATTTGAATGTCCCATCAACTTTAGCGAACTGGCTTTAATTGTCCTGATGTATTCTGGGCCACATTGAATTCCTTGGTTTTCCAGACTGCAGAACAGAACTGTCTATTCTGTTTTGTCATGGTTACATTCATTATTTTAAATGTCTCCGGTGTCCATACTTCCCTGCCTCTGCCAATTGCTCAAAGTACTCCGATTAGCTTTGCTGTCTTCATAGTCTTGACTACACTGACAGCCTTGAAGTTATTGAGTGTGCTGTTCACATTGACTCTCGTAGCCGGTTTGATTTGATTGACTATCAGTATGACTTAACTGTCTGAGAAGTATTGACCACCTTGATATTATTCTTTGTCTTGTCGTATGGCCTATTTTGACCGCAATCACCAACCAACCTTATTTAATCTGACAGCCCCATCATTTCGTGGTCTTAACTGCACGTTATCTTATTGATATTGGCTTCAGTGGTTGTCGTTGCTACATTGATTCTCTTGATCAGCCCACCTATCCCAGCTATCCTGACAGCATCTTACCATGACTGCATTGATGGTACGAGATGACCTCACCGTATGACTGCCTTAATTGACTGTCTCTATGTCTTACTCTCCCGGTGGCTCCATGAAAGAGTACAGCATGTTGCAAATAAGAAGTGACAACAGGGGAAAAATTCACAGAATGAAAGACTGTAGGAGACTCTGTTAAGCAATTATATTTCCCTAATTGCATTTGTCAATTCCTGGTCAAAAAACACTCTTGACATTTTAGAGATACAGCACGGAAACAGGTCCTTCAGCCCACCAAGTCTGTACCAACCAGCGATCCCCGCACACTAACACTAGTCCTGCACACACTGGGGCCAATTTACATTTATACCAAGCCAATTAACCTACAAACCTGTATGTCTTTGGAGTGTGGGAGGCAACCGAAGATCTTGGCGAAAACCCACGCAGGTCACGGGGAGAACGTACAAACTCCGTACAGACAAGCACCTGTAGTAGTCAGGATCGAACCTGGTGCTTTAAGACAGTAGCTCTACTGCTACACCACCCCTTTATTTCTGTCTCAGTGACTTTGTTGTGCAGCAGGGTCATCACGGTGAGATCTAGCTCACTGCCGGGGGTTGTCATCCTGCGTGGCTGAACTTTCCTGTGTTGGGTGAAGAATGACTGCCGCTCAACGGCCTTGAGTTGGGCATCCAATTACAAATACCAACCAGGTCAAAGAGTCATAGAGCCATAAAGAATGGAAACAGGTCATTCAGCCCACCTTGCCCACACCAGCCAACATGTCCAGCCAACATGTCCAGCCAACATGTCCAGCCAACACGGCTCGAAGGGCCGAATGGCCTACTCCTGCACCTATTTTCTATTTTCTATGTCCCGTCTACACTCGTCCCACCTGCCTGCAATTGGCCCATATCCCTAACAGCGCCGGAGGTCCGGGTTCGAATCTGACTATGGGTGCTGCTGTACGGAGTTTGTACACATACTCCTCGTGGGTTTTCTCCGAGATCATCGGTTTCCACCCACACTCCAAATACGTACAGGTTTGTAGGTTAATTGGCTTGGTGTATGGGTCAATTGTCCCTAGTGTGTGTAGGACAGTGTTAATGTGCGGGGATCGCTGGTCGGCGCGGACTCGGTGGGCCAAAGGGCCCGTTTCCGCGCTGTATCTCTGAACAAAAAACTAAACAAATTTTCCCCACTTTAACCCGCTTAATTATACAGACTCTCTGCTGAGCAAGATGCATGCAATGGCTGCATTTGTTTATTGCCACACTTGAGATACAGGACATGGTCATAATTAGGTTTAGGTTTATTATTGTCATCTGTACCGAGGGGCAGTGAAAAGCTTTTTTTGCATGCTATCCAAACAGATCAGGTATATCAGATATAAATACAATCAAGTCAAACGTACCACAAATAGACCAAAGGGGAAGATACACAGAGCAGAATATACTGTAGTTCTCAGCAATGGAGCCTATCAGTTCCATAGACATAGTCCAATGTCCACAATGGGGTAGAGGTGAATGGGTGTACCCTAGCTTCTAGAAGGTCCCTTCAGACGCCTGATAGCTGAGAGGATGTAGCTGTTCCTGAGTCTGGTTGTGCACACTTTCAATCTTATGTACCTTCTGCCGGACAGGAACAGGTCGCAGAAGGAATGGTGGGACAAGTCTTTGATTATGTTGACTGCTGTTCCGAGGCAGAATTAAGTGTTGATGGAGTCAATGGTGGGATGTCTGGTCTGTGCGATGGACAAACTACATCTACAGCTCTGCAATTTCTTGCGGTTTTGGAAAGAGCTGTTCCCAAACCGAGCTGTTATGCCTCCTGAGTGTGTGCTTTCTCCGGTGCTTCTGTAGATGTGTGGAAAAGTCATTGGAGGCCTCAGTCTCCTCAGCATGTGGGAGGTATTGGTGTTAGGCACAAAAAGCTGGAGTTACTCAGCGGGACCAGGCAGCATCGCTGTAGAGCAGGAATGGGTGACGTTTTGGGTCGAGACCCTTCTTCAGACTGAGAGTCATGGGAGGGGAAGACTGGAGATGTGAAAGGGTAAGGTGTGAAAATGACAGATCAAAGCAGATGTTGATCAAGGAAATGTAGAATGGTTCATTAATAGCTGAGGGGAAGGTGACAACGAGGCAGACAACGGAGAGAGAGGGGATGCAAGATGATATGGGTGTGCCTTTTTGGCTCTCTATTTGTTAACAGTACTAAAAAGGAAATGCACAGCCTATCCTTAAACATGAAACACTGTAATAAAGCATAGGAAACGATAACAAATCAGCACTTCTGCACTTGCACTGCAAGGGCCTGCAAAGCTACGGATGGAGATTTGTCTTCTATGAAAGTGTTGTTTGCAATTAACAGTCTACGAAGTCTTCCACATACAGACATTTAAAAACCTTTAAGATTGGAGAAATATTCTAAAATATTAAATAGCCAATTAAAATACATAATACACCTATAATAATTAAAAGCATTAAATGAAAACAAATTAAAGGTAATGTTCCCGTTCCCCTTCTTAGATCGGGAATCTCAGCGAGAGGGAGCACTACTGCAGCCGATCAGAACCCGTAGACAAAAGAATTCCCCCATGCTTCACCCCGAAAATTACAGCAGGGACATAGTCTGAATAAATGGGGTTCTATTCGGATCCACCAGGCCACAGTGGCGCAGCGGTAGAGTTGCTGCCTTACAGCGCTTGCAGCACCGGAGACCCGGGTTCGATCCCGACTATGGGTGCTGTCTGTACGGAGTTTGTATGTTCTCCCCGTGACCTGCGTGGGTTTTCTCCGAGATCTTCGGTTTCCTCCCACACTCCAAAGACGTACAGGTTTGTAGGTTAATTGGCTTGGTGTATGTGTAAAAAAACTGTCCCTCGTGCGTGTAGGATAGTGTTAATGTGTGGGGCATTGCTGGTCGGTGCGGACCCGGTGGGCCGAAGGGCCTGGTTGTGCACTGTATCTCTAAACTAAACTAAGCCAGCCACAGATCGCAGGATTTCGCTCACTATCTTTCTTGGGAATTTGTTTCAAACTACTTTCAAACAGGTTTGTGCCTGATATCCTCACCTTTGAGACTTTGGGTGATGATGACAAATGTCCTTGCCAACAAATGCAACCCAAATCCTAAATCACTGAAGTCGGTGGGCTATTGCTTTGCTGGTGATGATAGCTCTCTGGGATAGCAGGAATAATAAGTCGAAGTGGGACACCATGAACGAATAACACAAATTAAAGCTGAACAATTGTAACTTTTTACAGCAATTCTTCATTTCACCTTTCAAACAAATAAATAGCATGATATTATTACTCACTAATTGCTGAATACCTAATATAATTTCAAAATAAATTTAATCATAGGCTTAAAGAATTGGACACTCATTTAAAGCCATGGTGAATTGGAAAGCATATGTGAGTGAAATTAGTTTCTGTGGAATAGAAAATTAGATATGCTGCCAATTTCTTCTAAACCTGTTTTTCCTACCGCTGAAGATTGATTTTGTAATCAAAATGTAGCAGGCTTCATCACTTCAATTAAATTTTGTAAATTTTGCATACGTCAACTGATTCTTCCATATTTTCAACTTTTTACATGTATGTTTGCTAGATTGCGCAGAACTCATTAATAAGCTTTTCAGATTAGACCTCTCTGCTTATTACGATGTTTTGTTTCACTGTCAAGGTTATCTGCAAATAAAAAATGGAATCCAAAAGCAGCATAAAGCTCTAAAGCAGCTTCAGGGGCTGACTTTTCATTTCAGTATGTAATTCTTCTGTGCAATGGGGCAGTAAATATGCATCTCTATTGACTCCTTGTATTAAAATAGTTATATGCTGAGTAAACTAAAATCTTTAAGGGATAATTTAATGATTTTCTAGAGTGGCATCAAAATTGTGTGGAAGTGCTGAAGTAGTCACATTTACTACTTAGACCATTCGGCCCACCCATGCTGGCATTTCTGCAATGCCCAAGCCTCCTCCCATCCTCATCCACCTCTTTAGCCTAACTTGCAATCCCCCTTCATGCTGAAAGTCTCCCCTTAAATGCAGCTGTGCAACATATCTCACCTACTTTGTGCCAGAATAAATTCCACATACTGAATAGCTTCTGGAAAAGTAAGGTTTTTTTCTGAATTCTCTTAATTTTTTACTTGTCTACCTTATACTAACGTTTTTCTTTCATCAGGTCATAAGTGATAGGAGTAGAATTAGGCCATTCGGCCCATCAAGTCTACTCTGCCATTCGATCATGGCTGATCTATCCCTCCTAACCCCATTCTCCTGCCTTCTCCCCACAATCTCTGATACCCATACTAATCAAGAATCTATCTAATTTTGCCTTAAAAATATCAACTGACTTGGCCTCCACAGCCTTTCTCTACAATGGAAGTGATTGCCTAGATCTTCCACTGAGCCCTCAATGGTCAAGATGGGTCTCCTGTCGGGAAGTGATGATTGGTTCTGTCGTGGAGCTATTTCATGAAGATTCACTTTGACCATGATTGCAACGAATGCACTTGACCATGTGCTGCCCAGTTCTTCACTACCTCTTGGGGTACAGGTACAGCATTTTTTTTGATGAGGGAGCAAGGCCAACATTAGGTGGCGAGGTGGGAAGATCGGAACCACACAAGGTTAAGCAAGGAAAAATCAGAAAGCAGGAACAACACATCAGGTGGACGGGTGTGAGAAAGCAGAGATAGCATGAAACTGGGATTTAGCAAGGTCAAGGCTTTGTGTGACACAAAGTCAGGGTGGAGCAGGGAGTTCGGGGAGAAGGGTCGCCAAAGGTTGGGAAGGGATGGGGGAATTGGCAGTACATTTCCTGTAGGCGAGGAAGAGATACTTACATACCTGAGGTCAGGGTTGAGACTGGCCGGGGAAGGATTGGAGTCAGGACTGAAGACTCTCAGATAAATTGGGTCAAAGCAGACATCCTGGGTGTGCCCAATAATGGACAACCCCAGCAAAATGTGCATATGGAGCCTTGCATTGGTGAAACCATGGGTGACGGATCTGCTCAGATCACAATAGTTATGCAAACAAAGTTGTGCAATCTTCTAGTCCAGGTGTATTCTATTCTGTAAATAGATCTATTGTGTAAATAGACCTTGAAGCAGATCTAACCAATAATGCCATATCTGCTTTCCCCCAGGCAGAAACAGATCTACAGCTAGCCTGTAGACAAAGGATAGCCTCCAAAGAAATCGAAAACATATCTAAGGATATGTGAGCAAGAGAGGTTGTGTGCTAGACACAAGGAAAGTTGCAGCCTGCTCTCATCCAAATACTTTCCTTCTTGAAATCCATTTTATGCCACTAGCACACAACAAATGGGACTTGAAAATGGGTCCAAACTGGCCACTCTGTATAGTGTCTCAGTGTATGACTGCTGTACAGTTGTACTGTACCTGAAATGTTTATCTAAGATGTATCTCAGTGCTTATGTATAGTGATACAAAAATGAATTTCACTGTACCTCTCGGTACATGTAACAAACAAAGTGCCTTACCATACCAAACAGCTGGGCAGATGTCCAGGTACTCCACAGTTTCACCTGCTGACTACTGTTACAAACTCTCTTTCAGTCCATTTTAGGCAGAGGAGAAGTAGCAGTATTTAAACCATCAGTTAGAATCACTTTGATCCTGCACTGATAGACAGTAATTGATTAATAGACACCCCGAAGGCTGCTTTAATAGCTTCATTATGAGATTGGATTTCTGATTGAAACAAAAGATGATTTAACATTTGATACCAAATATATAATACAAAAGCCAAAGGCAGTGGAGAAATGATAGGACACAGTGAAATGGTTGTGAATGAACAGTGAATTTTAATTTTTGCTCAGAGTGCAATGTTGGGTTAGTATTACCTGAGTAATAACGTTTCTGAGATATTATTATTGAAAGTTGAAAAGAGGAAAGTGAGAGATTACATAAAAAGTTTCCAACAGATATATTAAAAATTAGGTTCATAAAAGAAAATCACTAATATTACCAGACTGATTTTAATATATGCCAGTTTAAATAAATCTTGAAAGTGTTGACTTCATTAAAAAGATTGCCATACGGCAGGATCAACTTCAATCGTCGAAGGGATTTGTTTACTCTAGGGCAGCATGGTGGCGCAGCGGTAGAGTTGCTGCCTTACAACGCTTTCAGCGTCAGAGACCCGGGTTCGATACTGACTGTGGGTGCTGTCTGTGTGGAGTTTGTACGTTCTCCACCTGACCGCGTGGGTTTTCTCCAAGTTCTTCGGTTTCCTCCCACACTACAAAGGCGTACAGGTTTGAAGGTTAATTGGCTTTGTACAAATGTAAAATTGTCCCTAGTGTGTGTAGGATAGTGCTAATATGCGGGGATCGCTGGTCGTCGTGGACTCGGTGGGCCGAAGGACCTGTTTCCGCGCTGTATCTCAAAGGTAAACTAAACTGAACAAAATGGTATTTGCTTTCTAAAATAAAGCAGAAAGGTAAATTGCTCCAATCTAGCCGTCTGGAAAACAAAGTGACGTGATAGTTACTGCAGTCCTCAACCAGAACATTTGTATAGACTTATGTGCATATGAAATGAGATGACAAATTTATAATGCATCTATTATTACATAGGGAGGCTTTTGTTTTGATCACCGTCCATTAATAATAATAAGCCTGAAGCATGTTTGACATTACAATTAATCTGAGTTTTTCTGATTTATTGGAAAGGAAAAGTTGAATATTTTTGCAATTTATGGAACTTTGTCTGTTCTAATGGATTAAATGATCACCTGTGTGCATGAAGGTCACTTTGCCCTTTTAAAGCTACTCGACAAATATTGAGTTACAGAGTTATACCAGCCCGGACACAAACCCTTTGGGCCAAGGTACCTGCCTGTATCAGTCCTATTTGCTTCCATTTTGCTCTCATCCCTCTAAACCTTTCCAATCCAGGCACCTATCCAAATGCCTTTTAAATGTTGTAATGGTACTAGCCCCTATTACTTCCTGTGACAGCTCATTCCATCTGCCCACCTTCGTGTGGAAAACATGTCCTTATCTCTCCTTTAAATCTTTCTCTTCTCACCTTAAGCCGATATCCTTTAACCTGCCCTCCCCTTGGAGAAAGACTGTGGCCATTCACATTATCTATGCCCAACCTGCTTTTATGAACCTCAATGCAGGCACCCCTCAACCTCCTATGGTACAGGGTAAACAGTCCCAGCCTACTCAGTCACACCATACAACTCAAGTCCCAGTCTCACCTTCTGCACCTCTGCCGTGTAATCACATTCTCACTGTACAGCTTGGTGACCATAACTGCACACAACATTCCAGATGCGGCCTCACCAATGCAACATGGCATCCTGACACAAATACTAGGACCCTGAACAACGAAGGCAAGCATGCCACATGCAATCTCCACCACTCCTGAATGAAGCTTTTTCCGCTCAATAACCCTCCCCAGGGCCCTGCCATTGACCATGTCCATATTGACCTGGTCTATCTTACAATAATGCATCACTACATTTGTCTCAGTTATATTTCATCAGCCAATTCCTTTGCCCACTTTTCCAGTCGGTCCCATTGAAACCTTAGAAAACTTTCTTCACTTTCCACTCTAGCTCCAATTTCGATATAATCTGCAAACTTAAGAATCATGCCACCTACATTCTGTTCCCACCATTAATATATATATGACAAGCAGCAGGAGACCCAAGACCGATCCATCCATCAACCACTGGTCATAAGCTTCCAATCTGAAAAGCAACACTCCACTACCACATCTGACTGTTACCACCAAGCCAATTGTGCATGCATTTGGCTAGCTCACCCTGAATCCCATGCTATCTAACCTTTTCAATCAGCCTACCATGAGGGATATTGTCAATGGCCTTGCTAAAATCCATATACATATACGTCTAGCATCCTGCCTCATTGATCCTCGATCAAAAAACGTAGTGAAATTCATGAGATGTGATTTCTCATGCACAAAATCATGCCGACAATCCCTAATCAGTCCTAGAAACATAGAAACAGGAGGTGCAGGAGGAGGCCATTTGGCCCTTCAAGCCATCACCGCCATTCATTGTGATCATGGCTGATCATCCACAATCAGTAACCTGTGCTTGCCTTCTCCCCATATCCCTTGATTCCACTAGCCCCTAGAGCTCTATCTAACTCTTTTAAATTCATCCAGTGAATTGGCCTCCACTGCCTTCTGCGGCAGAGAATTCCACAAATTCACAACTCTCTGGGTGAAAAAGTTTCTTCTCACTTCAGTTTTAAATGGTCTCCCCTTTATTCTTAGACTGTGTCCCCTGGTTCTGGAAAGGTCCTTGCCTTTCTAAACACATATAGATAGATAGATTGTGTCTCTCAGAATCTCCTCCAGTTACTTGCCCACCACCATTGTTAGGCTCACAGGCTTGTTCCCTGATTTGCCCTTGTAGTCATTCTTAAATAAAGGCACAACATTAGCCAGCCTCCTTCCTTCTGGTACCTCACCCATGGTTAACAACGGTACAAAAATCTCTTCCAGATTGCCCAAGCAAGCTCTTTCTTTGCTTCTTGCAATGCTCCAGCATACACCTGGTTAGAACCTGGGAACTTACACACTTCAAGAAAGCTAACACTTCTGTATTTCAAGGCATCATAGTTTTCACCCATGAACCCAGTAGTTTCCATGACCTAAGATAGACACAAATTGCTGGAGTGACTCAGGGGGACAGGCAGCATCTCTGGATAGAAAGAATGGGTTAAGAATGGTCTCGACCCGAAACGTCATCCATTCCAGAGATGCTGCCTGTCCCGTTGAGTTACTCCAGCATTTTGTGTCTATCTTCGGTTTAGACCAGCATGTGCAGTTCCTTCCTACACAGTTTCCATGACCTTCTGCACAGTAAATACAAATGAGAAGTATTCATTTCAGACCTCACCCATCTTCCATGGTTCTACCCATAGATGACCATGCTGATCCTTCAGGGAACCTATTTTCTCCCTAGTAACCCATTTGCTCTTAATTTACTTATACCGTCTTTTATGACTTTCCTTTACCTTATCTACCAAGATGCCTTTTTTGCCTTCCTGATTTCCTATTTAAGTATACACCTACACGCCTTATATTCAAGGGATTTGCTTGTCCCCAGCTACGTACGCCTGATAAGTCCTCTTCTTTTTCCTGACCAGAACTGCAATGTCCCTCAACAACCAGGGTTCCCCAACCCTACCAGCCTTGCCCTTCACTCCAACAGGAACATGTTGGCCCCGAACTCTCCCTGGCTCATTTTTAAAAGCTTTCCACTTGCCAAGCATCCTTGTGCCTGTTGACAGCAACCACGAAACAACCTTTGCAAATGTCTGTCTAATGCTGTCAAAATTAGTTGTCCCCAATTTAGGACATTAATTTATGGACCAGTCAATAGGCAATAGACAATAGACAATAGGTGCAGGAGTAGGCCATTCGGCCCTTCGAGCCAGCACCGCCATTCAATGTGATCATGGCTGATCATTCTCAATCAGTACCCCGTTCCTGCCTTCTCCCCATACCTCCTGACTCCACTATCCTTAAGAGCTCTATCTAGCTCTCTCTTGAATGCATTCAGAGAATTGGCCTCCACTGCCTTCTGAGGCAGAGAATTCCACAGATTCACAACTCTCTGACTGAAAAAGTTTTTCCTCATCTCCGTTCTAAATGGCCTACCCCTTATTCTTAAACTGTGGCCCCTTTTTCTGGACTCCCCCAACATTGGGAACATGTTTCCTGCCTCTAATGTGTCCAACCCCTTAATAATCTTATACCAACCTCTTAATAATCTTATCTATTTCTTATTTTAAAACTAATAGAATAATGGTCACTGTAATTGCAGTTTCTATACCTTCTCAAATTCCAACTTCGATAGCCATTACTAGTCGGGGATGTGATGGAGGTATAACTCACGCACACACCGCACTCTGAGATAGCAAACACGAATCTTCCAAAACGCTGTTTCTTGATTAATTGGTCCTTATTAAAGTAGCACAAATCAAAAGCATGATTCATAACTTATCGTTCTTATCAACTGTTTCCTCTTCAAACAACGCAGTCGTGACCATGCAATCATTACCTTGTGGTCATTACCATGTGGTAAAAAACTGTTTTTCTCTCAATCCTCCGAGACCAAACTGACCACCAATCTCTGTGGCCATGCTAGCCTCCTCAGATGTAGACACGCCCCTCTACGTATCAAATCCCACCTTCCAAACTACAGACAGACAGAAACTAGAAATATTAAGCATGGCCATAATAGAATAACAGTAACTAATTTAAGCGTAATTCCCAATTCTGAAAGTGCCATACAGTTTCTTGTCTTCTTTACTCCTAATGTCATTCAACGTTTAGGCAACATTCAGCCCTCGCTTTTTATTCACATCCTCACCTCCCTATTTATTCATTATTGATGTTCATCCAATCCATAGGGATTGTGATGAATCCGTCTCATTGCTGTCCCCACTCATAGGCCTTGTTATTCTACTCCTCATAAAAGTTCAGCTCAAAAGACAAGGATTGGGGGGGGGTTAGAACAGGAAGGAAGCAAGGACTGAACTGATACTATGGTCAAATTCACTATGGGAGAGCACACCCGAGTTAACTGTTGAGTTGGAGAGTTAAAGAACTAGCAGGTGGTCAGAGTCAGAAGTGGAAATATCCACAGCATGATTTTAATCAGCTTGCAAAGTTTCATGTGCCTCCCTTTCTTTTGTTTAGAGGGGACTTCTTGCATGCTACTGGCCAACTAAAAGCACATTTCCAGGTCGGCCCCCAGTGGCGACAGCACATCCCTGCCACATCTTTCAAGCTGTTGCTCAGCTCAGCATCACAGAGTGTACCCAGCCTCTGTGCTGACAGAGGAATCATTTCATTCACTTTGATATCAGTGGGAAGCAGGTGGCATGTTGTGCACAGGGATCTATTATTGATCTCCCATGTTGTGCACAGGGATCTATTATTGATCTCCCATGAGTTCAAGCAGCAATTGACTGCACTCATTCCTCCTTCATCCTCAATAGAAAGGGGTTTCACGTCTCCACTCTGCACGTGGCGAGAGCACTCATCACATGGGTCCTCTGGTGAGAAATGCTTTGTTTACAGGAGACGTACAAGATTCATACACCTTCCTGGAGAACAAACGCTGAGACATTTTCTGTAAACAGCACTGGCAACTTGTAATGTACTGCCACGGACTGAGCGTAATGTAGTGGCCGGATTTGGACATGATGGCAGGAGGCTACAAGGTCTTGTGTCGACATCCCTGTCTCCAGACACCCGTTTGCGGTGTTACTGCAGGTGTTTTGTGCTCCCACAGGTACCCAAGTCACTGCAGAAAACAAGACTGGCCTTCTGAAAGTAAGCTTCCTGTTGCTGTCGAAGATAGACACAAAATGCTGGAGTAACTCAGCAGCATCTCCGGAGAGAAGGAATGGGTGACATTTAGGGTCGAGACCCTTCTTCAGTCCAGTGCCCTGCGGATGTCCAGACAGAGTCTTACGTCCGGCATGGTGAACGGGTTTGTTGCTGAGGTAGTGATGGTAGTGATGGTAGTGATGGTAGTGATGGTAGTGATGGTAGTGATGGTAGTGATGGTAGTGATGTCAGAGAAAGGGCAGCTTGTACGTCCGGGGTCTGACACACACACACAGAGTAGCAGGAGCACAAGGCCAGGCGAGGTCACAGGGAAAGCAGGCCACCAGCAGTCTCGTAAATGGCTGGATTGTAATCAAGTGCTGTCTTTCCACTGACTACACAGCACGCAACAAAAGCTTTTCACTGTACCTCGGTACACATGACAATTGTAATGTATTCATGCATATTCATGTGCCATGTTAATGAGTGGGTGTTCCTTGAGCCGGGAATGCTGGGTAAATAAAGGCCGGTGTGATTCAGGCAACGAACGTGTGAGTGTACTTTATCTTTATGCCGTGCTGAACATAACAAAATAGGCGACGAGGACGGGATTGTGGAGGAGACTTAGTTTGTTTTGCATAGCTTTTGTACTGCTAAGTTTTAGGTGCTTTGCTACACCAGAACAGGCAGGAAATCTGAGCTTGTGCAAGAAAAAAAACTCTCCTCGTTCCTTTGTTTAAAAAAAAAGAGAGATGGACAAAATGGCGGCGTCCACGGGCTACATCGGAAGCCTGGGCATCTTTGACAAAAGTAGAGAGCCGTTCAGCTCCTATATGGAGAGAGCAAACATGTTCTTCATGGCAAACAACATCACAGAGACCAGTGGTGAAGGAGAGGTAGTGGCTGCAACAAACAAGGCCATTCGTGAACGCATGAAAGCGATTCTGCTGACGGAGATCGGACCTGAAGTGTACGGCACACTCGTGAATATCCTTGCGCCCATAAAGGCAAAAGATGTGCCTTTCAGTGACATTATAAAGAAGTTGGAGGAGCACTTCAACCCAGAGCCTCTGGAAATTGCAGAAAGCTACAAATTCGGCACAAGAAACCAGAAGCAAAACGAGACGATTAGTGAGTACATTGTTGCCTTGAAAAACTTAACGTTGCACTGTAACTTTGGAACCTTTCTCGAACGCACACTACGCGACAGATTTGTTTGTGGTCTAGTGGACGAACGAGTTCAGTCCAGACTCATGAGCACTCCTGATCTTACATTTGAGATAGCATGCAAGATTGCTACTACAATGGAGATGGCATCAAAGAATGCTCGCGAGTTTTGTTCACCACATACTGCAGTGGCTGTGTACACACACAAAGCAGCGCCTATGGCCAATCCAAAAGGGGCCAAACTAAAACCGAAATTTGGCGGTGGCTGAGTGCAGCCAGTTGTTATCGTTGCAACGGTAATCACCCATCCCAATCCTGTCAGTTCAAAACAGCTAAGAGCTATAACTGCCAGAAGAAAGTCCATATCGCCTCAGCATGTCGGGCCAAGCTTAAAGTGGGAAACACACGACAACACCAGAAAAGAGTTCACAACTTAGAGATGAACCCGGATGACATTGAACTTGGGTTGTACATCATTCATGCAACTGATGTCAATAAGCCTACAACCAGCCAAGACAAGGACTTTCGAATTAAACTATTGGTTAATGAACAGTTAATTGATATGTGCATTGACACGGCAGCAGACTGTTCGGTCATGAGCAAACACCTGTATGAAACAAAGTTCTCACAGACACCATTGTCCGAGAGTAAGGTCAAGTTGAGAACCTACTCCGGCGAAGCCTTGGAGACGTGCGGACAAATGAATTGCAAAGTTCAGTGTAATGGACAGTCAGTAACACTGCCCATCATAGTGGCCAGCTACAGAAATAAACCGACCCTCCTTGGAAAGGATTGGCTCAGTAGAATAAAATTAGACTAGAAGAACATTTTCAGCATTGATGTGTCCAAATCACGTCTTGAAAATGTCGTAAGCAAACACGCTGAAATATTTGCTGACAGTTACACGGGAATAACAGGGTACTCTGCACACATTCGACTGAAGCAAGATGTGACACCTGTGTATTGTCGACCAAGACCGGTACCATATGCGCTAAAGCAACAAGTGGAGGAAGAACTCAACAGGTTGGAGCGGAATGGAGTACTCGTGAAGACAGACCAGAGCAACTGGGCAACGCCAATTGTGGCCGTGCTCAAGGCTGACAAAACTGTTCGACTATGCGGTGACTACAAAGTCACAATCAACCAAGCTGTTGACGACGAACAGTATCCTTTGCCAACCTCGCAGGATCTGTACGCAGAACTTAGCGGAGCAAGAGTCTTCACTAAGCTGGATTTGTCTCACGCTTATGCCCAACTCAATGTTGACAAAAAAAGTCAGCAGTGCCTGACCGTCAACACACATAAGGGCTTGTATTCATACACAAAGCTGCCCTATGGTGTGAAATCTTCCCCAAAAATCTTTCAGTCCGTCATGGACAAAATGTTGCAAGGCATTCCACACTGTATGTGCAACCAGGATGATCTACTGATATTCACAGAGGGCATGGAAGAACATCTGGAGATACTCGAGCAAGTTCTCACACGACTGAACTGCCACAACGTCAAACTACGAAAGAGCAAATGTGCATTTGCACAATCAGAGGTGATCTACCTTGGACTCAAAGTAGATTCTAACAGACTGCGCCCTGTGAAGGTGAAAGTTGAAGCAATTGCGAATGCTCCAAAGCCCAACAACATGTCAGAGCTACGATCATTCCTTGGGATGGTGCAGTTCTATGCACGATTCCTTCCAGATTTAGCAACCGTGCTAAAATAGTGGAAGTGTATGGAACAAAAAGATACTTAGTGGATGTTGGAGACAAGATCAAAAGTGTTCATGTGGATCAAATGATTCCAGCCAAAGATGAACCAAAAACTGAGCATGAATTCCTAATCCCTGAGTATTCATCTGAAAGTGAGTTAGAAAAGACTATTGTAGTTGATACACAAAATCCAGTTAGTACAGATAAAGATCCTGTCAGTTCAGATAAAGAAACAGACTTCTCTAGTCAAGGTCAGTGTACTAACATAGAGCCAAACAAGCTAACAGTTGAGTCTACACGTACATCTGTTACGCCTGTTGCACCTGTTACTGTTAAATGATCAGGCAGGAACCGCAAACCAGTAATTAGGTTAAATTTGTAAGTTAGACAACTCACTCCACAAGTAAAACGAAAATGTGTAAATAAACGTGTTATGTTTAGCATTTGAAATTTTGTAAATATGGTTAAAAGTATTGATTTAAATCAAGTATCACAACACCAAAATTGTAACTGAGTACTTGGATTTAATACTTTAAAAAAGGGAGAGCAGTGTAATGTATTCATGCATATTCATGTGCCATGTTAATGAGTGGGCGTTCCTTGAGCCGGGAATGCTGGGTAAATAAAGGCCGGTGTGATTCAGGCAACGAACGTGTGAGTGTACTTTATCTTTATGCCGTGCTGAACATAACAACAATAAACTAAACTGAAACACCAGCAGAGCAGAGGAGAGAGCCGTTGTCGACCTGGGCAATAACGAACGCCTTTCACAAGTCCCCAATCCAGACAAAATGTGCCTATCCAGACTCCAATCCTTCACACCAACATTGTTATTCAGCGGGAGAGGTCGCCTGACAAGTAATAAGTCTTACCAGTACCAATCATAGAAAATCAATGAATCCCTGATCCAATTACTGAGTGCCTTGCTACATTACTATTCAGTGGTGAGTGGTTTATCCATTATGAGGACATGAATTTTATTTCTGCATTTCTGGAAAGAGTGGGGATTCTTACACATGGAGAAAATTAGCTGCAACCAGCTCCTATTACTCTCCTATCACCAGTCTATGGGTGCCAGAGGTTATGGGGAGAAGGCAGGTGAATGGGGTTAGGAGGGAGAGATCGATCAGCCATGATTGAATGGCGGAGCAGACTTGATGGGCCGAATGGCCTAATTCTACTCCTCTTGCTTATGATCTTATGATCCTCTTAGAGTGGCCACGGCTGGTGTCCTGACCCGAGACACCAAAAACCTCCCTCTTGACATGAAACCTCACTGATAAGAATGCCTGACCTTCTCTACTAAATCTAGCAATCTCTCTTTCTCCTCCCTGTCCCCTCCTTGGCAGCGAAAATATGCATTTCTGGTGTCTGGCTGCCAAGATTAATCTATATAGATAAAAAAGATTACTGAAGTCAAAAGTAGGTCCCTTACAGTCAGAAATGGGGGAATTCAGAATAGGGAACAAAGAAGAAGCAGAGCACTTAAGCAGGCTCTTTGGTTTTATCTTCACGGAGAGTACACAAGTAACTTCCCAAACATGTGAGGGAACCGATAGTCTTATGAAATGGAAGAATAAAGGCTGTTGGGGGTTACGGGGCGAAGGCAGGAGAATGGGGTTGAGAGGGAAAGACGGATGAGCCATGATTGAATGGCGGAGTAGACATGATGGGCCATATGACCTTATTCTGCTCCTAGAGCTTATATGAACTTATGAAGAATTAAAGAGTATTTGTATTAGTAAAAAAGTGGCGAAGAGAAATTCAGTTTGATGAGTTTAATCCTTAGATAAATCCCTAGATTTGCATGCCTGAGTATTAAAAGAGGAAACTATCGAAAAATGGGTGCATTGGTTTAGTTCAGTCTAGTCTAGTCTAGTCTAGTTTAGTTTAATTTAGTTTAGTTTAGAGTTACAGCGCGGAAACAGGCCCTTCGGCCCACTGAGTCCGCACCGACCAGCGATCCCCGTTCTCTTTCTTTTTTAATTGTACACACTATGGAAAGGTTGCCCATTTGCAGGGTAAATTCACTATTTAAGGATGGAGAGAGGGAGCAGGGAACTGCAGACTGGTTAGCCCAACATCAGGAACACGAAAAATGCTAGTTCAATGTTGAGGGAATAATAACAGAACATGAAGAGAACAGAATTTGAAAAAGTCAACATGGATTTGAGAAATGCAAAATCATGTTTGTCAAACCTACTGGAATATTTCTGAAGCCATAACTGGTGCAATAGATAAGAGAGAAGCAGTGGATTTGAAATAGTTCAATCTTCAGATGCCTTTGATAAAGTCCCACATGAGAGATTAGTTTAGCAAATTAAACCACATAAGACGTTACGAGTCGAGACCTTTCTTCAGACTGAGACCCTTCTTCAGACTGAAGAAGGGTCTCGGCCCGAAATGCCATCCATTCCTTCTCTCCAGAGATGTTGCCTGTCCCGCTGAGTTGCTCCAGTTTTTTGTGTCTATCTTCGGTTTAAACCAGCATCTGCAGTTCCTTCCTGCACATAGGATTGGAGTAATGTGCTAGCAGGGATTGGACCTAATGTACTGGTAGGGATTAGACATAATGTGTGGGCAAGTTAATTTAGTTTATTATAATTGTCACGTCTACTGAGGTACGGTGAAAAACGTTTTGTCCCTTACTGAACCGCCAGCGAACTACATGATTTCAATCAAAACGTCCACAGTGTACAGATACAGGATAAAGCGAATAAGGTCTACTGCAAGATAAAATCCACTAAAGTCCAATTAAAGATAGTCGAAGGGTCTCCAACGAGGTAGATGGTAGGTCAGGACTGCTCTCTAGCTGATGATAGGATGATTCAGTTGCCTAATAACAGCTGGGAAGAAACTGTCCCTGAATCTGGAGGTATGCGTTTTCAAATTTCTATACCTCTTGTCTGATGGGAGAGGGGAGATGAGAGAGTGACCGGGGCGAGACTCATCCTTGGTTGTGCTGGGGGCCTTGCCGAGGCAGCGTGAAGTGTAGATGGAGACAATGGAAGGGGGGCTGGTGTGTGTGATGGTCTGGGTTACGTCACTACTCTCTGCAATTTCTTACCTTCTCGAATGGAGCTGTTCACAAACAATACTGTGATGCATCCCGATAAAATGCTTTCCATGGCGCAACAGTAGAAGTTGGTGAGGGTTATTGTACCTCCTAAGCCTTCTAAGGAAGTGGAGGTGTTGGTATGCTTTCTTGGCCATTGCTTCAATGTGGCTAGCCCAGGACAAATTGCTGGTAATATTTACTCCTCAGAACCTGAAGCTTTCAACCATCTCTACTTCGGCGCCGTGAATGTACACCTGGATATGTGTACCCCTTCGCTTCCTGAAGTCATTAACAATCTTCTTCGTCTTGCTGACATTGAGGGAAAGGTTGTTGTCTTGCACCAACTTACGAGGTTCTCAATTTCCTTCCTGTATTCCGTCTTGTTATTATTTGATATCCGGCCCGCTATGGTGATTCACCTGTGAATTTGTGAATTGAGTTGGATTGGTTTTTGGCTGCATAGTGGTGGGTGTACAAGGAGTAAAGAAGGGGGCTGAGAATGCATCCTTGTGGGGCACCAGTGTTGAGGATTATCATAGAGGATGATTTGTCTCCTATCCTCACTGATTGTGGTCTGTTGGTCAGGAAGTCGAGGATCCAGTTGCAGAGGTGAGTGCTGACTCCAAGGTCCACGAGTTTGGAGATGAGCTTGGATGATATAATGGTATTGAAAGCAGAGCTGTAGTCTATGAATAGAAGTCAGACGTAGGTGTCTCTCTTATCCAGGTGTTCCAGGGATGAGTGTAGAGTCAGGGAGATGGCATTAGTTGTGGTCCTGTTGTGGTAGGTGAACTGCAGAGGGTCAAGGATGCTGGGTAGGCTGGATTGAAAGCATGCCATAACCAGCCTCTCAAAGCATTTCATGATGGCGGATGTCAAGGCCACTGGACAGTACTCATTAAGGCATGAGATCTTGCTTTTCTTTGGCACCGGGATGATGATAATGGTCTTCTTGAAGCAGGTGGGTACCTCAGAACAGAGCAGGGCAAGATTAAACATGTCCACGAATACCCCAGCTAGTTGCTCGCACGGTTCCTCAGCATGCAGCCAGGGGTTCCGTCTGGGCCAGTTGCCTTCTATGGATTGTAACTTCTGCAACAGTGACCCTGGGAAAACAGCCCAGTGGTCTGATATTGATTTCTCCAAGTTCAAGTAACCCGAACATTCCCTCATGCTCAAAGCAAGCATACAATTTATTCAGTTCATGAAGGAGGGCCACACTATCACCAGCGATGTTGCCTGACTTGGTTTTGCTGCCATTTATAGTATTCAGGTCCACAGTATTCAGACTCCACAGTATGTGTGTGTCCGAATGATTATACTGTGACTCAGTATTGTCTCTTGGCATCCTCGATGCCTTTGCGAAGATAATAGCGAGCTTTCTTGTACTGCTCGGGATCGTTTGGCATGTTGCCGTGGTCTCGGTCTTCACCTGTGAATTTACCTCGCGGTTCATCCATGGTTTTGTTTCCAGTTGGGAAACACCCGGATTGTCTTCTTTGCAATGTGTAGGAAGGAACTTCAAACGCTGGTTTAAACCGAACATACTGTAGACACAAAATGCTGGAGTAACTCAGCGGGTAAGGCAGCATCTCTGGAGAGAAGAAATGGGTAACGCTTCGGGTCGAGACCCTTCTTCAGACTAGTTAGGGATAAGGGAAACGAGAGATATAGATGATGATGTAGAGAGATAAAGAACAATGAATGAACGATATGCAATAAAGAAACAATGATATGGGAAACGGGCCATTGTTAGCTGTTTGTAGGGTGAAAATGAGAAGCTATTGTGACTTGGGTGGGGGAGGGATAGAGCAAGAGGGAATGTCTATGTTACTTGAACTTAGAAAAATCAATATTGATACCACTGGGCTGTAAGCTACCCAAGCAAAATACGAGATGCTCTTCATCCAATTTGCGTTTAGCCTGACTCTGAAAATGGAGGAGACCTAGGATAGAAAGGTCTGTGTGGGAATGGGAAGGAGAATTAAAGTGTTTAGCAACTGGGAGATCAGGTAGGTCCAGGCAGACAGAGAGGAGGTGTTCAGCGAAATGATCGCCCAGTCTACGTTTGGTCTCGAATTGCTGACAATGTCAGTCACGGAGGCGGTGTACTCATCCAGCTTGGCTGCACACGCTCTGGATATGGACCAGTCCACTGACTCAAAGCAGTCACGTAGGATGTTATCCGTGTCTGCAGACTAGCATTGAACAACTCTCTGTACTGGATCTTCCCGTTTCAGCTTGTCTTTGTGGGCAGGGAGCAGATGCATAGCGAGATGGTCAGATTTCTCAACATATGGCCGAGGAATGTAGTGGTGGTTTTTTAATGGATGTATAGCAGTGGTCAAGGATGTTCTGGACCCTGGTGATGGTACTTTGGTAGTCCGCCCTTGAGGTTGGCTTGATTGAAGTCTAGGGATTGGACATGATGTAGGGGCAAGGATTAGACATAATGTTTGGGCAGGGTTTGTAGGAAGGAACTGCAGTTGCTGGTTTACACTGAAGAGAGACACAAAATGCTGGAGTAACTCAGCAGGACAGGCAGCATCTATGGAGAGCAGGAATGGGTGACGTCACCCATTCCTTCTATCCAGAGATACCACCAGGGGGCACCACACGATGGCTGCCTCGCCTACAGTCAGTCTGTCATTTTCAAACTTTTGTTGTTATTTTTGGTAAGTTTTAAAAGTCTGTGTTAATGTTCTCTGGTTTGTTTTATGTGGGGGTGGGGAGGGGGAAACTTTTTTTCAATCTCTTACCCTGCCGGAGATGCAATTGTTTTCCGGATCGTATCTCCAGTCGCTCTGCGGCCTAACATCGTGGAGCTGGCGGCCTTGCTCGAGACTGACTTTGAGCCCCTGCGGGGCGTGGACTTACCATCTGAGTGTGCGTTTCGTTGCCTGGATCGACGCTCCAACCGCGGCCTGCGGACTTCAACATCAAGGAGCTCACAGTCTCGGGTTGAGACCGGTCGGAAGCTCCAAGCCACACGAGGTTCGACAAGCCCCGACCCAGGGTAGATCGCCCAGCGCGGGGGGGCTGAGATCTCCCCCCCCCCCCGGATGCAGGAGCTTGATCGCCCCGACGAGGTAGGCTTGCCACTGGCTACGGGAGTCAAGATGCACGGTGGCGCAGCGGTATAATTGCTGCCTTACAGCGAATGCAGCGCCGGAGACTCAGGTTCGATCCTGACTACGGGTGCTGTCTGTACGGAGTTTGTACGTTCTCCCCGTGACCTGCGTGGGTTTTCTCCGAGATCTTCGCTTTCCTCCCACACTCCAAAGACGTACAGGTATGTAGGTTAATTGACTGGGTAAATGTAAAAATTGTCCCTAGTGTGTGTAGGATAGTGTTAATGTGCGGGGATCGCTGGGCGGCGCGGACTCAGTGGGCCGAAGGTCCTGTTTCCACGCTGTATCTCCCCGACCGCTGGAGGACAAAGAAGGGGAGAGATTGAACTGTTTTTTACCTTCCATCACAGTGAGGAATGTAGAGGAGTCACTGTGGTGGATGTTCATGTTAAAATGTATTTTGTGTGTCCTGTTGCTTTTTATTGTTATGACTGTCTGGCAAATGAAGTTCCTCGTATGTTGCAAAACATACTTGGCTAATAAAGTATGATTGTGATTGTGATTGTGAGTTGCTGCCTGCCCCGCTGAGTTACTCCAGCAGTTTGTGTCAATGTATGAGTAGGGATTGGACATTATTAACGGGCAGGGGTTGCAGGCTTCAAGGTGTGAGCAGGTTGAGTGAATGACAAATACACTGTATTTGCAGTGTAATGTGGATAAATGTGGATAACCATTTTAATAGAAAAAAATGGAAAGGTGAACTATTATTTAAATGATGACCGAATGGATAATCTTGGTGTATAAAGGGATCTGTGGATACTAGTCACTGTGAGCAAACATGCTGGGGAGGCAAGCCTGGAAAAGGTAAACGTTACAGTGCCCTCCATAATGTTTGGGACAAAGACCCATCAGTTATTTATTTGCCTCTGTACTCCACTATTTGAGATTTGTAATAGAAAAAAAAAACATGTGGTTAAAGTGCACATTGTCAGATTTTAATAAAGGCTATTTTTACACATTTTGGTTTTACCATGTAGAAATTACAGCAGTGTTTATACATAGCCCCCCCCCCATTTCAGGTTTGGGACACAGCAATGTCATGTAAATGAAAGTAGTCATGTTTAGTATTTTGTTGCATATCCTTTGCATGCAATCTGCTTGAAGTCTGCGATTCATGGACATCACCAGTTGCTGGGCGTCTTCTCTGGTGATGCTCTGCCAGGCCTGTATTGCAGCCATCTTTAGCTTATGCTTGTTTTGGGAGCTGGTTCCCTTCACTTTTCTCTTCAGCATATAAAAGGCTCAATTGGGTTCAGATCGTGTGATTGACTTGGCCACTCAAGAATTGACCATTTTTTAGTTTTGAAATATTCCTTTGTTGCTTTAGCAGTATGTTTGGAATTATTGTCTTGCTGTAGAAGGAACTGCCAGCCAATGAGTTTTGAGGCATTTGTTTGAACTTGAGCAGATAGGATGTGTCTATACACTTCAGAATTCATTATGCTACGACCATCAGCAGTTGTATCATCAATGAAGATAAGTGAGCCAGTACCTTCAGCAGCCATACTTGCCCAGGCCATAACACCCCCACCACCGTGTTTCACAGGTGAGGTGGTATGCTTTGGATCTTGGGCAGTTCCTTCTCTCCTCCATACTTTGCTCTTGCCATCACTCTGATAGAAGTTAATCTTCATCTCATCTGTCCACAAGACCTTTTTCCAGAACTGTGGTTGCTCTTTTAAGTACTTCTAGGCAAACTGTAACCCGGCCATCTTATTTTTGCGGCTAACCAATGGTTTACATCTTGCAGTGTAGCCTCTGTATTTCTGTTCATGAAGTCTTCTGCGAACAGTGGTCATTGACAAATCCACACCTGACTCCTGAAGAGTGTTTCTGATCTGTCGGACAGGTGTTTGGGGATTTTTCTTTATTATAGAGAGAATTCTTCTGTCATCAGCTGTTGAGGTCTTCCTTGGCCTGCCAGTCCCTTTGCTATTGGTAAGCACACCAGTGCTCTCTTTCTTCTTAATGATGTTCCAAACTGTTGATTTTGTTAACCCTAAGGGTAGGCTGATGTCTCTAACAGTTTTATTCTTGTTTCTCAGTCTCATAATGGTTTCTTTGACTTTCATTGGCACAACTTTGGACCTCATGTTAATAACAGCAATAAAAGTTTCCAAGGGTAATGGAAAGACTGGGGAAAGACTGGTGCTGAGAGCTCTCTTATACCTGTGTTAAGGAGGCAATTAAACACACCTGAGCAATTACAAACACCTGTGAAGCCATGTGTCCCAAACATTATGGTGCCCTGAAATGGGGGTACGATGTATAAACACAGGTGTAGTTTCCACATGGTGAAACCAAAATGTATAAAAATACCATTTAATAAAATCTGACAATGTGCACTTTAACCACATGTGATTTTTTTAAATTACAAATCTCAAATTGTGGAGTACAGAGGCAAATAAATAAATGATGGGTCTTTATCCCAAACATTCTGGAGGGTACTGGTATGTTCGTCTTTGTTGCAAAAGGCTTTGTAATTCATTTAAATTTATTAGCCTAGTATGTAAACATACAAGGAATTTGATTTGCCAACAGTCATGCAAAAAAGCAACAAGATACACAACCACATAAAAATGAAACATAAATGTAAACAGCCACCACAGTGGCGTGTGAGAATCCCCAGGGCACACAGTATAAGCAGACACCCACAGCCATCAGTCCAATGTCCGGGCCACACACACACATCCTATTTCTACTCCCTAGCGTTTGAGGCTCATTGAGGAGGCGCTGTGAACTGTTTGCATGCTACTGTATGTTTCATTTTTTTTTCCATTGGAACCTAATCAGATGTACAGCACTTTGGTCAACGTGGGTTGTTTTTAAATGTGCTATACAAATAAAATTGACTTGACTTGACTTGACTTGACACGCACGCTCCTTCACCGTGATGTGACCAGAGTTGTACCGACCACCGTCACTCTCTCTGCAGCCCCTGCCCACCTGAACAGTCAGAAAGCCGTCCACACTTGCACCATGGTCCAGGATGTCCACATGTCCCCGCAAACGCCGAGATCACTGCTTACTACACTTATTACACGAGTTGTCTTATTATAATTAAACAGAGGTCCCCTCTGTGTATTCCTGGAGTATTATGTACAGTTTTGGTCACTTTATCTAAGAAAGTTATTTTTGCTGTGGGCCGTGGATGAGCTCAGGGATGCAGGACTCTTGTATGAGGGGGTGGTGGAAGAGGGGGTTGGGGGGGTGGGGGGGAGCTGAGTTGAATAATCGACCAGTTCTCACTTTAGGCCAGGAAAATAAGCGGGGTCCATCATGAAGTGTACAGAATTCAGACAGGGAGCAACAGGTTGGATACATGGAGGATGTTTCTTGTGGCTGGGAATGATAGCAGGGTTCATAGTCTCATGTGGCACAGAGTACGACACTGAGAACTGAGGTGATGAGCACTCAGATGGTGGTGAACCTTTGAGGATTTGTTCGACAGAAGGCTGTGCACGTCAGATCACTGAATGTACTTAGAAAGGAGCATGGGGAGAGAGTGGGATGTACTCTTGGGATAGGTGCTTGGCCATGATGGCATTGAATAGCTGAACAGGATTGCAGACCAAGTGGCCTACTCATGCTCCCAATCTTCAGCAAGGAGGCTACTGGTGCCAGCATTATCCACAGTGTTGGTTTAGAGCAGCTTAAAAGTGTGAAATCCAATTTCTAAATATTACTGCTGCCAATAGTGGAATGATTAAATTCAAACACTGTTTCACTGGACAATTTCCTGAGCCTGGGGAGATCAAGTTAAATGTGGAGCCAAGTTAAAACAATTTAAAAAGAACTAATTACCATCTCCGATGGTGGATAATTGAACTAATAAGTACCTGCATTTAATTATAAAATCCTTGCCTGTGGCCTGTAGATTTTTTGCCAGCACATGGGGGTGCTTCTGTTAAAGCCAGAAATGAATTTGAGCTGGAACGTTTTCACTCTACAATCTCAGATTTCCACGCCTCTCCCTCAGATATGTCCATGTGGGCACAGAACAATTGACTGTGGCAATGTGACTGCGAATATCACTTCCAAATTTAAAATCACAATCAAAAGGTGTGAAAATCACAGCAATCAACGTGTGCAGTGTGAAAAACACAACCTTGCTCAACGTTGCCAAGGGCAACGTGGATGTGATGGCTTTACAAGAGTGCGGCCGACCTCACTAACACAGCTTTCGGAAGTGGCAGTGATGCTGGTGCCACCTGTTGTTGGTTGTTGGCGGCACGGTGGTGCAGCGGTAGAGCTACTGCCTTACAGAGCCAGAGATCCAGGTTCAATCCAGACCACGGGTGCTGTCTACACGGAGTTTGTACGCTCTCCCCGTTACCTGCCTGGGGTTTCTCCGAGATCTTCGGTTTCCTCCCACTCTCCAAAGACTTACTTGGCTAGTTGTAGGTTAATTGGCTTGGTATAAAATGTAACAAGATGTCCCTAGTGTGGGTAGGGTAGTGTTCATGTGCAATGATCGCTGGTCGGCATGGACTCGGTGGGCTGAAGGGCCTGTTTCCGCGCTGTATCTCTAAACTAAACAAAACAAAAAAAAACTAAATTAATACCTTCAGGGGACAACAAATGAATTTAAAAGAGTAGAGCTCTAGGGACTAGCGGGTACAAGGGATATGGGGGGAAGCCAGGCACAGGTTACTGATTGTGGATTAGATCAACCATGATCATGATGAATGGCGGTGCTGGCTCGAAGGGCCAAATGGCCTCCTCCTGCACCGATGTTCTATGTGTGCCGTGAAACTAGCCTAGCTCCGGCTGACCATCACCTACAGGAGGACCAGAGGTAGGCAGGGAGCGTGCAGGCTGAACATCAAACTGCTGACTCCCAGCCGATGGGAACTTGCTTTGCTGAGCTGCTCTCGATGTTGCTGTTTTAGAGGTAGGGGTGGCCCATTCCCCACTCCTGCTCCGCTGCAGTCACCCACGCCATCATCAGTCTCAGCTTGGCCAGCCTATAGCCCAGCGGTCACCCACGCCATCACCAGTCTCAGCTTGGCCAGCTTACAGCCCAGCAGTATGACTATTGATTTCTCTAACTTCAAGTAACCCTTGCTCTCCCTCTCTCTCCGTCCCTCTTCCACCCTTGTTGTCCAACTAGATTCATTAATCCTCCTGATACATTTTACTGTTTGTATGCCTCATCGTCACCTTCCCCTCAACCATCAATGAATGAACCATCGCCTGCTTTGATCTGTCCTCTTCACACCTTACCATTCCATATCTCTATCTCCCTCTCCCTGACACTCAGTCCAAAGAAAATCTCAACACGGAACGTCACCCATTCCTTCTCTCCAGAGATGCTGCCTGTCCCGCTGAGTTACTCCAGCACTTTGTGTCTATCTTCGGTGTTAACCAACATCTGCAGTTTCTTCCTACAAACATCGGTCTCATCTGGTCCAACAGGTAGTGATGCACATCTCCAGGGAATGGGGGAACACTGCCCTTGTCTTGATGGTCACCTTTGTGTGTGGCTGTGCCTAGAACCAAAGTATATAGTCACCCATGGTGCCCAACCCAGGCGACTGTATGCGTGCTGGTCACAGAAACAGATCTACAATCACACATTACAATCGCATCGCACTATTAAATCTCTACTCCAACAGCAGCATTTCTATTCCCTTATCATGTATCGGTACACTGCAAATGGCTCGATTGTAATCAAGTATTGCCTTTCCGCTGTCTGGTTAGCACGCAACAAAAAGCTTTTCACTCTACCTCGGTACACGCGACAATAAACTAATCTGCACCGAACCAAGTGTCACCACACGCTGAGGTCCTACCTGTCCCAGGTGATGCAGGTGGCAGGCGTGTCCTTGTGGCCATGCAATGGTTAGACTGCCCCTCTAGTGGTCAGCATGGAAGGTTCTGCAGGCACTGTGGCAACGCACAATGGATCCCATGGGTTGGTTTCCCAAGCCGACCGTCGAAGCCAACCTCGGCAAAATGCCACGTTGCCAGATCCCATCAACAAGCACAAAGGCATCCCGTGTTTGGCACTGAGAGAGGCCCTCGCCATCAGACGCTCACTCCCGACGCATGCTGCCCCCGAGGCAACGGTGAAACAGGTGAGACAGTGATCCACCTCTCTGTGGGCTGTGTGTTTGCTGAGAAGGTCTGGGAAAGGATGGAAGGGTCCTTATGGGGGATCTAGCTGAGCGGACGTGTGCAGAGAATTTTCTGATCATCGGTCTGGTCTGAGATGATCATCAGCTTTTCACTGTACCTCGGTGCACGGGACAATAAACTGAACTAAACTCAACTAACCAAGCCAACTGCTGCTGGAAGATGCACTTTGATCTGCCTGAAACTTGTTGGTCTTCCTGTGCAATCAGATGCAAGTAAATGATGTTTTAAACTGCAGGAGTACGCACATTGACACTAAGTGCAGCCCACGTACATGTATGGTAGGGTAGGTCTGTCATCTAAGGTTCTGCTGCCACTGGCCACTGAATAGTTGAGACCGGTGTACTGGCCCCTCAGACACTTGATTATGTGTTGTTCAAAGAAGAAACAGGAGTGCAGAAACCAAAGACTGCAGATGCTGGAATCTGCAGCTCAAAATAATCTGCAGGAGAAACTCAGCGAGTCAGGCAGCATCTGTGGAGAGAAATGAACAGATAACATTTGGCGTTGAGACTCTACATCCAAACATAAAGGGCATATTTGCTTTTTACAGACCATGTATTAACTTGATGGCACACAAAGAACGTATGGATTTAATGAGTGTAAAAAACTGCATTGACTAATTTGGAGAAGTTTAGCGGTTCAGAGGGATATGGGTCAAATGTGGTCAGCATGGATGAGTTGGGTCTGTAAACATGCTGCATGACTCTATGTCTTGCAATACTGAATTTTCTACAGCTCTGAAGAGGGGTCTCGACCCGAAACGTCACCCATTCCTTCTATCCAGAGATGCTGCCTGACCCGCTGAGTTACTCCAGCATTTTGTGTCCATCTTCGGGTAAACCAGCATCTGCAGTTCCTTCTTACGAATTTTTTACATATTTTGTTAGGAATAAAAAAAAATTGGATATAAAACTGACCGTTCGACCTGATTTCGGAGATTAAAACCCCCCCCACCTCCCCCCCCACTTCCCCTCCCCCCCCTTCTCCCCCCCCCCCCCACCCCCCCGCCTCCCCCATCACTGGCTCATACAAATGTAGGTTGCTGTATCCCTATTCTAACCACATTCTAATGTAAAGCCAATGGCTTTAGGTTTTGATGAAATGTGATCCATAAAAATGTTAGTAAAAAATCTCACATAATGAAAAGATATGCAGTCCCATTTGTTATCTGAACAAGGTGATTTTGACCTTGGAGGTGGATAAATCTGAGGCTCTATTTTGGAGGTGACATTTTATTTCTGAAGCTGTGTCAGGTTATATATAATGCTATTGCCTATTATATATAATGCTGTGCAACAAGATGCTGATGGTGGCAGAAAGTACCATGTTTGCAACGTGTCTGATTGTTGAGGTTAATGCATATGCATGCTATTCATACTTACTGACAGACCTGAGGATTCTGTCTACACACACTCCATGATATCACTAACTCATTTCCTCTCTTGTTTTGTACGGTCTGACCTGCTGGCTATGCCGCACAGCCTCACTACTGAGTTTAGTTTAGAAATAAAGGTGCTCCTCAACTTACAATGGGGTTACGTTCCGGTAACCAGCTACCAGCCTTGGAGGGCATCTACAACACACGATGCCTCAGAAAAGCCACCAGCATCCACAAAGACTCTTCACACCCCTGCAACAGTCTGTTCGAACTCCTTCCATCGGGCAGACGATACAAGGCCTTCTACGCCCGCACCTCCAGACTCAGGAACAGCTTCATCCCCAGGGCCATAGCTGCCATGAACCGGTCCTGCTGAGCCAGATGGTCACATCGTACAGTGATCCGGCACAGATCTACTTGCACTTTATTCTGTTTTAAAACTGTTACAATTTGTTTCATTGGGTTGTTTAAATTAATACTGACTAGCTAATTAATTTAGTGCATCGTATGGGAGGCGCATTCCCAATCTCGTTGTACCCCTGTACAATGACAATAAAGATATATTGTATTGTATCGTATTGTAAACCGAAAATATCGTACGTCGAAATGCATTTAATACACGTGATCATGTGGCCGGTACCGAGCTGCGGCTCACTGCCGTTGCCCAGCTTTTGCACCGTTGTAACGTTGAATTATCATGTCGAAGCATCGTAAGCTGAGGAGCACCTGTACAGCATGGACACAGGCCCTTCAGCCCATCAAGCCGACACCGGCAATGAATACCTGTTGACTGGTTCTATGTCATCTCATTTTCGCATCCACTCCCTGCATTCATTATGGACAATGTTTACAAAGGCTAATTAGCCTACCTCCCCACACATCTTTGGGATATGGGCGGACACTGCAGGAAACCCATGCAGTCACAGGGAGAATGTGCAACCCCCCCCCCCCCCCACAACCCCCCAGTATAAAGAGATAAGTGTAGGGCTGACACGGGCTGGTAGCTGATGGGAAAAACCAACTATCGGGCGGTCCCGGTGGCGCAGCGGTAGAGTTGCTGCCTTACAGCGAATGCAGCGCCGGAGACCCGGGTTCGATCCCGACTCTGGGTGCTGTCTGTATGGAGTTTGTACGTACTCCCCGTGACCTGCGTGGGTTTTCCCCGGGTGCTTTGGTTTCCTCTCACATTCCAAAGACGTGCAGGTTTGTAGGTTAATTGGCTTTGGTAAAGATTGTAAATTGTCCCTCGTGTGTAGGATAGCGTTAGTGTACAGGGTGATCGCTGATCGGGGCAGACTCAGTGGGCCGAAGGGCCTGTTTCCACTGTATCTCTAAACTAAACTAAACTGAGTGCCTGAATGGTGAAAGGGGTGGAGGTGTAGAGACAAATGATGCACACCTACAGTTGCTAGTGAAAGTATCAGGGGTTGGGAAGGGATGAGGGTGTCCCAGAGAGCTCTGCAGAAAGCATCAAGGTAGGGAGAGAGGAAGATGTAACTCGTGATAGAGATCCAGTTGCAGCAGACAGGAATGTTGACGGATGATGTGCTGGATGCGGAGGTTAGTGGGGTGAACGGTGAGGACTAAGCGGATTGTTCTGCCGAGGGGAGGGGTTGGCAAGGACAGACATTGAGGGTGTGGCAGAACTGTAAGTGAGGGCTCAACAGAGAGGAAAGTTGTTTCCTGAAAATGAAGGGCATTTCAGAAATCCTAGAACAAACATCTCTTCTGGAAAATAGTTGTTTCCTACATCTTCTAATGATGCTTCCAATGCTTTTAACATTATTAAAAATTAGTTACAATATTCTGCACTCAGATCACCTCAGATTAGCGAGAAGTTGTTGTGAATGAGCATTTCTCAGATTTTCAGTCCAAGCTGAATGTACTTCCTTGAATTCAAGTCCTCCTCTGCCAGCCAGCCCTCACATCTCTTGCAACATCTTCATTGCCCACTCACAAGGTCATACGGTCATAAGTCCCCTTATAAGGAGCAGAATTAGGCCATTTGGCCCATCAAGTCGACTCCGCCATCCAATCATGGCTGATTTATCCCCCCGTACTAACCCCATTCTCCTCCCTCCTCCCCATAACCCTTGACACCCGTACTAATCAAGAATCTATCTATCTCTGCCTTAAATATATCCACTGACTTGGCCTCAACATCCTTCTGTGGCAAATAATTCCACAGATTCACCACCCTCTGACTAAAGAAATTCCTCCTCGTCTCCTTCCTAAAGCAACGTCCTTTGATTCTGAGGCAATGCCATCTGGTCCTAGACTCTCCCACAGTGTGCATTTACTGGGCCCCACGATCAGCTCCTAGTTAGTCACCGACACCTTGCATTTCATAATGTCCCTCCTCCCCCACTGCCGCTCGACAGAAGATATAAAAGCTTGAAAGCATGTCCCACCAGATTCAAGAACAACTTTCCTCCTTGCTGCTATCAGAATCCTGAACAGATGCCAGGGATGAAATCCCAATCTTCCAATCTACTTTGTTGCTCCCTTGCATTTTTTTTAAAACCCTGCACTTTCTCTGGACCTGGAGCACTATACTCAGTGCTTTGTTTATTTTCTCTTTAGCGCTACCTGATGTACACATGTATTTCACTATTTACCTGGATAGCACGTAAAACAAGGTTTTTCATTGTATCTCGGTACATTTGACAATAATAAACCAAATTAACCCAAAGATTGACCTCGGTACCATGTTTACACTGTTACCTTGTCATGTAGACCCAGGCCATTCAGCTGCAACATGAACTGGTTGCTTTGACTTGGTTCAGCTGCAACATGAACTGGTGCCAAAGTTTACTCGTACATGGTCAATTGTTCTACATTTTGTTATAGCAATCCACACTGAAATCCAGCATTCTGATCTGGTAGTTTTTCTCAGTTGAGCATTTACATTTAAAGTTTAATTATTTGTGGTTTGTCATTTCATCAATGTCTTTATTTCATCACTTTCAGCCCCAAAGCCCCAGTCCTTGAATCATCTGCTAATAGGAAAAGCTCCTTTCGGTTTACCCTATTCAAACCCTATCTGAGCCCATCGTGATCTTGTATACTTCAGTTATGCTATATTGCCTCTCAGTCTTCTTTGCTCCAGGAAGAATACCATCAGTAGGGAAAAAAACCTGCAGATGCTAGTTTAAATCAAAGGTAGACAAGCTTGTGCTACTCAGCTTGCTCCAGTGCTCACCACAATATTTAACCTCTCCTTGGCAAAGTCCGTGGTCCCTGCATGCTTCAAAAGATCCATCTTTGTACCGGTGCCAAAGAATGCCTCTCCAGCTTGTGGCCCTCACCTCGGTTGTCATGAAATGCTTCGAGAGACTAATCAAGAAGCACATCTGTGCCCTCCTTCCTCGTAAACATGGACCCACTACAGTTCGCATACCGTCCGAACAGGTCCATGGATGATGCGGGCTCCCAGGTTCTACACACCGCTCTCTCTCATCTGGACAGCCAGGGGGGCTATGTGAGGATGCTGTTCATTGACTTTAGTTCAGCTTTCAACACAATAGTCCCCAGCAGACTGGCTGAGAAGCTGCTGGAACTGGGGCTTAGCACCCCTCTGTGTGCCTGGGTCCTGGGCTTTCTCACCGCCAGGCCCCAAGTGGTCAGGATGGGGGAACACACATCTAGCCTCCTCACCCTGAACATAGGATCCCCCCAGGGTTGCATCCTTAGCCCCCTACTGTACTCCCTGTACACACATGACTGTGTGGCCAGGTTCAGCTCAAACTCCATCATCAAGTTTGCTGATGACATTGTGGTGGTGGGCCGGATCTCCAACAACGATGAGAAGGCCTACCGGGAGGAGGTGGCTGATCTGGCACTCTGGTGTCAGGACAATAGCCTCCTCTTGAATGTCACTAAAACGAAGGAGCTGATTGTGGACTTTAGAACGGCTCAACATCCAAGGACGTACACGCCACTGGAGATAAATGGGTCTACTGTGGATAGGGTGAGTAGTTTCAAATACTTGGGAGTCCACATCACAGAGGATCTGACATGGACAACACACATTGCCGCACTGGTGGGTAAGGCAAAGCAGCGCCTTTACCACCTTAGACAACTGAGGAAATTCAGAGTGTATCTGAGGATCCTTCATTGCTTCTACTCTGGGGCTGTAGAGAGCATCCTGTCCGGCAACATTACAGTCTGGTTTGGGAACAGCTCTGCCCAGGACAGGAAGGCCCTGCAGAGAGTAGTGCATTCGGCAGAACGCACCATGGGAACTACACTCGCCCCCCTGCAGGACTTATACATCAGGAGGTGCAGATCCAGAGCCAGCAACATTATGGGGGCCCCCTACCACCCCAGCAACGGACTGTTCCAGCTGCTACGGTCAGGCAAACGCCTCCGCTGTCACGCTGTGAAAACGGAGAGGATGAGACGGAGTTTCTTCCCACAGGCCATCAGGACTGTTAACTTTTATAACTCCAGGGACTAAATTTTGTCTTCTCTGTATTAACTGTATTAACTTTATTTATATGCTGTAATTGTAATTCTTTTTGGTGCAGAATCCGCAGGCATTGCCACTTTCATTTCACTGCACATCATGTATGTGCATGTGACAAATAAACTTGACTTGACTTGACGAAATGCTGGAGTAACTCAGCGGGTCAGGCAGCATCTCTGGAGAGAAGGAATGGGTGACGTTTCGGGTCAAGACCTGCTGAGTTACTCCAGCATTTTGTGTCAAGAACAACATCAGCATCTGCAGTAGAACATTATGGTTCCATCACTCATTGCTGAAACTATTCTATTCTATTCTAAACTATTCTAGTAAATCTTTCCGGCAACTTCTCTGAGACCTTCACACACTATCAGAATTGGATGTGACACTCCACTTTTGACCTAACAAGTGTTTTCTGAAGCTTCAATATAACCTCCTTTGCTTTTAGCTCCATACTATAATTTATAAAATACATGATCCCGTGTGGTTTACGAACTGTGGTCTGAAACAATCCTGCCAGTTCCAAAGATTGATGCACAAGAATACCCAGGTCCATTTGATCCAACAGCCCTTTGAGAACAGTACCAATAAATCTTTCCTTTGGCCAAGATATATCACTTCCCACTGACCTGTATTAAATTTTAACCATCATGTAGTGTCTAACTACGTTCTTTTGCAAAGTGTTACTACCTTGAAGACACTAGGAACTGCAGATGCTGGTTCACAAATATAGACACAAAGTTCTGGGGTAACTCAATGGGACAGGCAGCATCACCAGGGAACATGGATAGGTGACGTTTCCGGTCGGGATCTTTCTTCAGACTGATTGTAGCGGAGGGAATAAAACTGAAAGAGGGTGGTGGCGGGACAAAACCTGGCAAGTGATAGGTGGTTTGAAGAAGTGTCTCGACCCAAAACGCCACCCATTCATACTCTCCTGTCCCGCTGAGTTACTCCAGCATTTTGTGTCTATCATAAGTGATAGGTAGATGTAGTTCTGGGGGAGGAGGGGAGACAAAAAAATGTGAGGTAAGGAGATAAGGATAAAAGAGGCACAAGAAATGAGGCCAGAGGAGGGGTTATAGGTGGAAGGGGACATTGGGAAGCAAAAAGTGAGAAGTGGGTGCACATCCATGTGGGACACAGGGAAGGGTAGTAGAGAAAAGGGAAGAGGGAAGGGGGGGGGAAACATTTGAGACTGCATCTTGAAGTTTTGCTCATCTGTAGATTTTGTATTTTAGTTTAGTTTAGTTTAGTTTAGTTTAGTTTAGTTTAGTTTAGTTTAGTTTAGTTTAGTTTAGTTTAGTTTAGTTTAGAGATACAGCACGGAAACAGGCCCTTCGGCCCACCGAGTCCGCACCAACCAGCAACCCCCACATACTAACACTATCCTGCAAACACTCGGGACAGTTTGAAATTATACCAAGCCAATCAACCTGCAAACCTGTCCATCTTTGGAATATAGGAGGAAACCTGAGCTTCCCGGAGAAAACCCACGCAGGTCACGGGGAGAGCGTACAAACTCCGTACAGACAGCACCGTATAGTCTGGACTGAACCTGGGTCTCTGGCGCTGTAAGGCAGCAAATCTGCCGCCGTGCCACCTTCTTCTCTGCTGCCCTTCTTATGGGTACATCCAGACCCATGCCATTAGCAGACATCAAAAGAAGCATTGGCCCCAGTTTAGATCTTTGGCTACCACCAAAATGGCGGCACTGCCCTAGCAGCTGCCGCTCACCTGCGGTCCATTTGTCTTTGTGTTTTTGTTGTTTTTGTTGGTTTTTTTTGTCTTAATTGTAGTTGTGATGTGGTGTTTTTGTGTTTGTGTACTATGTGTGTATGTGGGGGGGAGGGGGAAACTAACACTGTAAATATGTGTCCCTTCAGAACGGAGACCCGACCTTTGTTTTCTGGGCCGTGTCTCCGTTCCTGCTGCGGCCTACCATCGGCCCAACTCCTGGAGCTGTCGGCCTCCAGGGCTCTGGTTCGCAGAGCCCGCGGATCGGACTTACCACCACCGGAGCCGGCCGTCTTCGGAGGCTGCGGGAGCAGCTGCGACTCGCCTTAGGCTCGGGCCGCGTGGATGCCGACATCGGGAGCTCCGGCAGCGGCAGCGTGTTCGCCCGCCCCGGATCGCGGGGCATGGGGCGCGGACATTTCACCGTCCAGCGCGGCCTAGGATGGCCGCGGGATATTTCTCTGCTGGGCGGGGGCTTCAATGTCGGGAGCCACGACCGCCCCGACGTGCAACAACAGCGGCAGCAGCGTGTTCGCCCGCCCCGGATCGGACTTATCATCGGAGCCGGCCGTCTTCGGAGGCTGCGGGAGCGGCTGCGACGCGACGCGCCTTGGGCTCGGCCCGCTGTGGACCATCCGGTGCGGCCTGCAACCACAACAACCTGACTGCGGGCGAGGCACAGCGGGAGAAGGGAAAGACATTGTGGCCTTCCATCACAGTGAGGAGAGAGAGGACTGGAGGAGACTCACTGTGATGGATGTTTCTTTGATGGATGTTTCTTTTTTTTGTGTGTTTTTGGGGTTGGGTGGTTTGAGTGCCTGTTTGATGCTTTTATTGTTGGACTGTGTTTTTGGGGGTTTTGGGGTGTGTGATTTGAATGCCTATTTAATGCTTTTATTGTTGGACTGTGTTTTGGGGGGTTTTTGGGGTTGGGTAATTTTGGGTGCCTGTTTAGTGCTTTTATTGTTGGACTGTGGGTGATTGAATTAACATTTTGTTCAAGATGGCCGCGCCGTTGTGTTTGGCTGCCTGCCACTGTATGTTTCTTTTTTTTCCTGGTCAGATGTGCAGCACTTTGGTCAACGTGGGTTGTTTTTAAATGTGCTATACAAATAAATTGACTTGACTTGACTTGACCATATACAATGGCTGAATCTGTTAAGTAATGCTCTTCATAAGTCGACTAAAAACATAAGATACTTGGGATTGTAGTGTTTGTGGAGAGAGAAATAGATTTAAGTTTCAAGTCTGTTCTTGCCTCTTTGAGCTACTGTGATTCCCTTGGCCTGGTGAACACAACTATCATTTTATTCACAAAATGCTGGAGTAACTCAGCAGGTCAGGCAGCATCTCGGGAGAGAAGGAACACAACCATCAGCAGTGAAACTAATAATGAAGGTCAAATCAAAGGCTTTCTGCATATTAAAAATGTCAGTTCAACCTCTGGGAGTGAGTTGATTGTCCATCCCTTGTACAGAGTTGGTAAAACCTTGTTGGTGAGTTGGTGCAGGCTACTCTATTCAGTTAGGGTTTGGCTTCATTTTATCATTGCCCTGCCATGGGCATGCCTCATCCACACACAGTCCCACTCTCTCCCACCTTCATTTTATCATTGCCCTGCCATGGGCATGCCTCATCCACACACAGTCCCACTCTCTCCCACCGTAGCACTTTGATCTTCCAGATAAGAGTTTTAGTGCTTTAGTTTCATTCAAGTCAGGTTGTGAGGTTGTCTGCTCTTATCGGACATGAACTCCATCAGATGTCCTTCATAAAACTGTACTTACAATAGCAAAAAGTCATTGATACATTTTTCTTTGTAATTTCACATTTTCTGAAAACATAAATAGAAATGTCATTTCTCATTGGATTGTAAGTTACTCAGTAAATCCATAACATGAGGTTTTTTTCAGTTCTTTGAGAGCCAAAATAAAGGAATATATTATTAAATCCTTAAAGTTAAAGCTTCCAAATTAATTACTGAAATCGTACAGCTCTGCAATGAAAGCTGGCAAGTGTGGCAGCTTGATTTGTTCTGTAAACCTCTGCCTTCAGTGTTTGAACATGTGGCATTCTTTGAATCGCACGTTAAACCAACTAGCTGGATATTCCATTACATACACAACCTAATTATGCACTTTGCGAAGGAATCACAATGGCATTTTGCATGGATAATCCAGAGTGCATTTCTTAATGTCCAGTGCGGTGGTAGAGTTGCTGCCTTACAGCGTTACAACGCCAGAGACCCGGGTTCGATCCCGACTGTGGGCGCTGTCTGTACAGAGTTTGTACGTTCTCCCCGTGACCTGAGTGGGTTTTCTCCGAGATCTTCGGTTTCCTCCCACACCCCAAAGACGTACAGGTATGTAGGTTAATTGGTTTGATATAAATGTAAATTGGCCCTAGTGGGTGTAGGATAGTGTTAATGTGCGGGGATCGCTGGTCGGTGCAGACTCGGTGGGCCGAAGGACCTGTTTCCGCACTGTATCTCTAAACAAAACTAAACATTATGCAGTGTGCATTGGTGACAACAGTAGCTCTCATTTCACGCTGAGTAACACATTTCTTAAGTGCAGCTGTTGATAAAATTTACTGATGATGTGCATACTGGATATGATCTGAAAGGAATACACAATTAGCAATTTGCATTTGTTTGTGAGAAGGAAGGAAGTGCAGGCTGTCCCAAGTGTAGTTGACATCCAAGCCTAACCCCATCCTAACCCCATTCCCCCGCCTTCTCCCCAGAGCATAGGCACCATTATAACCTAGGGATTGCAATACCTAATTCATACTTCGCAAGCTCCCAGCTATGTGACCAGACCCGCATCACCCCATAATATAATTATTAAGATTTTAAAAATCTGTTCCTGAATTAATAACTACGTTATATAATTGTTAATTGGCGGAAAAAGAATATTGACCAAAACAGGTGTGAGAGGTTATGGGGAGAAGGCAGGAGAATGGAGTTAGGAGGGAGAGATGGATTAGCCATGATTGAATGGCGGTGTAGACTTGATGGGCCGAATGGCCGAATTCTACTCCTATCACTTATGACCTTATGACATTATGAAAACATAAAGAAAATGCTGAGAATATTCTCTGTGTAGGAAAGAACTGCAGATGCTAGTTTAAACCGAAGATAGACACAAAAAGCTGGAATAACTCAGCGGGTCAGACAGCATCTCCGGAGAAAAGGAATGAGTGATGTTTTGGGTCAAGACCCTACTTCAGACTATAAGAATATTCTCTGTTTTACTATAATAATCTTTCCTGATTGCAGCTGCGTCTAACTGCAGCAAGTTACCTCAGGGATATTGTGTGTGTTTCTACATGCAGTTTTCATATGCTGCTGGCAGTATTGTTTTGTATTGCCATTGAGGCCAAGCTGCAAATAAAATTAGGCATCATAGCAATAGCTTCTTGTAAAATACTTTCAACAAATCAATACATACAGCTGAATGTTTTTTGTCCTTGTGCTAAATTCAAATCTAAGACCCAAAGGTAGACAGTAATGACTGGGATAGCAATTTTGGAATATAGAAGATAAACCAGCACATTACTTTGTAACTTCGGGACCTGCCAGATGGACTGCACAGCCTGCATCTATCCGTACTTTCTGCTACATCCCCAAATGAGCTCTCTCATTTGAATGAATCAGAAATATAAAGATAACAGTACTGGACTGTTCAAGAATTCACAAACTACGATAAGTTTCAGTGAAAATCCCTCGCATGCAGCAGGTAGAGTTTTAACTCACTCCTAAAGAACGCCAGCTAACTAATTTCCATCGTTAGTTTAACCCATCAGATTAATTTAATTTGCCAACAGGCTGTCTGTCCTTTCCTTCTTTGTTGTTTTAATAGTATGTGTTAAATGTATGTGTTTTAGTGTTCTTTAGCTTGTGGGGGGTGAGGGGGGGAGTTTGGGGGAAACTTTTTTAAATCTCTTACCTCGACGGGGATGCGATTTTTTCTGTATCGTATCTCCCAAGGCACTGCGGCCTAACATCGAGGAGCTGGTGGCCTCTGCTGGAGACCGATTTGGGAGCTCCAACCGCGGGAACCTGCAGACTTAACATCATGGAGCGGGCAATCCCTTTGCCAGGGATCGACCTCGGAGCTCCAACCGTGGGGGCCTGCGGACTTTAACATCGTGGAGCTTGCGGTCTCTGGTTAGAGACCGACTTCGGGAGCTCCAAACTGCGTGGGCTTTGACCGCCCCGACATGGGAGCTTAGATCGCCCAGAGGCGGGGGGGGCTTCGACCGCTGCAGGTGGTTCGACTACCCCGACCACGGGAGAATAAAGAGGGAAGAAGCTTGTACTTTATTGCCTTCCATCACAGTGAGGAATGTGGGGAATCCGCTGTGGTGGATGTTTAGGTTAACTTTTATGTAGTTGTGTGTCTTGATGCTTTTTAGTATGGCTGTATGGTAATTTGAATATCACTGTACCTTAATTGGTACATGACAATAAACAGACCGCTGAAACCTTTGACCGTAAAAAAGCATTGCTTATTTGAAATATTCTTTATATGGAGCCACCATGTATATACGGAGCCACAATCAGTCTTTTATATATAATACGTTTTAAAATGTAGAAATATTTTCCCTTTGGGGAAATGAGCAGGGAGAATGACAAAATAAAAACATTATATTTATCTTTACTTCCTCCACATAGGGCTTATTTATATTTATTTATTTTTTATCTTGTTTATTATTTCATCATGTGTAGGTTCAGCAAATGGTGTAATTTATTGTAGCCCAGAGTGTTCATAATATCAACATATTTGGCTACATACCGTCTATGCAATGCGGTGTATATTTATTTATTATTTTCAAACGAACATCATAAATGCAGAACAGATTAAGGTTCAGGCAAGCATTTCAAATAATTGATTTTCTGTGCTTTGAAAGTGATAGGAAATGAAATCCATCATCGTTACTGAGTTCATAGATAATTTATAAATTGCCAACTTCACTGATGTTGAGGCGGCTGATTTTTCTGTTGTTGAATTTATTTCTATAGAATAACTGGTAGGTGGTGGTGACCTTGGAAACGGTGCTGAGGAGCAAAACAGTAGTGTGGGGACGTGACTGTCGTGACAAAATGTGGCAGAACATGTTACAGTCTGTTCCATTAGGGATCATCTATTTTCAGTAAGCCTTTCTGAAAGAGATACAGAGAAGGAACATATGTTTGTAAGTATGTGAAAATGAATGGATTGTTTTAACATGAATCACGGAAATAGATGAAAGTCCACATGAAAAAGATCTCCAATTTCTTCAGCCCAAATGCGTTTGGGTCCTTCAGATGAAGGGTTTCTGTCACATCTGATTTTGTGTGCAGTTACAGCTGTATTTCATTTGTTTCTAGGATTTCTTTCCATTTGGCTTCTTGATCGTGAGCCAGGGATTTGAGCACATTTTATAAAATATTGTACATAGCTCAGGACCACTCTCTTGCAGTTCTCTCTTAGTTCTCTCTTTCCACAAGAGAAAATTGTTCTCCAAATGAAAAATACAATTATACATTGTAAGAAGGAAATGCAGATGCTGGTTTAAACCGAAGATGGACACAAAATGCTGAAGTAACTCATCGGGACAGGCAGCATCTCTGGAGAGTAGGAATGGGCGACATTTCGGGACGAGATCCTTCTTCCGAAAGTCTCCAGCATTTGGTGTCTATCACACATTGTAAACTGGGTATTGCACATCCCTCGAGGAAGAGAACAAGCACATGCGATGGTATCTCTTGTGCATATTAATTTATTACATTTACAAAAAAACAATTATTAATATTTTCCTGTAGTTATCCCATGAGAAAGTGATAAATCCTACAGATTATTAATAATGATTACTTAATAATGAAAATGTTTTAAACTTACTTTCAGTATAAATATTATTCACTTATTATATTCATTTAGATGTGATATTTTGCACTTTACTAATCATTAAATAAGTTGAGGTCAGATCTGAGCAGAATAAAGAGGGTTAGAAGAGATGAGTGACCAAGGACCTTAATGTTTAGTGATACAGCGTGGAAACAGGCCCTTCGGCTCATTGAGTCTAGAATCCACCATCGATCACTTGTTCATACTAGATTAATGTCACCCCACTTTCTCATTCTCTCCCTACATATACAAACAATTTACGGAGGACAATTAACCTACAAACCCACATGTCTTTGGGATGTGGGAGGATACCAGGGCACCCGGAGGAAACCCACGCAGTCACAGGGAGACTCCACACAGACAGCACCTGACGTTCGGGTTGAAGGTGAGGCAGCAGCTCCACCACTTGTGCCACGATGCCACTCCTTCTAAAGAAATATACTTTAAAGACATTTTAGAAAGTCAGAAAAGATGCAAACATTTAGAAGTGCTTAAGGCATGGTGACTGAAAAGTCTGCCTCAATAGAACATAGAAATGAATACATAAAGAACATAGAATGTAATGCAGTACTAGAACGGGTTCTTAAACCCATGATATCTGGTCCGACCAGGATGCCAAACTAAACAAATCCTTTCAGCCCTTGTTTTTTCATCGTGTGGGTGCCTTTGACAACCCTCCTCATTCTCTGCAATTCCACCATTTTGTGCATCGTCTGCAAATGCACTAATAAGATCACCTATGTTTTTGTTCGGATTATTTATGTATATTACAAGTAACAGAGGTTCTAGCACTAATCCCTCCAGAACACCACCAGTCACAGACCTCCAGTCAGAATAATACCACTCCATCGCTCCCTGCCATCTTCTATGACCAAGCCGATTTTGAGTCCAAGCCACCAAATTACTGTGGATCCCATGTTATTTAATCTTCTGGATCAGCCTAACATGAAGGACCTTGTCAAATGCTTCACCAAAGTCCATGTGGGCAACATCCATTGCCCTACCCACATAAAGCAGAAAGATACTTAATCAAAAACACAATCAAATTTATGAGGCATGACCACCACCACACAAGGCCATGCTGAATATCCCCAATAAGTCCATGCTTTGCAAATGAGAATAAATTCCTTACCTAACAATCTTTGTCAATAATTTCACTACAACTAATGTCAGACTCACCAGTCTAAAACCTGCTAGCTTATTCCAATTGCCCTTTTTAAGCAAAGGAAAGACGATGACTATTCTCCAGTCAATGGTGGAGGAATGGAAGGGATACACACTGAACCTTAATGGGAAGATCCTAGGCCTATCTGTATTTCGTCTTTGCATCATTCAATGTTAATTTGATTATTGGACATGTGAGGAAGCATAGAAATAATTAGCTCATTTCAACAGTCTGTCCGGCCCATTGCAATAAATTATCCCTCAACCAAGATGGAAGAATGTGATTTCCTGGTTGTCAAAAAAGAATGGAAACATTGGTGGAGACAATGTAGCAACAAAGAGGTTTATAATGTGAATTCCAGAATGAAGTCTCAACAGTTGAACGCATATTTAGAAGGATGAGAGTGGAGCTTATTGAAACATACAAGATTATTAAGGGATTGGACCCGCTAGAAGCAGGAAACATGTTCCCGATGTTGGGGGAGTCCAAAACCAGGGGCCACAGTTTAATAATAAGGGGTAGACCATTTAGGACGGAGATGAGGAAAAACTTTTTCACCCAGAGAGTTGTGAATCTGTGGAATTCCCTGCCTCGGAAGGCAGTGGAGGCCAATTCTCTGAATGCTTTCAAGAGAGAGTTAGACAGAGCTCTTAAAGATAGCGGAGTCTGGGGATATGGGGAGTAGGCAGGAACGGGGTACTGATTGTGGATGATCAGCCATGATCACAGTGAATGGCGGTGCTGGCTCGAAGAGCAGAATGGCCTCCTCCTGCACCTGTTGTCTATTGTCTATTGTCTATTGTCTATATTCACCAAAGATGGAACAAGGGAGAAATATGAAAGACCAAAGCTGAGGGGACACAGAATACTTGGACAGCTACTGGTCTGAAGAATTTATGAGGTTCATAACACAATTGATATACTTTGGAAAATTTACATAATTTAAATGTAGAAAGACATCGGGATTAAAATGATCTCAACAACTTAAAATACTTTGAGAACCATGTAGCTCATGGAATGCCTGTACAATTATATTGCAAGGACTTTGCGAGTGTTAATTCAGTGATGAATATTGATTACCATTATCATAATGACATTTACCATAATTACAGCACAATCTTCTATGGAAGTAACAATATAATCAATAGATGTATTACTTTTAATTAAAATCTAAACCTCAAAAAATTAGCATTTAAATTAGGTTCCCCACTTTTGCCAGACTGTATAAATATTGCAATTCACGATCTTGTGTTGTGCTTGCTTTATTGACTGAACAAGCATTTTGACAGCAGCATTGAGAGGTTGACTGAACCTGTGTAAACATGGAGCTTGGTATTTTGTGTTTATTGTTGATGAATTGCTGTATCAGTATGTGGAACATGGACGTTCAACATGGACAATAACATGCCCCTCAGTTTCTGTCAGATTCAACTGCATTTCAAGGAGCAAAACTCTCACTTTGTTGGATGGTGAACGTACCAGAAAATTGTAAGGAGATACCTGCTAACATCTAACTCCTTGCCTGAGGTAAATAGATGCATCTGGAAGAAGCAGTTCATGCAGTTTAAAACATATTCTCAGAATTGTTTCTTCTATTCCCTTGGTGGCGCAGCGGTAGAGTTGCTGCCTTACAACGAATGCAGCGCCGGAGACCCAAGTTCGATCCCGACTACGGGTGTTGTCTGCACGGAGTTTGTACGTTCTCCCCATGACCTGCGTGGGTTTTCTCCGAGATCTTCGGTTTCCTCCCACACTCCAAAGAGTAGATTAATTGGCTTGGTAAATGTTAAAACAAATGTTCCTAGTGGGTGTAGGGTAGTGTTAATGTGAGGGGATCGCTGGTCGGTGTGGACCCAGTGGGCTGAAAGGGCCTGTTTCCACGTTGTATCTCTAAACTAAAACTAAACTAAAAAGGAAGAAAGTTACCATCGACTGTGATGACTCAGAATGACACCATCTCCAATTGCTTTCTCCCAGTCACTGGATGTACCATCTGTCAGGAAACTCTGGATTTACCTTCTAAACAGCTGAAGAGATTCTAAACTCACTGCCTGGATATTCTGATTTATTGTAAGGAGATACCTGCTAACATCTAACTCCTTGCCTGAGGTATTTTATAGTTCTACCACCTCCAACCTCTCACAACCAATGGCTCCACCCTCATCTAATTCACATGACCTGGTCATTCATTGAATTGTACACTACTTCAAATAGGAAGTGTTGCTATTTATTTTGAAATCAAACTAAACAGAACGGCACGGTGGCGCAGCGGTAGAGTTGCTGCCTTACAGCGAATGCAGCGCCGGAGTCCCGGGTTAGATCCCGACTACGGGTGCTGTCTGTACGGAGTTTGTACGTTCTCCCCATGACCTGCGTGGGTTTTCTCCGAGATCTTCGGTTTCCTCCCACACTCCAAAGACGTTCAGGTTTGTTGGTTAATTGGCTTGGTAAATGTAAAAATTGTCCCCAGTGGGTATAGGATAGTGTTAATAAATGGGGATCACTGGTCGGCGCGGACCCGGTGGGCCAAAGGGCCTGTTTCCGCGCTGTATCTCTAAACTCAACTAAGCTTATGTGGTAGATTCACAAAATGCTGGAGTAACTCAGCAGGTCAGGCAGCATCTCAGGAGAGAAGGAATGGGTGACGTTTCGGGTCGAGACCCTTCTTCAGTCTGAAGAAGGGTCTCGACCCAAAACGTCACCCATTCCTTCTCTCCTGAGATGCTGCCTGACCCGCTGAGTTACTCCAGGATTTTGTGAATAAATACCTTCGATTTGTACCAGCATCTGCAGTCATTTCCTTGCATTCTGTGGTAGATTTGTATTTTTGTGGATCTGCTGCTGTGAACCTGCTGGTAAATGCCGCCCTACACCAACATGTTGGAGCTTTGTGGGGTAGATGATCCTTTGGGCAAATGTGGGGAGGATGGCAGAACGTGACCAACCATGAAAGATCCCAAAAAAACAGACCGTCAGATAAAACAATTAGAATAGTTGAGTTTAGAGATACAGCACGGAAACAGGCCCTTCGGCCCACCAAGTCCGCACCAACCAACGATCCCAGCACATTACCACTATCCTACACACACCAGGGGACAATTTTGCATTCGTACCAAGCCAATTAACCTGTAAACCTGCACGTCTTTGGAGTGTGGGAGGAAACCGAAGATCTTGGAGAAAGCCCATGCAGGTCACGGGAAGAATGAACAAACTCCGTACAGGCAGCACCTGCTGTCAGGGTCATGCCTGGGGCACTGTAAGGCAGTAACTCTACCATTATGCCACCGCGCCGCCCTTATAAAATAATTCAAACAATATTTACAGTTCAATTAAATAATGAAAAAATTACCAAACCCTTAAAAGAACCAAACTCACACCACTAAAAGTAATTACAAATATTCACAAAATGCTGGAGTAATTCAGCAGGTCAGGCAGCATCTCAGGAGAGAAGGAATGGGCAATGTTTCGGGTCGAGACCCTTCTTCAGACTGATGTCAGGGGAGTGGGACAAAGGAAGGATATAGGTGGAGACAGGAAGATAGAGGGAGATCTGGGAAGGGGAGGGGAAGAGAGGGACAGAGGAACTATCTAAAGTTGGAGAAGACAAATATTCAGTCGCATTCACTTCATTCAAACATAAGTTAAGTTGCTAATACTTACTGTGTGACTGGTTCTATGCAGTGATAGCAGTGCAGTAGTGCTTCTTGTAAAAGGCTTACCTGGCCTAGATTAAACAGCCAAATCCCCAACAAAAGTTCTGGAGAAGTTTAAACTAGTTCTGCAAACAGCATGAAATGTCCAACATCAGATACTGTCGGGAAATCACTGATGCATTGAAGTTCTACACTTACTCATCTGTGTAGAAATTGGAAATTTGGTCACAATCATCTTGAGAAATACCATCTAGTGATTTTTTAAAATCTCCAAAAAAAGTAGTAATTTTGTTTTGACCCAGAGGGAACCAGTGGGCAAATCATTTCTTCAGCTAAGAGGATACACTGCAGATAACAGCATGCTTGGGATGAGCTTGTGCTCACAATATGACAGTTATGGTACCTGTGGATTCATTTTAAATATTTTCTTGCAACTCATGGCTGCAATGTAGTGCTGTTTGTGATCACAGCTCGTGCGAACATGATTTTTTTGCCCCGCACTTTAATGCCACTGATCAGGCTGGGTGTCTCTCAGATAGCTGCACATAAGTAAAATCTACTGTTTGATTTTGCTCCAAACAAACATTCTTTAAGTGTTACTTATTATTTATTTGAGATCTATTGTCAGGAATGAGACCCACGTGGGTAGGAATGTGTCTCTCAGTAAAATGTTTGCAGCACCATTGAAACGGTTTAAGTAATGAAAAAATAATGATATCATTTACTGATTATCCGATTTTTTATAAGCACATTTGCAATATGAAATCTGCTCTTTGCCTCAAGACCTACCATCTATTCTGCTGCAACTTTTCACATCACAAGCCATCACAGTGTTCCCGATCAGAAAAAAATAATCAGGAGGACAGGAGTTTCACTGTGCTCCTGATTATTTTTTTCTGATTTTATGCCTTCCCCTCAGCTAACAATGAACTACTCTACATTTCCTTAGCATCGCCTGCTTTGATCTGTCATTTTCACACACTGCCCTTCCGTATCTCTAGTCTCCCTCTCCCCGAACTCACAGTCTGAAGAAGGGTCTCAACCCGAAACGTCACCCATTCCCTCTCTCCAGAGATGCTACCTGTCCCACTGAGTTACTCCAGCATTTTGTGTCTATCTTTGGTGTAAACCAGCATCTGCAGTTCGTTCCTACAGAGTGTTCCTGATACCTATGTAATCATGTGTTAAATACTTTGCTTTGGAATTGCCAATTATCAATTGAGATACCATTTAAAGGAAATACCCAGATGCTATTGAAAATCGCACTGTGATTTGTTTGTGATAAACATGTTGGCACTTTTACATCGTTCGCCACTTTAATTAGGCAAGATGCCATTTATTTAAAATAGACTAACAAACACATTAACATCTTAGTCAAAGGAGTTTCATACAAATAATTCAATAGTTGGTTATACAAACCAGCATAATTTCTTAGTTATCACAAAATGCTGGAGTAACTCAGCGGGTCAGGCAGCATGTCAGGAGAGAAGGAATGGGTGATGATTCTGGTCGAGGCCCTTCTTCAGACCAAGTCTGAAGAAGGGTCTCGACCCGAAACGTCACCCATTCCTTTTCTCCTGAGATGCTGCCTGACCCGCTAAGTTACTCCAGCATTTTGTGAATAAATACCTTCCGTTTGTCCCAGCATCTGCAGTTATTTTCCTCCACCGCATCATTTCTTACATTATTTTATGACTTATATTACAGTTGTTTTAATTTCTTTGGTAATCATTTTTCAATCTGAATTATAAAAATGAGACTTTTCAACAATAAACTGAGTATAATAAGAAAACAAGAGAACGGTGAAACACTCAATGGGTCAGACAGGATTTGTGGATCAGTAAACCTGTCTAACTTAGCTTAGTTTAGTTTAGTTTAGTTTAGGTTACTTTAGTTTAGTTTAGTTTAGTTTAGAGATACAGCGTGGAAACAGGCCCTTTGGCCCACCGAGTCTGCACCGACCAGCGATCCCTGCACACTAACACTATCCTACACACACTAGGGACAATTTACATTGATACCCAGCCAATTAACCCACAAACCTGTACGTCTTTGGAGTGTGGGAGGAAACCGAAGATCTCTGAGAAAACCCACACAGGTCACAGGGAGAACGTACAAACTCCTTACAGACAGCACCCGCAGTCAGGATCGTACCTGGGTCTCTGGCGCTGTAAGGCAGAAGCAACAGACTGGTCCCACCAAGATGCAGCACAGATTGCCACAAGCGATCCTTTTTCCATGTGGCTATCAAACTGTACAACTCCTCCCCCTTCTGTCGTGGGGTAGACTGACTCCCCCCCCCCCCCAATCTTTGCACATCCTCAATCCTGGACTTTCCACTCGTCACTTTAATTTCATGTCTCGTGTATCTTGTTGTGTTTTATGACTATTGGCAGATCAATTTCCCTCCTGGGATTAATAAAGTTCTGTCATATCGTACTGTATCACCGCAGAGTGGGATATTGCCCCATGATTATTGCTAAATATGTTGTGTCCTCCAGTATCTATCTACTCGAGATAGAGTGAAGTGAACTTCAACCCAGCGGTTTCACCAGGACTAGCTTCAAATGGTGCCCATCAGATCTCAGGACTTGGATCAAAGCAAAAATGTTACATTGTGAAAATGTGGCATTTTCCAAAAGTAACTCAGGGCAAATGAAACCAGTCGGGTATGGTGTGTATGGTATGAACTGCAATTCCAAAATAATGCTTGGTTTCCTGGGTCAGGATATTTATTTGCACATGAGTTATGTTGTCATTATAATGTGAAAAGTAATTACACGATGTGAGATGACAAGAATTAAAGTATTATACAAAATAAATCACGTGCTATAATATTTAAATCATGCAATCTTAACGACTGCAATAGAAATATAAATTACCAATGTCAATCTGGACAAACATTGAGAATATTAGAGGCACACAGTCCTGTTACAAACTGACCATAATGTGGACGCCTTGGTTTTAAATGTGCATATGATGTGACATCGTTGTATCAATCATCTGACTGAGAAAGATGAGCAGCGGTGAGCTGAACATTGGCTGGAAGCAGCACCAGCAGTGAAACATGACAGCTTGGTCCATGCCTGTTCTAATTAGAGAAAACCTTGATGTACATTAATTGCACGGTTATAATCACCTTCAGCCTGTAAAGGAACTTCAAAATGGTGTCGTTCCTGACCTCTATTTTTTTGCAGAGTCATAAAAATAGACATTGACCTTAAATGACAATTCTCTTCAGGGTAGTGTTTAAACATACAAATCCTCAGCAACCTCATTGCGTGGTATTATTTCCTCGACTATTGTGATTTACACGTCAGTTCAGTCTTCTTTTTACAAACTCGTGTTCAAATATCTTCCCAATGCCTTCAGACATTGCAATTGATTCAGCTTCTGTAGCTAGTTCTGATAAAGCGTATCCTATTCTGAAGTATGAAAGCACTTATTTTAACCATTCTTCTGCTCTTTTAACACAATAACTCATCTTTATGCTGTCTTCTTACTGGTTTCCTACTAATGGGAACAATCTTTCAAATTCAGATTGGTTTATTGTCGTTTTCACAAAGGAGCAATGAAATTCCATGTTTGCATGAAGCTCATAGAATAAACACTATCTGATAATGATAGAAGAAGCAACAAATACAACAATGAATGTAAAATAGTGGAATGGAGCAAAGACGGTAACACAATCTGAAGTAATGCAAATAAACTGAAGTACAACGTAACACCAAATGTGGTAGAGTAGGAGTATGTGGCAGCACCTCTGAGAAGAGATGTGTAGGAAAAAAAACTGCAGATGCTGGTTTAAATCGAAGGTAGACACAAAACGCTGGAGTAACTCAGCGGGTCAGACAGCATCTCGGGAGAGAAGGAATGGGTGACGTTTCGGGACGTGACTGAAGAAGGGTCTTGACCCAAAGCATCACCCATTCCTTCTCTCCCGAGATGCTGCCTGACCCGCTGAGTTACTCCAGCATTGTGTGTCTACCTCTGTGAAGGGATGGTTGGTTCAAGAGTTGCATATCTAGATGTTTGGGCTTCCAAGCTCCTGGATCTTCTCCCAGAAGATAGAAGAGAGAAAAGGAAGTGGCCAGGGTAGTAGGCATCCTTGACAATACTTCCAGTGTTCCTGTGCAACACACCGTGAAGATGGACTGGATGGAAGGAGATGGACTGGACTGTGCTCACTACACCTTGCAGGTTCAGCTTTCACTATTTACTTTCAATATCAATAGACAATAGACAATAGGTGCAGGAGGAGGCCATTCGGCTCTTCGAGCCAGCACCACCATTCAATGTGATCATGGCTGATCTTTCTCAATCAGTACCCCGTTCCTGCCTTCTCCCCATACCCCCTGACTCCGCTATCCTTAAATGCTCTATCTAGCTCTCTCTTGAATGCATTCAGAGAATTGGCCTCCACTGCCTTCTGAGGCTTTCATAATTTGAATCATTGCCTCCTTAACCAAGTGTATTTTTAAGTTCCATGCATTAACTACTCTGTCTTACACCTGATTACATCCAAGTGAACCTTCACTGTACCTTTCATTGACTCCAATGTCCTATCAATCCCATTGGTCTTTGGTTTCACTGTTCATACTCATATTCATAATCATACTCATACTTTATTAGCTAAGTATGTTTTGCAACACGAGGAATTTGTTTTGCCATACTGTCATGATCGCATCGGGGTGATCAAGCTCCTGCATCGGGGAGGGATCTCAGTTCCCCCTCGCCGGGCAATCGTACACGGGTTGGGGGCCGGTCGAAACCTTCTGCAGCTGGAGCTTCCCAACATCAGTCTCTACCCGAGACCGTGAGCTCCTCAATGGTGAAATGAGCAGGCCGCGGCAGGAGCGTGGATCCCAGGCAAGGGATCGCACGCTCCGATGGTAATTCCACGTCCCCACGGGGGGGGCACAAAGTCAGTCCCGAGCAAGGCCGCCAGCTCCACGATGTTAGGCCGCAGAGCGACCGGAGATACGATCCGGAAAACAATCGCATCTCCGGCAAGGTAAGAGACTGAAAAACAGTTTTTCCCCAATCCCCTCCCCCACCCCCCACATAAAACAAACCAGAACATTAACATAAACTTTTAAAACACACTAAAAATAACAAAAAGACAAAAAAAAACAGACTGTTGGCGAGGCTGCCATCGCTGACGGCGCCACCCGGTGGAATGGTAGATTGATTTGATGATCTGTATTGGACTCTTCTTCAGAAAGGCTCTCAATAGCATCATGCAAAGTGGTTAATGTCTGATTAAGATGGCTACAAAAACTGATTTACAACCTTTCCAACCTGAAAACCATTGGATATATTTTGGCTGGTCTATATCGCCCCCTGACATACATGAGAACAGATCTTGCTCAGAGAATGTAACTGGCTGGCAGTATATAAGACATTTTTGATAGCAGGCTCCTTTGGTCACTCTGAAAAACATGGTTCAAACCATATTGACATTATTGGAACACAATCCATTCACTTCAGCCACAAGGCCACTGCCCATCTATTACATGAGGACGGCCTCAGCAGTGATGTAGGAACAGTGACATACTTCCATGTCAATGAAATTTGAAAAATAACTTTTTGAGATGCTATTGAAATAGCCACAATGTCTTGTTCTCCTTGTAACCTACTCTCTCTCACAAACTTGTCAACTCCAGCCTACCGTTGAGAATGGAATACCTGTTAACATTCATACTTCTAATCTTGTGAGGGACAAGGGATGTTTAGTGAGGCAACTGAACATGAATAAGCCATGATGCCCATTGGAAATGCCACCATGAAGTACAAAGCCTGAGATGTTGAATTCCACCTTTGTGTGAGTCCACCTATGACTCCACCTATTTGTATGTTTCCCCTTGATATTCATTAACCTCAGTGTTACCAGGACAACATTATTCCAGAAAATTGATTACCAGGCCTCTGGAATTGAACTTGTTTGCTCATGTTTGAATCAAGGCCTGGAGCCGTGTGGTTCCAGTGAAACCCAAACAGAGCATCAGTGAGCAAGATCCTGGTGATAAAAAGGAACTGGAGATGCTGGTTTATACCAAAGGTAGACACAAAATGCAGGAGTAACTCAGCGGATCAGGCAGCATCTACGGAGAAAATGGATAGGTGATGTTTCGGGTCAGGACCCTTCTTCAAACGTATTTTTCAGACATTAAATAAGTTAACAACTTATTTATTAAGGGTGGTCATGGTGGCGAGGGTGGTCACGGTGGTGCAGCGGTAGAGTTGCTGCCTCACAGAAAATGCAGCGCCGGAGACCCGGGTTCGATCCCGACTAAGGGTGCTGCCTTAAGAGTTTGTACGTTCTCCCCGTGACCTGCGTGGGTTTTCTCAGAGATCTTCGGTTTCATCCCACACCACGAAGACGTACAGGTTTGTAGGTTAATTGGCTGGGTAAATGTAAAAAAAATCGTCCCTAGTGGGTGTAGGATAGTTTGTTAATGTGCAGGGATCGCTGGTCGGCGTGGACCCGGTGGGCCGAAAGGGCCTGTTTCTGCGCTGTATTTCTAAACTAAACTAAACTAAACTAAAGTCTTCAGCCATAAATAAGTGCCATTTATAAGAGCTGTTGTTCACAACTTACCACCTTTGGCTTTTGATTGAACAGAGTCTGGTGGGGCACAAATGGGCTTGAATGGATTTAACTTGTGGGAGATTTCTTGGTAATTTTTGCACTTTGTCAAATAACTGCGTATTGTAATGGCCAAGCTTGAGGCTCCATTTCCTCTGGGTGATAACCTTTTGGATGTTGTCACTTTGGCCATTTAGTGCTCATGAAAGTCAAAGATTAAACCAAAATTGGTGAAGGCAATTTACAGTTAAATTCATCATTTAAGTGGAAGACTAAAACATTAAATAATGAGCAATCCAAGAAATGTAATTTCTACTTTTGTTCACTGCTGTTATGCTGCTCGTGTTGGTAGTATTAGGTTTTTATTTTCATACATCCTAAGAGATTCCAAATTAGTTGAGGTTTATCTTCTTCTAATGCAGAATTATTTGCCTCCTTGGATTTGGCTGAGGCTAATCTTTAGCTGCAGCCAATGGTATTCCTTTCCTTGTCGACCTTCTGCAAACTTGCGCGTGTGTGCTTTTAACTCTGATGAGAAAATTAGCTCAAATCTAACCCGACTATACATTTTCAGAAATTATATCACTTAATGTAGTTTCAATATTTATCCCTATCTCTCAAAAACTCTAAAGTCTCTTGAATTTTTAGCTCAGAAAACCTGCTTCTTAAACAGTTTCCTTTCCTTCACTCTGATCCTTACCATTTCCCTCTCCTGATATGAGCCCCAAAGAGTAATTTTTTAATAGTAATTTTCTTTTTACCAAATGTTTTTGAAATGCAGCGAATTAAGGTACCTTGAACAATGATGACAATCCACCATAGATTTCAATTACCTTAAATAGACATAGGTGAAGGTCATGAAAAGAGAAACTGGTAATTAATTGATAAGGGTGGCTAGTTTATTAGTTAGCAAAACTCATTATTTTCATAGTCTTAAATAATGATAAGCAGGGCAGCAGCATATTAAATTGTTTTTTTTCTCTGACTCGTTTCCTGTTTTACTCAGGCACCTTAATCCACCCTTTATTCTGTAACCTTGACACCTGGATTTAACAGCTCCAAATGCTTCAACTGGTAATTGAAGTTAGCTGTTAGATTTAAGAGCCCTTGTTCTGAGAATTTAATCCAAATTTCCGTGTTCTACTCTCACCCAATTTGGCTTTGAAGAGTACGATTTTGTGCTGGAGGATATCATTTTAGACCTCTTTCTCTTCTGTATCTCCCACTCTGTTTTCTCCCAATCTGAGCTGTGTTGTATGATGGTGAAATCATCTTTTGCTGACTTGAGCTCCTTTTCAATAACAATATTTTTTCAAAGAACTCTTTTACTTTTTTCCCCCCGGGTATTCTACATCTTAACTAAGTACCTGCTACGATTTTGTATTGAATGTGACTGTAAGGTATTTGCACCAACAAGATTTAGTTATTTATTGAACATTCATTATACAAAGACTAAAATGTAATGATGAGGCAAATGAATCAGCACTGGTCTAATTCTGAATGCCATGGAAGGGTCACAGAAGTAGTGACGTATTGCAGTAGAGTCATGGAGTGATACAGTGTGGAAACAGGCCCTTCGGCCCAACTTGCCCACACCGGCCAACATGTCCCAGCTACACTAGTCCCACCTGCCCACGTTTGGTTCATATCCCTCCAAACCTGTCCTATCCATGAAATTCATGGTCTGTGCAGGGTAATGTTTTTGAATGGTAGATTGAAAGGTACAGCACGGAGAAAGGCCCTTTGGACCACCAAACCCACACCAGCCATTGATCACCAGTTCACACGAGTTCTATGTTACAGAGAAACATCGAAGATAGGTGCAGGAGGAGGCCATTTGGCCCTTCGGGCCAGCACGGCCATTCATTGTGATCATGGCTGATCATCCACAATCAGTAACCTGTGCCTGCCTTCTCCCCATACCCCTTAATTCCACTAGCCCCTAGAGCTTTATCTAACTCCCTTTTAAATTCATCCAGTGAATTGGCCTCCACTGCCTTCTGTGGCAGAGAATTCCACAAATTCACAACTCTCTGGGTGAAAAGGTTTTTTCTCACCACAGTTTTAAATGGCCTCCCCTTTATTCTTAGACTGTAGCCCCTGGTTCTGGACTCCCCCAACATTGGGAATATTTTTTCTGCATCTTGCTTGTCCAGTTCTTTTATAATTTTATACGTTTCTACAAGAACCCCTCTCATCCTTCTAAATTCCAATGAATACAAGCCCAGTCTTTCCAATCTTTCCTCTTATGATAGTCCCGCCATCCCAGGGATTAACCTCATGAACCTACGCTGCACTGCCTCAATAGCAAAGATATCCTTCCTCAAATTAGGAGACCAAAACTGCACACAATACTCCAGATGTGGTCTCACCAGGGCCCTATACAACTGCAGAAGGACCTCTTTACTCCTATACTCAAATCCTCTCGTTATGAAGGCCAACATGCCATTAGCTTTCTTCACTGCCTGCTGTACCTGCATGTTTACTTTCAGTGACTGGTGTACAAGGACACCCAGGTCTCCTTGCAATTCACTTTTACCTAATCTGACACCATTGAGATAATAATCTGCCTCCTTCTTTTTGCCGCCAAAGTGGATAACCTCACATTTATCTACATCATACTGCATTTGCCATGCATCTGCCCACTCACTCAACCTGTCCAAGTCACCCTGCAACCTAACATCCTCTTGGCAGTTCACACTGCCACCCAGCTTTGTGTCATGTTAACCCACATGTCTTTGGGATGTGGGAGGAAACCAGAGCACCCCGATCAAATCCACATGGTCGCAGATAGAACAGGCAAACACCACATAGACAGCGCCTGAGGTCAGGAGTGAACCCAGGTCCCAGGCGATGTAAGTGTGCAACTCCGCCAGCTGCCCAAATCATGCCACTTGTCAGTTGCCAGCTCCTGCGTGGACCATCATATTAAATTTGCTCAACACGACATCACAGCTCATCACCTATGTGGCCGAATCAACACATTTAACAGAGAATCCACTGGTCTCCGAAATATAATGGGTTTATTGATTAGTTAATTTGTTCACAAATGAATACAATCTTTCCATGGCAACGTTGATGTTCCAAATGTCACAGCTCATTGTGTGCCTCAGCTAAAACCACACAGAAACACCTGGCATCGACTGGATTCTCGCAACATAAATACATATCAGGGGTCAGGTCCAAAGAATCTCTGGAAGCCAGCAACAATGAATGGCAGCCTCAAACACGCTGAGAAACGAAACGAAACGAAACTCAATGTTGCAAACAGCAAATTCGGCTTGAATAAAAGCCGGTAAGGAAAAAAGTTCAATAATGAATAAAGAACTTTTTATTATTTTTAAATGTGTTGAACCTCAGGAAATGGGATCCCTGGAGCACGGAGGTCAGGTCTGCAGACTGAGGGTCTCCCTGGGACAGAGGTTGTGCAGTAATCCCGATTCATACGCTGTTAATAGACCACAGCGCAAGCAACAAAGTGGAACATTTTCAGGGTTTTAACAGTTTTAGAATTGTTCATAAAACTGTGTGGAAATGGAGGGCAATGATAGCTAGAAAATCATTCTTGTGTTAAACTAGACCAAGGGCCCAAACTTCTCCTGCAATGGTGCAGCACCCTCTCCTCCCCCACTCCCTACTCCCCATTCCCTCCCTCCCTCCCTCCCTCCCTCCCTCCCTCCCTCCCTCCCTCCCTCCCTCCCTCCCTCCCTCCCTCCCTCCCTCCCTCCCTCCCTCCCTCCCTCCCTCCCTCCCTCCCTCCCTCCCTCCCTCCCTCCCTCCCTCCCTCCCTCCCTCCCTCCCTCCCTCCCTCCCTCCCTCCCTCCCTCCCTCCCTCCCTCCCTCCCTCCTCTCCTCCCCTCCCTCCCTCCCTCCCCCCCTCCCCCCTTCCCCTCCTCCCCTCCCTCTCTCCTCCACCTCCCTCCCCCTCCCCCCCCCACTCCCCCTCCCCTCCCCCCCCTTCCCCTCCCCCCTCCCTCCTCCCCCTCCCTCCCCACCCTCCCTCCTTTGGCCCACCGAGTCCGCGCTGACCAACGAGCCCCACAAATTAACACTATCCTACACACACTAGGGCCAAAACCTCCCTTTTGTCCCTGTCTCATTCCCCTCCTCCCTGTCCACTTCCACCCATCACCCTTCCTTAAACTTTAGATTTTGCTCCTGCTCTTTAGTTTAGTTTAGTTTAGTTTAGAGATACAATGCGGAAACAGGCCCTTTAGGCCCACTTGGTCCGCGCCAACCAGCGATCCCTGCACATTGACACTATCTTACACCCACTTGGGATAATTTTTACATTTACCAAGCCAATTAACCTACAAACCTGTACGTCTTTGGAGTGTGGGAGGAAACCGAAGATCCCGGTAAAAGCCCATGCAGGTCACGGGGAGAACGTGCAAACTCCGTACCGACAGCGCCCATAATCGGGATCGAACCCGGGTCGCCGGCGCAGCAAGCGCTGTAAGGCAGCAACTCTACCGCTGCGCCACCGTGCCACCGTTTCCTTATCTGACATCCTTTGTCTCCTTTACTCCTCTACCCTTTGCAACTTACTCCATCCATGCACCTATCACCCCCCCCCCTCATCTTTATCCACCTATTACTCGCTAGGCTTTGCCCCACACCACTTCACTTCTCCAGCTTCCCCCTTCCGCCCACTATCAGGCTGATGGAGTGACCTGACCCACAACAGCATGTTCACTCTTTCTACAAAATTGGTTTCATGTTGTCTTTTCGTCTTGAGAAAAATCCCACGAGAAATTAAAAATCTAGTAAAAAAATACAAATCTAGATCCTTCAAAAATAATTTAAATTATGATCATCATTTTTTTGCCCTTTGGTTCAATTATAATAAATAGCAAGCAGGATGAATCACAAATGGCCCACTGTTAATTTGTAAATCCGTTACTTTATATTTTGTATAAAATCAGGCACATCATGGAAATAAAATAGCAATTTTATCCTTGTGAGGAAATATCATGTGAAGAAATATCATTTCCATTGATCTACGAAGAGAAATTTTCCGTAAAAACAGGTTATCAGTTGCAGTAGGTACATCTTTGACAACGCTCTAGGTGACTATATAAATATTGTACCTCATGACAAGAAGCAATTTAATGACACTGTCCCAGAGACAGCAACAGATAAATCTGTAACATTAGTACAAAGTTCCAGGCACAAATTACAGTAGAATTCTGTCAGGTCCAATTGGTCAGCACGAACAAAATAATTGATTATAAGTCAGTTCAATGTACAGCAGGGCAGATTTTATTAACAGCGACGAAGTCCAGAGTGACTTTAAAATTGATAGTGATCTGACTATATCTGACTTTGCAAAATAACAATCTCAACTCAGATATTCATGAAAAAGGATTTGGCTGGAGAAAAATATGCAAAACATAAAACCATATCATAACTTACATTCTTATAGTTTGCTAAGTTGTTTACAGAATAAGCAAGTAGCATGAAGTGTGTATTGGAAGTTCAATGTGTTTCAATCGCTGTGCCAATTGAAAAGGTGTCCAACAGTAATGGTAAACATTGCTGCTCCAGTGATCTTTATAACTTCAATACAACCTTTCCATTTTCCAATCTCCAAAGTGATTTATTTCTTCAGTTGCGAAATAAAAATGAATAATCTCTTCTTGGTTTGCATTCTCACAACTGAAAGAGTCAGAGAGAATGGCGGTGCTGCCCAGCAGCTGCGACTCACCTGCAGTCCGTTTGTCTTTTGTGTTTTTTGTTGTTTTTTGTCTTAATTGTGGTGTTTAGATGTGATGTAGTGTTTTTTGTGGTTGTGTACTAGGTGTGTGGGGTGGGAGAACTGAAAAATTGTCTCTTCCGTACAGAGACGCGACCTTTGTTTCTGGGTGGTGTCTCTGTTCCCGCTGCGGCCGACAATCGGCCAAACACCTGGAGCTGGCGGCCTCCAGCTGGGACCACCTGGGGCTCTGGTTCGCAGAGCCCGCGGACCGGACTTACCATCTGCGGAGCTGGCTGCCTTCGGAGGCTGTGGTGGCGCTGCGGGAGCGGCTGCGACTCGCCTTCAGAGGCTCCGGCCGCGGGACGCGTGGATAACGGAAGCTCGCAGGCCCCTGGGTGGGGGCTAACATTGGGAGCTCTGTCAGTGGCAGCGGCAGCGTCTTCGCCCGTCCCGGATCGCGGGGCTTGGGTCGGCCCGCCGTGGACCTTTCACCGTCCGGCGCGGCCTGGAACGTGGCAACTTCAACAGCCTGACCGCGGGAGAAGACGGCAGGGGAAGAGAAAAGACATTCTGGCCTTCCATCACAGTGAGGAGGGGACTGGAGGAGACTTACTGTGATGGATGTTTCTTTTTTTTGTTTTGGGTTGGTTTGTGATTGTGTGTTATTGCTTATTTTTATTGCTCTTATTGTTGGACTGGGTAATGGAATTTCGTCCAAAAGACTTGTTTTTTTTGGATGACAATAAAGGTTATTCTGATTCTGATTCTGAGAAACAAAAACAGAATCCTTAAATGGAAAATAATGAGCATTTTATTGCCTGATGGGAATCAGCAGGTTACTTTGAAACTCAGGTTAAAAATGAATATCACACGAACATCCAGGAAGAATGATAAATGGGATGGTTTTATTCTTTGGATAACATGATAATTCTTGAAGGGACTGTTAGAAATTTGGATGTAAGTTCATGCTGGTAAATCACTAACCTTTTCATGCAGGAATAAGCACAACTTGAAATCCGTGTTGATTCCATTTTAAAATGTGACTGAACTTCAGCGGTTAGTTTCATATCTGATAATAGATATGCCACGCTCCATTTCTGTTCCGAGAACCAAATAGGATTTGATAGTGCAGCGAGTTAATTATCCAAGCTGTGGTTTGGCTTCCACCCAAGTTAGTATTGAGGATTTTTTTTGTAATCTTCATAAAAAGGTAGAGAATGCTTAATGTTATCATCATGCCCTTTAGATAGCAGGACAAATTATGAGCTCATTTTCTTTATTTAATCATCGCTAGCAGATTAATATCAATTAATATAGATTGAAAATTATGCAGGATCACTTTTTCCAGTGTTAGCCAATGCAAAATCTGTCTCTTCTGGAAGAAAATGCAGAACTTTAACTTTTCCGCGGGAATCATACAGGTTGGGAAATTCAACACTTAGACTGTGGCGCTGCAGAATACCCTGGCACAGTTTATGACATGCTGACTTGTCTGCTTTGATCTGTTGTTTTCACACCTTACCCTTCCATATCTCTTGTTTCCCTCTTACCTGACTCTCAGTCTGAACAAGGATCTCGACCTAAAATGTCACCCATTCCTGCCCTGAGCTGGTTCGCTTCGTACCTCAAAGATAGGAGTTTCGCCATCAACATAGGCAGTTATTCCTCTGCTCCAGCTAGCCTCTCCTGCGGAATTCCACAAGGCTCCATCCTAGGCCCCATTCTCTTCTCTCTATACATGCTCCCCCTTGGCCAAATCATTCAAAGGCACGGCATTTCTTTCCACTGCTATGCCGATGACACTCAGCTTTACCTCCCCCTGAAACCCAACAACCAGTCAAATTTAAACAGCCTCTTACACTGCCTTGAGGACATAAAATGTTGGATGGCACAGAACTTCCTCCAATTAAATGAGAGCAAGTCTGAGGTCATCCTATTCGGCCCCCCCGACTCCATCAAATCGATAACAGGCAGTCTTGGAAGTCTATCCTGCCTAGTCAAACCGCATGTCAAAAACCTCGGCATGATATTTGACTCTGCATTAAAATTTGATAAGCAAGTCAACGCTGTGGTAAAAGCCAGCTTCTTCCAACTTCGAACCATAGCTAAAATCAAACCTTTCCTCCAATTCGACGACACAGAAAAAATCATTCACGCTTTCATTTCATTTCCTCCCGCCGAGACTACTGCAACTCCCTATACACTGGGATCAGCCAATCATCCCTGTCCCGCCTGCAACTGGTCCAAAACGCCGCAGCAAGACTCCTGACGGGTCCTGTAAAAGGGACCACATCACCCCGATTCTGGCCTCTCTCCACTGGCTCCCTGTACGGTACAGAATCAACTTCAAGCTCCTCCTATTCACGTATAAAACCCTAAATGGACATTCCCCCCCCTACATCAAAAATCTTCTAACCCCCCTCTCTAACTCCAGGTCCCTCAGGTCGGCCGACTTGGGGCTACTCACTATCCCGCGGTCTAGGCTTAAGCTCAGGGGTGACCGCGCTTTTGCGGTTGCAGCTCCTAGACTGTGGAACAGCATCCCTCTCCCCATCAGAACTGCCCCCTCCATCGACTCCTTTAAGTCCAGGCTCAAAACCTATTTCTACTCCCTAGCGTTTGAGGCTCATTGAGGAGGCGCTGTGAACTGTTTGCGTGCTACTGTATGTTTCATTTTTTTCCTTAGTACCTAATCAGATGTACAGCACTTTGGTCAACGTGGGTTGTTTTTAAATGTGCTATACAAATAAAATTGACTTGACTTGACTTGACTTGACTTCTCTGCAGAGATGCTGCCTGTCCCGCTGAGTTACTCCAGCACTTTGTGTCTATCTTCGGTGTTAACCAACATCTGCAGTTCCTTCCTACACACATCGGTTCTCATCTGGTCCAACTGGTAGTGATGCACATCTCCAGGGAATGGGGGAACACTGCCATTGTCTTGATGGTCACCTTTGTGTGTGGCTGTGCCTAGAACCAAAGTATATAGTCGCCCATGGTGCCCAACCCAGGCGACTGTTTGCCTCCTAGCCACAGAAACAGATCTACAATCACACATTACAATCGCATTACATTGTTAAATCTCTGCTCCTGCACCAATAGTGTGTGTAAACCCACTCCACCGACTACTGCACGCCACATGCAGATAGTCCCAGCAGCATTGCATCAGCGCGTTAACCTGGCTGTTCCTCAGAATTTTGATCACTCCTTTCAATGAATACATGTTCCTCAACTTGCGTGATTGTCTACTGCACAAAGCTCAGAAAAGCAAACAGCTGTTAGCAACACTGCATATTAATTCATGTCATGGTAAGCAAATCCTACCTTCATTTGACAAATATACCTTGCAAACATCTTCAATCAAATGGTATCTGGTTAAACACACTAATATGCAGAGGAAGGAACTGCTGATGCTGGTTTAAACCGAAGGTAGACACAAAATGCTGGAGATACTCAGCGGGTCAGGCAGCATCTCTGGAGAGAAGGGATGGGTGACGTTTCGGGTCGGGATCCTTCTTCACACGGACATCAGTCTGAGGAAGGGTCTCGACCTGGAACGTCACCCATTCCTTCTTTTCAGAGGTGCTGCCTGTCCCACTGAGTTACTCCAGTATTTTGTGTCTATGTTCGCACTAATACGCATGCCATTCCTGGATCGAGAATAAAATGTTGCCATCTGAATAGCACCGATAGCAGCTAAAAACCAGTTTCTGAACTGAATTTCACATCATAGAGCACCACTCACATTACTTATTGCATACTTAAACACTGTTTAGTTTAGTTTAGAGATACAGTGCAGTAACACTATCCTACACACACTAGGGACATTTTTCAATTATACCAAGCCAATTAACCTACAAACCTGTACGTCTTTGGAGTGTGGGAGGAAACCGAAGATCTCGGAGAAAACCCACGCAGGTCACGGGGAGAATGTACAAACTCCGTACAGACAGCACCCTCGGTCAGGATCGAACCCGGGTCTCTGGTGGTGTGAGGCAGAAACTCTGCTGCTGTGCCACCGTGCTGCCCTGAATTTCACATCGGAGATCACCACTCACGTTACTTACTGCACACTTAACCACTGGAGATGAACTTGGCTGGAAATCTTGTTTTACTGATCTCTCACACATCCAAATAAAGCACGACGCAAGTTCTGCAACATTGTGAGAGTGTTTCGTTGCATGTATTATTTGCCTGTGCTCTACTGCAATTCTTATCATTCTCCGACTGTAGTAGCATTTTAAAGCATTTAATGTTAATCATAGTAGATTGTAGTAGCAGTGATTATTTTATATGATAAATGGTCACAGATAAATATCTCTTTTAATCTTCAGTGTTTATAATTTGGTAGATCAGGTGATGCTGCACTGTATAGTCTCCAACACTACAGTTATCAGTAAATATTACAGCAGATTTAAATCAAAATGAAAGTAAATAGTGGAGCAATGTAATTAGCATGTACTTTGCTGAGTATAGTATTCAGTCTGTAGCTAACAGGCACTATTTTCTCAGAGATAACATTAAACCGCAATTGTAGTGATTTAATTGATACAAGAGCAGTATATTGTGAATGCTGAAAATCTGAAATGGAACAGCTCATCTGGTGGCATTAAGGAGGTCAGACCAGAACTGTGGAGAAATTCAAAACAGCATTATGATTTCAGATCAATGATTTAACATCAGAGCAGAAAGAAGGTCTAGGAAGGGCGGCACGGTGGCGCAACGGTAGAGTTGCTGCTTTACAGCGAATGCAGCGCCGGAGACTCAGGTTCGATCCTGACTATGGGTGCTGCACTGTAAGGAGTTTGTACGTTCTCCCCGTGACCTGCGTGGGTTTTCTCCGAGATCTTCGGTTTCCTCCCACACTCCAAAGACGTACAGGTATGTAGGTTAATTGACTGGGTAAATGTAAAAATTGTTCCTAGTGTGTGTAGGATAGTGTTAATGTGCGGGGATCGCTGGGCGGCGCGGACTTGGTGGGCCGAAAAGGCCTGTTTCTGCGCTGTATCTGAATTATGAAAATAATAAAATATAAAATATGAATGTAAAAGGTGTTCAAAAAAATAAAGAGGGAGGGATAATGGGAGGGGAGGAAGGAACTCATGTAGAAAGATAAAAAGGTAAACAGACAAGATGGTGGTGAAAGGGAGAAGGGGTTTGTGAAGGAACAGGTAGGAAACAGAAAAAGCTTTACACTGTACCTTAGTATACTTGACAATAAATTAAACTGAAAAGTGGGCTTTGAAATAGCTAAATTATCACAAAAAGCAACCTGCAAAATGCAAGGGTGCAAATTGCTGAATTCAATATAGAGGCTGGGAAAGTATTTTGTGTCAAATCAAAAGATAAATGATTGCTCCTCAAAATTGCATTGAATTCCATTAGGATTGTGTAGAGGGCCAATTCCCGAGAGGTTAGAGAGGGAAGGTAGACACAAAAAACTGCAGTAAGGCAGTGGGTCAGACAGCATCTCTAGAGACAAGAAAGAGGTGTCGTTTCAGATTGAAACTCTTCTTCAGACTGAGAGACAGGGGAACACAAAGAAAACTTTATAGAGGATGATCAGAAGCTCAGGATCTCACCTGGAGTCATAATGGAGATGTACTTTTTCATACCTGTTGGTTCCCTCAACTAAACTAAACTAAACTAAAGTCTGAAGAAAGGTCTTGACCCAAAGCCTCACCTATTCCTTCTCTCCAGAGATGCTGCCTGTCCCGCTGAGTTACTCCAGCATTTTGTGTCTACCTTAAACTAAACGATTCCTTCTCCTGGTATCCTTCCAGTAACCTCTGGCTGAAAACACAGGAATAATGTGAGCATATGTCACTATTAGCTGTGCTTCTGTAGTGGCACTTTTGTATTTGAGGCAGAGAAAATGGGGTCAGAAATTATTTTGGCTGTTTCATTTCAGGAAATAAAATGATGGAGAGGCAGGCTGTTGAAGGCATTTGTTTTGATTAGCATTTTTAACCCATGCCTAATCTGGCTGTCCAAGTGGAAATACAATGGCAATGGCACTGTTAAAGAAGAACAAAGGAGATGGCCAGGCCAATATTTGTTCCTCAGGCACCATCACCAACATTGCTCGTGCCACCCGGTAAGCTGCTTCCATTAAACGATCTGGGGTTTATGATACTCTGCAGTGTAAGAACTGCAGAGTCTCACATCACAGGGAAGCCATAGGCTCCTTTTCTTGTACGACCACATCTAGTTATTCATGTCTTGGTCCTTTATGCAGACTACAGTCTTCTTCCCGTTCCCCTGACTCTCAGTCTGAAGAAGGGTCTCGACTCAAAAAGTCACCTATTCCTTCTCTCCAGAGATGCTGCCTGTCCCGCTGAGTTACTCCACATTTTTGTGTCTATATTTGGTGTAAACCAGCGTCTGCAGTTCCTTCCCACACTGTTTATCTTGGTAATCATTTAATCTAACTTTTGTCTTCACAATGCAGAGACCACATTGTGAGAATGAGTGGTGTGTGCTAAACTGAAGAAAGCACACAGAAAGGAAGACGTTTAGAGCTAATGAAAAGTTAGCATTATCAAAAGTTATGTGACAGAAATGAAGGAAGTGAAAGAATGGAATAGAGTCCTTCAGTGAAGTGAAGTGGGAGTAAGTGTAATCAAGGTATGTGCGGGAGGAAAATGTGCAACTAAATCAGTGGCCTATCGCCAAAAGGGATGACAAGGGAGGGAAGGGAAGAGTCGGGGATGAGCCAGGTGAAGGTTGATGTATTCAAGAGAGAGGTAGAGAGAGCTCTTAGGGCAAAGGGATATGGAGACAAAGCAGGAACGGGGCACTGATTTTGGATGATCAGTTATGATCATATTGAATGGTGGTGCTGGCTCGGGGCTGAATGGCCTACTCCTGCCACTCCTATTTTCTATATTTCTATATAAGGCAAAAGAAAGGTGGAAATTGAAAGCAAAGCTAAAGAAATTTTCCATCTGAGCTGAGGACAAGCAAAAGTGTAAACCCAGACACCCATTTAAAGCTAAATGGAGGTAAATGGAGTTTCCCATTCGGACGAGGATCTGTGCAGGGTTGGGAATAAAAGAATGTTCCACAGATCCCAGGAAAAAAGTGGCATAGTTTGGACCCAAATGTGTTTTGTGATTTTTTTTAAAAACGTACAGCACAGAAATAGGCCCTTCGTCCCATCGAGTCCGAGCCGACCTGCAATCTCCGCACAGTAACACTATCCTACACACACAAGGGACAATTTACACATACACCAAGCCAATTAACTTACAAACCTGTATCTCTTTGGAGTGTGGGAGGAAACTGAAGATCTCGGAGAAAACCCACGCGGTCACGGGGGGAACGTACAAACTCCGTACAGACAGCACCCGTAATCGGAATCGAACCCGGGTCTCCGGCGCTGCAAGCGCTGTGAGGCAGCAACTCTACCGCTGCGCCACCGTGCCGTGGGTAGTTGTGAACAGAATATTTTTGAAATACAGGTACTCCTCAACTTACAATGGGGTTCCGTTCCGATAAACCCATTGGAAACCGAAAATATCGTGCGTCGAAATGCATTTAAATGCAGCTGACCACGTGTACGGAAGCGAGCTAGGGGTCGCTGCCGTTGCCCAGCGTTTGCACCATTGTAACGTCAAAATATCGTACATCGAAGCATCGTTAGTCGGGGAGCACCTGTAGAGTGAAAGGGGAAATTGTTGAGTGGCAGTTCAGTGGGCAGAAGTGGCCGGCGCTAGGTAGCCATTTGATGGGTCATTGTCCAGGGGTGAAGCAGAGGCCCTCAACATGTCATTGAGCTGCATCAGTGCCAATACACCCGTATCAAACGGGGAACTACTAGAACTGGAGGGACCAGGGCAATGGTCACTTCTGGGTGACCAATGGTTTCAAAAGATTCACAGGCATAGACTGAAAGATTGCAAGGGATGACACAAAAGATGTAATTCTAATGGTGCAACAGAGGGCTGAAGTATTAGATCTTGCAGAGATGTCTTACTTTAGGCTCTTGAGGTGAAGTAAAAGCTGATTGTGGTTTGAATGGCATAGATGGGAGGTCTTCAGAAGGCGTGAGCTCAGGATATTTGGGAAATTATGATTGGATGTTTGGTTTTGGGTTTGTTTGGGGGAAGCAGACGGACTGTGAAAGAAGTGCCATGCAGCCTCCACAAGACAGGTAAACAGCAGTAAAGCATGAACTGGTATTACTGATGGGCAGAGCATTTAGGGGACAAAGAAAGAACAAGTGCTGAATGTTTTGCCCATCAATTAAGCCAGAGGGGCATCCCTTGCATTTTATTATTGCAGAATGATCAGTGTCATATCAATGGTACAGCCATCACTGGAATGTGTTAATGTCTAGGCTATTAACTTCGTTTAGTTTAGTTTAGTTTAGTTTAGTTTAGTTTAGTTTAGTTTAGTTTAGTTTAGTTTAGAGATACAGCGCGGAAACAGATCCTTTGGCCCATCGAGTCTGCACCGACCAGCGATCCCCGCACACTAACACTCTCCTACACACACTCGGGCCAATTTTTAGATTTATACCAAGCCAATTAACCTACAAACCTGTACGTCTTTGGAGTGTGGGAGGAAACCGAAGATCTCGGAGAAAACCTATGCGTTCACAGGGAGAACGTACAGACGTACAGACAGCACCCGTAGTCAGGATCGAACCCAGGTCTCTGGCGCTGTAAGGCAGCAACTCTACCGCTGTGCCACTTTGAAACCTGTTTATTGACAATATTCAAATTCAATGATAAGGACAGTGAAATTGATCAGAGGGAGGTCATTAAAATGGGGGAGAGAAGGAAAACAAATGAGATGATTTATGCAATGTCAATAGTTCCCAATGAACTCATGTGTGGAAAGCAGGAGGCCAGGGGGATCTTGTGATTTCAGATGGAGAAGGGTCATCTGAGCACGAAGAAGATTCTTGTCCAAGATCAGAATGAATCAAAATGCAGCACAAGATGAGATTAGGGAAAAAGATGGGGTCAGAGAAGGTGAATGCAAAGAAAAAAGCAATGAACTATTTGTGATATTGCAATCCTCGGCTCTTCAAAGCAAGGTAAAGATTTTTTTTTGTTAAAGCTGAGTCCTTTATTGAAAACAGTTAACAATATACAGTGTGTGTTTTCAACTACAAACAGTTGCTTCTTAGAAAGTGATAACATACTTGCAGTCATGATACAAATAAACAGTTTGCTCATTTATCTTCAGCTGCGTTCCTTAATCCGCACTGAATAAATATCCATGACAATGATCAGGGGAAAGAGGAAGAAGGTGCTTTTGTTTTTATCACTGCAGCCTGATCAGTGGAGTGTAGGTGGTACAATCACTGTTGCAAGTCGTGAATGTCCAGACTAATAATAACAGTCAGGATGGTTTTCTTAAAAGCAAAGCATGTTTAACGATTGAATCCTTGATGAAACAAGGTAACAAAGGGTTGAAGGAGGGAATGCAGTAAATGCTGATCAGGATTTACAAAGGATGTTAAACAGAAAGCAGTGGAGTTTTATCAAGGAATCAAAGGGAATGTAGCACCATAAACACAGACACTCCTCAGATACGGTAAGCACAGAATAGGTGTTTTCAGACTCGGGGGGGAAATCCTGGGATGGATATGAGGATCACTGTTCTTTTATTGTTTGGATAGGCTGGTTATAATTGCAAAATCTGCAAATTATTCAAAACTCAATGATGTTTTGAACACTTAGTGTCAGCCTTTAGGGGGACACTTGTTCTCGGTGAAATAGGCAGGTGGACACCAGGTGTAGTTTAATTCCAAAACTTTTTCACTGTTCCATTTATGTTGGAAAAATGAGGAGAGGTAATGCAAACAAATGGTCTCGACCCAAAACGTCACCCATTCCTTCTCTCCAGAGATGCTGCCTGTCCCGCTGAGTTACTCCAGCATTTTGCGTCTATCGTTAATGCAAACGAAGCAGAGCGATTTTAAAGAAGGTTGCAAAGCAGAGAAACCTGGGAGAGCATGGGAGAGACCTTTTAAAAGTGTGACATCAGGGCACATGTGAGGTGCCGCTGGAGATGTCAGGCTTGTCCCGGCAGCTCGGTCCTGATCTTCAAAGGAGCATGTAATGGCAACTTCAATCCTTTTCCAATAAAGCCCTTTCAGATTGCCTTACTTCACAGAGAGTGGAGTGACGCAGAGCCACAACAGAGAGATCTTCAAAACGTTTCAGTTTAATTAGTCGTTTATTGAAGTAGTAATACAAACAGATTTGTATCTCTCCAAACCTTTCTCTTGTCACAGGTCTGATGAGAACTATATCTCACCAAACTCCTCCGTGTCCGACTCCTCCCATCTCTGAATTCCCAGATATAGTTCCTAGTTCTGGGTCCTCCCAGTCCATTATGCCCATATATGTCTTCATCTCACGACAACCCCCAAGTGTCCAAAAATAATACAACAAGATACAAAATAATATGATATGCTAAACAGTTAGCACAAACACAAATGGCTCCTACCCACCGGCCCCTAATTGTTCTATGTATATAACGAAACAATTACTAATAAACATTAAATGCTATAAACTTTACACATAATCAAAATAAACAGGTATGCACTATATGTTGCCGTCTAATCTACTTTAGTGATTCTTCAATCTTTAAGGCCACCAGTCTTTGCTGTACTCAGGTATCAGCTTCTAGTAGTAGACATCTCTTTGTTATCGGTCTGGTCGAATTCTCACCAGGGAAAAATCCGCCATTTTTTGTTCCCCAACTTTTCCCCGCTGTCGTTTACATACAACGCAGACTGTTATGATTATTCTTGCAGCGGAGTTAGCTTTGATAATCTAATATCTTCTACAGAGACTAGAGAGCAAATGATTTATTTCTCCATGACCGAGCTGTTCATGGATATGTTGCAACAGTAGTGTTGATATGTGAAGGTTCCTTCAAGAGAATAATAGGATGTTTGGCCTCTTCAGGCATCGCTAGTCTATTCAGGCGACCGACTACTCTCTTCTGAGAGTCTCTTCCATCATTCAGCACCGGATCCAGTTTGTCCAAATGACTGCTTCTTTTGATGGTATTACCACCACCTTCTAGTGCTGATAGTGCGTCTTTGAATCTTTCTCTTTGACTGAAAGAGATGATTGTGCTTTCTGCTTGGGAAAGATCATCAGGACATAAACATTGTCCGCGGAGTGTTGCTTTAAAGACTTGCATCTCCTTTTCACCCTTTTCTTTCAGTTTGCCAGGATCTTTTACAAAGCTACTCACAGCAGTCTGAATCTCCTTCCTCTTTCTAGTCAGCTGCAAAAGTGTTGTCTTTACTTTAAGAATCCAAACTACGGCAGTCTTCAGATTCCTCCATGAAGAGAAGTAGGTGAGCAGAGAGTTTGTGGAGCTCAATGGATCCTTGACAATGACATTCATTGTGATATCTTGTTTGATTTCTGGATCATCAGCAGAGATTGCAGATTCAAAGTGAGGTTTTGGCCATTCCTTGTCTGGCTTACAGAGAAAGTCTGGTCCTTTGATCCATCTTTTACAGCTTAAGAAGTGGCCTTCTGTTAGTCCTCTAGATGTTCATCTGCAGGATTTTCTTTTGTTTTTTCTCTTCTCGTGCTTCTCAAAGAGCAATTCCCAGCCTTTGGCTGTGAGTTTGATAATCCTCTTTTCCTTTTCAGAATCTTTTCTGGTGTCGCCACCTTGTGGCTGAAGATCAGATCTAACCACAGACATACTTGTACACTACCTCTTTAAGACGTGTAGACGTAAAGTCGTATCTTCACTAGAATTCAAAACAAACTGATATCTTGCGATGCTTAAGGTCACTTCTTTGTTCACAGCATTCCTGGTTTCAGCAGCTGTTTTCCAATACAACTGAAATGCAGCTTTTCCAATAAAGCTTAATGCTGTACTGACTTTTCCCGCATGTGGCTTTTGAAGTTTCCAATCTCCATTAGACAGATTAGCGCAGATAGTGAAACTGTCCAGTCTAATTCGGCTTCAAGGTTTTGAAATAAAACAATCCTTGTTCCGTCCAGTCGATTCACAAGCTCCAGTCTCACTCATAGAGCCAATTGTTACTTTAAATGGCTCTTTAGAGACAGACCTTACTTTTTCACTCACAGAGGGTGGTTCTTACTTTTAGTGCAATGGCAACTTCACTCCTTTTCCAATAAAGTCCTTTCCAATTGCCTTACTTCATAGAGAGTGGAGTGATCGATCTTGACGCAGCGCCACAACAGAGAGATCTTCAAAACCTTTCAGTTTAATTAGTTGTTTATTGAAGTAGTGATACAAACAGATCTGTATCTCTACAAACCTTTCTCTCGTCGCAGGTCTGATAAGAACTATATCTCACCAAATTCCTCCGTGTCTGACCCCTCCCGTCTCTGCATTCCCAGATGTAGTTCTGGCTCCTCCCAGTCCATTATGCCCATATATGTTTTCATCTCATGACAACCTCCAAGTGTCCAAAAATAATACAACAAGTTACAAAATAATATAATATGCTAAACAGCTAGCACAAACACAAATGGCCCCTACAGAGCATGCACGGTGACCTCAAGCTTCTCCCTGCAGTTCACCCTTGTCTCAGGTTTATCCTGGCAGTTTAGCTTTGGGATTGAAGTGGTGGCGCTAGCGGTCTCCGGGTTATCCTGGCAGCTCAGTCTTTGTCTATGTGTGTGGACACAGTCCCTTGTTGTCCGTGAGAAGGAAGAGGCACTCAGTCTCAGCCTCATTACTGTCGTGGGGTTCCTCCCAGCAGCCCAGTCTTGGCCACACAGTGGCAGTGGTGGTCTCAAGTTTGTCCCAGTGGTTCGGTCTTCTTCAAAACTGCAACAGGGCAACACAGCTATCAGAGAGGCTCTAACCCCCCCCCCCCCCTCCCCCACCATATCCCTCCTCCTCCTCCCCCTCCCTTCTCCCCCCTCCCCCTTACCCCCTTACTCCTCCCCCCTCCTTCCTCCCTCTTCCCTCCTCCCTGCTCCCTCCACCCTCACCCTTTCCCTCCCTCCCACTCCCCACCCCCCATGGCTAACAAAGTTCAGGTGGCCAAACTAATATCAGCTGATTGGGCCTAGTGGTTACCCGTGATGCTGGGGACTGGCCTCTCCTGGCCTGTTAGACAGTGATAGGGATCAAAGTGGCATCTGAGGAAGAGGCCACTTTAACAAAGGGAATGGAACAGGTTGAGTTTGTAAGTAGGCAAGCATAAAACATCAGTACTTCAGTAGTGGAGGAAACAATACTAAAGCAAGACATTTATGTTTTTAATATATAAACGACTGATTGAATTTAAGTGGAATAGCATTTTCACTTCTGTGCACTGCACTCAAGGGAGGATATCAGGACCTGGAGAGGCACATCTGAGAATGACTACAGGGATAATGGACTTGAAATACAAATTGGAGGATATGAGGTTCTTGCTTTTAGAGAAGGTTAGGAGGAGATGTGAGAATCTCATTTGTTTTAATAGAATAAGAGAAATACATTTATTATTAGTTATTTAATGTAATTGGCAAAATAATCAGAGGTGACAGTGGGAATGTGGGAATGCATTGCCTGAACGATAAGTAGAAGCAAATTCTATCGTTAAGTTCAAAGAGGGAAATGAGTGAATATTAGAAAGGTGATAATTATATGACTGTCGAAAAATAGCATTGGAAATAAAATCGAACGCACTAATTCAGCACGTCTCAGAGGGCGGTCACGGTGGCACAGCGGTCGAGTTGCTGCCTTACAGCGCTTGCAGCACCAGACACCCGGGTTCCATCCTGACTACAGGTGCTGTCCTTACGGAGTTTGTGCGTTCTCCCTGTGATCGCATGGGTTTTCTCCAAGATGCACGGTTTGCCCCCGACATTCCAACATTCCAAAGAAGTACAGGCTTGGAGGTTAATTTTCTTGGTGTCAGTGTAAATTGTCCCTAGTGTGTGTAGGATAGAGTAAATGTGCAGGGATTGCTTGTCAGTGCGGATTCAGTGGATTACCGCGCTGTATCTCCAAACTAAACTAAACTGTCACATCCTTACCAGGTCATTCCAAAACCCTTTACAGTGATGGAAACACTTCTAAGTGTAATCTCTGTTATAATGTGACAATTAATTTCTGCATTGCAGACTCTCACAAAAAAAACATAGATACATGAAGTAGAGACAGGAGTGGGTCGTTCGGCCCTTCAATGCCTCTATCATTATTCAAAACAATCATGGCTGTTCCTCTCATAGAGTCATAGAGTCATGGAGTGATACAGAGTGGAAACAGGCCCTTTGGCCCAACTTGCCCACACCGGCCAACATGTCCCAGCTACACTAGCACTGCACTTGGTCCATATCCCTCCAAACTTGTCCTATCCATGTACCTGTCTTACTATTTCCTAAACGTTGGGATAGTCCCTGCCTCAACTACCTCCTCTGGCAGCTTGTTCCATACACCCACCACCCTTTGTGTGAAAAAGTTACCACTCAGTTTCCTATTAAATCTTTTCCCCTTCACCTTGAACCTATGTCCTCTGGATCTCGATTCCCCTACTCTGGGCAAGAGACTCTGTGCATCTACCCAATCTATTCCTCTCTTGATTTTGTGCACCTGTATAAGATCACCCCTCATCCTCCTGCGCTCCAAGGAATAGAGACCCAGCCTACTCAACCTCTCCCTGCAGCTCACACCCTCTAGTTCTGGCAACATCCTCGTAAATCTTCTCTAAACCCATTCAAGCTCCCTCTCAATACCATATTTTTGCTCTCTCCCCTACAAACTACAATCTGTCATCCACCAGAAACTGTTTCAGAAAGGTTGACTGATGGAGAAATATGAATCAGTTCCCTGGGGATACAGGGTCATGGGGTCTTTTACATCCACCTGAGAAGACAGAGAGTGCCTCGAGTTATTAACTTACCCAAAGAGCAGATTTTCCAACAGTACTTCCTCAACATCTTCCCTCATGTTTCCATTCCAGTATCTTGGAATGGTGTTTGAATCTATGAACATATGACTCAAAAGCAAAGATTCTGCCAATTAGGCCCCAGCTAATATGGTAACAGCATGGGATTAATTCAATAGCTCTACCCAACAGCTGGCATAAGCAAGAAAAGCCCCATTGAGCAGTGTCATTCCAGGATTCCATGGAAAGCCTATCTAATTCATGTACTATATCGAACACTGTCGTAATCCACTGGGGAATTAACTTTCCAACTGCACACATGAAGTCTGATGTTATAATTCCACTGATATTTATCAATGAGTTATGTTGAGTAAATGACCTGCAAGGTATTGTTGAGCATTGCATGACTGTTTTAGATTATTCACATGATGGTACTCAAAGAAAGAAAACATTTCCATAAGGAAGTTCTGGGAACCTTGAGGGGGCTTGTTATATTACATTGGGTCATTATGGAACATCTGTTAGCCTGAAAGTGTTGAAGAAAAATTGCAGACATCTGGCAAATATCTTTAAGTTTATTGGTGCTCATCAGCCATCCACTGTTGAAGCATAAATTATTCAGAGTTATCTCTGAAAGGATTTATTGCTCCCTTTGCTTAAAGGCAAGGTGCTTGGAATTTCATTGTGCCCCAGTTTAAAGTGTTAAAGGATGTTGGCTGTGTTGTAGTTTTCACGTTCTCCCTGTGACTGCGTGGGTTCCCTCCTGGTGCTCCGGTTTCCTCCCACATCCCAAAGTTGTAGGGGTTTGCAGGTATACATCCCCTGGTTTCCAGAGACGCTGCCTGTCCCGCTGAGTTACTCTTGCATTTTGTGTCTATCTTCTGAAAATGGCTCTTACGAGTACATTTTCTGAATACTTCCATTGTTCCCATTTTATTTTTACGCATATAATAGACCTAGGAAAAAAATGCCAAAACAAAATTGTCCGTTTAGAATTATTTCAATCTCCATTTTATAAATACAAGTTGTGTTTCAAAATGTTATCTGTATTATGTAAGCTATTTTGTGGCTCAGCGGTAGAGTTGCTGCCTTACAGCGCCAGAGCCCAGCATCCCGGGTTCCGTCCTGACTATGATTGCTTTTCTGTATGGAGTTTGTACATTCTCCCTGTGACCTAAGACGTTTTCTCCGAGATCTTCGGTTTCCTCCCACACACCAAAGACGTACAGGTTTGTAGGTTAATTGGCTTGGTATGAATTTGAATTATCCTTAGTGTGTGCAGATAGTGTTAAGGGCCTGTCCCATTTAGGTGATTGTTTTGGCGACTGCCGGCGACTGTCAAAGTCGTTGCAGATCGCCAAAACTTTATTTTACCCGACGACAATGACCACGACAATGCCGAGTCAGGTCGAGATTACACCGTCTTCAGAAACATTGCGAAATTCCCACGCTGTCAATGCTTCTCCGGCGTCCTAATTTTCGCTGAAATCACAGACAAGTCGGTAATTTCTTGAAAGTTTTGAAATATAACATCTTGTATGGGTTACTTAAAAACCAAGTTTCACGGTAACAAGGCTTGACTTCCAGTTTACTAATGGCAGTATTAAGAAATTTAATTTTAAAAGTGGTTAAATGGATTTTTGTGAAAAGTGTGTGGGCATTCTTTGAAAATGTACAGGAGATACATATCTGGTTTCTGGGTTGCACATCTGGGTTGGGAGCCCACTTTAATTGTAATGGCTGATGGCCATAAACATCGCGAAAATTCCCACGCTTACCTGATCGTCAAACTGTCGCCTCCAATCTACCTGTCAAATGTCCTAATGGTAAATAAATTGGTTAAACACAAGTATTTTATGGTATCTTGAAATGACTTTACTTATTTTAATATTATGTGCTTCTAAATGCATCTAAGAGAACCTAGCAAACCTGGGAACAGCATGTGACAGCGCCCCCAATAAGCAACGATACCTGGCGACAAGCCAGCTGTCCCCGAGAAATTTCACTCCACATGATTTCTCAGCGACGCGCCGAGATCCACTACGATTCTTGGAAGACTCCTCACGATCTTGCCCGCGACACCCGGCGAACTGTCGGCGACAGCCTAGTCACCGGCAGTCGCCTTAAAATCGCCTAAGTGGGACAGGCCCATTAATGTGCGGGGATCGCTGGTCAGAGCAGACTTGGTGGACCGAACGGCCTGTTTCTGCACTGTATCTCCAAACAAAACAAATCTAATATTACATAGTTTGTCTCGTGTTCATATCTTCCCTGCGTTTAGTTCAAATGTTATTCGTCAATCCTTAATTGTTTAAACTCTCATAGGCACTGTAATTTTCTAGGTCTGTCAATGAAAAGCAATCTTGCAGCATATGACATGACTGACTTGTATTTACTTCTGAATTAATATCAGTACAATTCAAACATGATTCAGCTATTGATGGTAGTGCAACTCACAGGTGTACAGCTTTCAAGACATTTTGAATCAAGACCAAGTTTCTGTCAAAATAAGGTAACAAGAATTAGATTGCTGTGATAAATTGCTGACTCCTGCATAGGAATAAAAAAAATCCACATTACTTACAATATCAGAAACACATGGTATTGTCACAAATGCTGAACGTGGCTTTTTATATATTGTAACTTCTAATTGTCTGAATTAATCATAAGTGACAAAAGCAATTTCACAAAATACGAATAATGGAATGTGTCCTTTAAGGCACATAATGCTGCGTGTTTGCCGGAGAAATGCATTAGGCTGAAAGAATTCCCACTGGCCCCAAAACTGCAAGGTTTCCACCCAAAATGCCAACCATTTTCAACCCACAGATGATACTTGGCTTGCTGAGTTGCTGCTGAAGGTTCCAGCATCTGCTGTCTCTTATGTCTTCAACCAGACTTCCATTACTTCTCTCCCACACCCCTAACAATCCAGCCCCCTCCCTATGAGATGGTTTTGGTTTATTGTTGTCACATAGGGAGATGCAGTGAACAGCTCTGTTTTGCATGCTATCCAGGTATAAACATCCATACCCGAGCACATTCAAAACTCTAGATGAGTACTGTGTAGGAAGGAACTGCAGATGCTGGTTTACACAGAAGATAGACACAAAATGCTGGAGTAACTCAGCGGGACAGGCAGCATCTCTGTAGAGGAGAGGGTGACATTTTGGGTCGAGACTGAAGAAGGGTCTCGACCCAAAACGTCACCCATTCCTTCTCTCCAGAGATGCCTGACCCGTTGAGTTACTGTAGTATTTTGTGTCTATCTTCACATGTATGCTGCAACCTAAAATACACACTGACCCCTCCATTTCCTCAGAAGACCAAGGAAATTCGGCATGTCTGAACGGATCTCCACCAATTTCTATAAAAAGACATTAATTATTATTAAAAAATGATTACCATAAAAGGCATTCTATCAGGATGCATCACAGCTTGATTTGGCAACTGCTCTACCCAAGACTGCAAGAAATTACAGAGTTGTGGACATAGCCCAGAACATCATGCAAACTCCCTCTCCCCATCCTCGCCCCCCCCATTGACACTATCTACATTTCACTCTGCTTTGGGAAAGCATACAACATAATCAAGGACCACCCCCTCCAACCCCCTCCCCCCGTTATTTATTCTTCTCAGTCACCCATTCCTTCTCTCCAGAGTTGCTGCCTGTCCCGCTGAGTTACTCCAGCATTTTGTGTCTATTTTCGATTTAAACCAGCATCTGCAGTTCTTTCCTACACACACATGTGTTTGGACCAGGACAAATTGTTGGTGATGTTTACTCGCAGGAACTTGAAGCTCTTGACCACCTTCTCGTCAGTGCCAATGGTACTCCACTCTGCTTCTTGATTTCAATGACTAGCTCCTTCATTTTGCTGATATTGAGGGAGATTGTGGTCTTGATACCATGTCACTAATCTCTCTATCTCCCTGTTGCACTCCATCCCATCATTGTTCAAGAGACAGCCCTCTACGAGGATGCCTTTCACTGATTCATTGTTATGATATTGATTCTCAATGCCTTGGCAAATATAAGCAGTCAATTACTTACATCTCAATGTAAAATCTCTTGCAGAAATGCTTGGGCAACCATTGACCAGTTAAGGTCAGGAAACAGATACATAGAAACATAGAAAATAGGTGCAGGAGGAGGCCATTTGGCCCTTCAAGCCAGCACCGCCATTTATTGTGATCATGGCTGATCATCCACAGTCAGTAACCCGTGCCTGCCTTCTCCCCATATCCCTTGATTCCACTAGCCCTTAGAGCTTTATCTAACTCTCTTTTAAATTCATCCAATGAATTGGCCTCCACTGCCTTCTGTGGCAAAGAATTCCACAAATTCGCAACTCTCTGGGTGAAAATTTTTTTTCTTGCCTCAGTTTTAAATGGCCTCCCCTTTATTCTTAGACTGTGTCCCCTGGTTCTGGACTCCCCCAACATTGGGAACATTTTCCCTGCATCTAGCTTGTCCAGTCCTTTTATAATTTTATACATCTCTATAAGATCCCCTCTCATCCTTCTAAACTCCAGTGAATTGGACTCCCCACGCCCAGTCTTTCCAATTTTTCATTGTATGACAGTCCCGCCATTCCTGCCTTCTTCCCATACCCCCTGACTCCGCTATCCTTAAGTGCTCTATCTAGCTCTCTCTTGAAAGCATTCAGAGAATTGGTCTCCACTGCCTTCTGAGGCAGAGAATTCCACAGATTCACGACTCTCTGACTGAAAAAGTTTTTCCTCATCTCAGTTCTAAATGGCCTACCCCTTATTCTTAAACTGTGGCCCCTTGTTCTGGACTCCCTCAACATTGGGAACATGTTTGGGGGAGTCAATACTTTATTGTCACGTGACAAGGCACAGTGAGATTCTTTGCTTGCATACCCAAATGGCGGCCACCTACGGCGCTGCCAAAGTTACAAAGTACACCGGTTCCTCCTATGTTCTCCCCCTCCCCCCACCAACAGAGGTTCACCCACACAGGGTCCCCATTGTCCATTGTTCTTCTCCCCTCCCCTCACAGCGGTCGCCCCACAGTCTCATCGACCGCCGACCGTAAGGCTTCACCACCACCGAGGCTCCATCGATGCAAGGCTGTACCACCACCGCCGCATGAGTTACCAGCGATACCGCCGAGGCTTCACCGACACCGCCGAGGCTGTGACTGAGGACTGTGATTGAGGATGACCAAGTGGGGTGGTGTGAAGAGCTGTGAATAGTTATAGATTTTATGCTCGGATTCATGTATAAAAGGCCTCATGACTTGTACATGGGGTCCCACTGGTTTAAATTAAAGACTATATGAGGTTTTATCAACAGGCTAGTGTGTGTGTTGGTGTAAAATTCTCCACCACACTTTCCTTTAACAAATCAATGATGATTTCCCTTTATTAATCTGCGCCTCGGGGTTACACAGTGTTCACTGCTTTCAGTTTTTGTCAGCGTGGTTCAGGATGGATGCCCTTTAGCCAGGAAAAGGGCAGAGAAGGTTTACGAGGATGTTGCCACGACTCAAGGACCTCATCCGTAAGGGGGAAATTGGCAGGCCTGGAATTAATTCCTTGGATCTAGATGGAGGTAAATAAAATGATGATAAGTGATCTTATAGAGGTAGATACAATCATGAGAAGAATAGATAGAGTGGATGCTCAAAGTCTTTTTCCCCAAGATAGGGGAAATCAAGCCTTAAAGGGCATAAACTTTAAGGTGAGAAGGGAAATATTTCATCAGAAAGTAAAGGGCAACTATTTCACACAAAGAAAAAGTTGTTCACACAGTGAAAATGAACCAGCTATGAGAAGAGGTTGTTGAGACAAGTACAATAATAACATTTAAAAGACATTTAGACAGGCACATGGATAGAAAAGGGTTTGAGGGATATGGGCCAAATGTGGGCAAATGGGGCTACCTTAGATGGGCGTCTTAGTCTACATGGACAACTTAGGCCGAAGGGCCTGTTTCCATTCTGTATGACTATCTGACTCAATGAACTGGTGTTAGACTGACTGTACGGAGTTTGTACGTTCTCCCCGTGACCGTGTGGGTTTTCTCCGAGATCTTCGCTTTCCTCCCACACTCCAAAGTTTAATCTACAGGTTTGTAGGTTAATTGGCTTGATACTAATGTAAATCGTTCCCAGTGTGTGTAGGATAGTGTAAATGTGCGGGGATCGCTGGTCGGTGCAGACTCGGTGGGCCGAAGGGCCTGTTTCCGCACTGTTTGCGCACTGTATCTCTAAACTAAACTAAATGAAACTAATTTCAATGTTCATGCCATTGAATTGTAGAGTCCCCATGTCCCCACAGTTATCAAGGTTACATTACATCTGCCAATGTTCCACACGGTTTTTCATCTGATTTTTCTCTGCTGCAGTCTTAGACACCACTCCTTGTTATCCACAATACCCATCTCCTCTGCCCCCCTGACCCTTCCTCTTCCCTTGTCCTCCCCTCACCACTGCCGCCTCCTACTTCTCCCTCAGAGTTACTGACATGCTCCACCTTGCGGGTGAGAGGGGTGGGAGCACCGCAGTGACCACGGCGTACTGTTGGTGGAGACACACTGAAGAAAGTGCTGTCGCCTGGGGCTACAACGTGAGCCACAACAGCCGTGTGAACTGGTGAGGAAGGGCTCGCTGGTGTAGACCAGTGGCAATGTTGCCTAGTTTTAAAATGGAGCAACACAAACTGCTAGAGTAACTGAGGAAGGGTACCAATGTCAACAATCCATGTTCTCCAGAGATCCGACCGACTGATTTACTCCAGCACTTTGTGTCCTTACAGTGGGTGAAGAAGGGCTGGCTGGTGCACCTTGCCAGTGGTGTCACAAACCGTGGCTCTGAACAGCCGGGGAGACGGTGCGAGCTGGGGATGGATCAGCAGATCTGTCCGCAATATCTGACATCTGTTATAAGGGGGTCTTTAAAACAAAGGTTCACTGTATTCACTGTGTTCACTGTATTTAAAACAAGGGTTCACTGGGGAGTCCAGAACAAGGGGCCACAGTTTAAGAATAAGGGGTAGGCCATTTAGAATGGAGATGAGGAAAAACTTTTTCAGTCAGAGAGTTGTAAATCTGTGGAATTCTCTGCCTCAGAAGGCAGTGGAGGCCAATTCTCTGAATACATTCAAGAGAGAGCTAGATAGAGCTCTTAAGGATAGCGGAGTCAGGGGGGTGTGGGGAGAAGGCAGGAACGGGGTACTGATTGAGAATAATCAGCCATGATCACATTGAATGGCGGTGCTGGCTCGAAGGGCCGAATGGCCTCCTCCTGCACCTATTGTCTATTGTATTTCCTTTGCGAAACAGTTCAGAGAGAAGATTGAGAGCACAGTTGAGTCTTTACCAACCAGGAAGAGCGTGCAGGAGTAGGCCATTCGGCCCTTCGAGCCTGCACCGCCATTCAATATGATCATGGCTGATCATCCAACTCAGTAACCTGTACCTGCCTTCTCTCCATACCCCCTGATCCCTTTAGCCACAAGGGCCACATCTAACTCCCTCTTAAATATAGCCAATGAACTGGCCTCAACTACCTTCTGTGGCAGAGAATTCCACAGACTCACCACTCTCTGTGAAGAAATGTTTTCTCATCTCGATCCTAAAAGACTTCCCCCTTATCCTTAAGCTGTGACCCCTGGTTCTGGACTTCCCCAACATCGGGAACAATCTTCCCGCATCTAGCCTCTCCAACCCCTTAAGAATTTTATATGTTTCTATAAGATCCCCCCCTCAGTCTTCTAAATTCCAGTGATTACAATTGAGTAGTTTACAGTGTATAGATACTTGATAAGGGAATAACGTTCAATGCAAGGTAAAGCCAGTGAACAATTGACCCTTTTGAAACTATTGAGGTTTATTTCTATATTTCTCTGTCAGAAGCACACCACTTTGCTGTTAGTTTGTAATGAGGTGCACATCATTGTTCTGATGTTTCTGGTGCCTTCCTGTGAATTCTTAGAGTTATTTCTTGCCTACATTCCCAGGCCAGGTCACTCTCCACCCACAAATGCATCACACCCACCCCCTTGCCAAGTTGGTTCAAATATTCCCCAGGTACATTAATAAAGTTCCATATGTCAATATTAATTATTTGCAAACTACAGTGTTTTTTGATACCCCCCCCCCCCGGAGTATTGCACAGTCACAGTGATCTATATCCTCCCTCTTTCACCATCCCTTAAATCACGTAATCATCTGCACTCTTCTGCTGTTTATGTATTCAATAGCCCTAGGCACCAGTCATAATCTGAGGATTAGTGCTTTTGAGGGTCAACTTCTTAATCTCTTTCACAGCATCCTATAATCTCCCCAGCATTTGCAATCACCTTCAGGTACAAGTCTGATCCCACTTCGCCTCCACCCCTATCCTAAGTACTGGCGCTCAGCCAAATCAAAATGACTTTGATATTAAGAAACCACTGTAAATTCTGGGTAAAGGTGAAAGACTCAACAATGTCCTTGCTGCTGTGCTGATGGTCTGAGCTCCAGAGCCTGTCATGCCATTAGCTATTCCAGCTGGTAGATCTGCTGCCTCTCACAGCGCCACAGACCCAGGTTCAATCCTGACCTCAGGTGCTGTCCGAGTGGACTTTGGACCTTCTCTCTGTGACTGCGTGGGTTTCCTCCAGGTGTGCTGGTTGCCTCCCACATCCAAAAGACAAGCACGTTTGTAAAATTATCCCAATTGTGCAGGGAGTGGGAAAGAGAGTGGAATGACTTTGAACTAGTGTAAATGGGTGATCAATGGTTGGCGTGGACTTGGCGGCAGAAAGCCCTATTTCAAAGCTTAATCTCTTAAACTAAACTACAATAAACATTGCACTCCATCTAAAAACCAAAACAAATCCAATTTTGCAAATTACTATTTCCAGTTTTTTTCTTTAGTAAAGTAATAGAAAATGTTATCTGTAATGGCATCAAATGACGCTTACTTACAAACAATATACATGTTGTTTTGTAGTATTTACAATGCAGAAATAGGTCATTTACACCAGTAAATCCATCCTTGTGTACATATTCCTCCCACCTTTCTACACCCAATTTATCAAAATCAAGAGTCTGAAGAAGGGTCTCGACTCGAAATGTCACCCATTCCTTCTCTCCAGAGATGCTGCCTGTCCTACTGACTTACTCCAGCATTTTGTGTCTATCTTTCATTTAAACCAGCATCAGCAGTTCCTTCCTACACACTTATCAATATTCTAAAGGCAAGGTTACTGGTGAGCATGCACTGGATATGGATTATGTGCAGGAAGATAACAGTTGGTCTTGACATCATGTTCAATACTGATACAGTGGGCTAAACATAGAAACATAGAAAATAGGTGTAGAAGTAGGCCATTCAGCCCTTTGAGCCAGCACCGCCATTCAATATGATTATGGCTGATCATCCATAACCAGTACCCCGTTCCTGCTTTCTCCCCATAATCCCTTGTTCTTGCTATGGAGGGCGTGCAGCGTAGGTTCACTAGGTTAATTCCCGGAATGGCGGGACTGTCGTATGTTGAAAGGCTGGAGCGATTGGGCTTGTATACACTGGAATTTAGAAGGATGAGGGGGGATCTTATTGAAACATATAAGATAATTAGGGGATTGGACACATTAGAGGCAGATAACATGTTCCCAATGTTGGGGGAGTCCAGAACAAGGGGCCACAGTTTGAGAATAAGGGGTAGGCCATTTAGAACGGAGATGAGGAAGAACTTTTTCAGTCAGAGGGTGGTGAAGGTGTGGAATTCTCTGCCTCAGAAGGCAGTGGAGGCCAGTTCGTTGGATGCTTTCAAGAGAGAGCTGGATAGAGCTCTTAAGGATAGCGGAGTAAGGGGGTATGGGGAGAAGGCAGGAACGGGGTACTGATTGAGAGTGATCAGCCATGATCGCATTGAATGGCGGTGCTGGCTCGAAGGGCTGAATGGCCTACTCCTGCACCTATTGTCTATTGTCTATTGTCTATAACCCTAAGAGCTATAGCTAACTCTCTCTTGAATAAAGGGCATGTCCCTGTGCTGTACAGTGTTATATGTTCTATGACTGACAACAATGCCAATAATACCTATCATTGTCATTGCTGGTGACTGACTGTGTGTGTCTGTAATTGGTCTTAGTATATTAGTCCATGTATTTGTGAACCGGGCAATTTTCCACATGTTCCCATAATGCCAATATTGTGTAGGAAGGAACTGCAGATGCTGGTTTACACTGAAAAAAAAACCAAAATGCTGGAGTAACAGCGGGACAGGCAGCATCTATGGAGAGAAGGAATGGATGACATTTCGGGTCAAGCCCCTTCTTCAGTTTGACGATTTTCAATCTTCAATGCCAATATTGTAGCTGGATTGCAACAGCTGAACCATTTTGAGTTTCTTCAAGGCAACATTTTTAATCCTTTCTACAGCTTAGATTCATACATGGGCACAAACCTTGATACCACAGGTAAGGTGGCACTGTGATAACTGGGTTTAACACCAAGCAACTCAAGAACAAGTGATATTAAAGAAGATGATTACAGTAGACTTGATGGGCCGAATGGCCTAATCTATTCCTATCACTTATGATCAATCACTTCAATCCCAGGGGATTGTTAAGAATGTGTCTTAGTAGTGGCCCTAACAGTCTTTAGTTGTTTGGTTAATGCTACTTATTCCATAATGAGGACACAAGTGGGGGCACACGTGGTCTTTGTGTGGATACAGTCACTGAAAATAAACTCAAATTTCACTGTACCTGAATTGGCACATGTGACAATAAATCGAAACTTGAATCTTGAATCTTGAAGAATTGAAAATCTTGAAGGCAGGCACAGGTTACAGATTGTGGTTGATCAGCCATGATCACAATGAATGGCGGTGCTGGTTCGAAGGGTCAAATGGCCTCCTATGTTTCTATGAATCTTGAATCTTAAAGTATTCTCTGTCCACAGGCAGTGAAGGCTGGACAACATCCAGGCTTCCTTTGCTCAGTAAGCAATTTCATTTGTGGTAGGCAATAATCATTCCAATAAGACAAAGTCCTTTGTATTTAAGTACAAGTAAATACTGTAACTGCACAGAAAAGAGAAGCAAACATTGGATCATTGTCACCATTTCCTAAATGGGCTTAGTTCAGTTAGAAATCCAGGAGTAAGCAAACTGCTTTTTGCCAACAACCCTTCGGGATGTTTCTATTTAGATTCAAGGTAATTGGGTGGTTCTGGCTATCACGACACAAGTCAATTGCACAATCGTCCTGAGATCATTGCAACCCTGCAGCTTGGGTGCCAAGAAATTAAGATCCTAAATTTAACATCAATTTCATCTGAACAAACTGAGCTATTGCTTTTAAGTCGATGCGGATATAATGCTGAAATCTGAATCAGATGCACTTTTTATGTGCGAAATGCAAAGAATAAATGCTGCTTTTTCCAGCGCTGCCATCCTTCATTGTACCTAGCTGGCTATCAAAAGTCTATTCAATAAGTGAACCATTATTCATCTGGCTCTGCCTGTTCTCCACTGTCTGATTCATTGCCGTGTTCAGATCCTCCCACTGCATAAGTAATAAAATGTGCCTCTAATGTACGTGTTACGGACTATTCTTCCATTCAACCTAAATGTTAGTTTCTACACTGGTAAAACTAGCTATTGATTTGCTTTCTTTAACATTGTGTGGCTAACCTCTCAATCAGCAGGGTGCTGAGAAGGTTAGATTTGGGTCTGTATTTGTGCATCGGTTTTCTGGGGATCGAGGAAATTAGTTGAATTTGCCAGCTTGGGAGAATTGAAGGCAGCTGCATCTCGTCTCATCGCTGCCGTTTAATGTCACAATGTCTTGATTAAAAGAGAAGAGCAAAGAGGTATGGTTCCGGTTAATTATAATCTAGTGCTCCCCAGTGGCTAGTTGATAAAGCCACTATCTGACTCAGTATCGAGCTCAATGGAGCAGGAAGCTCCCACATTCAATTCCCCTCCGTGCTGCATCAGCTGATGTGAGCCATGATGGAGGCCGATGTGCCACCCTCGTTTCCACAGTCTGCAGCCCATGAAGAGGGGGAAAGCATTCCAGAGTAGCATCGAGTGTCCTCCTGCGTTGGAAAACCTGTGGGAGGAGTTGAGCGAGGATTAGGGTCAAGAGAATTTCTGCTGCTGCTCGCAGTCAAGAAGATTGAGTATGGACAATTCAGTTTAATGAGAGAGGTTGTTCAATTGTGTGCAGCTTCTGTTTATATAACATTAAATCATTCCTTCTCCCAAGGTAGCAGTCTTGGCTCAGTGGTAGCACTCTCACTTCTGAGTCAGTCAGTCATGGATTCAAGCCACACTCCAGAGGGTTGAGCACATGATTTAGATTGACGTTTAGATGCCGTAATGAGGATGCGCTGCATTGTTGAAAGAGGCTTTTACTGGATGAAACTTCTCTTCCTTCTTTCTTTCTCAAATGCATTCTAGAAATTCATTACCTTTATTAGTTGAGCTTCTTCCATTCTGTATAGAAATTAAATCCCAGCACGATAACCACATTACTTTGGCTGTGAGCTCACCTCATTTCCATATTTCTACATCACTGTTCTCAGGAGCATTCTTTCCATCCGTTGCCGATCTTGCATTCTAACAGTGTGGTTTTCCACGGATAAACACTGTTTTGAAAACCTCTCACCCTAGGGCAAGAGTGAGAGGATGTTTGTTGTCAATTTTGCTTCTTCCCTCTTTCCCTATGTTCCAGTCTATTCCGTAGGTCCTGATGCTTGAGGGGGGTGTGTATGGGGGTGCTCAGGGTGGGGCAGCACCTATGGTGGGGGGACATGTCGCGCTCCCTTGAGGGTAATTTGGCCACCTTTGGCTTCCCACCTGGCCCCCAGCCCTCACCTGCGGCTCCAAAGAAGCTGTGAGCAGCCACACCCTGGAAAATGGCTTTGGCCGGCTGGCTAATCCAGGTGAGGGTAGTCGACGGGACTCAGACCCTCAGTGAGTTCAGGGACTTGCTCAGCCCAGCACGCGAAGACTGTTCCAGTAGACTGGGTGGAGGAAATCCACTGGATGGAAGGCGGTTCAGCAGCACACTGTGGAGAGCAAAGACCACGTCAAAGCCCCAGAGCAGCTCAGGGAGTTTCCAGCCGTAACGTCTAACCGTGCCACTAGAATCCAGATCCTACGATCCAGGTCGCTCGTGTGCAACGGCCTCTCCACCTTGGTCTCTCCCACTCACAGGGTTTTGTGCAAGTCTTTTCACTAGTTGCTGGTTTTACTTCCAACACATCAGTCAAGCTGGCTCAGGCCTTTAGCTGGACACTCAGTCAAACTCCAAGGACAGTCTGCATTCAATAAAATCCAGGATAATGTTATCCTTAGCCACTGATCTTTACAAGTATGACATTTACATTGGCGGTACTGACAAACGCACCAAGCCTGCATGCCAAATATTGCAGCTGCCAATACAATGTACAGTAAGAACCTGTTAGTATAGGGAAGCTTACAAACATGAGCTAAGCTGCTTAATACATTGCCATTGCTTCCTCTTTGTGCATCCAAGGCTGAATTCACAATGTTATAATAGAAACATTACTGTTTGCTTTTGTCACAATCTGATTACAAGTTGGTGGTGACATGAAGGTCAATAGTTGTAATGCCTATTTCATTTTATTGCTGGGAATATTTGACTGAAATGCCACTGTGCAGAAAATGTGTTAAATGGACTCAGATATGTTAAAGACTCTCAGAAGGAGCATTTAAATCATAATAATCCCTTTTTAAAAAACAATCTATTGATTTGAATACGCTCAAGGTAACTGCTTTGCAATTGTACACATCATTTCAGGATGACTTGTGCAGGCACTGAATCACTGTTTCTGAACATTTTCATTTCTAACCGAAAGCTGAATGCAAATGTTTATCGATCAGAGCTTGCATCAGATCCCTTGACAAATCGGGTCGTTAAGCTTTCATTTTGCGACACTCCAAAATAGTTTCAGCTTTTACTGTAGCAGTAAGTGTTAAATTCCTTGCGTATTTGCCATTTGTCTTTTATGCAATTTCATTCTTTTTAACAAAATAGCTGGAAGCGATATCAGACCTTGTTTTTAAGTTCCAGCACATTTACATTTTTTTTACAAAACATTTCATAGTTGTTCAATTGTGAACCATTAGAATTCAAGTTTAGTCAAGTCTAGTTTATCATCAGGTTCACAAGTACAGTGAGGTAGAGGAACAAGGAAAATCTTGCTTGCAGCAGTATTACAGGCACATAGACTCAGACAACACTCAAGCATAAATTGTATATAAATTACATGTAAATTATACAATATAGTGAAAAGAAAAGGAAACAGGACATTAGTACATGATACAATTAGAAAACAAGTGCATGGCAGTACAAGAAGTGGGCTGTAGCGTTCCATTGCTGATGTAGGATTAGGTTGTGCAGATGCAAAGTGCTGGAGTAATTCAGCGGGTCAGGCAGCTTCTCTGGAGAACATTTATAGGCGACATTTTGGATTAAGACCCTTCTTCAGAATCTGACCTAAAACGTCGCCTATGCATGTTCTCCAGAGATGCTGCCTGACCCACTGGTTTACTCAAGTATTCTGTGTTTTTTTTTGCAAATCAACATCTGCAGTTCCTTTTGTCTGCATTAGGCTGTGCAGGTCACATCAAGACCTTGATGGTTGTAGAAAAGTAGCTGTTCCTGTACTTGGTGGTGTGGGGCTTCATGCTTCTGTACCTCTTGCCCAACACACTGTAGGATCCGGCCTGGATGATAGGAATCCTTGATGATAGATGCCGGTCTCTCGAGGCAGTGGCTCAAGTAAATGCTTTCGATGGTGGGGAGTCCAGTGCGCACAGTGGATTGAACTGAGCCCATCAATCTCTGCAGCCGCTGCTGTGCTTAACATTGACTTCAGGGTACATGCCTTAAAGTAACAACTCATAGTACTCTCAGCAATCACCCCAAACAATAGGAAATAATTGTTCTCCCTGCTGCTTCCATTAGTTGCAATAAAAGTGATTTTAGTTCATCTTTGCACAGTTCCTTTTGTACTATTTCCCCCAAACCATCCCCCAATGAAATTGGCACTGACAATCTTATACAGAGAGAAACCAGTGAAGAAAACGTTAAATATGTGCATGATTAAAATGGATGACATTCTGATTCACGCGGCAGTTTGACAGGGTGGGTATGCTAAGTGGAAAGTTTCAGAGAGTACCCTTTACCAGAGTCAATGACGAATAAATTTTGAAGCATTTCTTATTCTCAGTAAACGTAATTTCATTGAGTTACAGGGTATGTATGAAACAGATCATGAATGTTGAACTACATTCTCCAAGAAGAGATCAGTTTTTATAGATGGTCTTAAATCAACAGTAGCTGAGCCTTCATGGGAAAGACGGGCAAAATGTAGGATTGTTCTTGGTAATGAACACATACACACAGGAACTTTCGAAAACATCTTTGATCGGTTTGTTTCTCTTTGCCGGCCAGTTGTGATACCAAGAACGATAATCTTCTGCTTGTAGAACAAAAGGAAGTGAAAGGATAAATTGACAATATACATTATGCAATGGAAGGTAAATCAGAGCATTTGTCACTGGCATGAACCAATTTCATGGTGTTGTGGTTTGTATTGAGCTGAACTTACACAGAATATAGCTTTGTAGCTAAATATGAAACCGCGGGCCAGACTTTTATTGTGAATTCATCCTGTCGTATGTGCAGCTTGTTTGTCCATTTGTATTTCTTATACATCGCCGAGACCAAACGCAGGCTCGGCGATCGTTTTGCTAAACACCTCGGCTCAGTCCACCATCATGATCTCCCGGTTGCTAAACACTTTAACTCCCCCTCCCATTCCCATATTGACTTGGGGCCTCCTCCACTGTCAGAGTGAAGTCCAACGTAAGTTGGAGGAACAGCACCTCATATTTCGCTTGTGCAGCTTACATTCCAGCAGTATGAACATTGACTTCTCTAACTTCAATTTAACCTCTCCATCTCTCCATCTCCTCCCCCTCCCCAGTTCTCCGACCAGTCTGACTGTCTTCTTAATTAAATTCCATCTTTGTATGATTCGTTATCACCTTCCCCTAGTTAACAACGATCTATTCTACATTTTCCTTGCCCTTGGTCCTCTTTGATGTCTCATTTTCACACCTTACCCTTTCATATCTCTGTGTCTCCCTCTCCCCTGACGCTCAGTCTGGAGAAGGTCTCAACCCGAAACGTCACCCATTCCTTCTATCCAGAGAGGCTGCCTGTCCCACTGAGTTACTCAAAAGTAGCACAAAACCATGTGTCTATCTTCAGTGTAAACCAGCATCTGCAGTTCCTTCCTACACATGTATTTTTTCTCAGTAGTGCATCTTAGATATACAGCCAGAAAACAGGCCCTTCGGCCCACCAAGTCCACGCTGACCATCTGACTAGTTCTATGTTATTCCACCTTTGCATCCACTTCTTACACATTAGGGGCAATTTTACATAGGACATTTATCCTACAAACTGCTCATCTTTGACCTTGTGTTTAGGATTTAATGAATCTGTTTGGAAAATGATCACAAATGCCTGATTTTTGAGGCATAACTTTCTTCCATTCAGCTGGAACATTAATTTTTCTCAGCTGCCATGAATGTCAAAGCAATGTATTAGAAAAATAGTTTACAACTATAATTTACAACAGTAATGGTCAAAAATATTATATCAAGCAGCACACATTCACGGGTTTTACACAATTATAAAGCCCAACAGTGCCTTACATCAGAGTTTGTTCAGGAAATTAAGATCAACCTCATTAAAGCTGGCACAGGTGAAAATAAAGTATTATATCCATTTAAGGATACTGAATTTGGAAAGAATGGGACTGCCTCATAGAAAGCAACTCGCTAAAGCACTTGACTCAATCCACATTGTAGCCAACTCCTCAAATTTGCCCACACATAGAGTCATACATAGAGTCATAGAGTGATACAGTGTGGAAACAGGCCCTTCGGCCCAACTCGCCCACACTGGCCAACAATGTCCCAGCTACCCTAGTCCCACTTGCCTGCGCTTGGTCCATAACCCTCCAAGCCTGTCCTATCCATGTACCTGTCCAACTGTTTCTTAAACGATGGGATAGTCCCAGCCTCAACTACCTCCTCTGGCAGCTCGTTCCATACACCCACCATCCTCTGTGTGAAAAAGTTACTCCTCGGATTCCTATTAAATCGTTTCCCCTTCACTTTGAACCTATGTCCTCTGGTTCTCGATTCCCCTACTCTGAGTAAAAGACTCTGTGCATCTACCCGATCTATTCCTCTCATAGTTTTGTATACCTCTATAAGATCTCCCCTCATCCTCCTGCGCTCCATGGAATAGAGACCCAGCCTACTCAACCTCTCCCTATAGCTCACACCCTCTAGTCCTGGCAACATCCTCAACCCACAGAAATTCTAGCAAACATCATACATTTGTTTCAGGTTGACACGTAAGCTATGATCTGAACCAATTGGTCGACAATACAGCCAAATGAAAACCAGTGTCACACACAGCTGCATCGTTACCCCAATGATTTTCCCTCATTTTTCTTGCCACATCATTTCACCTCATCTCCAATAAATTCCCCCTGAGAGTGGAGCCAAGCTGCAGAACTAGTGAGAGAATATTCACACTACAATAACTAGACACCATCTTCAAGGTCCCCGGATTTCAGTAGTCCAACTACAGAATGCAGATGGTGGGTGGAGTCTAGCTCCAGGTTGGGGCCATCATCAGGCAACTGAACCACCCTACCGCTACCAGAGAGCAGTCCTGAAGTGGAGGAAGGAACTGCAGATGCTGGTTTAAACTGAAGACAGACACAAAATGCTGGAGTAACTCAGCGGGCCAGACAGCATCTCTGGAGAGAAGGAATGGGTGACATTTTGGGTTGAGACCCTTCTTCAGACTGAAAGCCACGGGAAAGGGAAACAAGAGGTATAGACGATGATGTAGAGAGATATAGAACAATTGAATGAAAGATATGCAAAAACGTAACAATAATAAAGGAAACAGACCATTGTTAGCTGTTTGCTAGGAGAAAACAAATCTCCATCCCGCCCCCACCCAAGTCACACCATCTTTTCTGGGATCCTTGGACTATCTTTGATTGGACTTTACTGGCTTTACCTTGCACCAAATGTCATTCCCTTATCATGTATCAGTAGACTGTGAATAGCTCAATTATAATCAAGTATTGTCTTCTGCTGACTGGAAAGCACACAACCAAAGCTTTTCACTGTACCTCGGTACACATGACTAAACTGAACCGAGGAGGCCACGCTGCAAGCCTAATTGATGTTGTTCACTGAAACCTAGGAGTGGATTATCCTTCCATTCTAAATCCATAAGGCATAGGTTTTCTACCAGCCTGTACTACAATGAAGTTCATAATGTGACCCTGGTAAACATGACCCACTTTTCATATCTCAGGAGCCATCTCTTAGCAAGGTAGACATTGGTCATGAAATTCACCACTGTCTTTGGTGCACACTCTCGTTTCGCTACTACATCAGGACGAACTTGCAGGAGTCTGAAAACCGTGACTAGCAAGTTCAAGTAAAGCTTCTTCCCATTAACCATCAAACTCTTGAACACTACATAACATTATCATCAAAAACCATGATCATTTTTGGACTATATCCTTAATTGATTACGGACTTCATTTTTGCATTATTGTGGTTGCCTTGTATTACAGTTATTACTTCTTGTATTTTTGATTATTCTATATTATCTGTGTGTTATTGTGTTTATGGGCCTGTTCAGCTGTACCAAGTAATAATTATATTGTTCAATTTTTGACACAATTGGCAATGAAACACTCTTGACAACACAATTCTTCGTCAATTGAAGAAAAGTGAAGAGTGAGGTTCAAGACCTCGAAGCTGAAGACAAAAACTAAATTCACGGTCTACTTCCTATTTGCTTCTGAGATCCAGACTCCCTACAACAAGGATGTCAGAACCTACGAAACTGGAGTGGAAGCAAGTTATGAGCGGTCCTGACGAAAGAGGAAGAAAAAAACAGAACAGCTTGTAGAATGTGAGATTGTTCTGTCCAGAGCTGAAAAGTCTGAGAGTTGAATGAATGGCAATGTTCAATGTTCAAAGAGTCTGAACAAAGTCAATAAAGAGAGAATGTTTTCATCAACGGAAGAGTGGAGATCCAGAGGGCAGAGTTTTATAGGTGCTTTGTAAATGAACCAAAGGTGACAGGAGGAAAGAATTTTTCACCGGTGAGTAGTTATGAAAGAGTGAGCAAAACATTTTCAATCCTGGCTTTCAAAAAGGCATGGACTATGAGCAAGAGGTAATAGACCCAAAGGCTCAGGAGCCAAATGGCCTCTTTCTATGCTGTGATGATTTTCTGATTGTTTACTGAAAAGGCAGCCATTTCAGATTCATGTCATTGCCCGGTGCTGCTGTTTTACTTCTGCAATACTCCAATTTAATCCCCACATGGATAAACTTGTGCCAAAAATATCCTGTAAATGGTTACTTCCAAATCTCAAATAGTAACAAGGAAATCTCTGTATTCTATCACATCTGTGCTTAAACTGTGAGATTTCTTTCTTTCGTTTTCAACACATTTAGGTAGTTAGATATTCTTTTATCGACTTGTTTTGCTTTCTAGGTCAGAACCATTTAAGAGAACTTAAATAATTTTCTCGAACACCAATAATGCAAAAGAAAAAGTAATTAATAACAAATGTGTTTATAAAATAATCAATTTCCTTAAAAATATCTTTAAATATCAAAGATTAATTAAAAACATCTAGTTTAGTTTAGTTTAGAGATACAGTGCGGAAACAGACCCTTTGGCCCACGGTGTCTACACCGACCAGCGATCTTCGCACATTATCACTATCCTACACGAGGGACAATATTTTACATGTAGACCAAGCCAATTAACCTACAAACCTGTACATCTTTGGAGTGTGGGAGGAAACAAATTTCTCAGAGAAACCGGTCACGGGGAGAATGTACAAACTCCGTACAGACGGCATCCGCAGCCAGGATCGAACACAGGTCTCTGGCGCTGGTACGGCAGCAACTCTACCACTGCATCACCAGTCAGTCCTTCATCTAGATGAAGTAAAATTAAAAAACAACCATTTACCTGCACCCACCTTTTCAATCAATATCGGTGATTCATTGCATAGAGTGGGATTCGCTGCAAATGCCTACATCCCTGATGTAAAACTGAGGAGCCAGGTGCAAAGTGCATTCTGCCTCACTGCTCAGGATGTTTATGCTCTGCCCTTGGGGTCAGTGCTGAGTCTAGTGGTGCAGTAGGAGGTCAGATGCACTGGCATCAGACCACAAGCTCGTTTCTGACCTATATTGTTAGATAGAGCTCTGGGGCCTAGTGGAATCAAGGGATATGGGGAGAAGGCAGGCACAGGTTACTGATTGTAGATGGTCAGCCATGATCACAATGAATGGCGGTGCTGGCTCAAAGGGCCAAATGGCCTCCTCCTGCACCTATTTTCTATGTTTCTATATTGCAATACAAAAGTGCAGAGGTCAGGGACATGATCCGTACCCTGCAAATGGCTAGCAGTTCCCCAAAGATCAGTCACTGAAGACTAATAAATCGGATTCAAGGCTGTCAATACAGGTCACTTTATCTGGCATTAGATTATAATTGAGTAACTGGATATTTTCATATAATTTCAATATTTAGATCATAGAGTTGAATGGTTCGATGGACCCAGCTACTGTGAAATTCATTGTTTTGTATATAATTCAGTAAAATCCTATTTTTTTTTTTTAGATTTTAGATTTAGAGATACAGCGCGGAAGCAGGCCCTTCGGCCCACCGAGTCCGCGCTGCCAAGCGATCCCCGCACATTAACACTACCCTATACACACTAGGGACAATTTTTTTTTACATTTACCCAGTCAATTAACCTACAATCCTGTATGTCTTTGGAGTGTGGGAGGAAACCGAAGATCTCGGAGAAAACCCACGCAGGTCACGGGGAGAACGTACAAACTCCGTACAGACGGTGCCCGTAGTCAGGATCGAACCTGAGTCTCCGGCGCTGCATTCGCTGTAAGGCAAGCACAATACATAACCATGAATAAGTACAAAAGTGCAAAAACTGTAGTGTAAGAGTAGTAGGCTCCACCGAGGCAGTGCACAAAGAGTTGTCTCACTTCCAGCAGCCACTTGTGCTCTTCAGGTTTCTGGTTCTTAAAGAAAATCGTTACTTGCCTTAAAGGCCCGTTGCCCTGGCGGGGGCACTGGGTCGGGGGCCAGCCTGGCTTGGCGATGTTGACCATGTCCTCCACCGCTGCTCCGCTGCTCTGTGCTGCTGCAGACTGATCCACGTGCTCGGACACGGCGGGGCCTCCAAAGGTGTCTGATCCACGGACACATCAACCCATGAACGTGTTGTCACCTGACTGACCATCGCTACCGCTCAGCTTCGGCGCTAAGGCAACTCCCACGGTAACCTCAGCGCATCTCTGGGAGCACTGGAGGTCAATAATACAGAACAGGTGCTTCAACCCACCAATTCTATGCCGAGCAATCCGACAGCAATTATTTTACTCTTCCAATATTTCCATCAATACCCCACCGATTCTACCAATACCCACCTGCACTCGGGGCAACTGACAGTGATAAACGAACCTATCAACTAGTCTGAAGAGGCGTCCTGTCCAGAAATGCCATCTATCAATCTCCTTCCACAGATGCTGCCTGACCTGCTGAGTTCCTCCAGCAGTGCGTTTTTTGCTCAAGGTTCCAGATTCATATGCCTCATCTTTAACCTTTCAACCAGAGCATCTCGAAAATATGGGAGAAAAGCGGAGCACCAGGATGAAGCCCACATGGTCACAGGGAGAATGTGCAGACTCTGCACAAAGATGGCCAAATGTCAATATTGAACATAGATCACTGAAGCTGTTAGACAGCATCTCCATTATTGTGCTGCCACTAAGTGACACAGGCTAGCGTGCTGAGAATCCATGTATTGAGTTTGCATTATACCCCAGTGCTTCTCTTGTTACAATTCATCCAGGCTCACATTTTTGCTGGAATGAAACGCTCCGTTATCTTTGTGACCAAGGACTCCGTAGTGAATTCCAAGCAGCAACATAATAACGGAATTGCAGAAACCACCTGGTTGATTGATCCACAGGAGGAAGTTCTTGCTGCAACCCAAACAATGTCAGTATGGTTTAATTAACAAACGTTCAAGTGTTGAAAACAGCCCTGGTTACAGTCTGATTAAGGGGTCTGAAGAAGGGTCTCGACCCGAAACGTCACCCATTCCTTCTCTCCCGAGATGCTGCCTGACCTGCTGAGTTACTCCAGCATTTTGTGAATGCATCACCTATCCATGTTTTCCAGAGATGTGGCCGGCCCCACTGAATTACTCCAGCGCTTTGGGGCTTTTTTTTTAGAAAACCAACATTTACAGTTCCTTATCTCTACAATTCCTCAAAGTGCTGGAGACACAAACCACCTTCACCTTTGCTTTTAGGTTTACGTAGAACATGGCAAATTAATATATTGTTTAGTTTAGTTTATTGTCACCTGTACCAAGGTGCAGTGAAAAGCTTTTGTTGCATGCTATCCAGTCAGCTAAAGGACAATACATGATTACAATCAAGCCATTTACAGTGTATAGACATGTGATACAGGAATAACGTTTAGTGCGAGGTAAAGCCAGCAAAGTCCATTCAAGGATAGTCCGAGGGTCACCAATGAGGTAGATTGTAGTTCATGACTGTGTTCCCAGGTTGCGGTACGATGATGCAGTTGCCTGATAACGGCTGGGAAGAAAGTGTCCCTGAATCTGGTGGTGTGTGTTTTCACATTTCTGTACCTTTTGCCCAATGGGAGAGGGAAGAATAGGCACATATATAAATATATAGACTCTGTACTTCTCCAAACTAATTTTAGGCAGCAATAAAACCATATAATTTGTCACATATTTCACTATATTATCCTCAGCAGTTCTGTACTTTTCCCCATCTATTTCTTTAAAGTATTACACATTATCTTTGTATCTATTAAGGAATAAGAAGGAAAAAAAAATCCTGAAATTCACATCAATTAAATTTAACTGAACATTTAACATTTCATTTTATCGATTTTGCATCACCAAGGCATCCGACGATTTAACTTAACTGCATCATATCATCAGTACCTCAAAGAAGGTTTGTTTGCTAAAGAATATACCAGCTAATTGCAGTAAAAGCAATACACCCCCAGGCAATCCATTTCCTCTTCATTCTGAATCATAATGAAAGGAATTTCTGTCGGTCTCTTTAAGAAGAGAGCAAGTTGACAGTAGTTTTGATCTATCAGATAATTGGCAATAATTGATATCAGTTCCCTGGTTGTCAGAATCTTAATTACTGCCAGGAACCCTGGCTTTAACAGGAAAGGGTCACTGCTTTTGCTTTTATTTTTTATTTTTTAAAACACTTACAGCCTAAGCATTGACATAGAGAATATCTGTCAAAAGGCATGAATTTACCTGATAACATGTACATACAAAGATATAAAGTTATATCTGCGGGGATAAAACTCCACTGTCACTGTTTTTCCATTAGTATTTTCGTATCTACCTCAGGGAAGATACCAGGTAACATAAATAAAGGGCTGCCTGACTTGCTAAATGCTCCAGGGAGGTATTACACATCTCCTTGCATTACAGGGGTCCCTGCAAAGATAAACTGCTAGACACCATTTATTGCAGTGGATTCCATATAAACTGTCACACTCTGTTAGGACTGAGATTGAAAACTAAACTCCCAATGCATTGGAACAGAAATTAATTGAGGCCCATTTTAGGTCTGAGTGGGAAACCTGGGGTCATTCAGAATCGGCTACTGCACTTTATTCACCATCATAGTAAATGTGTGCGCTGGTGTCTAATCCCTGTGGTCCTCTGTCACATCCTCTCCCTCAATCACAGGTTCCATTGTGACCTAATCCCTCAGTCCATTCACTCTTGCCTTGGAGTGTCTGTTAACTCAACACATAGAAACATACATAGAAAATAGGTGCAGGAGTAGGCCTTTCGGCCCTTCGAGCCAGCACTGCCATTCAATGTGATCATGGCTGTTCATCCAAAATCAATTCCCCGTTCCTGATTTCTCCCCATATCCCTTGATTCTGCTAGCCCTGAGCTATATCTACCTCTCTCTTGAATAGATCAAAAACACAGTGTTCTAGATAAGACTGGGGCCAGGAGATTCATCCTTCCTTAAGATATTGAAACGCAGACAATGGATACGTTGAGTCACTTTGTTGAAAAATATGTGATATATTTAATCTAATTAGAACCCATTTTTGAAATGTATTAGATTTCCAAAACTGAGGGAAAAAATAGCAAAGATAAGATTTCGGAAATGATTTTGAGAGAACTGAGAAAAGAAAGCACAAATCAGAGCAATTTGTTTTCCACCATACACTTGGTACAATAGTTTAGAAAGGAAAATAGATAATATAAAAAGAGTGAAAAATGAGTTGAAAAGCTAACTACTGTCGATTCCAGAAATCTAAAATCATAATTGAAAATGTTCAGCAGGTTTGGAAAGGTAGAAAGAGAAACATTTAAGATTCATGATCTTTTGACAAAACTAAGGTATAATGGGAAACTAAACAGTAAAACCAAAGGGTGTCTGTTTAATTCAATTTATGCAAAGTGCATATACCCGCTCGGCTCATCGCTAAATGCTCATCAATTTACCTGAAGCACAATAATGCCTCTGGCGAGGGCCCTCTAATTCTTTCTATCTGAAGGGTTTAGCCTCAGTGACAATGAGGGGATTACCTTACATTTGCAGTCAAATGGGTTTGCTTCATCCTGGCTTGTGTCAGGCTTCTTGAGTTTTGTTTGAGCTGCAGTGTTCCTGGTCAATGGAGAGCAGTCTATCAAGAGAGCAGTCTATCCAGCTCCTGGATTCTGCTTTGTAGATGGTGGAAAGACTTAGGTAAATCAGGACTCAAGTCCCTCAGCACAAGATAACAATCCCTTGGGGCTGTGATGTATGAAGAAGGGTATAAGAAAATAACTGCAGATGCTGGTACAAATCGATTTATTCACAAAATGCTGGAGTAACTCAGCAGGTCAGGCAGCATCTCGGGAGAGAAGAAATGGGTGACGTTTCGGGTCGAGACCCTTCTTCAGATTGATTGTATGACGAAGGGTCCTGACCCGAAACATCCGTCACCCATTCCTTCTCTCCAGAGATTAGCTTAGTTTAGTTTAGTGATACAGCGCGGAAACAGGCCCTTCGGCCCACTGGGTCCATGCCAACCAGCGATCCCCACCAGCAATCCCCACATACTAACACTATCCTACACCCACCAGGGACAATTTTTACATTTTCCAAGCCAATTAACCTACATACCTATAGGTCTTTGGAGTGTGGGAGGAAACCGAAGATCTCGGCGAAAACCCACGCGGAGTCACGGGAGAACGTACAAACTCCGTACAGACAGCATCCGTAGTCGGGATCAAACCCTGGTCTCCGGTGCTGCATTCGCTGTAAGGCAGCAACTCTACCGCTGTGCCACCGTGACCGCCCAAATGCTGCGTGCCCCGCTGAGTTACTCCAGCATTTTGTGTCTATTACAATCCCTTTACTTGCTGCGATAGTCACAGTATTTATGTTTTAATCCTGACTTCAATGGATAATCTTCTGAATTAATCATGCACAATCATCCGCAAATGAATCAGATAAGACTGCAGCTCTTTTAATTTGATCCGCCCACAGACATTAATGTTTAAATACATATAGAAAGCCTACAGTTCAAAATCACCATATTATGTAATTATATATACATTTAAATAACTCGCATGCATCAGAAAGCTTGTTCAATGACGCATGCACATACCTTGACAAGGAATCCAGTATCAAGAAATATGTTGTCATGTTTCGATTTTAGACTAGACCTTAGAGACAGCACGGAAACAGGTCCTTCGGCCCACAGAGTCCACACTGACCAGTGATCAACCCACACACTGGTATTATCCCACACACTGGGGACAATTTACAATTCCACCAAAGCCAATTAACCGTCAAACCTGTAAATCTTTGGAGTGTGGGCGGAAACCGGAGCAACCAAAGAAAACCCACGCGGTCACAGGGAGAACGTACAAACTCTGTACAGACAGCACCCGTGGTCAGGATTGAACCCGGCTCTCGGGCACTGCGAGGCAGTAACTCTACTGCTGTACCACCGTGGCGCACATTTTTTCTTTAGAATTAAAACAAAATGTTTATTTATACACAGTAGAGGTGTAACCAATAATAAAAATCAACTTTCAACTTTTGTAAAATACTTTCAAGTGTCATTATTAACAATAGTTTGCACGAGACGATGGATTAAAAAGTCTTGCATTAAAGCAGTCTGGGAAATAGTTACATTGGCCGTTTACTCATTTGTTAATGCATCTACACTGAACAAAATATTTGCATTTCCATTTGAGAACAAGACCAGAACAATACACAGGTAGGATGTGGAATCACACTTGCAAAATTACGATTAATATCCATAAATGTCCATCAGCATGTAAGATACCAGTTAAAGGCAGTTGTAAACCATTTTTCCATCTAGCATTCCCAATGCTAGAAAAAATTCCAAAAATATGACAAAATATATTAGTTCTCATTAAAAACATCATGTTGGAGGATGCCAACATCCACTTAAAATTATTTTCCCTAATGAAGATGTCAAAGCAACAAGGTTATGTTGGTGAGTGATTTTACCTTTCCCAATATTGACTGGGACTTGCTCAATGCCAAGGGCAGAATTTGTGAGGAGTACTCGAGAGTTTCTTGAAACAGTTTGTGGATGTACTTCTTGCGGCAGCTGAGGAAACACAAACTGCCACAGGCCATGATGGTCCAGTTCTATACTGCCATCGTTGAGTCCGTCCTCACCTTCTCCATCATGGTCTGGTTTGGCTCAGCCACCAAGCACGACATCCGGAGGCTGCAACGGATCGTTCGCACAGCTGAGAAGGTTGGGGGGTTTTTTGTGTTTTTTTATTAATCAAAAATATTTATTCAAATATTAAAATAATATATACAATACAATAAAACCAAAACAGAACCCACCACCAGAATATTATACAAACAAATATATCAATTGGAACTATTATACAACTATATTACAATCCCCATCCAGGATACATCCAACCCCCCGCGGTGCCCAGGGTGCCCGTGGACAGCGCGTAGTCCCTCTCCAACACCACCCGGGCGCGGATGTAACCCCGGAAAAGGGGGCTGAGAAGGTTGTTGGCTGCAACCTTCCCCCCATTGATGAACTGTACACTGCAAGGGCCAGGAAGTGAGCGGGCAAGATCATCCCTGACCCCTCTCACCCTGGTCACAAACTCTTTGAAGCACTTCCCTCTGGAAGGCGACTCCGGACTGTCAAAGCAGCCACAGCCAGACATAAAAACAGTTTCCTTCCGCGAGTGATAGTTCTACTCAATAACCAATAGCCTGTAGTCTCTTTTTGCTCTGGTTTATTTCACTCACAAGTTTAAACCGTAATGATGTATTTTTAATGCTTTAATGTTTTATGCTTTATTCTTAATTGTTTACTGTATGTTTGTGTTGTTGCTTGCGAGCGGAGCACCAAGGCACATTCCTTGTATGTGTACATACTTGGCCAATAAAATGATTCATTCATTCATTCGATAGTCCAACCCAAGAAGCAAACTTACTCGGCACCAGGCGGAAGAGGGCTCTGCCCGAGCCGGCTGCCTGCCCCTTTTCCGGGGTTACATCCGCGCCCAGGTGGTGTTAGAGAGGGACTACACGCTGTCCACGGGCACCCTGGGGGATTTCCGGGACCGTTGGCCACCGCGGGGGGTTGGATGTATCCTTGACAAAGAGTGTAAGATAGTTGTATAATAGTTTATTGTTTGTCTTGTATTATGGTGGTGGGTTCTGTTTTGGTTTTATCGTATTGTATATATAATTTTAATATTTGAATAAATATTTTTGATTATAAAAAAAGAAGGGAACTTACTGGACCGTGTATCGGGAAATGAGCCTGGCCAAGTACCTGGCGTTTCAATGGGGGGGATGGGGCTTGTGGAGATAGTGACCACAACTCTACAATTTGTATATAATAATCTCTATCATTCTTGTTGAGTCTCATTGTCTGTAACCCATTTTCACCTCACCCACAGCTAACAATGGCCTGTTTCCTTTGTCACTGTTACTTTTTTGCATATATTTCATTCATTTGTTCTATATCCCTCTATACCACCGTTTATATCTCTTGTTTCCTTTCCCCTGACTCTCAATCGGAAGAAGGGTCACAACCTGAAATGTCACCCATTCCTTTTCTTCACAGATGCTGTCTGACCCACTGAGTTACTCCAACTTTTTGTGTCTATCTTCCATAGTTTTTAAGATCGTTTTGAATAGGGAGAAGATTGAATCTTGTGGGATGGTGCTAAATTGGAGTAAGTCAAACTATAATTTATTAGGCAGGAGCTCAGGAGAATACACTGGGAACAATTCTTATTGGGTAAGTCCGCATCTGACATGTGACAGTTGTTTAAAGGCCAGTTGATCGATGTTCAGAACTGTTACGTTCCACTGAGGAGGAGGGATGAGCATGGTAAAGTAAGGGAAACTTGGACGACCAAACTCGGGTGCCCGTCCCCTCCCCTGACATCAGTCTGAAGAAGGGTCTCAACCCAAAACGTCACCCATTCCTTCTCTCCCGAGATGCTACTTGACCCGCTGAGTTACTCCAGCATTTTGTGTCTACCTTCGATTTTAACCAGCATCTGCAGTTTTTTTTCTAGACAAAGCGGTTGCAAGTTTGGTCATAAAGAGAAAGGAAGCACTTGCATGGAATCAGACAGGGCCTTTGAGGAACGCGAAGAAAGGAGGAAAGGAATCAAGCGGGTGATCAGAAAGGCCAGAAAGGGGTCACAAAATGGCTTTGGTGAGTTGGATTAAAGAAATGTCTAACACTTTTCATAACAACATTAAAAAGAAGAAGATAACCAGGGGCTGGTTGAACTATTCAAGGATGAAGGGGGACATTTGTAGTGCTCCTCTGGGGACATAAGCGAGGTACTACATTAGTATTTTGCATCTGCTTTCACCAAGAAGAAGGACATGGAAGACAGTGAGAACAGTAAGGAGAATACTAATATGCAAGGGCAGTTCGCAATTAAGGGGAGAGTGTTGGGGCTCTTGAGGAGCATGAGAGGGGATAAATACCCAGGACCGGATGGGATTTATCCCATGTTATTGAGAAAAGCAAGAGAAGAGATTGCAGTAGTCTTGACGAAGATCTTTGCATCTTCTCTAGTCATAGGCAGGGTCCCGGAGGACTGGAGAGTAGCTAATGAGAATCCAGGAATTATAGGCCGGTGAGCGTCACATCAGTGGTTGGGAAACTATTGGGAGAGGATTCTTTGGGATAAATTTACTCCCATTTGGAAGAGAATGGGGTAATTAGGGACAGTCAGCATGGGTTTGTACATGGTAAATCATGTCTTACTAACCTGATGGAGTTTTAGAAGAGGTGACGCAGGTAGGGTGATGGATGTTGTTTACCTAGACTTTGTAAGGCATTTGATAACGTTTCCCAAGGTAGGCTGATCCAGAAGATTAAGATGCACAGGATTAATAGTGACTTTGTGAAAGGACAATATATTCATGCTGGAGGTCTCTGACCAGTGGAGTTCCGCAGTGATCTGTGCTGGGAACTCTATTGTTTGTGACATACACCGATCAGCCAAAACATTATGACCTGATGAGCCAAAACATTATGACCACCTGCCTAATATGTTGTTGGTCCTCCGTGTACAGCCCCATATGCAGTAGGGTACGATGCACTGTGTATTGTGACACATTCCCCCCGTGACCGCCATTAACATTTTCTGTGACTTGTGCCACAGTAGACCTTCTGTCGGTTCGGACCAGACGGGATAGCCTTCATTGCCTTCACGCATCGATGAGCCTTGGGCGCCAAACACCCTGTCGCCGGTTTGTGGTTTGTCCCTCCTCGGACCACTGTCGGTTGGTACTCACCACAGCTGACCGGGAGCACCCCACAAGCCTTGCCGTTTCCGAGATGCTCTGACCCAGTCGTCTGGCCATAACAATTTGGCCCTTGTCAAAGTAGCTCAGGTCTTTACTCCTGCCCATTTCTCCTGCATCCAACACATCAACTTCAAGAACTGACTGTTCACTTGCTGCCTAATACATCCCACCCCTTGACAGGTGCCATTGTAACAAGATAATCAATGTTATTAACTTCGCCTGACAGTGGTCATAATGTTTTGGCTGATTGGTGTGTGTATATATATATGGCTTGGACATAAATGTAGACGGGTTGGTTAGTAAATTTGGAGAAGACACAAAAATTGCTGGGGCCGTGGACTGTGAGAGAGGGTGTCAAAGTATACAGTAGGATACTGGTCAACTACAGAAATGGGCTGAGAAAGGGCAGATGGAGCTTTATCCAAGCAAGTTAAAGTGTTGGACTTTGGGAGATCAAATGTAAGGGGATGACAATGAATGGCATGTGCTCTCAATAACACCACTGATGTACAGAGTGACCATGGGGTCCAAGTCCATAACTTCCTGAAGGTGGTAACGCAAACAGATAGAATGATAAAGAAGGCTTATGGTACGCTTGCTTTCATAGGTCGGGGCATTGAGCACAAGAGTCAGGTCTGCAGTTCTGTTCGCCCTGTTACGGTAAGGATGTGGAGGCTTTGGAAAGGCTCCAGAGGAGGATTTTTTAGATTTTTTTAGATTTTAGAGATACAGCGCGGAAACAGGCCCTTCGGCCCACCGAGTCCGCGCCGCCCAGCGATCGCCGCACATTAACACTATCCTACACCCACTAGGGACAATTTTTACATTTACCCAGTCAATTAACCTACAAACCTGTACGTCTTTGGAGTGTGGGAGGAAACCGAAGATCTCGGAGAAAACCCACACAGGTCACGGGGAGAACGTACAAACTCCATACAGACGGCGCCCGTAGTCAGGATCGAACCTGTCTCCAGCGCTGCATTCGCTGTAAGGCAGCAACTCTACCGCTGCATTTAGGGGTATTAGCCACAGGGAGAGGTTGAACAGGCTTGGATTGGGTTTTTTCTGGAATCTTTTTTTCTGGTTGGGGAGACCCGATAGTGGTATATAAAATGATGAGAGGCATAAATCAGGTGGACAATCAGAATCTTTATCTCAGGTTGGAAAAATCAAATATTAGAGGGCATTGCTTTAAGATGAGAGGGGCAAGTTTTAAGATGTGTGAGGCAGGTTTTTTACACAGAGGGTGGTGCTTGCCTGGAACGCACTGCTAGGGGTGGTGGTTGAAGAACTTTGATAGTGACTTTGATACCTGATGCTTTATTATCACATATGACACGTCACAATGAAATTGTTTGTGTCATGTCAAAGAATCTCAGTGTGACTCTCACATGTGCTACCCAAGGTATGCAACGAGTCGCTGCATGCAGGGCGGTGACAGAGTTGCAAAGTGTTCCGTTTTGAAACAAATATACCATTTGTGGTCCCCTTGGTTCTCGCCGGTTCCCCCACGTCGGGTCCCCCTTATGTTCTCAGCGATGCCTCCGACCTTCGGCACCCACATAGCCCATCTGATCTCTGGCCCGCACCCATCGCCCGCCCCCCTGCACGACCTCGACCGCCGTCCCGACCTCGACTGTGGGCGCCCTTCCTCGTCCACTCCCACCCCGCCAGCCCAGGGCCTGGCCGCGGGGATCCACCGCCCAGCCTCTCCCCGGCCTCCTGGGAGGTGTCTGCCACTCACGTACTCCTGGGAAAATATGTTAGTGGCATTTAAAATACTTTTGGTTAGGCATACAGATATGCAGGGAATGGGGGGGATATGGGTTAATTGCAGACAGATAAGTGATAGTCTTGGCATCATGTTAAGCACACACATTGCCTGTTCTTGTGCTGTACTGTTCTACGTTCTAAGCTAAGATAAAAAGAGTACAAAGGATCACCACTTGTTTTTTCTCTCTTTCCCAGTTCTGACAAAGGGTCGTGGTCCTGAAACATTAATTCTGTTTCTCTCTCTGCAGATGCTGCCTGGCCTGCTGAGTGTTACCAGGCTTTTCTGTTTTTGTTTGTCATTTCTAATTTCTTTGCTCAACCTTCATGGCTTCACCGAGTCTTGATAGACAACTTGATGTGAAAATCAGCACAGCCTCTGTCATATTTGACAGATTTACCCCAGGTGACTGGAACGACAACCTATTAACCTTGAACAAAAAGCCATCTGTGAAACGGGTTCATGATCTTTATGCAGTTCTTTACACTCATGAAAGTGGGACTACATATCACAAGCAGAGACTGAATATCTTTCAGCTCTCACGTTGCTGAACAATCTTAGAAACCCAGAAATGAAATCTCTTACAAAACTATCCTCCAGATTACTCTGGGTTATCACAGCCCGATGTAGGGATACGTGAGACTGCAGATAGTGGAACCTTGAACCGAAAACAGACTTGGAAACTCAGAAGACCAGGCAGCATCTGTGAGGGAAATGAATAGACAACCTTGGGTCAGAACCATTCTTCAAATTCAAGTCTCCTCCAGTAGTTTGATTGTCATAAGCAGGGCTAGCCAGTAAGCACAGACATTTGTCATAAAGTCATAGAGTCATAGATTCATACTGCGTGGAAACAGGCCCTTCGGCCCAACTTGCCAACATGTTCCATCTACACTAGTCCCACTTGCCTGTGTTTGGCCCATCTATATACTAAAACTCTCGTTTGTTTGTTTGCTTGTTCCTGAACTACAGCCAAAATGGTACAAGATAGCGCGACAAGTTTAGGCCCACCTTATTCACCGTCGTCCCTTTGGTGCTAATGGAAGAAGTTTCATTGAAATCGGTTATGTTTTTAGTTATTCACAATTTAAAGTTTAAATCTATCTCTGAGGGAGGGAGGAAGGGAAGGGGTGGAGGGAGGGGGGAGGGGGGGAGGGAGCGAGGGGGAGGAGGGAGGATAAGGAGGGTTGAGGGGGATGGAGTGGTGGGAGGGGAATGGGGAGGGGAAGGGGAGGGGAAGAGGGAGGGAGGGGAGAGGAGGGGGAGGGGAGGGGGAGGAAGGTGGAGGAGGGAGGGAGGGAGGGGGAGGAGGGAGGGGGAGGGAAGAGGGAGGGAGGGAGGGAGGGGGAGGGGGAGGGGAGGGGGGAGGGGGGAGAGGGAGGTGGAGGGGGGAGAGGGAGGTGGAGGGGGGAGGGGGGAGGGGGAGAGGGGAGGGGAGGGTGCTGCACCAATGCAGGAGAGGTCCAATGCCCAACGGGTCCACTTGGTCTATATCAGGGATCACCAAACTATGGCCCGCGGGCCACCACAAGATTTTATCCGGCCCGCAGCAAGCTTAGGCGGCGGGGACTTGAGGCAGAAGCTGCCGGCGAAGGTTCGCCGGAGAGCGGATCGCCACCGACCCAGAGCCGGGACAAGGCGAGAGATCGCAGCGCCCCTTCGCAAACAACAAGCCCAAGGAAACTTCCCTCCTCGCCACCACCGCCACCGCTCACCCCAGGGAGAGAGAGGGAGGGGAGGGGGAGCAGCGGGTGGGAGCGGGAGCGCGGGGAGGGTGTCAGGGGGTCCAGTGAAGGAGCGCCGCAACTTGCGGGGGCTGCTCCCTCCCTCTCTCTCCCCCATCGTCCCCCCCCACTCTCTTGCACCCCCCCCCCCCCACCCCTCTCTCACCTCTCTCTTTCCCCCAGTGATGGTCACTGTATTTTTTCTGTTTTATAAATAATTGTATACCTACGGTGTATATATATTCCAATATTTCAAGCTCTTTTTAAAAATTGAATATTATTTATTTGTTGCCATATAAACCTAATGTAAACTAACCTAATCTAACCTAACCCAGTTTAACCTTTCCCAATCTAATCTAACGTAACCTAGTCTAAACTTTTTTGAGTTCATTAAATTTATAAAACTCACACTTCTTTATTGTTTCCTACGGCCCGCAAAAAATGTGCCAAATATAAACATAGCACAAAAAGTAAGGAAATTTGTGTTTGGTAGATTATTTCTTTGTTGTAACAATGCTGCTTGACAATAAATCTTATAACGTTGGAAAGCCTGTTTATTTCCCTTTTAAATGGTGCCACATTTGTAAGGAACATACATTTGTGGGATGAGCAGCAGAGCTGAGTATGTGGGTTGCGCCCATGAAAAATCTGCCAAAACTTCTCTGCCAATGCCAAACAGCTTATTCTGCCATTGACTCTTGTTCGGTGTTGTTTGGTGGATTGGATGATTGAAGTCTGAAGAAACAAGACATATTGGCAATTTAACAATTTATTCATTTAATAAACAGGAGCCTCAGTAGCGTGTGCAAGAACCATACACAGCCACAACAGCCTGGCACCTCCTCCTCATGCTGGTCACCAGCCTGGTCACACACTGTTGTGGGATGGCATCCCATTCTTCAACCAGCATTTGTCGCAAGTCAGCCAACGTGGTTGTGTTGGTCACTCTGGCACGAACAGCACGCCCAAGCTGATCCCACAAGTGTTCAATGGGGTTGAGGTCAGGACTGCTGGCAGACCATTCCATCCTCTCCACTCCCAAATTCTGGAGGTAGTCTCTGAGAAACCCTGCTCTGTGGGGGCGAGCATTGTCATCTTGGAGGATAGAGTTCGGTCCCAGACTGTGGAGATATGGGATTGCCACTGGTTGCAGAATCTCATCTTGATATCTCTCTGCATTGAGATTACCTCCAATGATGACAAGCCTCGTTTTTACAGTGAGGGAGATGCCGCCCCACACCATCACACTGCCTCCACCAAAAGATGTTACTCTATCGGTGCAGCAATCAGCATAGCGTTCTCCGCGTCTTCTCCACACTTTGACCCTATGATCCAACTGCCGTAGGCAGAATCTGGACTCATCGCTGAACATAACGTTCCTCCACATGTTCAGGTTCCAGTGCACGTGTTGCCGACACCAGCGCAAACGGGCCTGACGGTGAAGGGCAGACATGGCAGGCCTCCTGGCAGCCCTATGAGACCGGAGATCGGCTGCGTGCAGTCTGTTCCGAATTGTCTGGGCAGAAAGCCGTCGGCCCTATCGTCCTGCAAACCTTCACTGCAAATCTGTAGAAGACAGCCTACGGTTCCTAAGTGCCGACAGGGTGAGGAAACGGTCTTCTTCGGGTGTCGTCTTCTTGGGACGCCCACTTCGCGGCCTGTCTCTGACATCCCCCGTTATATGGAACTTGGCCTTCACTTTGGAGATGGTACTAGGGCTCACTGCAAATAATGCCGCAACTTGGTTTTGCGGAACACCAGCTTGAAGTTGCCCTATCGCACGGGCCCTATCCAAGTCAGTCAAACGTGGCATGCCGATTCTTGGAGCAGACACCTACTGACCACTGTAGCAGGGCCCATGCTCACAGATGCTGCCAATCAGGTGCCAATCAGGCACCTGATTGTCAGCACCTGTGGGTACCAGAAGCTCAAAACAAGAGTCAATAGCAACAGCAGAATAAGCTGTTTGGCATTGGCAGAGAAGATTTGGCAAATTTTTCATGGGCGCAACCCATATACTCAGCTCTGCTCCTCATCCCACAAATGCATGTTCCTTACAAATGTGGCACCATTTAAAAGGGAAATAAACAGGCTTTCCAACGGTATAAGATTTATTGCCAAGGAGCATTGTTACAACAAAGAAATAATCTACCAAACACAAATGTCCTTACTTTTTGTGCTATGTTTATAATGTGGCCCTCATGCTGAAAAGTTTGGAGGCCCCTGGTCTATATCACTCTAAACCTGTCCTATCCATGTACCTGTCCGGCAGTGGGGGGGGGGACCGAGAACCAAGTGAGGACCCTAGTAGGGGGCCGTCAGCTGCCAGATTCAGTGGCAGGCAGAAGAGACGGCGGTTCGGTGAACTTTTGGAACTTTGTCGGCACCAGACACTTGGCAACTCTTGTGTACTGCCTGTACTACCTGTCTGCTGTATGCTTTTACCAGGTTGTATGCAAAGCAAAGCATTTCACGGCACCTAGGTACATGTGACAATAAAGTATCATTGACTCATCGAACCTTGTAATTCCCCCCACTGTGGCCCAGGTCCAGGGCAAGCTGCAAGCAGTGTCTGTTTAGAGCACAAATGAAAAACATTCATTGAAAGCCCAGCGGTGTGCAGATGAAATCGTGCTTCACCATTAATGAGGGAGGGAAGATTTTAAGATGGAACAGTAAACATGCAGGAGCAGGAACAAAACAGGTTGTTAAGTTTTAGAATCTGTCCTGCCATTCAATTGGATCATATTTGATATGTGACGATTTACCACTCAAAAATCTATCGAGCTCAGCCACAATGACGCCAATTATCCCAAGTGAATATGGCCTTTATTGACACAATTGAAGTCTTCACGAACGAAAATAATAGTGTGGAAATTTAGGTCCAAATTTCTGCAGTTTTTTTTGTGTCAACGAAGCTGCATTATTATGTTTCTGAAAGGCCCACTTGTAAATTTAAGATTAAGCCTCTACAGTCTTGATTTTCTCATCACAGGAAATCGATTTCCATTTCCCACCTACCAAACTCTGTTAATAATGTAACTCCCTTGATCAGATCACTCTGTAACTCCCTATGTTCAAGGGAGCAAATGTCAGCTTACTCCAGCAGTCTTCACAGTTTACCCCTTGAGTTCCTTAAAGATACCAGGAGTATGCTTCCCAGAGTAAAAGAATCACAGCAGGATGTATGACAGCTAAAGTTGCAGTGCTGACTGATGGGATAATCAGAAGAATTCAAGCAGAAACATGTGGCTCTAAGGCATGGTTGGAATTGATGGTGCTTGTGAAAGATTGTGCATGTCCAGGTGAGAACCTTCCTGTTGGTTAAAATGTGGGTTGCTGCATTCCAGAAGGTGGAAATGGGAGGGTGAATGGGGAACAAGTTGAAGAAATCAGGGGCATGGCCCAAACACAATCAAATGGGACTAGCCTAGATGTGGCACCTTGGTCAGCATGGATGAGTTGGGCCAAAGGGCTTGTTTCCATGCTGTATGACTCTATGACTCTAAGCTTGAAGGCATTGATTTGCATTTCGATGATAATCAGGGGATGTAGGGGGAACAGAAAGAAAGCCATTTTAGTCATGGATGGGATGAAGAGGAAGGAAAATATCTTGAGGTCAAGTTTGCTGAGGTGTTATTCCTGTGATCTTGTACAAGCTAGCTGATGAAAAACAAGGAGGGTAGCTTCAGGTTTGTCAGCATTTACCAGCTAATGCACTAATTTGATATACCGGCTCAATCGTATGCTTTTCTGCATTTTAACAAACTAATTATTTAGGTAAATGAAATTGTATTTGAAAGAAAATGACTGGTACAAACAACCTTACAATATTAGGAAAATAACTGCAGATGCTGGTACAAATCGAAGGTATCACAAAATGCTGAAGTAACTCAACAGGTCAGGCAGCATCTCTGGAGAGAAGGAATGGGTGACGTTTCGGGTCGAGACCCTTCTTCAGACTGATGTCAGGGGGGGGGCGGGACAAAGAAAGGATTTGGAGACAGGAAGACAGTGGGAGAACTGGGAAGGGGAGGGGAAAAGAGGGACAGAGGAACTATCTAAAGTTAGAGAAGTCACACATTCCTTCTCTCCAGAGATGCTGCCTGACCCGCTGAGTTACTCCAGCATTTTGTGGTACCTTAATATATTAGATTACTAATATGTTGTAAATGTACCAAAAAGCATCCTTGATGTTGTGAATGACCTGTTGTGGGGTGCCACAGAAATACACTGAAGGAGAAAGCAGGAAACATTCATCTCAGAGTCTGTGATGATATTCAGTCTAATGCACTTTTCATGTATAATCATCAGCTCCACTAATGCAGGAGAATTGGTCATTATTAAGGAATCTACGAGTATTTGCATGCAAACAGAATTGCCAGCAACCCTTACTGAAGTGCTCTGCTCATTTGAATAACCCGTATATTTTCTTCACATGCGGAGAATTATAATTTCAGTACATCTGAAAAAGGTGCTTTACGTGTAAACTTGCATATCTAAAGAGGTGATTATTATTCTGCTGTTAAGCCTCAACTCTTAACATTTTTAATTTATTCTTTCTGAAAATCGAAACATCTTTACTGACGATGTCTTCCTAGGCAACCTCTTGGGTTCGAACTGACCAGTTCCGTGCGATCTTGAGGTGCTGACGAGGCCGTTGTGGAAACTGACGACTCCTTCACAAATGGACAAAAGATGCTTCAAAGGTTCAAAGGTCAGTTTATTGTCACATGTACCAATTAAGGTGCAGTGAAACTCGAATTACCAAACAGCCATACTAAAACAAAAGCAACGAGACACACACTACATTAAAGTTAACATAATCATTCCCCACTCTGATGGAAGGCAATAAAGTTCAATTTTCCTCCTCTTTATTCTCCCGCGGTCGGGGGAAATTAACCATCCGCAATCTGGGCGATCGAAGCTCCCGCGTCGGGGCATTCGAAGCTCCTGCCGCCTGGAGCTCCTGAAGTCGGTCTCTAACCAGGCACCGCGAGCTCCACGATATTGAAGTCCACAGGACCCTGCGGTTGGAGCTCCAAAGTCGATCCCCGACAGGGACCGCCAGCTCTGCAATGTTAAGTCCCGCAGGCTCCCGCGGTTTCAGCTCCTGAAGTCGATCTCCAGCAAAGGCCACCAGCTCCTCGATGTTAGGCCGCAGTGCGGACGGAGATACGATACGGGAAAAAATTACATTTCCGTCAAGGTAAGAGATTAAAAAAAGTTAAAGAACACTAAAACATACATTAACACATACTAAAAAAACAACAAAGAAGGAAGGGACAGACAGACTGGTGGCGAGGCAGCCATTGCTGGTGCCACCCGGTGGAGATGGGATAGATAGGTAGGTACACAAAAGCCACAAAAGACTGCACAAAACAAATTGCTGGAGGAACACAGGTGGCAGACTCTTTGAAGGCAAAAGTACAGAAGACATTTTGGGTCGAGACCCGGCATCAAGAAGGCAGAGGGATGGTCAATATGTCTTCTGCTCTAAAACAGAACATGCTGGAGTAATCCAGCAGGTCAGGCAGCATCTGTGGAGGCAATGGATAAGCAGTATTTCAGGTCAGGACTCTTGCTCAGACTGTTCTGCAATACTGTCTAGGGCTCTACCTTTCACCGTGTAAGTCCTGCCCTGGTTTGACATACTGAAGTGCAATACCTCACACCATACCACCAATTTTGATGTCAACTGCAAATCTACTTTAATTTAACATCCGAACCTTTAATGTAGACAACCAACAACAGTGGACTCAGCACTAACCACTGCTGCACTCCACTGATCATAGTCCACCAATCAGAGAAACAATTGTCTGAAGAAGTCTTAACCCTTTACGCCACCGATTCCTTTTCTCCAGAGATGCTGTCTGTCCCGCTGAGTTATTCCAGCTTTTTGTGTTCTCCTCCACAATTATCCTTTGTCTCCTTTCTCCAACCCAATTTTGGATCCAATTAGCTAGCTCGCCTTGGATTCCATGGGATCTAAACTTCCAGACAAGTCTACCATATGGGACTTTGTCAAAGGTCTTGGTAAAGTCCATATAGACAACATCATTCCCTCATCAATCCTCCTGGTGTGACATGGTGTGGCAATTGGTGTGACATGGCATCCCACCCACCATGCCATGCTGATTATCCTTAGTCATTCCATGCCAATACAAATGCTGGTAGATCATGTCCCTCAGAATCCCCTCCAACAACCTTCTCATCACCGACATTAGGCTCACTAGCCTGTAGTTCCTTGGCTTCTTAAATGACAAACATTAGCCATCCTCCAGTCTTCAAGACTTCACCTGTAGTTACAAATGAAGCACATACCTCTGCAAGGGCCTCTGCAATTTATTCCCTAGCTTCCCACAAGACCCAAGATACACTTGGTCAGCTCCTAGGGATCTATCCACCTTAACAAGCTTTAAAACCACCAATACTTCCTATTTGTTTTTTTATTATTAGATCTAAGACATCATAACTCTGATGTTCCTCAATTCCTTAGCTACCATGATCTCCTCAGTAAAGGTGGTTGAGAACTATTCACCCTCATCTCTCATAGTTCTACACAAAGACAGCCATGCTGATCTCTAAAGGGACCCAGTCTTTACCTAACCATCCTTTTACTCCAAATATACCTGCAGAATCTCCTGAACATTTTATTTTACCTAGTCAGACAGCTCCATTTCATGTCCTCTAGCCTTCTTAAGTTTTCTCCTACACTTCTTATATTTGTGGAGGGATTTGCTTGACCCTGAATGCCTGAATCTGTCATTTGCCTCCTTCTTTTTCCTCACAGAGCCTTAACATCAATCGTCAACCAGGGTTTCCTAAACATGCCAGCCTTGCCCTTCACCCTAACAGGAACATGTACCCCTGTCCAATCGCCAGCTCACTTTTGAGAGCCTCTCCCTTGCCTACTGTGGGAATTGTGAGAAGAACTGAGCTGATCTTCCATTTTGTCATGAACATGGCCAGCACTTCATTCTGTACTCCATATCGCACTACTGTAGTATTAGCACTTCATATGTACTTCATTCTGTGGGAATCGGACTTTACTCCAGTGAAGTTGCCCTTCTGCGCTTGGCTAAACAAACCTGGTTCATGTGGGCCGCAACATCAACTACTTGAACACCTGAATGTCTTGTTTTTGAGGGGAAAATTACAGAATGCTGGATCACAATGGTTTAGATTTTTTTAGATTTAGAGATACAGCGCGAAAACAGGCCCTTCGGCCCAGCGATCCCCGCACATCCCCGCACATTAACACTATCCTACACCCTAGGGACAATTTTTACATTTGCCCAACCAATTAACCTACATACCTGTACGCCTTTGGAGTGTGGGAGGAAACAGAAGATCTCGGAGAAAACCCACGGGGGTCACGGGGAGAACGTACAAACTCCGTACAGACGGCGCCCGTAGTCGGGATCGAACCTGAGTCTCCAGCGCTGCATTCGCTGTAAGGCAGCAACTCTACCGCTGTGCCACCGTGCTGATGGAGTTGCTGCTCCGGTTTTGAGTCTGCAGAGCACTCTCTTGCTTTACTGATCTCGTCTGACAATTTATTGCGAATACAGAAGTTAATTGTCACTCACGTCTAGCATTATTATTCCGACACCACAAACAGGCTCTCCCGATCTACCTCTGCAAGTTCCCACCTCATGCCTCCAATATTGCCCTTGCCCCGATTTAGGACCTTAGCTTTTGGGCCAATCCTATCCCTCTCCATACTTACTTTAGAAGTAATAAAATTATGGTCACTAATCCCAACGTGGTCTCCCACTGACACTTCAGGCACTTGCTCTACCAGTGTTGTGTGCTCACGAGTACGGCCCTTTATATATGAATTTTGCAATGCTGCTTGGACACCAAACAAATTCCACCCCGTCCAAGCCCCTTAACACTTCAGGAAACCCCGTCAATATTAGCAAAGTGGAGTGAGAGAGCATTTTGGTGAGAAACATTGAGAGGTGTTGGGGTGATGACTCAGGCGTAATTGACTACAATCCGTACAGAGATTATGTCTGTGCTGAACCCCATGATTTAAATAAACGGCACCAAGTGCTGGAGTAACACAGTGGGTCAGGCAGCATCTCTGGAGAACTTGAAAGTTCCTTTCCCATTCCCATACTGACCAGGGCCTCCACCATTGTCAGAGTGAGGCCACAAGCCTACTGGAGCAACAGCACCACATATCCCACTTTGGTAGCTTACACCCCAATGGGATCTTATTGAAACATACAAGATTATTAAGAGATTGGACATGCTAGAGGCAAGAAACATGTTTCCAATGTTGGGGGAGTCCAGAACCAGGGGCCACGGTTTAAGAATAAGGGGTAGGCCATTTAGAACAGAGATGAGGAAAAACTTTTTCACTCAGAGAGTTGTAAATCTGTGGAATTCTTTGCCTCAGAAGGCAGTGGAGGCCAATTCTCTGGATGCTTACAAGAGCTCTTAATGATAGCAGTGTCAGGGGGTATGGGGAGAAGACAGGAACAGGGTACTGATTGCGAATGATCAGCCATGATCACATTGAATGGCCGGACGGCCTACTCCTGCACCTATTGTCTATTGTCTATTGGTATCAACAATGAACTCTCTAATTTTAGGGAACTAACTTACGAATACATCCCCCCACCTTTCCCCTCAGTTTTCCCCCTCTCTTCTGTGTGCCACGCCGACATGTGAACCCATTTCTGCCTTTCCCCTCTTCTGCCCAGCCCTGTTCCACCTGCATTCCTCTGGCGTCACATGTCATGCCTCTTCTTTTGTTTTCTCCTATCTCACGCTTTTTGTCTTTTCATCTCTGGCCTTTGTCCAACCGTCTGCCAATTAAAACTGCCCTCACCCGTATCCACCTATCACTTGCTGGACTTTGTCCCACCCTGCCTCTTGTTCAGCTTTCACTCCTCCTCTACAATCAATCAGAAGAAGGGTTCCAACTAAAATGTCACTTATCCATGTTCCCCAGAGATACTGCCCGACCCATTGAGTTAGTTAGCACTTTGTGTCTTTTTTTGTAAACCAGCATCTGCAGTGCCATGGTTAAAATCATTGCTTGCATACCAATTTTGGGCGGCACAGTGGTGCAGCAGTAGAGCTACTGCCTTACAGCGCCGGAGACCCAGGTTCAATCCTGACTACGGGTGCTGTCTGTACGGAGTTTGTACATTCTCCCCGTGACCTGCGTGGGTTTTCTCTTGGATCTTCGGTTTCCTCCCACACTCCAAAGGTTTGTAGGTTAATTGGCTTCGGTCGGAATGTATAAATGTAAAAAATTGTTCCTAATTCATGTCGGGTAGTGTTAATGTGCAGGGATCGCTGGTCAGTGCGGACTCGGTGGGCCGAAGGACCTGTTTCCACACTGTGTCTCTAAGCTAAACTAATCTAAGCCATCATGAAACAAGACCCAAGATGAAGATAAACTCCTGCCGGCGGACAAGTCTGAGAAGGAATTGAACAGTGTCTCAGACAAGGTGGAAAGCTTCTGTGCAATGTAAAAAGGCGGTAAAAAGTCTGCATCAGTTGATTCCACTCCTTGCATTTCCCTTGAGGCATAAGGGAAGTGGCGTTAAGTACATTCACTGAGAGAAATTCATCTCCATCTCGTATCTGCTTGATAATGGCCTGCAAACAATAATGGTAACAGAGGATATCGATGGAAAGCCAGAACCAAAAGGATGACAGAGGGAGGCCTGGGTGATATTCTTCATTGGGTCAGTTGGGCTACTGCTGTGATGGTATCATTCAGGGAAAATGCTGATTACTTTCAGTAAGAGCTTGGAGAAGAAATGGGCAACAGGTTAAAGATTGGCTTGTTCTATTCCAAGATTCAACATCAATGCATTTGACCAGATTAGGAAGCAATAAGGGGAATGTTATATAACTTGCATTAGAATTCCCAGGAAGGGTTATCAGGAGCTTGCACACTGGATTATTAATGAGCCAAGCAATTAGCTGATAGAATGCTGTCAGTGCGGCTCAGAAGACGTAGTTCCAGACCTTAGAGCCATAGCAACTTACGCCCAAAGCACAAGATATATAACACCACATAGTAAGATTTCCTTTGACCCACAGCTCATGGGAACTTTATTGATGAAGCATAGTCTCTCCTCAATATGCTAATACATTCACCATAGTGAATGGAGAACAGGTTAATTCCCAACATGTGTTCTTCTTCTTCTTGCGTTTGAGGCAGCAGAAATTATGTAACGCCCTCCAGGCGCTGTAGCCAGTGCAATGTGCTGTTGTCAAGGGCCGTGAGGTCTACCCCTCCACCAGGGGGGCGGATGACAGTGCAGTCGGACATGCCGTGCTGCGCTGTTTGCTGGTCTGCTCCACACACGCAGGCTGCTGATGGACGCAACCCCCAACGATGCATGTTGGCGTTGAACCGGCCGACCCCTGTACGGAGCCGGTTCAGGGCGACCCACTCTTTGCGGGGCGTGTCTGAGCCGGGTGGGGCTGTGGTGTTCAGTGCGACAGTGAATTGAGGAGGTGGCGATGTCTGTTCCCAGCTGGTTCTCCATGCTCCTAGTATGTTGAAATCGGAGCCACAGAGGGTCGTTGAATGACGAGAGAAAGGGTGACGAGACGACAGGCGTTGAGGGCCCAGTTGCTGTGAATCCTGGGCGAGGTGGTGCAAAGGATGTTTGGCGTCCGATGGGGCCTTGCACACCAGCCTACGAGTGAAGAACTCTCTGCGAAGCTTGGCCGGTGCGATACCTGCGAGCACCGGCAGGAGATCCGTCGGAGTAGGACGTAGGCAGCCAGTGATGATCCACATGGTGTCGTTGAGGGTGGAGTCTAGCTTGCTGGTATGAGCGCTGTGGCACCATGCTGGGGCGGCATACTCAGCGGTGCTGTACACGAGTGCAAGAGCACTGGTTCGAAGAGTAGATGTCCTGGCGCCCCATGACGATACGGCCAAGCACCGCAGGAGGAACATTATTCCCTTTATCCTGTATTTGTATACTCTGGGTAACTTGATGGTAATCATGTTTATCCACTGACTGGAATAGCACGTAACAAAACAGTTTTTCACTGTACACGTGATAATAGATTAATCTAAACACCAACCATCAAGCACCCATTTACATTAATCCGATACTAATCCCATTTTATGGTCCCCATTAATTTTCATTCCACCCACTATCCATTCACGTTTACAGTGGTCAATACATATGTCTTTGGGATGTGGGAAGAAACCAAGTGATCCAAGACTGGGTCCCAGGAGCTGTGAGATAACATATCTGCTAGAGGGATGCCCCACTGTGCATCTGCTGCAGGATTTCATTGCCAGAATATAATCAGCTATCAGGAATCTTTGAAGGTAACACTTCTCAGACCTAAAACTTTCAATGAAAAACAAAAGTGTTCATTTCCCCCAACTTCCTCTCCAAGACAAACGCCGTCCTAATTTGGATATTTGCTGCCATGCCTTCATCATTGTTGATCAGTGTCCTGTAACTCCTTAGACAGACAGAAAATGCTGGAGTAACACAGGCAGCATCTCTGGAGAGAAGGAATGGATGATGTTTCAGGTCATAGAAACTTAGAAACATAGAAAATAGGTGCAGAAGTAGGCCATTCGGCCCTTCGAGCCTGCACCGCCATTCAATATGATCATGGCTGATCATCCAGCTCAGTAACCTGTACCTGCCTTCTCTCCATACCCCCTGATCCCTTTAGCCACAAGGGCCACATCTAACTCCCTCTTAAATATAACCAATGAACTGGCCTCAACTACCTTCTGTGGCAGAGAATTCCACAGACTCACCACACTCTGTGTGAAGAAATGTTTTCTCATCTCGGTCCTAAAACCTTATCCTTAAGCTGTGACCCCTGGTTCTGGACTCCCGCAACATCGGGAACAATCTTCCCGCATCTAGCCTCTCCAACCCCTTAAGAATTTTATATGTTTCTATAAGATCCCCCCTCAGTCTTCTAAATTCCAGCGAGTACAAGCCTAGTCTATCCAGTCTTTCTTCATATGAAAGTCCCGCCATCCCAGGGATCAATCTGGTGAACCTTCTCTGTACTCCCTCTAAGGCAAGAACGTCTTTCCTCAGATTAGGAGACCAAATCTGCACACAATACTCCAGGTGCGGTCTCACCAAGGCCCTGTACAACTGCAGTAGAACCTCCCTTGCTCCTAAACTCAAATCCTCTTGCTATGAATGCCAACATACCATTCGCTTTCTTCACTGCCTGCTGCACCTGCACGCTTGCTTTCAATGACTGGTGCACCATGACACCCAGGTCACGTTGCATCTCCCCTTCTCCTAATCGGTCACCATTCAGGTAATACTCTGCTTTCCTGTTCTTGCCGCCGAAGGTTGAGAACCTTCGTTAGACTGAGAGTCAGGGCAAAGATTTGCAAAGAAGCAACGACGATCGGGGAAACGGTTCATTGTTAGCTGTGAGCTAGGTGAAAACGTTCATGCAGACAATGAAACTCACCAGGATGACAGTGAAACTAGTACAGCGACTAGGGTGGGGGACAGATGGAGAAAGAGGGAATGCAAGGGTTACTTGAAGTTAGAGAAATGTAAGGGTTGTAAGATGCCCAAGCGAACTATGCAGTGGTGTTCCTCCAATTTGCATTTGGCCTCACTCTGACAATAGAGGAGGCCCAGGACAGAGAGGTGAGCGTGGGAATAGGAAGGGGAGTTAAAGTGTTTGGCAAATGGGACATCATGTGGATTGAATCAGGTGGATTGAGCGAATAAGTAGGCGTTCTCCTGAGCTATAACTCCTTACTGTGTGGTATCTACATCTCCACAATGACTGCAGTGCACAAAAGCAAACAGAGATAAGTCATACAACCAGGCCTTCTCATCATGTATAAATTCCAGTAAAAGAAAGCTAACTCTTAATTTTTTTATATGGTATTTTATGAAATATATCAGACCTTCCTCTAAAATGTGATAGTCATTTGAAATGCAATAAGAATTATTTTCATTTTTCAATATGATGATTGAATTCTTAATAAAATCCGCAATGGCATAATTCAGGCAATGGTGCTGCATTGCCACCTACTGGTGTATCCAAGAACTGATCAATAGAAGACGAAGATTTTCACCCATCTTTAAAAGTGAAATATTTCTTGTTTCAAGTTTCATTTTCACCTCCGAGCAGGTACTTGCCTCCAGCCAAAAGTGTTCCTGCAAGGATTATTCTGAATCTTGGAGTGAAGGTGGCATTATTTCTGGTTAAGATAGACACGAAAAGCAGGAGTAACTCAGCGGGTCAGACAGCATCTCTGGAGAAAAGGAATAGGTGACCTTTCCGGTTGAGACCCTTCTTCAGACTGAGAGTCAGGGGAAAAGGAAACGAGAGTGATAGACGGTGATGTAGGGAGGTATAGAACAAATGAATGAAAGATATGCAAAAAAGTAACAATGATAAAGGAAACAGGCCATCGTTAGCTGTGTGCTGGGTGAGAATGAGTACAGACAATGAGATTCAACAAGATGACTTTGAAGCTGGTACGACTTGGGTGGAGGAGGGATGGAGAAAGAGGGAGTGCAAAGTTAGAAAAATTCAATATTCATACCACTGGGTTATAAGCTGCCCAAGCGAAATGTGAGATGCTGTTCCTCCAATTTGCAATTATTTTACCTCCTGAATTTATGTCCTTACAGATAATTATCATTTATATTTCTTGTCATTGTTATTAATTTTTCAGGATATGGGCATCATTGGCAAAGCCAGCATTTGTTGCCATCCCTGATTACCCTCGGTTCTAACTCTTCTTGAACCACTGCCATCTTTCTGTTGAAGGTACTCCCACTGTCCATCTGGGGAGTGATTTCCAAGATTTCATCCCAAGTCAGGGTTGTATGCAACTCAGGTGGAAACCTGCAGTCGGTGTACTTCTTGGTGATAAATGTTGTGGGCTTTTGAGGTGCTCTTGGAATAGCCTGAGCAAATAAATGCAGTACGTTTATGCGTCCTGTAGATATGGTGTGCTGGTGATGGAGATGGATGTTTATTTTAGTTTAGTTCAGAGATACAGCGCGAACTTTCAGGCCACCGAGTCTGCGCTGACCAGCGATCCCTGCACACTAACACTATCCTACACACACTAGGGCCAATTTTACATATACACCAGGCCAATTAACCTACATACCTGTACGTCTTTGGAGTGTGGGAGGAAACCGAAGATCTCGGAGATCACGGGGAGAATGTACAAACTCCCTACAAACAGCGCCCGTAGTCGGGATCGAACCCGGGTGTCTGGCGCTGTAAAGCAGCCCTTATTTTTTTCTTTATGATTCCTTATGCCCCCTTTAGGGGTTTTGGGTGGGTGGATGGGGTGCCAAGCAAGCTTTGTTCTGGATGATGTCAAACTTCTTGAGATTCGTGGAAACAGCACTCCTCCAAAGAGAGTATCCAAACACACACCTGGTGGAAAGTCTCTGGCAGGTCAGGAGGTGAATCATTCACTGCACGATCACCAGCTTCTGGCCTGGTATTGTAGACATAGTGTTTACGTGGTTGATCCGGCTGGTTTAGGTTTAGGTATAGGTCTATCATTGTCACATTTTCCGAGGTGCAGTTTAGCACTTACATGCTGGGCCCAACCATCGTTCAGATATTGGGATATTCTTGGAGCATCCCCTGACCATTAGATCTTAAATTGGCCATCTCCATGATGGCTACATGTGAGTAGCCTCATAATTTTGATCTGATTCGTTGGCTGTGGGGTGAATCATTACTTCTATTTCATGCTATTTTTGATGTGTAATACACATAGTTTTAAGCTGCATCTTCACTCGGTTGATATTTCATTTATTAATCCATCAGATGCTGTTCCTAGTATGCCTCCTCAGCAAACTAGGGTAGATCGTCTAGTTTAATAGGAAGAAGAGTGAGGGTATGCCTAGTGAAAGATTAAAGGTTACAGTGATGTGTGTTTACACTGGTGCTGATAGTTCAAGTATACCTATGAGGAATCTGTTCTTGCCATCCATATTGCAGCACCAGCAAATCAGGTCCAGTGAAACACGAGCAGATCAAGAGCCTCACAGTGTCATTGAATGGATTCAAACCTGACTTTGGGTCCTGTCTGTGTGGAGTTTGCATGTTTCCCTGTGTTACTATAGGTTTCCTCTGGTTGATTCCACATCCAGTTTCCTCCCATATCCCAATACCATGTAGCTGGTAGGATAGTTAGCTACTGTAAATTACCCCACCTGTGCAGGTGAGCAGTAGAATCTAAGAGGAGTTGATGAAAACAAGTGGAGAATTTTTTTTAATGGGATAATGCAGGATAAATGTAAGTGCTTAGTTGATGGACCTGGTGGACCTGATTTCATGTTGTATATCCCTATGACCCCTTGAAACCAAAATAGAAATAACAAATTTGTATGGAAGTACACATTTCCTTTTAATATTTTCTCTTCCATTTTTTTTCTTTGTAAATTCTGAAATGGACATCAAATAGTCGTGTCTTGGTCACCTGATGATGTTCAATGAAAGGACAGGATCCGTCAATCTCAGCAGCTGACTTTCTAGACAACTTGTTTCTCCGATAAAGTATCTTGCTCGATAAACATTAACCATTCCCAATCTTCCAGCAGCTATGACTTAACAATCTATATAGAAACAACTCTGAAAACATTGATTTACTTTCATTACTTTACCAGTTTGAAAAAGAAGAGTAATTGATCGGCCAATGCAGTTATTTTCAATGCTAGAGAGACTGAAAATGACTTTACCCAAAGTGAAACATGATAACATATCAAGTCATGTGTAGGAAAGAACTGCAGATGCTGGGTTAAATCGAAGGTGGGCACAAAATAGCTGGAGTCTACCTTCGATTTAAACGAATGTTCAACAGGACAGGCAGCATCTCTGGAGACCAGGAATGGGTGACGTTTTGGGTCAAGACCCTTCTTCAGACTGATGTCAGGGGAGTGGGCAGGACAGAGATAGAATGTAGTCGGAGACTAAGACTGGTGGGAGAACTAGGAAGGGGAGGGGATGGAGAGAGAGGGAAAGCAAGGGTTATTTGAAGGTAGAGAAGTTAATGTTCATTGCGCTGGGGTGAAAGCTACCCAAGCAAAATGTGAGGTGCTGTTCCTCCAATTTGCGCTGGGCCTCACTCTGACAATGGAGGAGGCCCAGGACAGAAAGGTCAGATTGAGAATGGGAGGGGCAGTTAAACCACTGAGCATCTGGGAGATCAGGTAGGTTAAGGCGGACTGGGTTCAGCGAAACGATCACCGAGCCTGCGTTTGGTCTTGCTGATGTACAGGAGTTAACACCTGGAACAGCGGATACAATAGATGAGGTTGGAGGAGGTGCAAATGAACCTCTGCCTCACCTGGAAAGACTGTTTGGGTCCTTGGATGGAGTCGAGGGGGGAGGTAAAGGGACAGGTGTTGCATCTCCTGCGGTTGCAGGGGTAAGTACCTGGGGAGGGGGTTTGGGTTGGAAGGGACGAGTGGACCAGGGAGTTACAGAGGGAACGGTTTCTGCGGAAAGCAGAAAGGGGAGGAGATGGGAAGATGTGGCCAGTAGTGGGGTCCCGTTGGAGGTGGCAAAAATGTTGGAGGATTATATGCTGTAAGCGACGGCTGATGGGGTGGAAGGTGAGGACAAGGGGGACTCTGTCCTTGTTACGAATGGGGGGAGAGGGAACAAGAGCTAAGCTGCAGGATATCGAGGAGACCCTAGTGGGAACCTCATCTATAAGGAGAACCCCCGTTTCCTAAAGAATAAGGACATCTCCGATGCCCTGGTATGGAAAACCTCATGCTGGGCGCAGATGCGGCGTAGACGGAGGAATTGGGAGTAGGGGATAGAGTTTTTACAGGAAGCAGGGTGGGAAGAAGTGTAATCTAGATAGCTATGGGAGTCAGTGGGTTTGTAGTGGATGTTGGTCAATAGCCTGTCTCCTGTGATGGAGACTGTGAGATCTACAGACGGAGATGGTCCAAGTGAATTTGAATGCAGGATGGAAATTGGTCGTGAAGTTGATGAAGTCAGTAAGTTCTGCATGGATGCAGGAGGTGGCACCGTCAATGTAACGCAGGTAGAGTTCAGGGATAGGGCCAGCATACACCTGGAACAGGGATTGTTCAACATGCCCTATAAAGAGGCAGGCATAGCTAGGGCCCATGCGAGTGCCCAAAGCTATGCCTTGGATTTGGAGGAAGTGGGAGGAGTCAAAGGAGAAGTTGTTGAGGGTAAGGACCAGCTCTGCTAGGCGGAGGAGAATATTAGTAGACGGAAATTGGCTGGTTCTGCAGTCGAGGAAGAAACGGAGGGCTTTAAGACCTTCCTGGTAGGGGATGGAGGTGTAGAGTGACTGAACATCCATAGTAAAGATGAGAGAGTGGGGGGCTAGAAAACGGAAGTCATAGAAGAGACAAAGGGTGTGTGAGGTGTCTGTGACATAGGTAGGGAGGGATTGGACATGAACACCAGACACAATGGGTCTGCCAGGACAGTTCTGTTTGTGGTTTTTGGGGAGAAGATAAAATCGGGCCATGCGGGGATGAGGAACAATAAGGTTGGAGATATAATATCAAGTCACATCTCTTACATACTCTTACGTACTCTGAGGACACCAGACATGATTTCTGCATCAGTTACTCACCAGTTGATTGTTCTTTATGAAGTACTACTTTTATGATGGGAAATTTAGATAAATACTGATTCGTTGAATATACCAATGCTCAGCAGTTATCGCCAAGTCATCCAGAGCCCCTGATTTCATTCTTGACCTGCTGAAGCGCAGGTGCCAATCCTTCTATCTCACTCCCAATTCCTAGAAGTTAAGGCCCCAACTCTTGATCACACTCCTAATTATTCACCCTCTCTCCCAGCCTCACTATGCAGGCTCCACCATCCTCCAATACCCAATCTTCTCTATCCTTGGCCACTTACCTTTCCGCAACTCATCCATCATCTCCCCACCCTATGTGGCATTGCCCCTTCCCCAATATCTACCCACCTCACCATGCAAGCTACTCACACCCTTAACCTTGGTTAAGGTTCCTTATTATATTGGAATTATATTTCCTTCTCTCCATTGTATGTGTGTCCAATGGTATTACCAGATTAATATTAATGAGGTTCACAATCTTGTCACTTAGCAGCTCCTCCTCCTTCAGAATCATTCCTGCTTGCTGTAATATTATCCGGCATTTTTTCCAACATGAATTGTTTCCGGTTTTTCTGCAGCCGTGTGAATATTTCCTGCCTTCTTTGTAATTACTTCCAATTTTCATTTTTGTTTCTTTTTGGCATTTTGAATCTGTTCGTTTGTGTTTTCAGTCGGGTATGAAAGAATTATGGACGTAAATAATAAAGAGAAATGTAAAAAGAAGTTAAGGCTTCATTAGTGTCGTTTAGTTTACAGATGCAACGTGGAAACAGGCTCTTCGACCCACTAGGTACACGGCAACTATTGATCACCCATTCCACACTCGTTCTATGTTTTCCCAATTTCTCATCCACTATGGGGCACTTTGCAGAGGTCAATTAACCTACAAACCCGCGTATCTTTAGATGTGAGAGGAAACCAGAGCACCCAGAAGAAGCCCACGCGGTCACAGGGAGAACGTGGAAATGCCACACAGATAGCACCCAAGGTCAGGGTGGAACCCAGTCTCTGGTCAATAGTGCTTTATGTGTCACACATGCAACTGCACATGAAATTCATTTTGCATATATTACGCATGCAGGCGTCGGCATTTTTGGCGCCATTGTTCAAGTCCAGAGTCCAGTCGGCCAGCACGCTCGAGCAGTTCCTGCGAACCAATGTCCCTCTCCTCTCCTCGCCCGGCCATCTTTGTCCCTAGTGTGTGTAGGATAGTGTTAGTGTGCAGGGGTTGCTGGTCGGCGCGGACCAGGTGGGCCAAAAAGGTCTGTTTCCACGCTGTATCTGTAAACTAATGTAAACTAAACTAAAACATGGCTCAAATATTTGTCCACCCCAATGTTTCTTCTCCACTTTGAATAGTCTTAGGCCAGAAATCTCCCAGGGTCATGAGAGAGAATCCCACCTTTCTTAAACGGTTGGAAATAATTAGATTTTGTTTAGATTTAGAGATACAGCGCAGAAACAGGCCCTTCAGCCCACCGGGTCCGCGCCGCCCAGCGATCCCCACACATTAACACTATCCTACACACACTAGGGACAATTTTTATATTTGCCCATCCAATTAACCTACAAACCTGTGCGTCTTTGGAGTGTGGGAGGAAACCGAAGATCTCGGAGAAAACCCACGCAGGTCACGGGAGAACGTACAAACTCCGTACAGACGGTGCCCGTAGTCAGGATCGAACCTGAGTCTCCGGCGCTGCATTCGCTGTAAGGCAGCAACTCTACCGCTGCGCCACCATGACCGCCCTATTACTCTGCAATATTCACCACCACAGACAAAAGAGTGGACATCTTGTCTCAGTCCAGTGGGTGAGTTGTGCCTTCACTACAAATATACAAAATAAACCAATCAAGAGAATAAATTGAGCAGTACATTATGGCATGATACACCATTCAAGCAGATGGAATCATTACCCTTCTTCCAGCTTACTGTTGGGAAATCTGTTGGGAAATATAAAACCTGGCTGGGCCCTGTCACGGGGCTCCATGTGGAATCCAATGTCACGGCGTAATGGCAGTGGGTGCAAGTAAGGGCAAGAGATGCTTAAATCTGAAAGGATGTATACTGACAGTTTTCTTCAGATTCCACCCATTATATATGGTTGTGGAGGACACGGAGCTGTCCATCCAAGAATGAGGCAGCACACTGAGTTATCCAACACCACTTCATTCCGTGTGTCGCACCCTCCTCCCCAACTCTCTTATCTCCTGCTCTTGGACTCCTCATGACCTCTCACGAGCCTCTCACGAGCCGAAGGTTATGTACTGTGTGTGGCCCACCACCAGGGGCCGCTACATGACCCCTCCCAGAACCAGAGGCGCAGAAACGGTCGGGCAGCCGGACGAGGCGGCCGGACATTGTACGCACGTTCCCGTGCAAAGGAGTCCTGCCCTGTAAGGGCAAATTAGGTTGGGCCCGAGATGGAGGATGCCCCCGACGACGGAGCTGGGCCTCTCGTACTGGCTCACTCAGGACCACAGTTCCGACATGAACTGGGCACCCTGGTCGGACGTGATATCAGACGGTATCCCGAAATGAGCAATCCAATTAGATACTAAGGCACGTGCGCAGGACAAGGCCGAGGTGTCAATGAGCGGGATGGCCTCGGGCCACCGCGTGAAGCGGTCCACTACCTTAAGCCGATGCGAGATGCCACGGGACGGAGGCAGCGGCCCCACGATATCTACGTGGATATGGTCGAAACGCCGGCGAGGCACTGCGATGCCTTGAACCGGTGCCCGGATGTGCCGCTGAACCTTCGACGTTTGACATGCAATGCACGTCCGGGCCCAACACCTGACCAGCTTTCGCAACCCATGCCACACGAATTTTGAAGCAACCAATTCCACCGTCGTGCGAATAGATGGATGGGCCAAGGTATGAATGGCGTCGAAAACCCAACGACGCCAGGCAGCCGGAACAACAGGCCGCGGCTGTCCTGTGGAGATGTCACATAGGACGGTGATACCGGCGGGGCCCAAAGGAATGTCTTCGAGCACCAGACCCGTGATGGCAGTTCGGTATGCCTTCATCTCCTCGTCTGCCAGCTGTGCTGCCGCTAAAACAGAATAATCAATTCCTGAAACCATGTCGAGAGCGGCTATCACTGCCGGGCGAGACAAGGCGTCCGCGACCCGATTACTTTTCCCTGCGATGTGGCGGATGTCCGTGGTAAACACCGAGATCGCCGTGAATTGGCGCTGCTGCCGAGCGGACCAAGGATCCGCAACCTTGGCAAAAGCAAAGGTAAGGGGCCCAACAGTGGCTGGTGTACGTCTGCCACGGTAAATGTCCAGGAAAAGCGACAAGCACCAAATATCAGGGGAATGGTACGGACGCCATATGTCCGTATGGGGCTCCCATTAGCGGCGGTCAACAAAGGACCCCGATTGCCAGCACATGTGTCCATCCCGGACGGAGGCACCACGCTGATTTCGGCCCCTGTATCCTCCAGAAATCTGTGGCCTGACCGCCGATCCCAGGCGTATAGGCGATGGAACTTGCCGACCGCCGCGGTGATTACCGGCGGCCGGCCCCAGCGTTTTCCGGAAACGTACAGGGCGGACGGCACTGGTGGGCCGCCAAGCCCCAGCGCTGATGGTAGAAACACCATGCCCCATCACGGGTTTCTCTGGCAGGCTCGGACGGCTCCGTGAAGTCCCTGGCCGGTGTGGGTCGAGACCGCCGCGTTTTCCCGGGCATTGTGGACACTTGGCCTAGCACCCCCATTCTCTGCCGCGCGGACACCCACAGCTCGTCGGCACGCTCCCCAAAAGCCTGAGGGTCTTCGAAACGTACCCCTGCCAGGAGCGGGTGCATATCTTCTGGAAGCTGCTGCAAAAAGGCATATTCAAATAACATGCAGGGCTGGTGGCCGTCCATGAGCAAGAGCATCTCACTCATTAGGGCCGAGGGTTTCCGCTCACCCAGCCCGCCCATGTTGAAAATACGGGCCGCTCGTTCCATCCGACTGAGCCCGAAGGTGCGGAGTAGCAGTGCCTTGAGGCCCTTGTATTTCTCGGCTATCGGTGGATTCTGCAGGTAGGGAAGTATTCGCCCGGCCGTGTCTTGGTCAAGTGAATCGACTACGTAATAGTAACGGGCCTCTTCAGCTTTGATTTTGCGGATGTAAAACTGCGCTTCGGCCTGTTGAAACCATACCCGAGGCTTGGCGCTCCAGAAGGTAGGTAGTCTCAGTGAAGGTAGTCGGGCCTGCTCGGTGGTGGTGGTGGGCTTGTCACTGTCTGCGTATTCGTACATGCTGAACTTCCAAAATGTCTATTTTGGACGTCGGGGTCACCAGATGTGGCGGACACGGAGCTGTCCATCCAAGAATGAGGCAGCACACTGAGTTATCCAACACCACTTTATTCCGTGTGTCGCACCCTCCTCCCCAACTCTCTTATCTCCTCCTCTTGGACTCCTCGTGACCTCTCACGAGCCGAAGGTTATGTACTGTGTGTGGCCCACTACCAGGGGCCGCTCATGGTCTCCATAAATATCAGGCCCTGGCACAAACTTGAATGAATGAGATAGTATGCAAATAACTCCCCTGATAGTTGGGGACATTGCCAGAGTCACTGAAACAGTTGCCAGCCAAGAACAGTGCGTGGGTGAGAGTAAATTTGCGGACGACCAGCACAGTGGTTCTGCTGGTAGAGCTGCTGCCTCACAGTGCCAGCAACCGGGGTTCGATCCTGACCTCCAGCGCTGTCTGTATGTGGTTTACATGTTCTCCCTGTCACCATGTGGGTTTCCTCCGTGTGCTCCAGTTTCCTCCCACATCCCAAAAACAGGTGGGTTTGTAGTTAACTGGTGTCTGTAAATTACAGCACCACTGATGAGTAAGAACTGGATGCAAAAGTGGCACAACGTAGGACTAGTGTGAATGGGTGATCAACGGTTGGTGGGCTGAATGGTCCGTTTCCATACCGTGTCTTTAAACTGAACCTTCACAACCTTGGAGTGTTATGATAAACAATCATCATAACTCCTTACTTATACCTCTGAATAATTGAAGCTTGAATAATGAATCCCTGACCAATGATTCATTCTCCAGTTTCACTCATCTCCACCAGCATCAAACTGCTCTCCCTATAAATATATTGATGGCCTTTCAGCAGTTGACGTTGCCTCTGAGCTGGTGCAGATGTGCTCTGAGATGACAGAGGGGGTAGAGAGTGAGGTCATGGATGGGAGAGGTTTAGTGAGAAAAGGTGAATAATGGGGAGAATCAGTGCAAAAAGGAGGGAAGGTGGAAATGAAGACAAAGGCTAAGAACTAAGGGAAAAGTTAAAAATACTATGGCCCAGCAATTTAAAGAAGATTGAAAGTTACAAATGTAAAACACTGCCAGCTTTGAAAATTTGATTTACAAGCAGAATGTGCAGGAAATACCCAAAGGTCAGGCAACATCGATGGAAGGGAAGCAGAGGTAATGTTTTAGGTCAATGACCATTCATCAGAACTAATTTTTTAGACTGGAAGTTCAATATGGTGTGTAATGATTATTTTTCTTGACTCGAGAGCAATTGAATTATTTAGAGCCCAATCACATTTTCTGGCAGGTGGATCTGATTCCTGCTTCAACTGCCCAAGGAATCGACTTCAAGGCATTTAAAAACTCACTTGCCTCATTAACCCAGGTATTCTTTCTGCCATTACTTTAACACTGGTCATTCATACATTTTAAACTATGGTGTTAAAATCGCAAAGGTTTAAAATACCATTTATTATTTATTATCTCATGTAGACAACAGATGTTTCATGAAAGAATTCTTAGATGTGGCACCTCCTCTCTTGATAGTCTCCCAAGTGAATTGAACAGACAATTTAGATGAGCTATTGTGTTGCAAAGTTTGGGCATTTTATGCGTGGAGGACATTGCATGCAAATGCATGTGCCAGAAACTAACACTCCAACTGGGCTAACACTGGTCCCTTGGTATATTAATTTCCAATTGTATATTATAAACATAACACAAAAAGACCCTCAACTCATGTTGTGGATTTTGTTGTATCTTCAGTGTTTTTCGAGTGGATTTCTAATAACCAGCAGGCGCAGCGGTAGAGTTACAGCGCCGGAAACGCGGGTTCGATCCCGACTATAGGTGGTGTTTGTACGTTCTCCCCATGACCGCGTGGGTTTTCACTAAGATCTTTGATTTCCTCTCACACTACAAAGACGTACAGGTTTGTAGGTTAATTGGCTTGGTATAAGTGTAAATTGTCCCTAGTGTGTGTAGGATCGTGTTAATTTGCGGGGATCACTGGTCGGTGTGGACTCGGTGGGCCGAAGGGCCTGTTCCCTCAACTAAACTAAACATTAAACCGAGCACTTGACTATACAGGAATGTGCATTCTATTGCAAAAACACATGGGGATATATGTACCATTGGTGTACCATTGAATGGAATTAATTACCATTCATTGAGCAAAATAAGATAAAGCCAAAAGGGCAAAAAGAACATTATCATTATCTAGGATAGACACAAAAAGCTGATGTAACAGCAGGTCAGACAGCATCTCTGGAGAGAAGGAATATGGTTTTGGGTCAGGACCTTTCTTCAGACCAGCATCTGCAGTTCCTTCCTACACATTCTCATTATCTAAACTGAACTAGTCACATTTCAGTCTTAATCCCTTCAAGTATAGTGGATCACACTGACCAGACTCCCCACCATTGACTCCATTTACACTTCTTGCTGCTTTGGAAAAACAGCCGACATAATCAATGACGTTTCCCACTGCAGTCAGTCCTTCTTCTCTTGTTCCCATTTGCCAGATGATACAGTAGCTTGAAAGCACACACCACCAGACTCAGGAACAACTTCTTCCCCTCTGACATCAGGCTTCTGAACGGTACTTCCATAAGTTAGGGAATTGTCTGATTCACCTCTGGCCATTGCAGATATTGGACTTTGTCCATGGAACTGTCGAGTTACGTTGCTGAGAACCATATTCTGCACTCTATTATATTTGACGTTGGCTTGATTATATCTATATCTTTGATTGGACTTTACTGTCTTTACTTTGCACTAAACATTATTGTCTTACCATGTATCTATACACTGTGAATGGCGCGATTGTAATCATGTATTGTTTTTCCGCTGGCTGGTTAACACGCAACAAACTAAACTAGTATTATCTGGTTTGATTGGATAGTATGCAATACAAAGCTTTTCACTGTATCTCTGTGCAAGTGACGATCATAAGCCTGCCTATACTTAAACTTACTGTAATGCTAAACTTAAGTATCCTTTGGTTTGAATAAGCTTTCTATATCAAAATTATAATCAGTGCCAACTATTCAAATTTCAATGTCTTTACAAATCAACAACTTGAACTCAACCACCAATCTTAACACAGCAAGACATTTCAGAATACTTCACAATAAGGCGGTTAAACAGAGAAAAGAGTGCAAACAAGAATTAGGAAAAAATCTAAAGGTAGATGGTCTCATCTCTTTAGATAATTGGCAAAAGGATGTGACAGCTGTTTGTGTCTAACCTGTCACCATCTTGGATTTAAGCATGAAGTGCTCAGAGCTGTGTCATAATAAATGCCCCAATTGCCTGGCTCAAAATTAGTAGACAAACCCAGGGGAGCATTTTTCTTAAGTAGCATATGGGAAGCAAATCGTATTTTGTAAACCTTGATTGGTATAATGAAACACAACATGAAAAGATGCAGTCATTTATACAAGCAGAAATATTTGATCCCATTTCTTCCATTATATTATGAGATATTTTGGAAAGGTGTGCTCAGTAATACACGTTATTAATGTAAACAATGTCATTGTTGCTTGACATTGGAGAGGAAATGGAGAGGATTTAGTTTAGTTTAGTTTAGTTTATTGTCACGTGTACAATGGAAAGCTTTTGTTGCGTGCTAACCAGTCAGTGGAAAGACAATGCATGATTACAATTTGAGCTATCTACACTGGACAGATACATGATAAAGGGAATAACGTGAAGAACCTTTAGTGTGAGATAAAGTCTAGTAAAGTCCAAATAAAGATAGTCCGAAAGTCTTCAATGAGGTAGATAATAGTTCAGGACTGCTCTCTTGGTCATTGCTTCAATATGGATGGTCCAGGACACGTTGCTAGTGATATTTACTTCTAGAAATTTGAAGCTTTCGACCATTTCTACTTTGGCGCTGTCAATTCACGCCGTATGTGTACTGCTTCACTTCCTGAAGTCGATCACTATCTCCTTTGTCTTGCCAACATTAAGAGAAAAATTGTTGTCTGAATACCAGGTCACGAGGTTCTCGATCTCCTTCCTGTAATCCGTCTCGTCATTATTTGATTTCCGGCCCACAATGGTGGTGTCGTCTGCGAATTTGTAAATTGAATTGGATTTGTATTTGGCTACACAGCCGTGGGTGGGTGAACAAGGAGTAAAGAAGGGGGCTGAGAACGCATCCTTGCGGAGAACCGGTGTTGAGGATTATCGTAGAGGATGATTTGTCTCCTATCCTCACTGATTGGGGTCTGTTCAGGTCAGGAAGTCGAGGATCCAGTTGCAGAGATGAGTGCTGACTCCAAGTTCTGCAAGTTTACTGATGATTTAGATAGGATAATGGTATTAAAAGCAGAACTGTAAGCTATGAAGAGGTCTGACATAGTTGTCTCTCTTATCCAGGTATTCCAGGGATGAGTGTAGGGCCAGGCAGATGGCATCATCCATGGACCTGCAGTGGATCAAAATTGCTTGGTAGACTGGATTTATTGCGTTTCACTACTAGCCTCAAAAAGCACATCATGATGGTGGATGTCAAGGCCACTGGATGGTAGTCGTTTAGGCATGAGGTCTTGCTTTTCTTCGGCACTGGGATGATGGTGGTCTTCTTGAACCAGATGGGTGCCTCAGAACGGAGTAGGGAGAGATTAAAGATGTCGATGAATACTCCTGCTAGCTGGTCCGTGCATCTACTAAGGACACGGCCAGGGACTCCGTCTGGGCCAGTTGCCATCTGTGGGTTTACCCTCAGGAAGGCCGATCTAACCTCTGCAACGGTGACTCTGGGGAGAGGCACACTTGAGTCTGATGGGACGGATGTCATCGCCCTGTTGGCTCTGCTCAAAGTTCATCGGGTAGGGCCGCACTATCACCAATGATGATGCCTGTGCGGGTGAGTCTGAAAGAGTGACTGGAAGACATTGATCATTGTCCAAAACAGGCGTTTTACAAATCCGGTGGTGCTAAGATCGTGCAGAGGGTAGGGAGGGACCAACACTGTCATAGGAGCCCCCTAATAATCATCAGCCTCTTCAGACACTAGTCTGCAGGGTTTCGACCTGAAATGTCAACAGTTCCTTTCCCCCCAAGTTGCTGCTCGACCTGCTGAGTTCGTCTAGCAGATGTGATAAGGTCATAAGGAATAGGAGTAGAATTAGGCCACTCGGCCCATCAAGTCTACTCCGCCATATAATCATGGTTGATCTATCCCTCCCTCCTAACCCCTATCTCCTGCCTTCTCTCCGTAACCTCTGACGCCTGTACTAATCAAGAAAAACTCAGTCCTCTATTGTGAAAGATGCTTGCATGCATTGCTCTACTGTACATGCACAGTTGAGGTGACATGATTCTCCAGAAGCAATAATTCTATAGTCCTGCACTCACTCACATGGGTGGCTTAATACCATCCTGCTGACATCTTGACACCACAGCACACCCTGCTCATTTTAGGCACTGGGGACAACAATAAAAGCTCATGTCAATAAATCTTCCAGCAATATTTGCAATAAAATGTTGAGTACTTGTATTTGTGTATAGTTTTTTAAAAATTTGAATCTGAGTTTTTTGGTTTCTCTGGAATGCATGAGCTCCAGAGATGCTACCTGACTCACTGAGCTACTCCAGCACTTTGTGCCTTTTTTTTGTACACCAGCATCTGCAATTCATTGTGTCTTCAGAGTTTATGTTTTCATAGTTTTTTGGGGGTTCAGGTTGATTTCATTTCCTCTGTTTTCAACTCCAGTAGAACTAAAGCACTTCTGTTCCTACTGTGCATTCTAAAAGAGCCCTTGAAATACAAAGGAGGCGTTGAAGGATTTGACATAAAAGAGAACATTGAAGGAGGGAGTGGGCTGAACATTGTTTTTTTGTGCTCAATCTATTGTTTCAGCTCAAAGATGAAGCTAGTTAGTTAAGAACCTTGTAGATGTTATTTTTTCTTTAAAAAAACAGCAACAGATAGATAATATTTCTGATTAAAGATATCATATTATATTATATTATTATTATCATATTATATATATACAGCCGGAAACAGGCCTTTTCGGCCCACCAAGTCCGTGCCGCCCAGCGATCCCCGTACATTAACACTATCCTACACCCACTAGGGACAATTTTTACATTTACCCAGCCAATTAACCTACATACCTGTACGTCATATCAGATGAGTAATATTAACTAATTTGCTCTTGGTTGCTGCCTGACCTACTGAGTATTTTCTGTTATTATTTCAGCAATGAACCTGCACAAGTTGACTAAATGTGCATACCTGGTGAAGAAGTAGGCCCAGTACTCTACTGTTAACAGGCAGAAAACCAGACAATAAAATTTTGTGTATAAATCAAGACTTGATTAATGGCCATGTTGGTGCTACTTAATAATTGCTGTGAAGTGTCACCAAACTAATGGCCTCATTAATCCATATTGCAACAATAGCAGCCTGCTTATTCTTGTTGTTTGCCACATCAATGCATCATCTGACTTGTTTATTAGCAGATCTGATCTGTTATATGTACAGCAGATTCTTATTTTTTAATCTTCCTTTCTGAGGATTAGTGACGTGGTATACAATGCTGTCTGTACATGACTCAAGCGGCAAGCCAAGCGGTGGTGATACACGCCTGCTTCCAGCACACCTTCTATTCAGTGATGAGGGAAAAAGGAAACTATCCAAAAATATTATAAAGAAACAGAAAAAGAAATGTAGTAATTTGACCTCTTTAACCTTCATCTAGAAGGTTGGCAAAGGCTGGCTTCTAATGAGCATACGTATCTTCCCTGCCATATCAGTCAAGGACAAATATCAGTGTTGAGTCCCCATGCCTGAAACAGACAGTGCATGGTACAAGGGCGGTCACGGTGGCGCAGAGGTAGAGTTGCTGCCTTACAGCGAAAGCAGCACCGGAGATCCGGGTTCGATCCCGACTACGGGTGCTGTGTACGGAGTTTGTACGTTCTCCCTGTGACCTGCATGGGTTTTCACTGAGATCTTTGGATTCCTCCTTCACTCCAAAGACGTACAGATTTGTAGGTTAATCGGTTTGGTAAATGAAAAATATTGTCTCTAGTGTGCGTAGGATAGTGTTAATGTACGGGGATCGCTGGTCAGCGCGGACTCGGTGGGCTGAAGGGCCTGTTTCCGCGCGTATTAAAAATTACATATGCATAAAAACCAGGTTGACCTCTGCATGAGGCACCCACTACAAGGCAGGCTTTCCCAGGACAGAGGTTGCCTCCTGAAACACAACACCCAGGCTGCCCGAGTCCCCTCCGCCTCATTCAACATTCAAAGAACGCAGTTTAAAAAAAACCTGCTGAACAGACCCAGTGGGTCAGGCAGCATCTGTGAAGAAACATCTGAGGAAGGGTCTCGACCCGAAACGTCACCTATTCATTCTATCCAGAGATGCTGCCCAGCCAGTTGAGTTACTCCAGCATTTTGTGTCTATTTGTGAAGGGAAATGGACAGACGATGTTTCAGTATACGAAAATAACTGCAGATGCTGGTACAAATCGAAGGTATTTATTCACAAAATGCTGGAGTAACTCAGCAGGTCAGGCAGCATCTCAGCAGAGAAGGAATGGGTGACGTTTCAGGTCGAGACCCTTCTTCAGATTCAGACGATGTTTCAGGTCAGGTTCCTTCATCAGATGCTGCATCAGATGCTGCATCAGATGCTTCATCAGCTGAGTTCTTCCACCATTTTGATTTTTACTCAGGATTCCAGCACCTGCAGTCTCTTGTGTCTCTGTTCAAAGAACAAAAGTCAGCCACTGCACCTGATGGCCCCTACACCACCATCACTACCACCACCCGCCTCCCAATACTACCTCATAACTCAAACAGAAACACTCCTGGTTTGCATCCTTTTCCTGTGCAGAACAAATTGCAAAGTCTTCGCATTGCACACTACGTACCTGACTACTGAAGATGGTGTACCGTAAACCCGATCTTCTATTCCTGCATGCTAACCGACCTGTTACTGTCGCCTGTTCGGCAATAAGCAGGCGTGTGATACAGGATGCAGTGTAATATAGGTTCTAGTCCTAAGTCACAATGATCACATTTCTTAGCCAGAATGCAAACTATCAATAATAATTACATAGAAACATAGAAAATAAGTGCAGGAAAAGGCCATTCGGCCTTTCGATCTAGACCGCCATTCATTGTGATCATGGCTGATCATCCACAATCAGTAACCTGTGCCTGCCTTCTCCCCATATCCCTTGATTCCGCTAGCCCCTAAAGCTCTATCGAATTCTCTTTTAAAGTCATCCAGTGAATTGGCCTCCACTGCCCTCTGTGGCAGAGAATTCCACAAATTCACAACTCTCTGGGTGAAAAAGTTGTTTCTCACCTCAGGTTTAAATGGCCTCCCCTTTATTCTCAGACTGTGGCCCCTGGTTCTGGACTCGCCCAACATTGGGAACATTTTAGCATTGGGAACACCCGCATTGCTCTTCTTTTTAATACCATATTCCAGTCTGACAACGGGTGGCACAGGCGAGGGTGGTACAATGGAGCAGCGGTAGAGCTACTGCCTTACAGCGCCAGAGACCCGGGTTCAACCCTGACTCTGGGAGCCTGGCTGTGTGGAGTTTATACGTTCTCCCTGACCTGCGTGGGTTTTCTCTGAGATCTTCCGTTTCCTCCCACACTCCAGACATACAGGTTTTTTGGTTAATTGTCTTGGTTTAAATGTAAATTGTCACTGGTGTGTGTAGGATTGTGTTAGTGTGCGGGGATCGCTGGTCAGTGCGGACTCGGTAGGCCGCAGGGCCTGTTTCTGCGCTGTATCTCTAAACTAAACTAAATAAAACTAAACATAACAGTCAGTGTCAACAGTGTCATGTTTTGTTAATAGGTGCCTTATGATGGTGAATGAGATGATCTGATTATTTCATTTTGATTTATGATCTTCTCTGCAAGTTCCAAATAAGAGATGAGCTAATAAAAGAGTCATTGTGAATAATCCAATTAATCATTTTTTGCTTGAAGATGTTGGGGTTGAATTTGGCTGCTGGGCAAAACATGAATGGAGGAGGCGATCATTGTACTGGGGGAGGTATCTCCAAAACACATTCAGTATGGGATGTGGCCTCACAAATTAGACTGATGACCTGCCACTGTCTGCTGCACATTTCCATGCACTATCTTGGTGAAACTGCATCAACACTGTTTTAAGGCCACATTTAATTATATTTATCTCTGTCATATCATATCATATCATATATATACAGCCGGAAACAGGCCTTTTCGGCCCACCAAGTCCGTGCCGCCCAGTGATCCCCGTACATTAACACTATCCTACACCCACTAGGGACAATTTTTACATTTACCCAGCCAATTAACCTACATACCTTTTCTCTAAAAGGGTCCCCAAACAGGTATATTGTGCAAAAATGGGCAAGAGGGCGAGCAGTATCCAAGGCCAGTAAAACCTCAAAAAACTCTTTAAAAAATGGTCATACATAATTTCCTTTTCTTAAATTCTTTAAAAGAGGGTCATGCATGATTTCCTTTTCATAAATCCACATTTACGCTGCTCAATCCTGTTGCTACTATCAATATGTCTTAATATGAATTTCAAAGATTCCAACATTTCCCCTTCCACTCATGTCAGACTAATTCTTGATCCTCAACTGTCGGATCTGGAGTTCCCTGTTTTCCCTCTCCCTCCTTTCCGATATTCTGGGATTATCTTTTCCACCTTCCAACCTGTGAGAGCCTTTCTAGAATCTCTGGAATTTTGGAAAATGCCAATGTTGTGTCGATTATCTCCATAGCCACTTACTTCTAAACTTACTAATGCAGGTTATCAGGTCCCATTGGTCACCTAGGCTTTCAGTCCCATTAACTTCTCCAATAGAACTTTTTTAAAATGTTTTCTTATGGATCAGAAACACACTTATAGTTGCGCAGAGCTTTAAAGTTGAAAGCAGTCTAGCTCAACTTTAACTAGTGGCAGAGGAATGGATCAATTCAGTAGCAATTTAAATGAAATGATGTGAAACAGAACATAAAGGTTTTAGTCCTCTCATGGTGAACATGCGTGTGATTTGCTTTTCCAAGATTGGATATTTCGCAATCAGATTGGCAGCACAAAATTTGCAAAGTGGTTGAGAGATAGTTGGATAAACAATAGAAATATGTGAACATCATCCTCATGGATGATGCTGCAGAAAGGCAGAATGTTGATAAAGAAAAGGTCTTTGAAAGATGGTGGCATGGACAAAGAAATAAATATCTGCTAAAGATGCTGTGGAATCAGGAATTAGTCAACAAAAGTTTAACATGGGAGGGAAAAGATCTAACAGAAACCCGAGGCACAACTGTCTCACACAGATGTGTGGTGTGTATGTAGAACAAGCTGGTTGAGGCAGGCACAGCATCATTTAAAGCACTTTAGGAAGGGTATATAGATAGAAACGATTTGGAAGTATTTGGGTCAAATGCAGGCAAATGGTACCAGCTTAGAGGGGCACCTTGGTCGGCATGGTCGGGTTGAGCTGGAAGTATCCATGCTGTATGACTCGTTGGCAATGCTTTGTGGCTTCTGAGTGGAAATGGAACTCTGCAGTCTAGTCCAAAAGGTGTATGGAACATTACATGGAATACTATGAGGATGACAACAGAGATGAATAACAGAGAAAAATAAATAGGGATGGAAGCAGGATCGTAGGGATTGGAAGGGCATTGTTAACAAATCCACTATTCTTTGGCCATCAGTAATTGCCACTTGATCTGAGTGCCATGAAGGATTATTTCAGGAGAGAATCAAGTGTTGAGCCACAAGAAACTGGACTGGGTAAATGTGGCAGATTATTAAAGGACATTAGGAAGAGATATAAAACTGGAGAAGATTGGAGTGGATAATGAAGTATTTCTTAGGGGATATGGGGAGAAGGCAGGAAAGGGGTACTGATTGAGAATGATCAGCCATGATCACATTGAATGGCGATGCTGGCTCAAAGGGCCGAATGGCCTCCTCCTGCACCCATTGTCTATTGTCTATTGTCTTCTGGAAGAAATGGTGATTCTTTTTGTGGACGGTGATAGTTTAGAAGAGATGTAAACGTTTCTTGGAGGCACAAGGTGGGTAACACCTTTTTTCACTTTGCTGATGTTTGAATGTAGATTTATGTGGTAGTATCCGCACATACTTTTTCTTGCTATTGGAGATAGGACGTAATTGAGCAAGTCTTCATTTTTTCAGATAGAGAAGGAAACTGTGGTTCTACTGGAGCTAGTTCTGTGACACACACGTCATCGGTGCCACAGTTGGATATCATTGCTGTTGGCCACCACCCTTGCCACATGCACATAGATGCTCATGGACATCAAATAGAAATCAAATAAGGCGGTCATGGTGGCGCAACGGTAGAGTTGCTGCCTTACAGCGAATGCAGCGCCGGAAACCCAGGTTCGATCCCAACTACGGGCGCTCTCTGTACGGAGTTTGTACATTCTCCCCGTGACCTGCGAGGGTTTTCTCCGAGATCTTCGGTTCCTCCCACACTGCAAAGACGTACAGGTTTGTAGGTTAATTGGCTTGGTAAATGTAAAAATTGTCCCTAGTGGATGTAGCCATAGTGTTATGTAGGGATCACAGGTCGGCGCGGACCCGGTGAGCCGAAGGGCCTGTTTCCGCGCTGTATCTCTAAACTGTATCTCTAAACTAAACTAAGAAAGAACAGAATTAGATGAAGACATAGGAAATTGCAGGTGCTGGAATCTTGAGCAAAACACAAGTGCTGATATAACTCAACGGGTCAGGCAGCATCTCTGGAGGACATGGATCAGAACTAAATTTAGATGAAGACTGGTTGCTGCGATGAGGAAGATCCCAGAAGGAGATTGTAATTTACCATTGATTCAGCAAATCTAACGATGATTGTCCTTCCTAAACTAAAAACTGGAAGAAAATATAAACTTATAAATTGAGATTTATAACTTTAATCCTGACATTGTGCAGGCAGAATTAATTATCATTATACATTTCCTTAGCAACTGACTTCTCTATGGTTTTACCTGTCCTCGTCCTCTCACAGATCCAGTATGAGTGGGGGACAGCTCTCATAAGTTCATAAGTGATCGGAGCAGAATTTGGCCATTCAACCCATCGTATAGGCACTGGTCGGACTGCATTTGAAGTATTGTGAGCAGTTTTGGACCCCATATCTGAAGAAGGATGGGCGTTGGAAAGGTTCCAAAGAAGATTTCTGAGAATGATTGGGTTAACATGATGAGCGTTTGATGGCACTGGGCCTGTACTCGCTGGAGTTTAGAAGGATGGGGGGGGGGGGGGGGGGGGGAGGGGGGGAGGGGGGGGAGGAGGGGGGGGGGGGAAGACCTCGTTGAAACTTCACGAATAGTGAAAGGCTTGGATAGACTGAATGTGTTGAGGATGTTTCCACTAGTGGGAGAGTCTAGGACCAGAGGCCATTGGCTCAGAATAAAAGGACGAACCTTTAGAAAGGAGATGAGGAGGAATTTCTTTAGTCACTGGGTGTTGAATCTGTGAGATTAATTGTCTCAGACGGCTGTGGAGTTATTTTTAAGGTGGAGATTGAGAGATTCGTGATTAGTAAGGATGTCCAGGGGTTATGGCGAGAAGGCGGGAAAATGGAGTTGAAAGGGAATGATATATCAGCCATGATTGAATGGCAGAGTAGTCTTGATGGGCCGAATGGCCTGATTCTACTCCAAGAACGTATGAACTTCATTGCTTGTTTGAACCATTTACATTTTGTGGATCTATAAATCGGGAAAGGAATGCCTATTCTTAATCAATACAGTCAATGATGGATAAATCCTAATGTCAATCTCAGATTAAATTAAATGAATATTGATGAATCCCAACAAGGATTTAAATGGTACACCAAGATTCTATGGTGCACATCTCTGGAGTCCATGCTTGGTTATCATTATGGGATCCTCAGATAAAATTAAAATATTCTTATGGAAAGGTATTTAATATACACACAAGTGAAATACAGATGCTGGTTTACAAAAAAAGACACAAAGTGATGGAGTAACTCAACCAGTCAGGCTGCATCTCTGGAGAATATGTGTGCGTAACAATGTGGGTTAACACCCTTCTTCAGACTGATTGTAGCAGAGGGAAAAGCTCGAAATTTCAGACACAGCTGAGCAAAGCCTGTGGTCGGGACCCTTCTTCAGACTTCAATCTTCGACTATCCATGTTCTCCAGAGATGCTGCCAGACTGAGTTACTCCAGCACTGTGTGCCTTTTAAAAAGTTATTTAATGACCTTTCCACAGTCCGTGTAGACATTTCCATAATCGTTTATGCCATTCAATCATGGCTGATCTATCTCTCCCTCCAAACCCCATTCTCCTGCCTTCTCCCCATAACCTCTGACACCCTTTCTAATCAAGAATCTATCTATCTCTGCCTTAAAAATATCCATTAACTTGGCCTCCACAGCCTTGTGTGGCAATGAATTCCACAGATTCACCACCTTATTGATTTGCAGTTGAAGAGACCACAGTTAGCTTTGGGGATTATCCTTCAGAAGCCGCAGGTCTAACAGCTTATCGTCTGATTCCATTATTTCAACTTAGGATGCAGATATCCAGGGTAGCTAGTGATGACCAGCAGCAGAAGATTAGGCAAGTGCTATTATCCTGAGAGAGGACAGCAAGTGCCATCACCGTGCTGAAGGAAGCCCTCGACAATCCTACAGATCTGTAAGTGGATGGATTGGTGGACTTTTGCGTCAGAAGCGATTTCTTTGTGCATTGTTAATCACAGCACCCTCAGTTTGCAAAGGAGTGGGCTAAGCTTTCATGCGAGCTATGATAGGAGCATTGCTTCTGCAATTGAAGCTGTAATGTCAAACATCAGATCATGCCTTATAGTGGACTCCATAAGTACCATCTGTTTCAGACAAAGTTAGTTGACCGTAAGATCAGACACAAATTGATGCTTATTTAATTCCGTGCAGGCTCTATGGCAAGTTTTTCACTGCAAATCTGATGCCCATTCATCGGACTTCTTCCACAGTCTGGTATGTCACAGGACCTGCATTCTGTGCAGGCAAATTGCTCTGCAGCCTGATATCAAAGCACCTGGATCATGCTTAAGATAGACACAAAATGCTGGAAAAAACTCAGTGGGCCAGGCAGAGTTGGAGAACTAGAATAGATGACGTTTCGGGGGCGAGACCCTTCTTCAGCCTGAAGGAGTCTCGACCTGAAATGGCACCTATTCCTTTCCTCCAGAGATGCTGCCTGATCCACTGAGTTACTCCAGCATTTTGTGTCTATCTTCGGTAAAACCAGCATCTGCTGTTCCTTCCTGCACATATTATATTCCTTCTTCATCTTCACTGACTCCTTTTTCCATCAACAGTGAAAAGAACGGCTCAAATTCTCAAATATGTAAAGTGAAACTGGGATAATGATTGGGTCATGATGAGGACAAAGGGAAACGTGTGTGGTTATATCGTCCACAGTTTCTGGTGAGACTGAGGCAACGAGACAGATTTGGAATGTAGGTGGAAATCATCGATCAACGTCCCGGCGGCCTCAGTTTTAATGATGTCAATTCCTTTGACATCCTCTATCTCCTCCATAAGATAAAAATATGCAAGAACACTTATCTCTCTCTGATCCACAGGCTGCTGCCTGTTGTGATGTGTCGTGATGCCTGTGTCTATTTCAAGGCAGATAAATTATACACTCTGGAGTTTCTCATTTTCAATGCAGGGGAAATGATATTCAAGAAAAATTACTTATTTCTTCCATTAGAATGAAACTCATAACTGTTTGATAACATTGTAATTTCTTACACATGCATTCATACATTTACATACTGTAATATCAATCTTAAATGCTATTTCTACAGAATAAAAGAATGTCTTCCATGTATCCCAATGAAAGTTTAATGATTCCATTCCAAGTCTTCATTAAGAAATAATCAGTTTACAAGAGCTAACTAGAATCATTTGTATTCATAACAGCTAGGCTCACTCTAATCAAAACAATTACAAGCAAGAGTCTCAGTTGTGTATTGAAGTCAGATGAAAATCAAAACTGCATTACAAGTTTGCTCTCAATGACACACAATAATTACCAGAATAGCAGCAAATACAAACCATTTTCAAACACAAACAATGATCAGAATTAATTGCTGTATAAGAAGTTCTTATCTTAAAAGGCATATTATTTTACAAATTCCAAAATCGGAGGTGCAAAGGGATGTGGCAGTCTGGTGAAGGAGTCCCAAAAAGTTAATTTGCATATCGAATTGGTAGTTAGGAAGGCGAATGCAATGCTAGCATTTATTTCGAGAAGGCTGGAATACAAAACAAATGTAATGCTGAGGCATTACAAAGCACTGGTCAGGCCCCATTTGAAGTATTGTGAGCAGTTTTGGGCCCAATATCTGAGGAAGGATGTGTTGGCGTTGGAGAGGGTCTATGAGATGGGTTTACGAGAATGATCCCAGGGATGAATGGGTTAACATACGATGAGCGTTTGACGGTACAGTAGCCTGCACCCACTAGTGTTTAGAAGGATGAGAAGGGACCTCAATGAAACATACTGAATAGTGAAAGGCCTGCATAGAGTGAATGTGGAGAAGATGTTTCCACCAGTGGGAGAGTCCAGGATCAGAGGCCATAGACTCAGAATAAAAGGATGTACATTTAGTAAGGAGATGAGGAGGAATTTCTTCATTCAGAGGGTGGTGAATCTGTGGAATTCATTGCCACCGAAGGCTAAGGAGGCCGTCAATGGATATTTTTAAGGTGGGGATTGATAGACTCTTGATTGGTATGGGTGCCAGGGGTTATGGGGAGAAGGCGGGAGTATGGGGTTGAGAGGGGAAGATAGATCAGCCATGATTGAATGGTGGAGTAGACTTGATGGGCTGAATGGCCTAATTCTGCTCCTATCACTTATGGACTATGAACTTATGAACACCTTTACTGAACATTTTTCACATATTTTGTTTTGCTTTTTTAAAAAATATTAATAATCTCACGTTAAATTTTGTAGTATGAGGTGAGATTGAGTAACACCAGTCAGCACATACTGCGATTTAAAAGAATGAGATGGGGATCAAGCTAAGGCATACAAGTTTGTATACCAGTACCATTGATCTTACAGTATCATTATTCTTAATCCACTAAAGTCTTTGCTGGCATGATGAATCTAAGATTCATATTGTCATACTGCACAGAAATAAGCCCTCAGTCCACACGGAGCATCTATTATCCATCAATACCAATCCCTTTTACCCCCAGCATTTAGTCGGAAGCCGTTTATGCCTTGCACTCATCCAGATGTTCATCAGATGTTATGAAAGTACCTGCCTCCATCATCTACTCAGGCAATGCGTTTCACATTTCAACCATCCTGTTTGTGAAAAAATTCTTTCTCGACCCCTTTCCAAGATGGCTGTGCCGCCATGCGGCTGTGGCTCGCCGGCAGTCTGTTTGTCTTTTTTCTTTTTTTGTCTATGTGTTAGTGTTGGATGTGTGTAGTTGTCTATTTTAGCTGTGTATATGTGGGGGGTGGTGAGGGGGGGGGGGGGTGGGGGAAACCTTTATTTTTTTTTAATCTCTTCCTAGACGGAGATGCGACCCTTTTCTGAGCCGTATCTCCATGGCGCTGCGGCCTAACACTGTGGAGTGGGCGGCCTCCAGCTGGGATAGATCCTGAGGGCTCCAGTCGCAGGGCCAGGACTTACCATCTCGGAGCTGGCCGACTTTCGGAGGCTGCAGCTTTACCTGCGGAGGCTCGGCCGTGGGCCCTGTGGACTGCAACATCGGGAGCTCGCAGGTCCCTGGCTGGCGACCGGCTCCAGCCGTGGCGGTTTCCACCACCCCGTCGGAGAGCTTAATCCACCCGCTGCAGGACCGTGGCCCGGCGCGGCTCGGCCGCGGGACTTTTCATCGCCCGGCGCGGCTCGGCTGAGGGGCCTTCCATTGCCCTGCGCGGCTCAGCCGCGGGACCTCCCAGTTGCTAACCATTTCAACTCCCATTCTCAATACCATATAGACTTAGCTGTCCTGGACCTCCTCCATTTCCATAGTAAGACCACACACATACTGGAGGAAAAGCATCTTATATTCCACTTGGGTAGCTTACTACCCAACGGTATGAACATTGAATTCCTGAATTTTAGCTGACATCTCAAATCCCCTCCCCCACCTTTCTCCCCAACCACCCCCCTCTCTTTCCCTCTTCCCTATCAGTCTGAAGAAGGATCTCACCCCATATCATCATCCATTCATGTCCTCCAGAGATGCTGCCTGACCTGCGGAGTTACTCCAGCACTTTGTCTCCCATTTATTAATAGAGTAAAGCCTCTCAATAACTGACCTCTTTATAAAGGGCTTGGGTTGTAGCGGACTGAATCTGTTGTAGACCGAGTTCAGGTATGGAATGAACACTCGGCGGTTGGGACGATTCTTGATTTGGTTTGGTTTAGTTTATTTTAGAGATACAGGTATTGTACATTGATGTTGCTCTGTTTTTTCTACTGTCTTTACTACTGTGCAAATAAAAGCATTTTTAACACTTTTGGAGAATTACACATTTTTTTAACCATTTTAGCTTAGTTTAGTTTAGAGATACAGCATGGAAACACTGAGTCCGGGCCGACCAGCAATCACTCAGACACCAGTTCAGTGTGTAGGATAGAACTACCGCATATTTCCTCCCACATAACAACTGTAGTGGTTCTATTATTCCTCCCACACTGCAAAGACAAAGACATTGTGACAGCTTGGGGTTCACCTGCCTGCCCCCCAATACAAGGACTGCAGTCATGCAGCCCAAGTGACCTCTGCACACTGCCAGATACCTGACCCCCACTCCCTCCCCCCCCCCCCAATCATGTTTAATATATACAGAAAGCAAATTTACAAGAGTTTCATATTTAGTGTCACTGAACATCAATATTTCATCTACTTCTCTTGCAACAAAATTCCATACCAAAACACAGCACAAAATTCTCCACCCTTGCACTGTGACTAAACGATTTCAATGCTGTTCAGTTGAAAAACTTACTGCAAGGTTATTGTGTAGCTATCTCCTTCGCTTCTAGCGAGGAAGCTTACATATCTCTTGAACTTTCAGCTCCATATTATTAAACTGTCAATTTAAAATTACCTGTCTTTCAGAGTTTTGCTATTTTTCAAAACCTGATATAACATTATAATTATATATATTGAAAGTAGATCAAAAAGCTGCATCGCTTCTGAGTGGTTGCAGCAGTAGTATCAGAGTGTCCAGAGCTCAGCATTTTCCCTGCTAGCCAGTGAGTACCTGAGGCTTTTTATTCACAAAATGCTGAAGTAACTCAGCAGGTCAGGCAGCATCTCGGGAGAGAAGGAATGGGCGACGTTTCGGGTCGAGACCCTTCTTCAGACTGAGGCTGAGGCTGAGTACCTGAGGCTATTGGTTATGGTTGTTCAGTCTGAAGAAGGGTCTCGACCCGAAACATCACCCATTCCTTCTCTCTGGAGATGCTGCCTGACCTGCTGAGTTACTCCAGCATTTTGTGTCTAGCTATGGTAAAACATATCACCAGTCAGAAATGACAGCTAAAAGAACAGCTTAAAAGCCTGGAATTTTCAGTCTGGTGCAAGACATCCAGCTATCTTTGAACTAACATCTAAAACTGGAGACACAAAGAACAGTAGACGGTTTACAAAATAAAAACACGTAGTGCTGGAGTAACTCAGCAGGTTAGGCAGCATCTCTGGAGGACATGGACAGGCAACGTTTTAGGCCAGGACCTATCTACAACCCCGAAGCGTCACATATCCATGTCCTCCAGAGATGCTGCCCCACCTGCTGAGTTACTCCAACATTATGTGATATTTTTATCTGGAACAAATTGTTCTATCGCTACTCCAGCAACCCGGCATTCATCCTGACCTCCAATCTTCTCTGAGTGGAGTTTACATGTTCTCATTGTTACCGAATCAGTATCCTCCAAGTGCATCAGCCTCCTCCCATGTCACAAAACAGGCTGCCTCCTGCACCCACGTACAACTCATTGATTTCATTAACTTTACCACTACTTCCACCTGCCCTCAAACTCATTTGACTATCTCTGGCACCTCTCTCCCCTTTCTTGATTTCTCTCTCTCCATCATAGGGAACGGACTATCAACTGATTTCTAATGTAAACCTGCCAACTCCAAAAGTTAGCTGGACTACACTTCTTCCCACTCTGCCTCTTGTAAAGACCCTATAACCTATCTCAATTTGTCCGTCTCCGCCACATCACCTCTCAAGATGAGGCTTTCCATTCTAGGAGATCCGAGATGTCCTTTTTCTTTAGTAAATGTGGTTTCCCCACTGCTGTCAGATAGATCCCTTACCTGCGTCTCCCCTGTGTCCCATAATTCTGCCGTCCCCTCAGTCAGGACAAGGATAGAGTTCCCTGATCCCCACCTTCACTCCGCATTCAACCATCACATCCAAATGTGATCCCACCGCTAGTCATGCCATCCCATCCCATCCCTATCCCTATCCCTTTCCGCCTTCACAAACAACTCCTTGGTTTACTTATCCCTTCCCACCCAACCATTTCCACCCCTCCCCCCAGTACTTCCCCAGCAACGGTCCCTACACCTCCTTCCTCACCTCCATCCAGGGACTCCAGCAGTCCTTTCCTGGTGGGACAGAGGTCCACATGCACCTCTTCTAACCACATCTACTGCATCTGGTGCTCCTGATGTGGCCTTCTGTACATAAGTGAGACCAAGCGTGTACTTGGCAAAAGTTTCACCAAGTACTGCTGCTCAGTCTGCCAAGTCCTACTCGATCTCCCGTTGCTAACCATTTTAACTCCTGTTCCCATTCCCACACTAACCTTTCTGTCCTGGGCCTCCTCCATTGCCTGAGTGAGGCCACACGCAAAATGGAGTGACAGTACCTCAAATCTGATTGGGTAGTTTGCAATCCAACAGTATGAACACTGAATTCCCCAATTTTAATTAACTGCAAATCCACTCCCCCGCCTTTTTCATTTCACACCTCTCTACCCTGTGCCCCACCTGGACTCACACCTAATTATCCCCTCCCACTCACCTTCTACCTACATTTCCTCCACTTCCCCATTCCCCCCCCCCACCCCCCCACCACCTCAATCAGTCCGATGAAGGGTCCCGACCTCAAATGTTCACTTATCCATGCTTGACCCGCTGAATTACTCCAGCACTCTGTATCATTTTTTGTAAACCAGCGTTTCAGTTCCTTGTTTATACAAAAGAAATGTGCTGGTAGATTAATCGGCCACTGTAAATTATCTCTTGAGAAAGTGAGTGTCAGGTGCATCAGATGGGCTTGCGAGGGGAGAAAGGTTACAAAGTAATAAGCAGAGAAGAACTGCCAGGAATGCTCTGTTTGCCGGTACAGACTGATAAATCAAATGACCTCCTTCGCTGTTTAAGAAAGTATGGAATCATAAATATTAATATGTTCTAAGGTGCATGAAGGTAGATCAATCTCACAGGCCTGATCAGATATATCAAAGGACACTGTTGGAAGTGAGAGAAGAACCTGTAGACGTACTGCCTGAGATATATGAATCATCACCAGACCTGGTGCCAGATGCCTACAGGGTGGTTAATGCTGTTCCTTTAGTTAAGAAGGGGTGCAAGGAAAAGCTTGTGAACTGTAGACCAGTGAACCTAACATCTGTGGTAAGTAAGTTTCTGGAGATAGTTCTTAGGGGTAAGATATATATGCAATGGGATAGAGAGTAGCTGATTAGGCATAGTCAGCATGGTTTTGTACGTGGGAGATTGTCCTAAGAATCTGAGTGAGTTCTTTGAAGAAGTAACCAAGAAGGTCCATATGGACTATATTATAGCAAGATCTTTGATGAGGTTTTGCATGATAGTCTGCTGCACTGTACGGTTAGATCGCATGGGATCCAGGGAAAGCTAGCTGTATACAGAATTGGCTTCATAGAAGGCAGCAGATGGTGATAGTGGAAGTATGGTTTTCAGACTGAAATCCTGTGACTCGTGGTGTGTCTCAGGGATCAGTGCTGGGCCCATCGCTGTACGTGGTTTATAGATGAGAATGTGCAAGGCATGATTAGTAAGTTTCCAAATGTCACTAAATTAATGGTATCCTAGAGAATTAAGAAGCCTATCAAAACTTACAACAGGATCTTGGATCAATGGTATTTTTATTGTAGTAGTGAATTATTTTTGGTCGCATGCATTTCAGACAAAGCAGGCAGTGAAGAAAGCCAATGGAATGTTGGCCTTCATAACAAGAGGAGTTGAGTATAGGAGCAAAGAGGTCCTTCTACAGTTGTACCGGGTCCTGGTGAGACCGCACCTGGAGTACTGTGTGCAGTTTTGGTCTCCAAATTTGAGGAAGGATATTCTTGCTATTGAGGGCGTGCAGCGTAGGTTCACTAGGTTAATTCCCGGAATGGCGGGACTGTCGTATGTTGAAAGGCTGGAGCAATTAGGCTTGTATACACTGGAATTTAGAAGGATGAGGGGGGATCTTATTGAAACATATAAGATAATTAAGGGATTGGACACAGTAGAGGCAGGAAACATGTTCCCAATGTTGGGGGAGTCCAGAACAAGGGGCCACAGTTTAAGAATAAGGGGTAGGCCATTTAGAACGGAGATGAGGAAGAACTTTTTCAGTCAGAGAGTGGTGAAGGTGTGGAATTCTCTGCCTCAGAAGGCAGTGGAGGCCAGTTCGTTGGATGCTTTCAAGAGAGAGCTGGATAGAGCTCTTAAGGATAGCGGAGTGAGGGGGTATGGGGAGAAGGCAGGAACGGGGTACTGATTGAGAGTGATCAGCCATGATCGCATTGAATGGCGGTGCTGGCTTGAAGGGCTGAATGGCCTACTCCTGCACCTATTGTCTATTGTCTATTGTCTATTACTATTTATAAGGACAATCTTAGATTAAGTGCAAGTGTATAGGAAATCCTTGTACTCTGAGACAGTATTCATGAGTCGCCAGTTTTTGGTGCCATTTTCAATTCCCAGTTGTTATAAGTGCATTCATGACCTGACCATGAGGCCCGCTGTCCTGGTGGTTTTGCAGGGTCGGCCTGCCTAAACAAAGACATTGGTGTCCTCCACTGCTGCTGTACCGCTCCATGCAGTTACAGGTGGCGTCCAGTCCGCATGCTCAGCCTCTTGGAGCGGCGTCTGATCCCGCCGAGCCCCAGGCTGCTGCAGGACCTCCAACGTCGACACACACTTCACCTGCACTGCCTCCCACAGCCGGTCCATTTGTCCCTACATCCGCCGCCACCACCATCTTGGATAACTTCACCCACCCCTCCGGGGCCTTGGGGAGGAGCAGGAAGGGGCAGCTTGCCTCTTGGGGACAGCAGTGAGCCAAGCCTCATGCCACCATGGCCTGCCGCGCGGCACCACAGTCTGATCTTCATCTGGAAGTGCGAGGGGTTGCCTTGTGTGAAGTCAAACCAATGAACGGTAGAGTTCTGGGAAGTGTTGTATAGCAGAGAGATCTATGAGTAGACACATACTTCCCTGAAAGTGGCATCACAGGTAGAAAGGGTGGTAAAGAAGCCTTTTGTATCATTGGCATTCATTGGTCAGTAAAGACGTTGGAGTAAAAGAGTAAAGACGTTGGAATACCATGTCATAGTTGGTGAGGCAGCATTTGGAGTACTGTGTTCAGTTTTGGCCATCCTGCTACTATATGAAGGATGTTATTAAGGTGGATAGAGATGATTCACAAGAATGTTGACTGGACTTGAGGGCTTGAGCTTTTCGGGAGAGTTGGCACACTAGAATTTTATTCCTCAGCAGGAAGCTGAGGGGTGACCTTATAAAGGTGTATAAGATCATGAGGAGAATATATAGGGTGGACTCACAGAAACCTTTACCCAGTATAAGAGAATCAAGAACCAGAGAATATAGGTCTAACGTGGGAGGAGGAAGATTTAATAGGAAACTGAGCGGTAACATTTTCACTGACAGAGTGGTGGGTATATAGAACGAGTTGCCAGAGGAGTTAGTTGATGCGGTACTGGAACAGCATTTAGAAGATACTTGGACAGGTACATGATAGGAAATGTTTAGAGGGATATGGGCCAAACACAGGCAAATGGGACTAGATTAGATGGGGCATTTTGGTCGGTTTGGACAAGTTGGGCCAAAGAGTCTGTTTCTGTACTGTATGACTCTATGACTTTAAAAAAATATATATATTTATGAGTAATTCCAGCATTTTGCTGGTTTTGTTTTCAATCTATTTCACTTGTTGTTCACAGTAATGTTTAATATACAACTATAATATTCACTCGGTACCTTATTCATTAGAACAAGATCATCACTATAATTTGATCAATATTAAATATTGTAGAGACAGAATTATATTTGGATACAATACATTGAATTATAAATACAGATCATATTGGTAAAGCTCAATGGAGTCATATTTCCTTATCTTCATCTACTATATCCCAAAGGGAGGAATTTTAATTACGTAATAATCCTCAAATGATCGTTTGCCAACTCTCCCGAAAAGTTATGATGATAATCATTAGGGTTATGCTATTAAATTTATCCTCAAATAATCGTTAGAGTTATGCTATTAAATTTATCCTCAAATAATCATTAGGGTTATGGTATTAAATTTTTGCAATCGCTTTAAAAGATATTAAAACTCATACTTATTGAGATACATAGAACTAGAAATATTGGAAATTGTTCGTCCATTTGGCATCTGAGACGCTGCCAAATATTAAATTTGATATCCAAGGAATGATATGCCAACAATCATTTTTAATGGTCGATGGTATTATTGCTACTGCCACTGTTATGTTCTCTAATTTAATTGTTTAAACTGTTAAACTTAATAAAGTGCTCCTGTTCAATTTGATGTTGATTATTTTTCAATGGTTGAAATAAGTATGTGGTATGTATTTAATATTATTTGATTAAGGCTGCAGCACTGCATGGTTCAGTTTTCCCTAATGAAATTTTAGTTATATATTTAGTTATATATTTAGTTATATATAGAAAATGACTGTTCAATATTACAATCTGTTTAAAGAATCTTTGAGATGCAAAAGCCATTAATTTCCATTTCATTCCATTAGTCACCCACTTCAAAATGGGCACAGTCTAACAAAACAAGCAATTTGTCAGAAGATAGACACTAAATGCTGGAGTAACTCAGCGGGACAGGCAGCATCTCTGGAGAGAAGGAATGGGTGACGTTTTGGGTCGAGACCCTTCTTCAGGGTCTTGACCCGAAACGTCACCCATTCCTTCTCTCCAGTGATGCTGCCTGGCCCGCTGAGTTACTCCAGCATTTAGTGTCTATCTTCAGTTTAAATCAGCATCTGAAGTTCCTTCCTAAGCGTTTTGTCAGTATTTGTAAGAAATATATATTTAGAAGAGAAATAGAAATAGTTTGGTTTGTGATGCAATTGCCGGCAGAAAAGCTTTACTCACTGCTCTCAGAATGTAAGTAACTGTATTTAACCCTCAATATTATATCCCATCAATACAAGCATTTTATAGAAGCCCCACAGGAGTCAAGAGCGTTTTATTGTCATATGTCACAGACAGAACAATGAAATTCTTACTTGCAACAGCTCAACAGAATAGTACATAGTACTCTGTAAACAATATAATAAACGACAAAAAAAGTTCAGTGTATGTATATACACACACACACACACATGTATATATATATATACATGCGCGCGCACACATGCATGCGCATAAAAAACAAACAATAGTGCAATGATAACAATAATATTCTATGTAGTTCAAACCTTACTTGGAGGTTGTCGTGTTTAATTGCCTGATGACTGTAGGAAAGAAGCTGTTCCTGAACCTGGACGTTACATTTTTCAGGCTCCTGTACCTTCTTCCCGGTGGCAGGGGTGAAATGAGTGCGTGGCCAGGGTGGTGTGGGACACTGATGATGCTGGCTGCCTGCCTTTTTGAGGTAGAGACTCCTGTAAATCCCTTCGATGGTGGGGAGGTCTGAACCCGTGATGGACTGGGCAGTGTTCATTCAGTAAGGCAATCAGATACAAGTATTACACGAACATACTCCTTTCAAAACATTACTGTCATTGCAATTTCAGTAATTCCAACATGAACATTAAAATTCATCTAAATTATAAGCTTGTGTAGATATAATATGAATCGTCGCCCCCCCAATATCCTCAAAATATAACTTTGGAGAATTTTGCTGAGTCGATGAAAAAAGGCAATTTGCAGAAAAGGAGTGGTGCAACCACCACTCCCAGGTGTTACTTCTCATAATCATAAAATCCAGCATTATCCCGTTATAGAAAGTCTCCAAAGCTCCAGTGCATTCCCCAGATATACACCCCCGTATAAAGAACACATCAACTTTTGGTTTGCATTCATGAGTCCCAGCCATTGATAGGAAGGGTCTCGACCCAAAATGTCACCCTTTCCTTCGCCAGATATGCTGCCTGCATTTTGTGTCGATCATTGATATGATGACTCTCCTTCTAACCGCAAAGCTTCATTTCCCTCACCACTGTCTTAAAACACCCTACAAATCACTTTCGCCATAATGCAGGCTGAAGCACTCAGTGTTTGGTTTCATAGCAACTGTATGACAAGTTTTAATGTGATTGTAATTGTAATTAATTTATTAGCCAAGTATGTAAAACATACAAGGAATTTGATTTGCCATACAGTCATAGCAAAAAAGCAACAAGACACACATCTACATACAAGTTAACATAAACATCCACCACAGCGGCTCCCTCACATTCCTCACTGTGATGGAAGGCTCTTCTCTCCTCCTTATTCTCCCGTGGACGGGGCAGTCGAACATCTGCAGTCGGGGCGATCGAAGCTCCCGCAGCCGGCGATCGAAGCTCCCGTGATTGGGGCGATCGAAGCTCCCGCGATCGGGGCGGTCAAATCTCCTGCGGCTTGGGGCTCCCGAAGTCCGTCCCTAACCAAGGGACCGCGAGCTCCATGATGTTAAGTCCGCTGGCTCCCACGGTTGGAGCTCCCGAAGTCGATCCCCATCAAGAGGCCGCCAGCACCACAATGTTAGGCCGCAGCGCGGACGTTGATACGATACAGAAAAAATCGCATCTCCGAAGAGGAAAGAGATCAAAAGTTTCATGCCCCTCCCCCCCCCCATAATACAAAACTAAAGATACACTAAAACATACATTTAACAACAGACTTAAAAACAACAAAACAAGAAAAGGACGAGACAGACTGTTGGCGAGGCTGCCATCGTGCGGCGCCACCCGGTGGTGGTGGAGGTAAGACAATCAGATGGAAATAGTTAGCAGCCCCTCTTTGAGTCAGTGGACTGGTCCATATTCAGGGACTCCGCAGCTAATCTGAATGAGTGCCCCACTGCTGTGACTGCCTTCATCAGCAAGCGAGTGAAAGACTGTGTGCCGACAAATGCAATCCGAGTGTTCCCCAACGGGAAACCGCATGGTACATTCACAGGTTAAGGCCAGATCTGCTGCATACGTCAAATGACTCCAAGCAGTACACGAAGACCAGCTCTGATCTCCGCAAAGCCATCAAGGACGCCAAGAGACAATACCCTTATCATGTATAAGAAAATAACTGCAGATGCTGGTACAGATCGATGTATCTATACACTGCAAATGCATTGATTGTAATCATGTATTGTCTTTCTGCTGACTGGTATGCAAGCAACAAAAGCTTTTCACTGTACCTCGGTAACCTGACAATAAACAATAAACTAAATAAACTCCCAGGATGATAATAGACAATAGACAATAGGTGCTGGAGGAGGCCATTCGGCCCTTCGAGCCAGCATCGCCATTCAATGTGATCATGGCTGATCATTCTCAATCAGTACCCCGTTCCTGCCTTCTCCCCATACCCACTTACTCCGCTATCCTTAAGAGCTCTATCTAGCTCTCTCTTGAATGCATTCAGAGAATTGGCTTCCACTGCCTTCTGAGGCAGAGAATTCCACAGATTCACAACTCTCTGACTGAAAAGGTTTTTCCCCATCTCAGTTCTAAATGGCCTACCCCTTATTCTTAAACTGTGGCCCCTTGTTCTGGACTCCCCCAACATTGGGAACTTGTTTCCTGCCTCTAACATGTCCAACCCCTTAATAATCTTATACATTTCGATAAGATCCCCTCTCATCCTTCTAAATTCCAGTGTATACAAGCCTAGTCACTCCAGTCTTTGAACATATGACAGTCCCGCCATTCCGGGAATTAACCTAGTAAACCTACGCTGCACGCCCTCAATAGCAAGAATATCCTTCCTCAAATTTTTAGACCAAAACTGCACACAGTACTCCAGGTGCGGTCTCACTAGGGCCCTGTACAACTGCAGAAGGACCTCTTTGCTCCTATACTCATCTCCTCTTGTTATGAAGGCCAACATTCCATTGGCTTTCTTCACTGCCTGCTGTACCTGCATGCTTCCTTTCAGTGACTGATGCACTAGGACACCCAGATCTCGTTGTCTCTTTTCCTAACTTGACACCATTCAGATAATACTCTGCCTTCCTATTCTTACCACCAAAGTGGATAACCTCACACTTATCCACATTAAACTGCATCTGCCATGCATCCGCCCACTCACACAACATGTCCAAGTCACCCTGATGTTTGCCTTATTCGGGTGGGTGGAGCTGCAGTTCTGCCAGAGAATCCCAGAAGCATTAGAAACCTGAATGATGCCTTTTGCGTTTGAAGGACAGTGGTACTTGTACACAATAAGATCATAAATACGTGCAGGCCAATGTGGCTAAATAATACAAAGATACAAAGATTCACTTCAAAGTCGATAGGATTCTGTCAGAATTATCTTTGGCATAATAGTAATTCCACAAAGATTGATCGGGTTGTAATTAGTTGAGGATATTAATTGCTCGTAATTTATTGCATTACTCGAGGACAGTTGCTAAATTTATCAGTGTTAATTTGCTATCAATCACTTTGTATTAAAGGTTGTTGATGAAAGCCACTGATGCTGGATCACACAGAGCTAATTGTTGTGAGGCTCAAACAGTAATCACAGGAAATGTGCCAACAATGATTTAACCATTTCCACAATGCTACTTCAATTCATTTAAATCATTTGGACGTGTGAAAATAATGCTTCCAGATAGATTGAGTTTTTTACGAAGGGTGCTTGTGTTCCAACACTGATTGAATACATTCTCAATCAATCACGGGATTCATTGTCCTTACAAATACTGAGCCAGTTGAACTGAATTTTGGAAGTAATATGCTACCTGCTATTTAATACATGAAATCAAAGTACATGAAATCTACATCTAGAACTTGCAAGCTTGTAATGCAAAATAGCAACAGCAGTGTAACCAATTCTGGCAATGGTACTCCCATTGATTATTAAGTGTTGTAGCGACCATAGGGATTGGTCCTGAGAGTCGAACCCTCGGATTGGCCAGCAGGGTCACGTGGTGGTTTTGGCGCCCAAAACCAGTCAGTGAGAAGAGAACTTCGATGCGAAAAGTTTGAGTTAATGGTTGTCTGTAATCTCGGTTGTTATCCTTTGTAATTGAATATTGCTGCCGCAATAAACTTCTTCAACAAAGTACAAGCTTCCAGACTCGCCACATTGGTGACCCCGACGTGATCTAGCCGATGATCTAACATGGAGGGACAAGACGCCCCTGCTTCGGTTCTAACGCCCGGCGTACCGCAGCTAAACGCGGTCAGTGTTCATCTTCCTCCGTTTTGGGCGCATCAACCACACCTTTGGTTTGCCCATGCTGAAGCGCAGTTCCACCTGAGAAACATCTCGGTGGATGAGACAAAGTATTATTACCTGGTCAGCGCTCTACCGCCGGAGACGTCCGCACGGGTGATGCAGTTCATCATCGCCCCTCCGGCAGAGGGCAAGTACGAGGCGCTGAAGGTACTCGTGCTTCGAACCTTCGGATTCAGTAGGCATGATCGAGCTGAGAGGCTTATGCACCTACTGGATCTCGGAGACCGGCTGCCGTCCGCCCTCATGGCCGAAATGTTGGCGCTGGCAGGTGAGCACAAGGATTGCCTCATGTTCGAGCAGGCATTCCGAGAGCAACTTCCAGAAGATGTTAGGCTTATGCTCACGGATTGTTCTTTTAAGGACCCCGTGGCATACACGGAGAAAGCTGATGCGCTCATGGCGTCGAAATCGAAAAAACACAGTTCAATCAACAGGGTCTCGGCACCATCGGGCAGCCCGCAACGGCACCAAGATGGCACCGCGACTCCCGCCATTTCTCCAAAACCTCGCCAAAAAGATCCGCACAAGGGCGGCTGGTGTTATTATCATCTGAGATGGGGTGGAGAAGCCCGCAACTGCCGCTCACCTTGCACTTTCTCGGGAAATGCCTCGGCCGATCGTACATAGAGGCAGTTGCGATTGGCCAGAACCGACGCCTCTATGTCAGAGATCCATTCACAGACACAGAGTTCTTGGTCGACACGGGAGCCATAGTCAGCATCGTACCGCCGACCGACCTCGAAACCCGATCGGGTAAGAGAGGGCCTACCCTCATAGCGGTTAACGGTAGCCCCATCCGCACGTATGGTACGAGGGCAATGTCTCTGTCTTTAGGCACCCGCACGTACGAATGGTCGTTTATCGTCGCGGAAGTCGGTCAAGCGATCCTGGGTGCAGATTTCCTCTGGGCCTTTTCACTAGTTCCCGATATCCGAGGCAAAGGCCTCCGACCCTCCGCTAGCAGCGATGAGCCCGCTGCTCCACCGCCGGCCACCCCGCCCAGCCCGACAGTCCAGGCCGTTGTCGCGGCCTCTGACCCGTATGCTGCGGTCCTGGCTGAGTTTCCGGAGCTGCTCATCCAGCGTTTCGACGCCCCTTCTGTAAAGCACGGCGTTGTCCATTACATTCCCACCGAGGGGCCCCCCGTTTTCACTCGGGCCCGGAGATTGCCGCCGGACAAACTGATGGTAGCGCGTGAAGAATTCCAGAAGATGGAACAAATGGACGTTGTCCGCCGTTCCAACAGCCCGTGGGCCTCTCCGTTGCATATGGTCTCCAAAGCATCTGGGGGGTGGAGACCATGTGGAGATTACCGGCGCCTTGACGCCATCACCACGGCAGACCGCTACCCCATACCGCACATCCAGGACTTCTCGTCTAGGCTGGAAGGTGCCATGGTATTCTCCAAAATTGACTTGGTGCGGGGGTACCACCAGATTCCTGTGCATCCGGAAGACGTACTGAAGACTGCCACGATCACTCCGTTCGGGTTGTTCGAATGGTTGCGTATGCCTTTCGGTTTGAAAAACGCGGCGCAGGCTTTCCAGCGGCTTATGGACCATATTGGTCGGGAATTGTCTTTTGTTTTCATTTATTTGGATGATATCCTGGTCGCCAGTCGCTCGGAGCAGGAACACCAGGTCCATTTACGGACCGTGTTCCGGCGGCTTCAAGACCACGGGCTCATCATCCACCCCTCCAAGTGTCAATTTGGCCTCCCCTTTATTGAATTCTTAGGTCACCGCATCACCTCGGCCGGTGCCACTCCTTTGCCGGTAAAAGTGGAGGCAGTTCGTGCCTTTCCGCGGCCCACCACAGTAAAGGGGTTGCAGGAGTTCGTGGGCATGGTGAATTTCTATCACAGGTTCGTGCCGGCAGCGGCACGGATCATGCGTCCGCTCTTCCAGTGTCTCGCAGGCAAACCTGTTGAGTTGGAGTGGTCCGCGGCCGCTGAGACGGCCTTTGAGGCAGCTAAATTGGCTCTGGCAGACGCCACCATGCTCGTCCACCCGAGCGCCTCCGACCCACGGCCCTGACGGTCAATGCGTCGGACGTGGCGGTGGGAGGTGTTTTGGAACAGCATGTAGATTGCATTTGGCAGCCCTTGGCGTTTTTCAGCCGACAGTTTAATCCGGCTGAGCTGAAATATAGTGCCTTTGACCGGGAGCTTCTGGCTCTCTATTTAGCTGTCCGTCACTTTAGGTATTTTCTAGAAGGCCGCCCATTTGTGGCTTTTACTGACCACAAACCATTGACTTTTGCTTTTTCGAAAGTGTCCGACCCATGGTCGGCCCGCCAGCAGCGGCACCTGACTGCCATCTCAGAGTTTACCACCGATGTCCGCCACGTCGCGGCTAAGCTTAATGCCGTTGCTGACGACCTGTCCAGGCCAGCCATTTCCCCAATTTCAGCGGTGGAATGCGAGGTAGATTTCCAGGAGCTTGCGGAGGCACAGCGCCTGGCAGACACTGCCTCAGCATACCAGTCCACCACTTCAGGGTTGAAGTTGGCCCAAGTGGCTTGCGGGCCTGCGGGTACAAAAGTCTGGTGTGATGTTTCCCTTCCCCGCCCCAGGCCGGTGGTGCAGGCCGCCCTTCAGCGCCGGGTGTTTGATGCCATTCATGGGCTGGCGCACCCGTCCATTCGCTCCACCTCTGCCTTAGTAGCTGCTAGGTTTGTGTGGCATGGCCTGCGGAAGCAAGTAGCCGCTTGGGCCCGATCCTGTGTTCCCTGCCAGACCTCTAAAGTTCACCGGCATGTCCAACCTCCGGTGCTGGAGTTTACGGTCCCTGCGGTCCGTTTTTTCCATATTCATGTTGATTTAGTTGGGCCTTTATCTTCCTCCAGGGGCTACACTCACCTACTCACGGTGGTTGACAGATTTACCCATTGGCCGGAGGCCTTCCCATTTTCCGACACCTCTGCCGCCTCTTGTGCCCGGGCCCTGGCCCTCCATTGGGTGGCCCGGTTCGGTGTTCCATCCGTCATTACCACCGACCGGGGGTCCCAGTTCACCTCTGCCCTTTGGGCTACGTTGGCGGAACTGTACGGTTCCCGGTTGCAGCAGACCACGGCGTACCACCCACAGGCAAATGGGCTCGTGGATAGGTTTCACCGGCAACTTAAGGCGGCCCTCAGTGCGCGGCTGGACGGCCCTGACTGGGTAGACCAGCTCCCCTGGGTCCTTTTGGGCATCCGTACTGCTCCTAAGCAGGATCTCGGAACTTCGTCCGCGGAACTGGTATATGGCTCGCCACTCAGAGTGCTCGGATGACATCCTGGTCGCCAGCCCCTCAGTGCAGGAACACCAGGTCCACTTGCGGACTGTATTCCAGCGGCTCCAAGACCACGGGCTCATTATCCAACCCTCCAAGTGTCAATTCGGCCTCCCTTCTCTCGATTTTTTAGGGCACAGAATCACCCCTGCCGGCGCCACCCCTTTGCCCGAGAAGGTGGAGGCTATCCGGGCATTTCCCAGGCCCACCACAGTGAAAGGGCTGCAGGAGTTCGTAGGTATGGTTAACTTCTACCATAGGTTCGTCCCGGCAGCTGCGCGGGTCATGCGCCCGCTCTTCCAGTGCCTTGCGGGTAAACCTGTAGAGTTGATATGGTCCCCGGCTGCGGAGTCGGCTTTTGCAGCAGCTAAGGCAGCTTTGGCAGATGCCACCATGTTGGTCCACCCGAGCCCCTCCGCCCCCACGGCCCTGAAGGTTGATGCGTCTGACGTGGCGGTGGGTGGGGTTTTGGAGCAGCAGGTCGGTGGCCTTTGGCAGCCCTTGGCGTTTTTCAGCCGGCAACTGAGTTCGCATGAGCTGAAGTATAGCGCATTTGACCGAGAGCTTCTGGCCCTCTATTTAGCTGTTCGTCATTTCAGGTATTTCCTTGAAGGCCGCCCATTTGTGGCCTTTACGGACCATAAACCATTAACTTTTGCATTTTCCAAATTGTCCGACCGATGGTCGGCCCGCCAGCAGCGGCACCTGACTGCCATCTCCGAATTTACCACCGATGTCCGTCATGTCGCGGGTAAGCTTAATGCCGTTGCTGACGCCCTGTCTCGGCCTGCTTTTCCCCCCATTTCGGCGGTGGACTGCGAGGTGGATCCCCAGGAGCTTGCGGAGGCACAGCTTCTGGCGGATACCGCCTCGGCATACCAGTCCACCACTTCGGGGTTGAAGTTGGCTCAGGTAGCCTGCGGGTAGGAAGGCACAAAAGTCTGGTGTGATGTTTCCCTTCCCCGTCCCAGGCCGGTAGTGCCGCCCTCCCTTCAGCGCCGGGTTTTCGATGCCATTCACGGGCTGGCGCACCCGTCCATCCGCTCCACCTCTACTTTAGTAGCCGCTCGGTTTGTCTGGCATGGCCTGCGTAAACAGGTAGCTGTTTGGGCCCGTTCCTGCGTTCCCTGCCAGACCGCGAAAGTCCAGCGCCATGTCCAGCCCCCCGTACAGGAGTTTGTGGTCCCAGCGGTCCGTTTTTTCCACATTCACGTGGATTTAGTCGGGCCCTTGCCTTCCTCCCGGGGATACACCCATCTCCTCACGGTGGTGGATCAGTTCACCCGGTGGCCAGAGGCTTTCCCATTGTCCGATACCTCTGCTGCCTCTTGTGCCAGGACTTTGGCCCTCCATTGGGTAGCACGTTTCGGGGTTCCAGCGGTTATTACCACCGACAGGGGGCCGCAGTTCACTTCGTGCCTCTGGGCCATGCTAGCAGAGCTGTACGGTTCCTGGTTACAACACACTACAGCATACCACCCCCAGGCAAATGGGCTTGTAGAGAGGTTCCACCGTCAACTCAAGGCGGCCCTCAGTGCGAGGCTAGAAGGCCCGGACTGGGTAGACCAACTCCCCTGGGTCCTTCTGGGCATCCGGACTGCTCCTAAGCAGGATCTCGGTGCTTCGTCCGCGGAGCTAGTATATGGCTCGCCACTTAGAGTACCCGGGGATTTGCTTCCGGACCCCTCCGGCCAGCTGCCTCCAGTCCCATCAGTCTTAGCATCGCTCCGGGCACGTGTGGGTTCCCTGGCCCCAGTTCCGACTTCACGTCATGGGTGTCCCATGGTACACGAACCGCCTGCCCTGAAGGACTGTGAGTTTGTATTTTTGCGTAAGGATGCCCATCGTGCCCCGTTGCAGAGGGTCTATGAAGGGCCGTTCCGGGTTTTGCGTAAGGGGACGGTCACCTTCACCTTAGACGTGGGCGGCAGGAGTGAGCTCGTCTCGGTGTCCAGGCTTAAACCTGCGCACTTGGATCCGGACCGCCCAGTCCTGGTCGGCCAACCACCTAGGAGAGGCCGGCCTCCGGCAGTTCCGATCAGTCCAGGACCCCCCGCTCCGGCAGTTCCACCAAGTCCGGAATTCCCTACTCCTGTGGTTCAGGCTGCCCCTCTCCTTACTCGTTCTGGTCGCGAAATCCGGCTCCCTGCTAGGTTCCGTACCTCGGGTTCTGGGGGGGGTCATGTAACGACCATAGAGAGTGGTCCTAGTCGTCGAACCCTCAGATTGGCCAGCAAGGTCACGTGTGGGCGCGACCGTAGGGATTGGTCCAGAGAGCGACATCGCTGATTGGACAGCGTTGTCATGTGCGCTTTTGGCGCCCGAAAAGAGTTAGTTGGGAGACGTCTTCGAAGAGGACAGTGAGTTTTAATGGTTGTCTGTTATCTTGTTAAGAAAACTTTGTAATCGAATATTGCTGTCGCAATAAACTTCTTCAACAAAGAACAAGTTTCCAGACTCGCCATACCAACATGGTTCTGTTTCACTTGCTAGTCACTGCTACAGGAATTAATTTTGTGAGTTGCTTGCACAGCTGAAGGTTAGCCTATGTTACACAAAGCAAACTTGCATCGCTAGAAAGAATATGCGATGTGACTGGAGCAAATGCTGGTGATATTGCTAAACTTAAACTAGCCCGGGAGACATTCAATCATGAAAACAACAAGTTCCATTGTTTCCTAATATTGCTGATTAAGATTTCCAAATATTCCACCTTGTTGGAGATTCAAGATCCAAGATTCAATTTAATTGTCACATGTACCAATTAAGGAACAGTGATATTTCAGTTACCACACAGCCACACTAAGTGAAAAGCAACAAGATACACAGCCACATAAAATAAAATTTAACATAGACATCCACCACAGCAGATTCCACATTCCTCACTGTGATGGAAGGTAATAATGTTCAAACATCTTCCTCTTTATTCACCCCCGGTTGGGGCTGTTGAACCGTCCGCAGTCGCCGTTGCCGACTGTCTGAGGCCCTCTCGTTGGGATGATCGAAACTCCGGCGTCGGGACGAATTAAAACTCTCTCCGCGGCATTGAAGCTCCCGAGTCGGCCTCTTCTTACCAGAGACCGCGGGCTTCTCGATGTTAGAGTCCACAGGCCCCGCAGTTGGATCTCTCCTCGGCAAAGGATCGCAGCTCCACGATGTTAAAGTCCGCGACGCACCCACGGCTTGAAACGCCGGGCCGGTCTCCAGGAAAGGCTGCCAACTCCTCGATGTTAGGCCGCAGAGGGGACGGAGATACGATACGGAGAAAAATCGCATCTCCTTCGAGGTAAGAGATTGAAAAAAAGTTTCCCCCAATTCCACCCCCCCTCCCTCACCCCCCACATAAAACAAACCAAGGAACACTAAAACATACTTTGAACACATAGTTAAAATAATAAAAGCAGTAGAAAGGACAGACAGACTATTGGCGAGGCAGCCACTGTGGTGGCGCCACCCGGTGGTAGGAGGTCTAATGTCAGAATAGATGCCCTGATTGTTTCTGGAAGCTCTTCATATACTCGTTGCAGGAAAAGGATTGCCTGTGCTGGCTAAGGCCAGGAGTCAAAGCACCAGTGTATGGATGCAATGCCACTAGAAAGCTAATGCCATCATACTGCCAATGGCATTATAAGTCAGAGAATAAACATACTGGCAAATGCCTTGCCCACGAATTGTATCACCAGCCTCACATACTGCCTGCAATCGTACTCTAGCATTACTTAACTGTTAATAATTTCTATCCATAACAATATAGGTTCAGCACTATTATGAAAATGTTGGTTTCTCTTTATTAATTATTATTAATGGCTAGCGGGCATAACTGAGAGGTCAATATTTACACAACATGCCAAGGACGGTCATGAGGAAGCACCTTCTTCATCTTCTCATAATGGGAGAACTCTGAGAGTACAATACTGGGAAGTTCCATCTCAATATATGACTGATAACCTGGGAATGGGAACATATACCTCCAAATCAGGATGGTGTGTGACTTGAAACTATTGAAATGCACAATTTTTTCAAGTTGGTATAGGTTGCGAGTTTTCATTGGCATTGACAGGAAGTTTTGAATTGTTGGCATCCACTGGGCGTGGTGTCAACATTGCAAATGTTCAGATTGGCTGATGGACATGGCAATGCAACGCGCTACTTTGTGCTGAATGGATTCCCACTACCTTTGGGCCTCATTTCAGAGGCAAGTGGTCAGCATTCTTTATAATCGTTGGGTCTCACTGGCTCTTGTAAATGGTGAAAGGTCTTTGACAGTTGTGAACCAATTCAGTTGTACAGGAAGTATAGCCTCAAGTTGGCAGCAAAAATAACAAACGCTTGGTCCATGCAGTTTCTCATCACTGATTATTTCCAGGTTGTCTCAGGTGGGATAATGAATGTGATAATGCAGCTCAATTACAGAGTGAAAAGTGAAAATCTGGTTTAATGGATATAGTCAATCCCGGACATGAAATTGTAACTTCCCACTTAGTACTGCCAGTCCGGATGTTGGAAAGGTGTGGCTGCAATTGACTCCAGGTTGGTTCCCTATCTGAGCACTTTTTCAGTGCAGTGGAATCTCCATTGGAACAGCCGAGAAATCAGATTTGTCTGACAGTTAATTTTGCTCCTGGCTTCTCTGGAGCACCAACAAAACCAGCAGATAGTCACCCATATTTGGTGGGAAATGAAATCCTCTTCAATCAGAAAGATTCAATCACTCCCAAAGAACATTTCAGCAATTGCTACTGAGCTCTCAAATTCAATCTTTTTAAACAGCATGGACATGTGGCTCCTTTTGCTGTTTGGACACAACTCCCTAAGTGTGGCCAATATTTGTATAAACATGAGTGAAGACAGGTAGCAAAAAGGCATTGCATAATAAACATGTTCAGGAATAGACACACCATCTTCATGGAATTACATAATCAAATTATCTCATGTGCAAGGAGCATGATACTTCACCCATCAAGTACTGCAATTAATTTTGTCCAAATATAGTGACTTAAATGCATAATAAACTTGGCTGTTTGTTCAAATTCTTAGGCAATTGTATAGTACATCAATAGCTTCTCCTTTGACATTCAAATTTGGGTTCTAATTCAGTAAAGAATACAACATAACTCTGCTGCTACAAAAACATAATAGCAGCAGGGATTGACATTTTGGTCCTTTGAGTCTGCAGTATCATCCATCAAAACCTGGTTGACATTTCACCTCAAAATAATTTTCCTGCGATATAGTTTGGTTCCTATCATGTGCAGAAATCTAATTATCCCTGTTCTGAATGAACCGAGTGACTGATCATGCACAGCCCCTTTGTATAGAATATTCCAGAGATTCACCATGCTCTGCATGAGGAAATCTTTCCTTCTCTCAGTCCAAAATTGTCCAGCCCTTATTCCAAAACTGATGCAAGTTCTAGACTCATCAGTCGAGGGAAACAGTGTGTAGGAAAGAACTGCAGATGCTGGTTTAAATCGAAGGTAGACACAAAAAGCTGGAGTAACTCAGCGGGTCAGGCAGCATCTCTGGAGAGAAGGAATGGGTGACGTTTCGGGTCGAGACCTTTCTTCAGGCTGATGTCAGGGGAGGGGGCGGGATAAAGATAGAATGTAGTCGGAGACAGTGAGGCTAGTGGGAGCAAAGATACTAGAGGAACAAGGTAGACCACGACCCTACAAACCGTAGTACGTCATGGCGCCATTTTAGTAGGCAGAAACTTGCAGAAACATTTTAAAAGAAAAATAACAAAAATCTGTGAATTGATAGATGAGATATATTCTGCATTTTAATGATATCATCACATATACTGTTCCCCCAAAACACTGATTACACTGCGAGAGGCATAATGAACGGCGGGTTTTGACTACTAAAATGGCGGACTTTACACTCTTTTGCGTACTACACTTCAGTATAGGCGATTTCAACGGAGTTTCCATCTTGTTCCTCTCGTATCTTTGAGGGGGAGAACTGGGAAGGGGTGGGGATAGAGAGGGAAAGCAAGGGCTATCTGAAGTTAGAGAAGTCAATGTTCATACCGCTAGGGTGTAAACTACCCAAGCGAAATATGAGGTGCTGTTCCTCCAATTTGTGCTGGGCCCTCACTCTGACAATGGAGGAGGCCCAGGACAGAAAGTTCAGATAGGGAATGGGAGGTGGAGCTGAAGTGCTGAGCCACCGGGAGATCAGGTTGGTTAAGATGGAGCGGAGGTGTTCAGCGAAATGATCGGCGAGCATGCGCTTGGTCTTGCCGATGTAGAGAAGTTGACACCTGGAACAGCGGATACAGTAGATGAGATTGGAGTAGGTGCAAATGAACCGCTACCTCACCTGGAAAGACTGTTTGGATCCTTGGATGGAGTTGAGGGGGGAGGTAAAGGGACAGGTGTTGCATCTCCTGCAGTTGCAAGGGAAAGTACCTGGAGAGGGGTGGTTTGGGTGGGAAGGGATGCGTTGACCAAGGTGTTTCGGAGGGAATGGTCTCTGCGGAAAGCAGAATGGGGTGGAAATGGGATGACGTGGCCATTCGTGGAATCCTGTTGGAGGTGGCGAAAATGTTGGAGGATTATATGCTGTATGTGACGGCTGATGGGGTGGAAGGTGAGGACAAGGGGGACTCAGTCCTTGTTACGAATGGGGGGAGGGGGAGCAAGAGCGGAGCTGCGGGATATTGATGAGACTCTAGTGAGAGACTCATCTATAATGGAAGAGGGGAACCCCCGTTTCCTAAAGAATGAGGACATCTCCGATGGCCTGATATGGAACACCTCATCCTGGGCGCAGATGCAGTGTAGACGGAGGAATTGGGAGTAGGCGATAGTCTTAACAGGAAGCAGGGTGGGAAGAAGTGTAGTCAAGATAGCTATGGGAGTCAGTAGGTTTGTAATAGGTGTCGGTCAATAGTCTGTTTCCTGTGATGGAGATGGTGAGTTCTAGAAACGGTAGGGAGATGGCGGAGATGGTCCAAATCAAGGGAAACATCCTACCTGCATCCATTGTCGAGCTTTGTAAGAATGTTGTATGTTTCAATAAAATCTCCTTTCATTATTCGAAACTGCAGAGAATACAATCGAAGTCTACTCAATTTCTCCTCTTACTGCAAAACCACCATCCCTGAAACCAAAATGATAAATATTCACTGCACTTCCTCTATTGCATGTGTACTCTTATAAGCAGACCACACCAAGAGCAATAATCTGCATGTTCTTACTAAAGTCTAACAATTGCAGTAAATCATCTGTACTTACATCCTATCAAACATGTAAACATATCACTTATCTTTCTAATTGCTCACTGTAACTCCACGCTGGCCTCCAGTGGTGAGTGCAAGAATATGTGGGTATCTTTGAACTTCAACATTAACCAAATTCTCACCATTTAAAAAAATATTCAGCCTTCCTGTTTGTGAAATAAAGTGGATATTTTTCATTATATTGCTTCTGCAGTGTCCTAGTCCATTCACTAAGTTTATACCTCCTTGAAGCTTTTCTACATCCCCCTTCATAATAGCAATCCCACCCAGCTTTGTATCATCTTCAAACTGGAAACATTTTCTTTTTCCTCATCCAAATTATTAATATAGATTATGAATAGCTGGGGTCCCAGCGGAAAGCAGCACGGTGCACTTCCAGTTGCGACCTTCCTACCATAGAAATAACTATTTCTTCCCATTATTTGCTTTCTGCCCAATAACCAAATCTCAGTGTATTACCCTCATGTCCATGTGCTCTAATCTGATTGACCATATCAAAAGCTTTCTGAAAATTCAAATACACTACATCCCTTATTTATTCTGATGATCACATCCACAAAAGAATTCTAGGTTATTGATTCTAATTTAGTCAAATTCCAGTAGATTCATTTCATATCATATATCTGTGCTGACTTTGCTCGATCCTATTATTAGTTTCAAAGTATTCTGTAATTGGACCTTCATTATATATTTTAGCATTTTTCCGATTACTATGAAGTTAGTTTGGTGACACTTAATTTACTTCTAAATGGTGTGAGTCACCATTTGCTGATAAAATAGCATCAGGTTAATTGTGCTCATCATGAGATAGCAGATGTTGCAGCAATTCCAAGTTTCAGGTCTAGTTAAATGCAGGAATCCAAGTGTTATTTTAAACTAAATAAGGGGTGGGGGGGTGTCAAATGGGATAGTCAAGGATGGAGTTAAAGGGAAAGAGAGTAAAGGGATAGTTAATGACCCCAGAATTAATGGGAAAGAAAGCTCACAAAGGGATAGGAGAGTATGGCCAAGTGTAATCGGGATCGATGTGAAGGGTGAGATGAGTAAGGAATTAAAAGTATTGTATATGAATGCGCAAAGTATAAGAAGTAAAGTAGATGAGCTTGAGGCTCAGTTAGAGGTTGGTAGATATGACATTGTGGGGATTACAGAGACGTGGCTGCAGGAGGATCGGGCCTGGGAACTTAATATTCAGGGTTATACATCCTATAGAAAGGACAGGCAGGTGGGCAGAGGCGGTGGGGTAGCTCTGCTGGTGAGGGATGAAATTCAGTCCCTTGCGAGGGAAAACATAGGGACTGACGAGGTAGAGTCACTGTGGATTGAGTTGAGGAATTGTAAAGGCAAGAAGACACTAATTAGTGTTATCTACAGACCCCCAAATAGTCGCCCGGATGTAGAGTGTAAGTTGCAGCAGGAGTTAAAACTGGCATGTAAGACAGGTAATGCCACTGTGGTTATGGGGGATTTCAATATGCAGGTAGACTGGGAAAATCATGTTGGTTCTGGGCCCCAAGAAAGAGAGTTTGTAGAGTGCCTCCGTGATGGATTCTTAGAGCTTAGAGCTATGGAGCCTACCAGAGAAAAGGCAATTCTGGATTTAGTGTTTCCAATGAACCAGATTTGATAAGAGAACTCGAGGTAAAGGAACCACTTGGAAGTAGTGATCATAATATGATTAGTTTTAATCTGCAATTTGAGAAGGAGAAGGTTAAATCGGAAGTGTCAGTGATGCAGTTGAACAAAGGGGACTATGAAGGCATGAGAGAGGAGCTGGCCAAGGTTGACTGGAAAGGGATCCTAGCAGGAATGATGGTGGAACAGCAATGGCAGGAATTTCTGGGCATAATCCGGAAGACGCAGGATCATTTCATCCCAAAAAGGAAGAAAGATTCTAATGGGAATAGGAGGCAACCGTGGCTGACAAGAGAAGTTAGGGATGGAATAACACTAAAAGAAAAGATGTATAACACAGCAAAGAGTAGCCGGAAGCCAGAGGATTGGGAAACTTTCATCGGACAACAGAAGGTAACAAAACGGGCAATACGGGCTGAAAAGATGAAGTACGAGGGGAAGCTGGCCAAGAATATAAAGGACAATAAAAGCTTCTTTAGATATGTTAAGAGAAAAAGAGTAGCAGTCAAATGTGGGTTCCTTGAAGGCACTCACGGGTGAAATTATTATGGGTAACAAGGAAATGGCAGAAGAGTTGAAAGTTACTTCGGATCTGTCTTCACTAAGGAAGACGCAAACAATCTCCCAGATGTACTAGTGGACAGAGGATCTAGGGGGGGTAAAGGAACTGAAAGAAATTTTCATTAGGCGAGAAATAGTATAGGGTAGACTAATGGGACTGAAGGATGATAAATCCCCTGGACCTGATAGTCTGCATCCCAGGGTCCTCAGGGAGGTGGCTCTAGAAATAGTGGACGCATTGGTGATCATTTTCCAATGTTCAATAGATTCAGGATCAGTTCCTGTGGATTGGAGGATAGCTAATGTTATCCCACTTTTCAAGAAAGGAGCGAGAGAGAAAATGGGGAATTACAGGCCAATTAGCCTGAGTTCGGTGGTGGGAAAGATGCTGGAGTCGATTATTAAAGAGGTAATAATGGTGCATTTGGATAGCAGTAAAAGGATGTCCAAGTCGGCATGGATTTATGAAAGGGAAATCATGCTTGACTAATCTTCTGGAATTTTTTGAGGATGTGACAAGTAAAATGGATGAAGGGGAGCCAGTGGATGTAGTGTATCTAGACTTTCAGAAAGCCTTTGATAAGGTCCCGCACGGGAGATTGGTGACTAAAATTAGAGCACATGGTATTGGGGGGTAGGGTGTTGACATGGATAGAAAATTGGTTGGCACATAGGAAGCAAAGAGTAGAAGTAAACGGGTCCTTTTCAGAATGGCAGGCAGTGGCGAGTGGAGTGCCGCAAGGCTCGGTGTTGGGGCCGCAACTGTTTACCATATATATTAATGATTTGGAAGAAGGAATTAGAAGCAACACTAGCAAGTTTGCGGATGACACAAAGCTGGGTGGCAGTGTAAACTGTGAAGAGGATGTTAGGAGGTTGCAGGGTGACCTAGACAAGTTGAGTGAGTGGGCAGATGTGTGGCAGATGCAATATAATATAGATAAATGTGAGGTTATCCACTTTGGCGGCAAAAACAAGGAGGCAGATTATTATCTCAATGGTGTTAGGTTAGGTAAGGGGAGGTGCAACGAGACCTGGGTGTCCTTGTTCACCAGTCACTGAAAGTTGGCGTGCAGGTACAGCAGGCAGTGAAGAAAGCTAATGGAATGTTGGCCTTCATCACAAGAGGATTGCAATATAGAAGTAAAGAGGTTCTTCTGCAGTTGTATAGGGCCCTGGTAAAACCATATCTGGAATATTGTGTACAGTTTTGGTCTCCTAATTTGAGGAAGGACATCCTTGTAATTGAGGCAGTGCAACGTAGGTTCACGAGATTGATCGCTGGGATGGCGGGACTGTCATACGAGGAAAGATTGAAAAGACTAGGCTTGTGTTCATTGGAGTTTAGAAGGATGAGAGGGGATCTTATAGAAACATATAAAATTATAAAAGGACTAGCAAGCTAGATGCAGGAAAAATGTTCCCAATGTTGGGCGAGTCCAGAACCAGGGGCCACAGTCTTAGAATAAAAGGGAGGCCAACTGAGGTGAGAAAAAACGTTTTCACCCAGAGAGTTGTGAATTTGTGGAATTCTTTGCCAGAGGGCAGTGGAGGCCAAATCACTGGATTTAAGAGTTTTAGATGGAGCTCTAGGGGCTAGTGGAATCAAGGGATATGGGGAGAAGGCAGGCACGGGTTATTGATTGGGGACGAACAGCCATGATCACAATGAATGGCGGTGCTGGCTCAAAGGGCCAAATGGCCTCCTCCTGCACCTATTTTCTGTTATTTAAGTTAGTGTTCGATAAACTGCATTCCATGGCAGATGTAAACCAAACTCACCATGATAACTTAAATCCTGTCCATATGAGTGTCAATATCACTGGAATTGGAAATGTATTGCTACTCGTCATTCCTTTAGCTGTTAGTTGTAAGAGTTTATCTGTCTTTTATTCTCTTCCTTAATCCAACTCATATGTTCTTTGTATATCTATCTCTTTCTGTATGATTTGCCACTGCATAATTTCTTTCATCTTAATTATTTGTGTTACATCCCATGTTCAATGAGGTTGTGTCATATTTGACCTTCAAAGGAAGCCCTGCTACTACAAATGATGATGCATTGCTGCTCATTCTTCGGAACTGTATGATACTGGGATTTATTATAGACTTTTTATTTGAAAAAAAAAAATCATCTTCCATAATTCACTTAAAACTGAGGACAACTATTCATTTGGGTATTATTGAAAAGCACAGTCATAATGCTGCTGCCAGTTGCCCTGTTATGCTGTTGATCGCAAGTCACGCCGGGACATGGACAGACGCCGGGAGGGATGAGGTTAAATTTATTGATGACGATTCACTTCCGTGTTCGTATGATTTGTTTACCGTGGTTCTCAAGTGGGTGTTTACAGGCAAAAAGACAACGGTTCTGAAGGGAAATTTCTCAGATTAAAAACTTGCGAATAGCATAAACAAATGATAGAAAACTTACTTTTCCACACACCACTCGATGTCTGGAAATTATTTGCTGTGTATGGACTCACCGTTGATATCAGGTATGCAATGATATCCATGGTATTGAGTTCTGGAAGTTGGGAAATATCTCGCGATTTCTCTGTTTCAGGCACTAAATAAGGGTCGATACCAATCACAGAAACGTTTTGAACATATGGTGCGTACTCATCAGTTGAAAGATTGGAAGCATACTGCGACAATTCAACGGCTGCTGGGACCGAAGACGGTCCCGCTGTACTGGCAGCCGCAGTAATCAACACACTCATGTTTGCCTCCAGTACACCGCTTGTCCTCCAGAAGGCATTGCGTGGCAACATTACGGGTCAAGTGTCGTGACCTCGCCGGCCATGCAAGCGCCCTGTACTACTGGCTAATGTGCAGTCTGTGGAAAACAAGCTGGATGAACTTAAAGCCAGACTGACTTACCTCAAAAGAGGTGAGACTGCTATGTATGTTCCGATTCACAGAGACATGCCTCACCCTGACATACTTAACTGTGCCATTCAGCCCGAGGGCTTGTCCCTTCACCGATGGACCGTACAGCATGTTCAGGCAAGGTTAGAGGTGGTGCTGTCTGCTTTCTAATCGATACCTCGTGGTGTTCAGATGCAGCAGTTCTGGCGAGTTCATGTTCCCTGGACCTGGAATATCTGCCTGTGAAGTGCCATCCCTACTGCCTGCCGAGGGAATTCACCTCAACTATCCTGACAGCAGTCTACATACCCTGACCCCCATGCAGACATCAAGCTTGCTCTGAACGAACTCGAACTGTACTCCATTATCAATAGCCTCGAGACTAAACACACAGAAGCCCTGATTGTTGTAGCCGGAGACATCAATCAAGCCAACCTCAAGGGCTTACAACCAAAGTACTACCGGCATGTCTCTTGTCCCACCGAGGCCCAGAACACCCTCGACCACTGCTGCATATCAATAATAAACTCTACCACTCTGACCCTCGGCCCCATTTGGGGAAAACTGTTCACTTAGCTGTGCTTCTACTCCCTGTCTACAAGCAAAACCTGAAGCAGGAAGATCTGGTAGACAGTTGTTCAATGCTGGTCAGCAGACACAGATGGCACCTTCACGACTGCTTTGAGTCAGTGGGCTGATCCATATTCAGGGATTCTGCAGCCAACCTGAATGAGTACGTCACTGCCGTGACTGACTTCATCTGCAAGTGCGTTGAGGAGTGTGCGAAGACAAAGATGATCCGAGTGTTCCCCAACTGGAACCATGGGTGAACCATGAGGAACATTCATAGGTTAAGGTTAGGTCCGCGGGATACAAGTCTAACGATCCCGAGCTGTACAAGAAAGCCCGCTATGATCTCCGCAATGCTATCAAGGATACCAAGGGACAATACCGGGACAAACTTGAGTTCAGGTATATTCATTCGGACACACACAGAATGACGCAAGGTCTGAATACTATAAACAGCTGCAAAGCAGTCAGGCAACATCATTGGTGATAGTGCGACCCTACCTGATGAACTTAATACTTTCTATGCTCGCTTTGTGCAGAAGGCCAATGGGGCAATGCCATCGGTCCCTTCAGACTCAAATGTGCCTCTTCCTAGGGTCACGGTTGCAGAGGTTAGATTGGCCTTCCTGAGGGTGAACCCACGGAAGCAACTGGCCCAGACGTTCTCTGGCCACATCCTTGGAGGCTATGGGGACCAGCCAAAGCGAGTATTCGCGGTCATCCTTAAGCTCTCCCTACTCCGTTCTGAGGTACCCACCTGCTTCAAGAAGGCCACCATCATCCCAGTGCTGAAGAAAAGCAAAATCTCTTGCCTTAACGACTACCATCCAGTGGCCTTGACATCCACCATCATGAAATGTTTTGAGATGCTAGTTATGGAACGCATGAAATCCTGTCTACCCAGCGGTCTTGACCCAGTGCAGTTCGCCTACCACCAAAACAGGTCCACAGATGATGCTATCTCCCTGGCCCTACACTCATCCTTGGAATACTTGGATAAAGGGATATCAACAACAGACACCTATTCATGGACTACAGCTCTAGTCTTAACACCATTATCCCATCCAAGCTCATCACCAACCTCATGGAATTTGGAGTCAATGCTCATCTCTGCAACTAGATCCTCGACTTCCTGACCAACAGACCCCAATCAGTGGGGATAGGGAACAAATCATCCTCTACGATAATCCTCAACACTGGTGCTCCGCAAAGATGCGTAGCCAGCCCCCTTCTTAATTCCTTGTACACCCACGACTGTGCAACAAATTACAAATTTAACTAAATTTACAAATCTGCGGACAACACCACCGTTGATATCACTTACTGATAAGATGGGGTACGGGAAGGAGATTGAGAATCTTGTGACCTTGTGTTGAGACAACCTTTCTCTCAATGTAAGCAAGACAAAGGGGATAGTGATCGACTTCAGGATGCAAAACGGTACACGTACCCACGGTATACTGACGATGCCGAAGTAGAGATGGTTGAAAGCTTCAAATTCCTAGGAGTACATATCACCAGCAACGTGCCCTGCACCACCCATATTGAAACAACGGCCAAGAAAGTACCACAATGCCTCTACATCCTTAGAAGACTTAGTTTGGCATGTCCCCAGCAACACCCACCAACTTCTACCGATTATCAAGATGCAAGACAGCTTGATTTGGGAACAGCTCCATCTAAGACCGCAAGAAATTGCAGAGAATTGTGGACGCAGACCAGACCATCACCCAAGCCAACCACCCTTTCATTGATCAGTCTGAAGAAGGATCTCAACCCGAAACGTCACCCATTCCTTCTCTCTAGAGATGCTGCCAGTCCCCCTGAGTTACTCCAGCATTTTGTATCACCCTTTCATGAACTCCATGCTGCCTCGGCCACCAGCATAATCAAGGACGAGCTGCACCCGTCACTCCCTCTTCTCCCCTCTCCCATCAGGCAAACTGCACACCTCCAGATTCAGGAAGTTTCTTTCCAGCTGTATCGGGCAACTGAACTATCCTATCAACAACTAGAGAGCATTCCTGAGCTACTATCTCCCTCATTGGAGACCCACGGACTATCTTTGATCGGACTTTGCTAGACTTTATCTTGCAATAAACGTTATTCACGTTATTCCCTGAATCAAGTATCTGTACAATGTGGATGGCTCGATTGTAATCATGTATTGTCTTTCCACTGACAGATTAGCACGCCATGAAAAATGTTCACTGTACTGTACACGCAACAATCAAGGAAGGCAGCACGGTGGCACAGCGGTAGAGTTGCTCACACAGCGCTTGCAGCACCAGAGACCCGGGTTCAATCCCGACTACGGGTGCTGTCTGTATGGAGTTTGTACGTTCTCCCTGTGACATGTGTGGGTTTTCTCCGAGATCTTCGATTTCCTCCCACAATCCAAAGACGTGCAGGTTTGTAGGTTAATTGACTTGGGTTTGTATACTTGGCACAAGTGTAAATTGTCCCTAGTGTGTGTAGTGTTAATGTGTTGGGATCGCTGGTTGGTGTGATCTCGGTGGGCCGAAGGGCCTGTTTCCACGCTGTATCTCTAAACTAAAACTAAACTAAACTTAATTTACATCTACAAGCAGGATTAAAGTTTGCATATTCTGAATCAAAAATGAGGGACCTCCAATTACTAGTCGTGCTACAATAATGACTGCACATTTTAAATAAATGCAATCCACAGAACATTGACAGCCAAGAAAGCTCTGATATGTAACTGGAATTACAGAGAGTCAGCAATCATCATTCTTATGAAGAATTACTATAATATTGAAATAATGACAAAGGAATAGTGAAAGGGTGGAAATTATGCATATGTCAGTGAATTCTGCTTTTGTTACAGAGGTTATGTATGTTAAATATGGAAACTAAATTAAAATCATTTTGAAAAAAATCAGAGATGATAAAAGAGTCATTTACGCATTTAAAGTGCACCTGGCAAATGAAATCAACATACCACAGAGTGCAGAAAAGCTGAATTATAATAGAAACAACAACAACAATAATTCTGAAACCCTCTTAAATCTCAAAGTCAGAATTATACTTGATTATCAAACAAAGAGAGAAACTGGGCAGTAAACCAAAGGAGAAATATGGCATTTAAAAACTTTAAAGAAACAAGAGATGAAGTGAGGCAAAGTTGGGATTAAAATGAAAGATGTAAATACAGTGACATGAGGAGCCCAAGAAATGCAAGATAAATTGCAAGTTAATGAATATTTTAATCAGGATTCTCCCTGACTCGAGTGTAATTGAATCCAATATTTCCAGGCATCTCTTATTATTCTGTACTACTGTTTAGTCTATGCCTGCAATGAGATGACTTTTTTCATATTGAGCACAGCTCTTTATTTCAGTCTTTTAGTTTAGTTTAGAGATACAGCACGGAAACAGGCCCTTCGGCCCACCTAGTCAACACTGACCAGCAATCCCCGCACACAAACACTACCCTACACACCAGGGACAATTTACAATTTACAATTTTACCGAAGCCAATTAACCTACAGACCTCTTTGGAGTGTGGGAGGAAACTGGCGCACCTGGGGAAAACTCATGCAGGTCACGGGGAAAGTGTGCAAACTCCATACAGACAGCATATTCAGGATCTCTGGCGATGTAAGGCAGCAACTCTACTGCACGCCATCTTTTGTTAATCCACTTTTCTCCATTTCTGGAAAAATTGCTGCCAGCTTATGTGTATCACATTCCAGTCATAGAATGCTTTATACGAGACCTTCTTTTCTGGAGCTTTGCCTAAAAATTATTCACTTCCAACTCATCCCCAACAGCTCCCTTGTGGTGCACGAGTGAATTAAAAGCTTTTGTGACACATTGCAAGCTAAGTCCAAAGCCATAGGAGAGAGTGAGTATGTGCATGTGTGGGTCGTAAAAAAGTGTACATGAGGAGGCATGCCTTTTTAGATATAAGACACACAGACAAAATTACAAAGAAACAAATGAAAACATTAAAAAAAAGCAGAAGTCAGATATTTTAAAATGAAGTGGGTATTTCTTCACTGTCCTAAGATCTCTATTTACATGAGCTCTTCCAGTGCCGTCCTTGAAGCGATCATCTGCTGGGACACATCTCCAAACTCATTGATAAAACACACAGCAATGCGGAGCTCTCTCGCACACGTGACCGGCTACACTGAAAATGAAGCAAAGGAAGCTTCGACAGTCAGTGAGACATTCACAAATGTTCTAGTTTCCTTGAGACATGTTTAAACCAAGTGAAAAAAAAAGTTTGAAAGTTAAATTGCAGGATTAAGAACATATTTAAAAACAGTTAAAGAAAATCAAAACAGCATAACTAACTCAAATAATAATCTTTATCCTTTTTCCAACAGCCATTTCTCGCATACGTTTTCAGGGGCCCTTTGTGTTTGAGTCATATTAAACTGACTGAAGTTCAGTAGCAGAATTCCCAGTATTAGAAACTGTGAAACCCATTTATGTTTATGCAATCCTGGGCTTAGTAAAAGGCTAGCTACGGGCATTCACCAATGATTCATGGTTCATGGTTAATAACATGAATTGACTGGATATTTTGCTTTAATTTGGCATATGCATCCTAATCCACGCAGAAGCTCACTGGAATATTTATTACAGTGCTACAAACGGAGCTCAGTTGCTCCAGTTTACGGAAGTGCGATAATGTAATGTAAAGCTCTGTGTTGGTTAGATGAACAAGTCAGGTAAGTAAACTGAGAGGATTTCTTGCCAAAAGAAATCTTATCCTCTGCTTTCAGTTGCTAGGCAGAATCAGGAGACTACAACATTAGGTAGAAGACAATCCAAAGCAGTTTCATTATTTCAAGGAAGGAATGTCATGAATGTGAACAATAATTACTACCCTTTCCATTTCTGTGCTTAAAGGGATATTTAACATTTCTGAAAATGATATTCATTAAGTTGGGGTAAATTAGAACAACTTTCTCATAAATAAATGGCAGCATGAAATGGAATTGAGATGTAAGTTTTCCAAAAAAACATAATGTTTTTTTGTCATAAAATTTGGTTTCTGACACTTGATATTTGGCACAATGTCTGCCAACTGCCATATTGATGAGAGTTTAGCCTATCCATAGCTAATGCCTCCAGAAGCATACAGACCAGGAAATACACAACACTAATCAATATGCAATGGTCAATTGAAGCCAGTTGCAATGAATAATAATACAATACTACAACTATAACCCACTTGTTTAGTTTAGAGATACAGCGCGGAAACAGGCTCTTTGGCCCACCAAGTCCGCGTCAACTAACAATCCACGCACATTTCTTCCTCAATAAAGGGCCTGTCCCACTTAGGTGATCTTTTTGGCGACTGCCGGCGACTGTCAAAGTCGTAGCAGATCGCCAAAAAAAATAACCGTACGACGATGTCCACGACAATGCCCGCGACAAGCTAAGACAACCTACCACATAGGCGACGGCAAGCTGACGACAACCGGCGACTCAGTCTTCGCTACCTAGAACGTCCACTACGACAGGGACCACGGCAAGCAAGACAACCAACGAAAACCTGCACTTCTGTGGAGGTGTCACAAGCACAACTCACACGTGAACAAATCGACAGCGAGGTCCGTCCAGTGAAATTTCTAAGTATATTTTGCATTTGTTTGAAGTACCCGTTTAAAAATATATATTTTTGCATGCAATTACCCATCTTTCATAGGAATAAGTTGTTTTTGAATAAAGTTGATTTTGTTGATTTCATAAAAAATAGCTGTCGGAATTTATTGAATTTCTAAGTACTTTTTCATGACATCTCATTCACAGACTCTCGTCGCATTCATTTTGACCATTAAAGTCAAACGCTGTCACACGCACTGCGCTATGAGAACTCTTTTCATTCATTCATTTATAATCGAAATGATTGAATGAAAAGAGTTCTCATAGCGCAGCGTGTGTGTCAGCGTTTGATTTTAATGGTCAAAATGAATGCTACTAGATTCTGTGAATGACATGTCATGATAAAGTAGTTAGAAAGTCAATGAATTCCGACTCCTGTTTTTTAAAAAATGACCAAGATCAACTTTATTCAACAACAATTTTTTCCTATGAAAGATGTAAAACAGCATGCATCGCGGACTCCGCCCACAATCCACACCTGGCTGTTGAGCTGCTTTTCAGTGGACGGGTTTAGACCACAGACTTCATGCTCGGAGGCGGCATTGACGTGTGAAAAGGGCTGGCCCGACGTTGCTGTCATCATGGTCAGGTGTGCATTTACCCTACAAACAACACAGCAGTAAAACTCAGTATATCTTTTTAGTAATGTCTGTCTATGTGTGAGCTTTGGCTTTTAATAAACGTCTTGAAATGTCTGTGGATGTGCTTGCCTCATTGATCTAAATGAATTAATGAAAAGAGTTCTCATAGCGCAGCGTGTGTGTCAGCGTTTGGACTTTAATGGACTTTAAAGCAGTTTCATTATTTCAAGGAAGGAATGTCATGAATGTGAACAATAATTACTACCCTTTCCATTTCTGTGCTTAAAGGGATATTTAACATTTCTGAAAATGATATTCATTAAGTTGGGGTTAATTAGAACAACTTTCTCATAAATAAATGGCAGCATGAAATGGAATTGAGATGTAAGTTTTCCAAAAAAACATAAAATATTTTTTTGTCATAAAATTTGGTTTGTGACACTTGATATTTGGCACAATATCTGCCATCTGCCATGTTGATGAGAGTTTAGCCTATCATCGACCTAAACAAATAAAGAGTTCTCATAGCGCAGTGCGCGTGTCAGCATTTGATTTTAATGCTCAAAATAAATGCTAATAGAATCTGTGAATGACATGTCATGATAAAGTACAGGTGACAACCTTCCATACCTGGGGACAGCGTGCGACAATGCCCGCAATAAGCTACGATACCAGGCGACAAGCCAGCTGTCGCCGAGAAATTTCAAACCGGTTGAAATCTTCGCGACAGGCCGAAACCCACTACGATTCTTTGAAGACGCCCCACAATCACGCCAGCGACACCCTGGCGAACTGTGGGGACAGCCTAGTTGCCATCTGTTGCCTTACAATCGCCTAAGTGGGACAGGCCCTTGAGTCACCTGTTTTCGTCAGCTTGCCGTCGCCTATGTGGTAGGTTGTCTTAGCTTGTCGCGGGCATTGTCGTGGTCATTGTCGTGGACATTGTCGTACAATTATTTTGTTCTGCGATCTGCTACGACTTTGACAGTCGTCGGCAGTCGCCAAAAAGATCGCCTAAGTGGGACAGGCCCTTAACAATTAATACAGGAGCACCTCATGGCTGAGTGTTCAGCCCCCTGCTCTATTCACTCTATACTCATGACTGTGTAGCCGGAAACCCTGCGAACTCCATCCTCAAGTTCGCTGACAACACCACCGTTGTTGGACGCATTACAGATGCTGATGAGTCAGAGTATAGAAGTGAGATCGATCGACTGACCAAATGGTGCCAGCACAACAACCTGGCTCTCAATGTCAGTGTGACCAAGGAACTGATTGTGGACATTGGAAGAGGAAGAATGAGGACCCACAAAACCGTCTATATCGACAGGACGATGGTGGAGAGTGTCAAAAGCTTCAAATTCCTGGGCGTGCATATTTCTGAAGATCTTAACTGGACCCAGCACACTGATGCAATTATAAAGAAAGCACATCAACGACTACTTCCTGAGAAGATTATGGAGATTCGGTATGTCAGAGAGGAGTCTCTTGAACTTCTACAGTTGTACAGTAGAGAGCATATTGACTGGTTGCATCACGGCCAGGTTAAGCAACTTGAATGCCCAGGAGTGAAGAAGACTGCAAAAGGTTGTGAACACTGCCCAGTCCATCACCGGTTCTAACCTCCCCACCATCGAAGGAATTTACCAGAGTTGCTGCCTCAAAACGGCAGACAGCATCATCAGTGACCCACACCACCCTGGCCACACACTCATTTCACTCCTGCCAATGGGAAGAAGGTACAGGAGCCTCAAAACTGTAATGTCCAAGTTCCGGAATAGCTTCTTCCATACAGCCATCAGTCTACAAACACTACAACCTGCAAATAAGTTCTGAACTACATGGATTATTATTGTTATTATTGCACTATTATTGTTTGTTTTTATGTGCATGCGTGTGTGTATAGACACGTTGAACTTTTTTTCCCTCATCTCTATACTAAAACTCTCGTTTGTTTGTTTGTTTGTTCCTGAACTACAGATAAAACGGTACACGATAGCGTGACACTATTAGGCCCACCTTACTCACCATTGTCCCTTTGGTGCTCGTGGAAGTGGTTTCATTGAAATCGGTGTTATATTTTTATATAAGTTATTCACATTTTAAAGTTTAAATCTATCTCCAAGGGAAAGAGGGGGAAGGGAGGGGGTGGTGGGAGGGGGGGAGAGAGGGAGGGGGGAGCAGGGAGGATAAGGGGGAGTTGAGGGGAATGGAGTGGGGGGGAGGGAGGGGGAAGGGGGAGATGGAAGGAGGGGGAGGGTAAGGGGGAGGGGAGGGGGAGAGGATGGGGAGGGGAGGGAGGGGAGGGGAGAAGAGGGGGAGAAGGGAGGGAGGGGGAGGGGGAGGGGGAGGTGAGGGGGAGGGGGGAGTGGGAGGGGGACGGAGATGGGGGGGGGAGAGAGGGGAAGGGGAGGGGGGAAGGAGAGGGTGCTGCACCAATGCAGGAGAGGTTTGGGCCCAACGGGTCCACTTGGTCTAGTTCATTATATTGTTTACAGTGTACCATGTTTACATATTCTGATGTACTGCTGCAAGTGAGAATTTAATTGTTCTAAAACATTCTTGACTCTCTTGACTCTTATACCATACTATACACACGAGGGACAATTTACAATTATACCAAGCCAATTAGCCTACAAACCTGTACTTCTTTAAAGTGTGGAAGGAACCCAGAGATCCCGGAGGAAACCCATGCAGGTCACGGGGAGAACGGTGGCGGCGCCTAACGGCAGCGGCTGACTAGCAGTCTGTCCATCTTTTTTTTGTTGAGTGTCGGTGTTGGGATGATTTTTATATATATTTTTTTGGTTGTGTATGTGTGGGAGGGGGTGGTGGTGTGTGGGGGGTGGGTGTGGGGTGGGTGTGGGTGGGTGGGTGTGGGGAACTTTTCTCTTCCTCACGGCGCGGGGTGCGGCTCGGCTGCGGGGCCTAACATCCCCCGGTGCGGCTCGGCCGCTGGACTTTACATCCCGGTGCGGCTTGGCCGCTGGACTTTACATCCCGGTGCGGCTTGGCCGCTGGACTTTACATCCCGGTGCAGCTCGGCTGCGGGGCTTAACACCGCCCGGTGCAACTCGGCTGCGGGACTTTACATCGCCCGGTGCAGCTCGGCTGCGGGGCTTAACACCGCCCGGTGCAGCTCGGCTGCGGGGCTTAACACCGCCCGGTGCAGCTCGGCTGCGGGGCTTAACACCGCCCGGTGCAGCTCGGCTGCGGGGCTTAACACCGCCCGGTGCAACTCGGCTGCGGGACTTAGCACCGCCCGGTGCGGCTCGGCTGCGGGACTTTTCACCGCTGGTGCGGCTCGGCTGCGGGACTTAGCTGCGCAAGGCTTGGTCGCGGGCCTTTCATCGCCCGGTTCGGCCGCGAGACGTTTCAGCGCCCGGTGCGGGGACTGTGCGGGTCGGTCGGGGACGAGCTGTCTGTCCGTGGGCGTGGGGAAGAGAGGGGAAGTTTTGTTGCCTCCATCACAGTAAGGGGGTGTTTGGAGTCACTGTGATGGACGTTTGTGTTGGGGTTATGTGTCTTGTGTTCTTTTTTTTTTTTCTATGACTGCTATGTAGTTTCGTTCGGTACTTCGGTACCGAACGACAAATAAAGCTCTGTTATACCTGTTATAAACTCCGTACAGATAAGTACCCGTGGTCAGGATCGAACCCGGGTCCCTGGCGCAACTCTACCGCTGTGCCAGAGATGAAGACACATGAACTTCAATGAAAGCCTTTGGACCAGAACTGGCAAACGTGATTATTAACCACTTTCACATTTGATGTAGATTGGTTTCTACTAAACTTTATTATGATTGTGCATCGTTGATATTTGTTAAGATTTCTTCTGTGAGTGACTTCAAGACTTCAGTATGGGGCAGTTGCTCCCACACAATAGTACATCTCTTAGCTTTATCCTATATCTTCCCCTTTGTTCTACCTGTTGTATAGAAGAAACGGTTTAAGGACTGCCTCAAAGTGTCCCTCAAAGACTTGGACATCAACCTCAGCATTTGGGAATCTCTTGCTCTAGCGTCCAACCTGGCGTAGCAAGCTCACCACAGGAGCCCGTGCAGCAGAGAACAGACGCACTGCAGAGGCCCAGAGGAAACGCACCGCGCGCAAGGCCCGGGCTACCTCCACTTCCACTGCAGCACCCATCCACTTGTGTCCTACGTGTGGGCGTGCCTTCCGGGCCCGGATTGGCCTCACCAGTCACTTCCGGACCCACAGTCACCAATCCTCCAACTGAAAGTGAAGGTCATCTTCCAACCCGAAGGACGAACAACAACAACAACCTGTTGTATATGAGTTTGACATTTCAAATTATTAATAGTATTATCTATTTATTCACAAAATGCTGGAGTAACTCAGCAGGTCAGGCAGCATCTCGGGAGAGAAGGAATGGGTGACGTTTCGGGTCGAGACCCTTCTTCAGACTGATGTCGGGGGTGGGACAAAGGAAGGATATAGGTGGAGACAGGAGGATAGAGGGAGATCTGGGAAGGAGGAGGGGAAGGGAGGGACAGAGGAGCTATCTGAAGTTGGAGAAGTCGATGTTCATACCACCGGGCCGCAAACTGCCCAGGCGAAATATGAGGTGCTGCTCCTCCAATTTCCGGCGGGCCTCACTATGGCACTGGAGGAGGCCCATGACAGAGAGGTCAGACTGGGAATGGGAGGGGGAGTTAAAGTGCTGGGCCACCGGGAGATGCTGCTCCTCCAATTTCCGGCGGGCCTCACTATGGCACTGGAGGAGGTTTGCTGCTCCTCCAATTTCCGGCGGGCCTCACTATGGCACTGGAGAATAATTAGTATTATCTAATTTGATTCGATAGCATGCAAAACAAAGCTTTTCACTGTACTTTGGTACACATGGCAATAATAAATCTAAACCTAAAGAAGGAAGAGTTTTCTCTTAAGAGTCCCTGAAAACCCTCTCCCAGGGTGTTCAGGAAACTATTCTCTGACTGCTGGGAAGAGCAGCAAGGATGTCCTCTCTGAAATGCAACTTCCACCCCTCTTCCTCCCAGCCTGCAAATGAAACATTACAGCAGGGCAAGGGCTAGCGTACCAACGGCTGCCAAGTTTGTTAACCGTTATTGTCACATTTGTGCAGGTTTTTTATGCATAATTTGCACTAAAATCTGTTTTAAATGCATTGTAATATATAGAATTTAATGGGTTAATTGCAATTAACCCTTTAACATCACTTCAAATTCACTTCAAAGTTGTGAATCTGTGGAATTCTCTGCCTCAGAAGGTAGTGGAGGCCAATTCACTGGATGCTTTCAAGAGAGAGTTAGAGCTCTTAAAGATAGCGGAGTCAAGGGATATGGGGAGAAGGCAGGAACGGGGTACTGATTGTGGATGATCAGCCATGGTCACAGTGAATGGCGGTGCTGGCTCGAAGGACTGAATGGCCTACTCCTGCACCAGTTGTCTATTGTCTTTTGCCTATTGTCTTCCTGACCGCACTTTTCAAAAACATTGAACAAAAAGGACATGTTTCTTTTAAAAAGAAAAGATTGACATTTGACCTTGTTATTGATTAGCAAGGAGGAAAAAACTGCAGTCATTATGTGCCTTCTACTATCTCTTGTTGTTCGGAAGAGCTGGTGAAGAACATTGAAACTTAGAATATAGAGCAGGAGGAGATTATTCAACCCTTCGAGCCAAGCCTGTGTGGAAGGGGATGGGGATATAGTGCGGCTGGGGGTTGGGGGGTAAAGGACACAGAAAGTGCAGATGCTGAATCATGAGAAAAAACACAAATGAAAAAAGGTATTGCAGCATGGGATATGCACATCAAAATCATGCAAGTACAGCACTGCAATAAGTCGTCTAGGTCTCTCACACAGTGCCATTTTGTGCTTTTTTGATTGAATAATTTTTAATTCATAATGTGCATTCACAAAATAACATGTTATTATTTCTTGAAAAAAGACAAAGCAGTGAAACCATTATCATTTGTTTCACAGAACATCTCCAAGGAAATGGGGAGTTTGTTTACTGGTAATCATTGGTTTGAAGACTGGAATGAATGTTGTACTTTCCTCAATAATGTGAAGAAATTCTAAATGACATAGGCACTCCTAAAGTGTCTAAGATTAAGGAAATATTTGAAATGAGGAATATAATTAGTAGGAGTGGTGAGAATTTGCAATTCCATTAAAACATGAAACCTCAGATGACATGAAAGAAATATAAGAAAATTGCATGGTATGCATGCAAGGAAATTGAATCTGATCTTCTGAAATAGATATTAGTGGAGGCTGATATCCAAATAAAAGAGAAGATATTTTTTTAAGTATGAAGGATTAAGCAAAGGATTAAATAAGAATGAAAACATGGTATACATGAATTAGAGTTATGAGATGTCAGTTTTACCTTGGCTCAGTTGGTACCAATCTGAGACAAAAGATTATTGTTTAAGTCCAAACAAAAATGTGCACGTTTACTCTATATTTCCATGGTGCTAATGAAATGCTATAGCACTGAGTTTTTGTCAAACCCTAATGTGAACAACCTCCAGTGTTTTCTTCTTTGTAACATGTGAGTTGTGTAGGCAGCATAATGTTCCCAATTGTGGAAATTAAGTTTAAACTGCATACTCCTGATTGCAAACATATTTTTTCTCATTCTTGCTATGTCGTGATCATTTTTCCTAAACCAAATCCATGGACGGAACATAGTGAAGTAATCTGTTGATTGAACATATCACTGCAGATTGGCCAATTTTGTGAATAAAAGATCTTAGCAGCTTACATGTTTACACGTACATATCATATCGTATATATACAGCCGGAAACAGGCCTTTTCGGCCCTCCAAGTCCGTGCCGCCCAGTGATCCCCGCACATTAACACTATCCTACACCCACTAGGGACAATTTTTACATGTTTAATATGTAAAGCAAATGTGCAATAGGATATTATACACTCAAGACCCTCATCAGGGAGTTAAAGATATTTATGTCTTGAAAGGAGAATAATGACCGATTTCTCCAGTGCTCATTGAACAGAGGTCTTCAGATAAATCCTACTTTCTAGCTTTAGGTGAGTAGATTTGCAGGATGTGATACATTAAGTCCTCATCCACGTTATTTTTAGATTTGTTGAGGATTTCTGCCTCCACCACTGTTTCAGGCTGTGTGGCCCAGAACCTCACTAACCCTCATTCCTTCCACATATTACCTTGGATTTATGCCCAGAATCTATTAGCCTCTAACAAAAAAATCTTCCTATTCACAGTATTGTTTCTCGTACAGAAATACTCCCCTTACCCTCTACTGAAAATAACTCAAAACATAACTGAATCAAACTTGGCAATTTGCTGTAATTCTTATTCTCCTGCAGTCCTACCACATCCTTCTTGTAATATTCTTGCAAACATTATGCCATGATCTTAATGCAACGATATATAGAAACATAAAGAACCAGACAATGACAATTTGTACATTTTTAAAAAACTGTTGACAAATCAAACGATGACTCAGGGGGGTGTTAGAAATAGAAATTAAGGAGAACAGGTGAATTAAATGTGTATTTTGCATCAGATCTTCCTGGCAAGGATTCAAGCGATATCCCAGATAGATGTAAAATGGAACTGGAAGGGAGAAACCCAGAAAAAATAAACATTATGGAAGAAGTAATAAGCCAATTGTTGAAGCTGCCAGCTGATCAGTCCCTGGATCCAGGTGATCTTCATTCTACAGTGCAAGAAGAAATGGCTAGTAAGGTAGTTGATGAGACGGTGGTGAATACCTGGAAAGCGCTGCTGGGGGTAGTGATTGAAATTAGATACGTTAGTGATACTTAAAAGACTTTTGGATAGGTAGGGAATGAAGGGATATGGGTTATGTGCAGGTAGATAAGTGGTGGTCTTGCCATCCTGTTCGGAATAGACATTGTGGGCTGAAGGACTTGTTCTTGAACTATTCTATGTTTGGCTGCTAAAGTGGCTTATGACACAAAGATAGGTAGAAAAATAAGTTGTAAAAGAGAATAAGGATGTGGGTAGGTTACATGAATGTATAAAGATCTGGCAAATTGGTAAAGTGGGAAAATGCTCATTTTGACAGATGAAAAGAATGCCAAATATTTAAATGGTGAGTTTGCAGAATTCTGACATGCAGAGGAATCTCGTGGGGTCCTCGTGCATGATTTGCAAAATGCCAGTATGGAGTTACAAGTATTTGAAAAGGTATTATTGCTAGAATAGAACAAAAATAGGGAGATTGTGTTTCAGTTATATAAAGCATTAATGAGCCTGCACCTGCAGTATTGTCCACTTTAATTTAAGGAAGTATGTAGGTGTGTTGGAAGTACTTAGAAGGTGTTCACTGAACCCTGAAATGCACAGGTCATCTATGAGGAAAGATTGAACTGGCTAGCCTTTTATCTGTTTAAATTTACAAGAAAAGAATGATGACTTGATTGAAATATTTTGAGGGATCTTGACAGGATGGATACAAATGTTCCTCTTGTACAAGAATCTAGAACTAGTGTTCACAGTTTTTTTAAAAAGTGGTCACCCATTTAAAACAGAGATGAATTGAAAATGTTCCTCTCAGGGTCATTAGTTCTTTGACTCTGTTTTCCTCAAAAGATAGTGGAGAGACAATATTTTAAAGGCATGCTTTGATAGATTCTTTATAAGTGAAAGGTTATTACTGTGGGTGGATGAACTGGAAAGTTAAAGTTAAATCAATTCAGCTAACACGTTATTAAATAGCAGTACAGCTTGAGTGGAGTACCTCTTTGCTCATAATTTGTATGTTTGTAGTGTAGGAAGGAATTGCAGCTGTTAGTTTACACTGAAGATAGACATAAAATGCTGGAGTAACTCAGCCGGTCAGACAGCAGCTCTGGGGATGAGGAATAGCTGACGTTTCGGATAGAGAACCTTCTTCAGACTGAGTCTGGGGATAGGGAAACAGGACATAGACGGCGATATAGAGAGATATAGAACAAATGAACGAAACAAATGCAAAAAAGTAACGACAGAGGAAATGGTCCATTGTTAGCTGTGGGCTAGGTGAAAACGAGTTATAGCCATTGGAACTCACCAGGATGACAGTAAAACTAGTACAATGACTAGGATGAGGTTGGGATGGAGAGAGGATGTAAAGGTGACTTGAAGTTAGAGAAATCAATATTCATACAGTAGACACAAAATGCTGGAGTAACTCAGCGGAACAGGCAGCATCTCTGGATAGAAGGAATGGGTGACATTTCGGGTGGAGACCCTTCTTCAGACTGAGTGCCAAGGGAGAGGTAAACACAGAGATATGGAAGATTAAGATGTGAAAACGAGACATCAAAGTGGACGTAGCTCAAGGGAAATGAATAGATCATTGTTAGCTAGGAGGCGACAAGGAAGCATACAGAGAGGCCAGTCAGACTGGTCAGAGAACCAGCAAGGGGGAGGGATGGAGGGAGAGAGAGGGAAAGCAGGCATTACTTGAAGTTAGAGAAGTCAATGTTCATACGGCTGGGGTGTTAGCTGCCCAAGCGAAATATGAGGTGCTGTTGTTGCAACTTGCGCTGGGCCTCACTGACATTGGAGGAGGCCTGGGCCAGAAAGGTCCCTGTGGGCACAAAATTGCTGGAGTAACTCAGCGGGACAGGCAGCATCTCTGGAGAGAAGGAATTGCTGATGTTTCGGGTCGAGGCCCTTCTTCTTCAGAAGAAATCCGGGTTTGAAGAAGGGTCTCGACCCGAAACATCACCCACTCCTTCTCTGAGATGCTGCCTGTCCCGCTGAGTTACGCCAGCATTTTTGTGTCTATCTTCGGTTTAAAGCAGCATCTGCAGTTCCCAAAAGGTCACGGTGGTGCAGCAGCGGTAGAGTTGCTGCCTTACAGCGAATGCAGCGCCGGAGACCCGGGTTCGATCCCGACTTCGGACGCTGTCTGTACGGAGTTTGTACGTTCTCCCCGTGACCGCGTGGGTTTTCTCCGAGATCCTCCCACACTCCAAAGACGTACAGGTTTGTAGGTTAATTGGATTGGTAAATGTAAACAAAAATTGTCCCTCGTGGGTGTAGGATAGTCCCTGGTGGACACTCACTGCAGAAGCGATGACTACAAGGTAGACACACAACATGCTGGAGTACCTCAGCTCAGCGGGACAGGCAGCATCTCTGGAGAGAAGGAATGGGCGACGTTTCGGGTTCTCTCCTTCAATTTAAACCAGCATCTGCAGTTTTTGTTCCCTGAACCACAACACAAGATGCAAAGTCCGTGGTTTGAATCTGAGCTCCCCACTGACCTCCTCACTCAGTGCAGCGCCAGCTCAGTGAGGTGACGGTCCGGCCCGGCCCGCGGCGCCTTCTCTCTGCCGCCACCCAGTGGCTGGAGTCGCGCCGAGCCGCCCGGCTGTGGCGTCATGGGCACGCGCGCGCCTGCGCGGGACGGCTGGTGCAAGCGGGCTCGCGATGGATGAGTGGTGGGTGGGCGGCGGGGCTCGCGGTGGGTGGGCGGCGGTTGGAGGCGGCAGGGCTCGCGATGGGCGGGGGGGGAGGGGCAGGCTCGCGATGGGGTGGGTGGGGACGGGGGGAGCGGCGGTTGGGGATAGCAGCCAGTGTGTCAGGTAATGTACCGCCATGGCGGGGGAGAGGGAGGAGAGAGGAGATACGGAGCAATCTGGAGGGAGGGCGATCCGGAGGAAGAAATTGTGTGGGGGATCTGGTAGGAGATACGTAAGCAATGTGGAGGGAGCGTGGGAGGTGACAGGGAAGAGGGAGGGAGGGGGGGGGGGATACTGAGGGAGACAGACAGACACAAAATGCTGGAGTAACTCAACGGGACAGGCTGCATCTCTGGAAAGAAGGAATGGGTGACGTGAGATCATAGGGATGGTGGAGGATCTGGAGGGAGGAAGAAGAGAGGGAGGTAGGAAGGAGATAGAGAGGGGTCATCCAGAGGGAGGGAGGAGGGTCCAGAGGGAGTGAGGAATAGGGAGGGAGAGAAGGATAGGGAGAGGTGATGTGGAGGGAGAAGCCAAAGGGAGTGAGGGAAGGGGGTTTAGAGATATGGTGGGGGGGGGGGGGGGGATAGAGAGGGGGGAAAGGAAGAGAAGGAGGTTTACACTGCCTGCAAACAAGCCTGGGGCCGTTGTGGTGGAATAACTTTACCCCTCTCTCTGTGTCAGCGCGACACCACTCTCCCTTCGGTCCATCATCCTCGTTTAGGTATACACTGACTGACAACTAACTGCCTGTCATTCTTTTAGGTTGCTGCCCGGATTAGTGGGAAGCCAAGAAATCTCTACGTTATCGTCGCTGTGTATTATGGATTCAAGAGCTGATTGTGTAATCAGTCATGCCGTTGTTCAAAGGGATAATCTCATGGACCATTTGTGATTGCACCAGCAAAATCAACGACATCAATCGTCTAATCTGAATTGCTGGGATTGAATGGTCAGCATCTTCCTGGCAGCCAGATTCTGCTGCTGATATCCTATGGATTTGGGGTTTTCGTTTGGAAACATCATCTTCCGTCCGATCAAGCTGAATAGGGAAAAGTAGGTGAATTTTCCACCCATACCTGGCCAGAATTTAATTAGTCATACAAAATGAGGAGGATACTAAGTTTTGCAAAGAAAAAGAAAAGACTTTCTCCGAATACTTCAGACAATGCAGGTGAAATGCTCGGAGGTTATGAATTGAAAGATAAAGATTTGGGAAAGCTGCATAAAGCTGCTTCCATTGGGGATTTGACCAAACTCCGGCAGCTCATTAAGAAAAATAATATAAATGAACTGGATAAACAAAACAGGTAAGAAAGCACAACATCAATCAAGCTGTTTTATTGTTGCGATGTCTACATTCTTAGTGGTTTGACGGTTTCAGTTCTTGGTTCTTGGTCCTCCAAAATATTCCTAAATGGGATTTAAACTGGAGGTGGCGTTCAATTCAATGTTGGAATTCAATGTCAGATCTGCAACAGCCTTACCAGACCCTAACTTGAAGCTAATGGGCCAGAAATTGCCCAGAGTACTGCAAAATTAGTTTAGTTTGCTTTAGAAATACAGTATAGAAACTAACACTTCGGCCCACTGAGTCCACGCCACCCATCTATTGCCTGTTCGGACTAGTCCTATATGTTAGAGTCTGAGGAAGGGTCTCGACCCAAAACGTTACCTATTCCTTTTCTCCAGACATGCTGTCTGACCTGCTGAGTTACTCCAGCTTTTTGTGTCTATCTTCGGTTTAAACCAGCATCTGCAGTTCCTCCCTACACACTTCTCATGCACTCCTTACACAAGGGGCAATTTACAGAGGCCACCTACCTGACAAACCCACATATTTTTGGGATGAAGGAGGAAACTGGAGCACCTGAAGAAAACCCATGTCATCACAGAGAGAATGTGCAAACTACACAGCACCCAAAGTCAGGATCGAACACGGGTCAATGGCATCTTTGAGGCAGCAGCTCTACCCGCTGTGCCACTGTGCTGAGGATTATTGGTCTGACATTTTTTAATATTGTGAACCTGAATGTTTTGTGTTTCTCTGGATGATTCTCGGAACAGGAGATCAACATTATCTTCCCTTACTACATTTTGAGAAACTACAATTCAATAACTTTGAAATGTCCACTGTAGTTCTGTTGTTTATTCATACCACCTGAGATAATGTAATTTTATGTTTCTCAGGGTAGAAATGTCAAGGACCAGAGGGCATAGCTTGAAGATGAGAGGGGCAAAGTTTAAAGGAGATGTGGGAGGGCATTTTTATTTTTACATCGTGTTGGGTGACAAGGACATACTGCCAGGGAATGTGATGAAGCCAGATACAATAGTGGAGTTAAAGAGGCTTTTAGCTGGGCACATGGGTGTGCAGGAATGGGGGGAAACGGATAACGTTTTAGTGATTAGTTTCACTTGACATAATATTTGGCACGGATAGTGTGGGCCAAAGGTACTGATTCTGTGCTGTACTATGTTCTGTGTTTAATTCCCTCTTTAGAGACTTGTTGAGCAAGAAAAATCTGAATGAGATGTTGAGTTGAAACTCTAAGATCAGAGAAATCTGTGTATTCGAAGCAGCCTTTCAGTAAAATCATGAAGTCTTGATAGAACAATCAGTCTGTTCCATTCTCCTGCTTTGTCATACAGCTCTGAAAATTATTCAATCTCAAGGGCAGATCCAATTCTCTTTTTGAAATTCTTGTGTGATTCTATGTCCTCTAGCCATACATGCAATGAGCTACAGGTCACAATTTCTTGCTTATACATCCTTCTATTGACTGCAATTTTAAATTTGTGCCCTTTGGTTCTGAAACACCTGCTAATGGGAATATCTTATTCTTTGTCTGGACCAATCATTGTCTCTAATACTTCCATCAAATCTCTGCCACTATATTGTTAACAATCATCTACCACTTGTTTGTTCTGTCAGCCTGTACTCTGTATTCTGGAAGTCTATTATTATTATCCTTCACACTGTGTAACACACTTGTAATCTTTGGAGTCATCTGAAAATGAGCACATTTTGCTCTTCACATCATTGAAGGAGTAATATCAATTTATACCTGTATGAGATTCATCCCAGCACTGATCCTAGGGGAAATATCACTATTTATCTTTGTTCAGTGTGAAGAAATGGCAAATTCTCATTACTGCGGGCACAAGAGATTGTAGAAGTTGGAATCTTGAGTAAAAAATAAACAGCTGGAAGAACTCAGCAGATCTGAAGAAGGGTCCTGGTCTGAAACGTCATCAATCTATTTCCCTCCACATATGCTGCCTCCTCACAACCATATACCGCAATGCCTCCTTCCTCAAAAATTATATTTATCCAACAATCTTTATAAATCCCTTCTTAATCCTTAATGCCTTCTTACTCATCATATGTAATGGTCTGGCTACTCTCGAAAGTTTGTGGATTATATGCATATCAACATTCTTCTGTTCCTTCCCAATTGTATCCCAATTCAATCTTGCATCTGATTGAATTCCAGTTGTCATTGTTGTTCCCACCTAAGCCATGTTTTCATGTAGTCTAGAATTTCCTTCCTCACTAGCAACAACACTGCCAGTTTTAGTAAAATTGTCAACTGCCTACTTTGACCCTCATGTTTAAATCCAAATAATTTATTGATGCCACGGAATGCAAAGGGGCTATTACTGAGCTCTGTGAAACCTTACTGCATATATTCTTGCAGCCACCAAAATTCTGTCGATCTTTACCTGCACCCACTGACTCCGTTTTAATTAAACATGTCTCTTTACCTTGGATCCTGTAGGTTTTACTTTGTTTTGTGTGGCTATGTTGATGGTTTACGAAAATCAATTGCATTTCGTCAAGTGCTTGTTGACAATCCTTACTACTTCCTCGAGATGTTCAGTTGTAACCTTTCATTAACAAATACATCATGTCTTGATTAACCAGTGCATCTCTAAATATTGCTTTGTACTACCACTTAGAATATTTTCAATTACTTTCCTACATTATTTTCCGAGAGAATAGGCCCTTAGTTGACTTGGAGGGTTTTTTTTCTCTCTTTTTGGTACACATCACCAACCTTCCAATCCTTTCTCTACACCAGCGTGAAAGATCATTGAAAGTGAAAGTCTGCATTGTTTCCGCTCTTTCCAAAGCTTGAAAGAGATTTTATCCATGCTTTGTGATTAATCCACTTTTTAAAATGTCACCCTTCTTAATATATTCTTTCTCAGTATGTTGATTTTTCTAAAACTTTACACTATTAGGGACAATGCATATATCTTCCCTCTTATTCATGAAGGCAGAAACAAAATATTAATGGATAATGATGCATAATCCTCGGCCTCCACACTCAAGTTGACACAATTTAGATCCAAGGAGAACAAAGAATTGGGAGCATGTTTCCAAGTCAGGATGGCCGTGTGACTTGGAGAGGAACCTGCAAGTTGAGGTGTTCCGATGCACATGCTGCCTTGCCCTTGATGCAAAAGGTTGCAGGTATGGTGGGTGGGTGCTATTGGAGTAGCCTGGGTAGATCATTCTACTGCAGTTTATAGACCATGCACCAGTGATGGAGGGAATAACTGTTTAGATTTATTGATGGGAATGTCAAGCTCGCAGCCTACCTTGCACAGGATGGCGTTAAACTTGAGAGTTGCTGCTGCAATCAGCAAGGCGAATTGAGAGTATTCCTTTATGCTTTGATTTGTGCGATGTAGATGGTGGGAAGAACTTGAAGTGTCAAAAGAGGGTGACTTTCTAAGGACTCAGTCTGATCTATTAGTGCAGCAATGGATTTAATGTGCATGGCCCAGTTGAGTGAAAAGTCAGTGGTGACTCAACAAAGTTGATTCTGGAGACTCTGGTGATTTATTGAATGCCATGGGCAGTTGGTTAGATTCTCTCTTGTTAGTCTATTGTCTTGAAAATGCTATGTACCCCATGTCAGCTATGTCAGTGTATTTTTGACTTGTGATAACTGAGCACATTCCATATTACTTTTCCTCCTAGAGCACCATTGCACCTTGCATGTGCACGTGGACATGCAGATGTAGTTACTTTGCTTGTCGAAAATAAATCAAAACTGAATATTTGTGACAATGAAAATCGCTCTCCTTTAATGAAGGTAAGGAACTTTGATCTTGAAGCCCTCAGGTAAACCTCCTTTCATCCTGTTTGGACCAAGGCGAACAATCCCAGTTTCTGCAATCTAATTTTTATGGCTAAAATCCTTAATCGATGGTGCCAATTCTAGTTATTGAATCTCTTTTTGTACCCTTTCTCTGATATCTTCATCTTTCCTAGATTGTAGTAAATTGAATCAGAATCGTAGAACTATAACCTAACTTATCCATGCTGACTGGGTTGCCTAAGTGAGCAAGTCCCACTTGCCTGTGCTTGACACATGTGTCTACAAACCCTTCATATCCATCTTAAATCTTTCCCCTTTCACCTTAAACCCGTGCCCTCTAGTTTCAGACTCACCTGGTACTCCAAATGTGGCCTCACCAACGACATGTACAGTTGTAATGTGACATTCTAACTCCTTGACCAATGAAGACATGGCCCGTAATGGGAAGGAGAGGTAAAGTAGTTAGAAGCTGGGAGATTCAGTAGGCCTTGGTGGACCCAGTGCAAGAGTTCAGCAAAACGGCCGATGAGTTTTGCCGATGTACAGGATTCCACATCGGGAACACCGGTGATGCAGTAGGGACACCCGACCAATTTCCTTCTATTAACACTCTCCTCCACCTAACGGAATTTGTTCTCACCCTCAACAACAACTTCTCTTTCAACTCCTCTCACTTTTTCAAAGTTAAAGATATTTATCGTAGGCATGCGCATGGGCCTTTTTGTTGGTTACGTCGAACAGTCCTTGTTTCAAGCATACACTGACCCTACCTCCCAACCCTTTCTCTGCTACCTCAACGACTGCATCAGGGCTATCTCAATCAGTCTGAAGAAGAGTTCCAACCAGAAATGTCACCTATCCATTTTCTCCAGAGATGCTGCCTGACTTGCTGAATTACTTCAGCATTTTCCGTATCTATCTTTGGTATAAACCAGCATCTGTAGTTCCTTTTTATGATAAGCATGTGAAGATGGTTGGGCTGAGGACACTGCCTAGAGTTGCTCCAGCCTTATCTCAATCAATAGTATGAATTCCTAGTCCCATCCTGAATAGCTAATATCAGAATGTTGGCAAAACAATTGCCATCTTTTTGTTATGCTTCAAATGTAGCTATTTGTGGAATAAAATACTGCATAAACCTTTTTGTTACCTCATCAAACAGGCAGTACAGTGTGAACAGGAGCATTGTGCAGTTATCTTACTGGGCCATGATGCTGATCCCAACCTGGTGGACATTAATGGACAAACTGCCCTGCATCTTGCTGCCATGATCCCTAATATCTCTTTGGTCATGCAGTTGCTGGAGCATGGGGCAAACATCAATGCTCAAGATAAGGTGCTTGCATTAATTTCTTTGTAATAATAACAGTAATCTTTTCATATCTTCTGAATTATACAGAATTATCACTGTTTCCTCAGTTATTCTTACAGTGTGTGTTTCGTTGCAGATTAAAATGCCGCCAATTTATACGTGCACGTGTACAGTTTAGTACACTTGAGTTGGGATATTTTTGTTGCATCCAAATCCAAAGCAATTATGGCATCAAATCAAATTAAAATAGATTTAAAATTATATGTAAATATAAATTGGATGTCTTGTTATAACTTAATGAGACAACCCAAATCTCAGTTAAATTTGTAATGGTTGCCTGTAAATTAATATTATATTTAATTATTAAATTACCATCATGAATTGCTTGCAGTAAAATCAGATAAACAATAATTTGTGCTATTCAAAAACACAATATCTCTGATTCCAAAACTAAAATGGATAAATTGCAGAATGGTCGCACGCATTCCAAATCTTTATTTTATCATTCTAGATATCAGGTCTTATTTGAACTAAGTTGTTAAAGTAGATTATTTTATCTCTCAAATGTTTTTAGTCTTGACATATTATATTGATTCCCAATTAAACTATTATCTGGTCTTCATCACTTAATAAAATTCACATTTCTGAAAGATGGCAGATGGAGTTTAATGCTGATAAGTGTGAGGTGCTGCATTTTGGTAGGACAAATCAAAATAGGACGTACAGGGTAAATGGTAGGGAATTGAGGAATGCAGTGGAACAGAGGGATCTGGGAATAACTGTGCATTGTTCCCTGAAGGTGGAATCTCATGTGGATAGGGTGGTGAAGAAGGCGTTTGGTATGCTTGCCTTTATAAATCAGAGCATCGAGTATAGAAGTTGGGATGTAATGTTAAAATTGTACAGGGCATTGGTGAGGCCGAATCTGGAGTATGGTGTGCAGTTCTGGTCGCCAAATTATAGGAAGGATGTCGACAAAATGGAGAGGGTACAGAGGAGATTTACTAGAATGTTGCCTGGGTTTCAGCACTTAGGCTACAGAGAGAGGTTGAACTGGTTGGGTCTTTATTCTTTGGAGCGTAGAAGGTTGAGGGGGGACTTGATAGAGGTTTTTAAAATTTTGAGAGGGACGGACAGAGTTGACGTGGGTAGGCTTTTCCCTTTGAGAGTGGGGAAGATTCCAACAAGGGGACATAGCTTCAGAATTGAGGGACAAAGGTTTAGGGGTAACATGAGGGGGAACTTCTTTACTCAGAGGGTTGTGGCTGTATGGAATGGGCTTCCGGTGGAAGTGGTGGAGGCTGGCTCGATTTTATTATTTAAGAGTAAATTGGATAGGTATATGGATAGGAGGGGATTGGAGGGTTATGGCCTGAGTGCAGGTAGATGAGACTAGGTCAGGGAGAATGGTCGGCGTGGACTGGTAGGGCCGGACAGGCCTGTTTCCATGCTGTAGTTGTTATATGTTGTTATATGTTATATGTTATTTGCTGATGATACAAAAGTTAGTGGTATTGCCGATAGTGAAGATGGTTGTGAACGATTGCAGCAGGATCTGGATTGATTGGCCAGGTGGGTGGAGGAATGGTTGATGGAATTTAATGCAGAGAAGTGTGAGGTGTTGCATTTTGGGATGTCGAACAAGGGCAGGACCTACACAGTAAATGGTAGGCTTCTGGGTAGTGTTGAAGAGCAGGGATCTAGGAGTACAAGTGCATGGTTCCTTGAAGATCGAGTCGGAGGTAGATAAGGTGGTCAAAAAGGCTTTTGGCACTTTGGCCTTCATCAGTCGGAGTATTGAGTATAGAAGTTGGGAGATCAGGGAGGTCATGTTGCAGTTGTATAAGATGTTGGTGAGACCGCATTTAGAATATTGTGTTCTATTCTGGGCACCATGTTATAGGAAAGATATTGTCAAGCTTGAAAGGGTTCAGATTTACGAGGATGTTGCCAGGACTAGAGGGTATGTGCTATATGGAGAGGTTGAGTAGGCTGGATCTCTATTTCATGGAGCGTGGGAGGATGAGGGGGATCTTATAGAAGTATACAAAATCATGAGTGGAATAGATCGGGTAGATGCACAGAGTCTTTTACCCAGAGTAGGGGAATCGAGGACCAGGGGATATAGGTTCAAGGTGAAGGGGAAAAGATTTAATTGGAATCCAAGAGGTAACGTTTTCACACAGACGGGTGGTGGGTGTATGGAACAAGCTGCCAGAGGTGGTAGTTGAGGTTGGGACTATCCCATCGTTTAAGAAACAGTTGGACAGGTACATGGATAGAACAGGTTTGGAGGGTTATGGACCAAGCGCAGGCAAGTGGGACCAGCGTATCTGGGACATTGTTGGCCGGTGTGGACGAGTTGGGCCGAAGGGCCTGTTTCAACACTGTATCACTATGACTCTATGAACAATCACTTTGCCTAAAAGGAATTACCATTCATTTGCATTAATGTTAATCAGTTCTTATGTCTTAAGTGCGTATTTATTTTGGGCAGATGCAGCTACATTAATAACTCTTGACAAAGTAATGAATAAAACTTTTTTATTCCAATGTACTTTGAACTTTATTCTGCTTAATGGCAGATCAGGGTAGCTTCACAGAGCAGTAGTTAATTTATCTAAATTTAGATAGTGCTCAGTTTCAATCCAATTTTTAATTCCTGATTGCACAAAGTTAATGCATCATCGCCACCTTTTTTTAGTTTTTCTATTTAACCCATTTTGTGATATTACAATGGTGATGTTTTCCTGTTGCAGTTTCTGCAACCTAAGTAGCGGGCTTTCAGATTATTTTCCTTATTTTCAATTTTACTGACATTTTCATCCACCCAAACCAGTCATTCTGGGATTACAAGTAGTATAAGAAGATAACTGCAGATGCTGGTACAAATCGAAGGTATTTATTCACAAAATGCTGGAGTAACTCAGCAGGTCAGGCAGCATCTCGGCTGAAGAAGGGTCTCGACCCGAAACGTCACCCATTCTTTCTCTCCCGAGATGCTGCCTGACCTGCTGAGTTACTCCAGCATTTTGTGAATAAATACCTTCCATTCTGGGATTATCCCACTTCTTATGTTTTTAGAGATGTTAGATGTCGTAAAATTGCTTCTTAAATTGCTACCTCGTGTTCTCTATATAATGAAACATTAATGGATCCAACTTTTCTGATAATTCAAGGCATGGTGAGAAAGCGAGCTCTGAGGGAGATGTAAAAAGTCCACGAGTCCTAAGGTTGTGTCGGAAGTACTTCCCAAATCCAAGAATTATTTTGCCTGTATGAACAAAAAGTTCTTGGACCCCTTATCCTCCTTGAAGCCATATATGAATATCCCTTTCATTCCTTTCATTGTCACTGTATCAAAACCCAGCAGTACAGTTGAGGAAACCTTTTCCTCATGAATTGGAGACATTAGGAAGGTTTCTCACTGAAGGCACCTCCTTTTCATATTGATCCTCGTATTCAGAAAAATAATGCAAAACACCATAAATAGCTCTGAAAAAATAAATTTTAAGAAATGTTTGTAAATGTAACACATCACTATTATGCTAAGTTATAAGATTGCAACTGAATGTAAATTTCCATCACCAAGACCTCAATGAGTTTGAATTTAAAGATCTTTCAACAAAATTATTCGTTGAGAGCAGTTTCGAGTAATATGTGAAAATTATGTAATACATTTCTAACCTCTATAATTGTTAATTATTCTGTGATATTTAAATGACTTTTATCAATTGTTTATTTCAAAAAGGATGGTTGTACTCCATTGCTGTTAGCAATTACTGCTAAACACCAAGAAATGGCAGAATATATTCTTAAAAAGGGTGCGGATGTGAATGCCACGGACAGAACTGGGAGGTAAGTTTACACATTATAAATCTTATGTTGCTGCATTAAGAAATTGAGAGAAAAATGCATGTTTTTTTTGTTGCGAATTTTACTTTGTTACCTTTGAAATTGAATAGAATGGTATAGAATAGCCTTTATTACCTATAAAACCTATTCAGCACTGGTTTTTGCTTTGATTATACTATTCTTTCTGGTATTTCTCAAAATGCTGGAGTAACTCAGCAGGTCAGGCAGCATCTCAGGGGAGAAGGAATGGGTGATATTTCGGGTCGTGACCCTTCTTCGGACTGATGTCAGGGGGGGTGGGACAAAAGAAGGCGACAGGAGGATAGAGGGAGAACTGGGAAGAGAGACGTACAGGTATGTAGGTTAATTGGCTGGGTAAATGTAAAAATTGTCCCTAGTGTGTGTAGGATAGTGATAATGTACGGGGATCGCTGGGCGGCACGGACTTGGAGGGCCGAAAAGGCCTGTTTCCGGCTGTATATATATGATATGATATGATATGATAGAGGAACTATCTAAAGTTGGAGAAGTCAATGTTCATACCGCTGGGCTGCAAGCTGCCCAAGCGAAAGTGCTGTTCCTCCAATTTTCAGTGGGCCTCACTATGGCACTGGAGGAGGCCCATGACAGAAAGGTCAGACTGGGAGTGGGAGGGGGAGTTGAAGTGCTCAGCCACCGGGAGATCAGGTTGGTTAAGGCGGACTGAGCGAAGGTGTTGAGCGAAACGATTGCCGAGCCTGCATTTGGTTTCGCCGATGTAAAGAAGTTGACATCTAGAGCAGCAGATACAATAGATGTGGTTGGAGGAGGTGCAGGTGAACCTCTGTCTCACCTGGAAAGACTGTTTGGGTCCTTGGATGGAGTTAAGAGGGGAGTAAAGGGACAGGTGTTGCATCTTCTGCGGTTGCTGGGGAAAGTGCCTGGGGATGGGGTGGTTTGGGTAGGAAGGTACGAGTGGACCAGGGAGTTATGGAGGGAACGGTCTCTGCGGAACGCAGAAAGTGGAGGGGATGGGAAGATGTGGCCAGTAGTGGGGTCCCGTTGTAGGTGACGGAAATGTTGGAGGATGATTTGTTGGCTACGCTGGCTGATGGGGTGGAAGATGAGAATGAGGGGTTATCTTTCTGGTTATCAATAAAGGCCCTGTCCCAGTTAGACGTTTTTTAAGGCGACTGCCGGTGACTGGACCCCCCCCCCCCACAACAATGTCTATGACAAACTACACCAGCTATCACCTAGTCGACGTCAAGCTACGGCAAGCTACCGAAAACCGGCAACCCAATCGTCGCAAGTAGAATGTCCACCTACGACCGCACCTACGACAACCTACCAACACAGAGGCGACAACCAAAGTCAACCTACGTCCACCCGCGACAAGCTACGACAAGCTATGAGCCTGAAGACTGCAGACAACTGAAGACAATTCACGTTTCACCCACTTTCCCTATAAAAGGTGGTGTATGGTAGGGTTTCCAATCATTCTACATCATGACTATTTGAAAGTGATGCCATGAGAAACTACGCTGAAATACAATAACTTCATACATCAATTTTCCGTCAAAATGTCAAGAATTTCCTTTATTGATATACAACCAAAATTGTTAAAAAGGTTGATAAGAACATACAACAGTGGATACAAAAATATTGTAATAAACCTCAATAAATTTCAATAAACTTCAAACTTTAAACAGAATACAAGTGCAAAAACATACAAAACCTAACATCATTTATGGACACATTACACTGATAGATGATCAGATCAAGTCCACACTTGGAATTCGCCGAAGTCAGCACCGGCAACAACCTTAATCACCTGGCGACAATCTACTTCACCAGGCGATAACTTACGACAGCGCCCACGTCAGGAGACGGCAAGCTACGCTCATTGGCGTCAAATCAACAGTCGCCGAAAAATGTCATGCCTTCACAAAATCCAGCGACGACCAGAAAAACGCCACGACTCTTTGGAGACGACTCACGACCATGCCCGCGACATCCCGGCAACCGTGCGGCAACAGCCTAGTCGCCTGTAATCGCCGAACTGGGACAGGGCCTTAACACGAGTCCACATGCAAAAGCAGTTGAGAGAAATTACTGGTATTTCATTACTTAAATTCATTCTGATTATTCTACCATATTGGCCTTGATTTTTTAAATGTGTTTCATGCCATTTACTAATGCAACCAGAATTTGTTTTTCATCAATTGATAAAATTAAATCTGGTTTATTCAGTGAGGTTGTCCTTGGTGTTTAATTGTAGGATATTGCCAATCATCAAGAGCAACTAGCTTTTCTGAGTATAATCTTTAATATTGGAAATACCATCACAAAGCAAGGGAATATTTATTTCTGCATTGTATCTGCTAAATGTCTCTTGAGTTAAAAGCATTGAATTTCACAGATTTACATGCATTCAATTGCTGATTAAGGGAAGAATACAAGCCCAAGTGTTAAAAGGAAAGTAATGTTCATTGACATAACAGGTATAACAGGTATAACAGAGCTTTATTTGTCGTTCGGTACCGAAGTACCGAACGAAACTACATAGCAGTCATAGAAAAAAAAAAGAACACAAGACACATAACCCCAACACAAACGTCCATCACAGTGACTCCAAACACCCCTCACTGTGATGGAGGCAACAAAACTTCCCCTCTCTTCCCCACGCCCACGGACAGACAGCTCGTCCCCGACCGACCCGCACAGTCCCCGCACCGGGCGCTGAAACGTCTCGCGGCCGAACCGGGCGATGAAAGGCCCGCGACCAAGCCTTGCGCAGCTAAGTCCCGCAGCCGAGCCGCACCAGCGGTGAAAAGTCCCGCAGCCGAGTTGCACCGGGCGGTGTTAAGCCCCGCAGCCGAGCTGCACCGGGCGGTGTTAAGCCCCGCAGCCGAGCTGCACCGGGCGGTGTTAAGTCCCTCAGCCGAGTTGCACCGGGCGGTGTTAAGTCCCGCAGCCGAGCTGCACCGGGCGGTGTTAAGTCCCGCAGCCGAGTTGCACCGGGCGGTGTTAAGCCCCGCAGCCGAGCTGCACCGGGCGATGTTAAGTCCCGCAGCCGAGTTGCACCGGGCGGTGTTAAGCCCCGCAGTCGAGTTGCACCGGGCGGTGTTAAGCCCCGCAGCCGAGCTGCACCGGGCGGTGTTAAGCCCCGCAGCCGAGCTGCACCGGGCGATGTAAGTCCAGCGGCCAAGCCGCACCGGGATGTAAAGTCCAGCGGCCGAGCCGCACCGGGGGATGTTAGGCCCCGCAGCCGAGCCGCACCCCGCGCCGTGAGGAAGAGAAAAGTTCCCCACACCCACCCACCCCCCACACACCACCACCCCCTCCCACACATACACAACCAAAAAAATATATATAAAAATCATCCCAACACCGACACTCAACAAAAAAAAGACGGACAGACTGCTAGTCAGCCGCTGCCGTTAGGCGCCGCCACGTCAGTAAATTGTAAGATATTTTAATAGACCACTGATTCAATAACTTGAGAAGTGCTGAGGTCTATCAGAGCATTGCCTTTTCTGACCTTTCAAGCATCTTGCATGTAAGGTCTCACTGCAATATTAGACTACACTTTAATTTCTTCAAAGAAAGCAGAAACGTTTACCCGAACATTCTGCAGTTTGGCTGGTAACTCCAGACTTCACTGTCTAAAATGTTGGTTTGATGCCCTTTTAGTGTCTTTTGCTACGTGGGTTAGATTTGCTTGCTTTTGTTGAACAATACTGGTAGATATCACATCCTGTTATCGTGAATTGTTTATTGTTGATTTTTTTTGCTTATGCTTTTTAAAGCCAAATAAAGTCTTAGGGATACAGCATAAAGCCTATTGATCAGTATGAGCACATGCATTAAATAAACTCAATTCATAGTAGACAATATTTGTGCACGATGGGAAAATGCCTGAAAATTTACTGCACCAGCTGGCAGGGGATCAGAATGGGGGAAAAAAATCTTCTTAAATTGTGGATCACATTTTAAGGATATTTAGTTTAGTTTAGTTTGGAGATACAGCGCGGAAACAGGCCCTTTCAGCCCACCGGGTCCGCGCCGACCAGCGATCCTTGCACAATAACATTATCCTACACCCACTAGGGACAATTTTTACATTTACCAAGCCAATTAACTTACATACCTGTACGTCTTTGGAATGTGGGAGGAAACCGAAGATCTCGGAGAAAACGCACGCAGATCACAGGGAGAACGTACAAACTCCATACAGACAGCACCCGTAGTCGGGATCAAACCTGGGTCTCCGGCGCTGCATTCGCTGTAAGGCAGCAACACTACCGCTGCCCAATATTGTTCATTCAAGTTGTATAGATTCTGTGAACAAAATGAGAGTCAGCTGCATATAGCAGCCAAAGAGGAATGGAACATATTTTATTTTATATATAGTCTGTAACCTAAATTTATAACAGGACAATAATTTGTGAATCTTCTTTATTCTACCTCTTGTAGAACTGCCCTGATGATCGCTGCGAGCAATGGACAAATTAACTTGGTTAAGTTACTTTTACATTATGGTATAGATGCATCATTAAAAGAAGATAAAGGATGGACAGCTGAAGATCATGCTCTTATGAATGGCCACCATGCGTAAGGATCTTGGTCTCATTTTTTGAATGTCTTCATGTTGATCTAATGAATTTGGCATTCTCTGGGTTTCTGTGTACCCCTAATGAGTAGATTTGAGATTCTTAATGCCATGCCAAATGCTCTTTCTGCACTTTGAGTGGCATGAACCAGGAATTCCCACCCAATGATGATGTTACTCATTTTCAAGGAGACTTTGAGAAATTTGTCTTCCTGCTGAAAGAACTTGAAGTAGAGTTTCAGTTATTGGCATCAGACTGATGTGGCCTGCCATTTGGGGCCAATTGAGTGTTATGAGAGGGTAGTTACAAAATGCTAGAGAAACTCAGCGGGACAGGCAGAACTCTGGAGAGAAGGAATGGATAACATTTTGGGTCAAGACCCAGAGCTTCAGTTCTGAGAATGTTGGTCCGGGAGAGGAAGCTGATGTTGATTTGGTGGTGGATTTGGAAGATTGTGACTGTGTTGGGGTATCTCTCCCTAACATTAAGATGTCTGCTATCCAGACATGTTGCAGAAGTATATCAAAGGGCAGGGATATTGGCTGATTGGTGGATCAGGATCCTTGACGATAGTGAATTTCATCACCAATATTTACCTTCATTGAGAGATGATTTCCAAGATATTTATAGGATTCCAGAGTCTCGTCATGAACCGTTATTGCCATTGGACAGTATTGTATACTAGGGCAGGTTTGTAGAGTACTTTTATTTTCCAGATGTGATGCCGGAGGCCCATTTTATATGTTTCCGAATGATGAAATGTCCGTTTACTGCAGTTTAGTGATTCAAATCGGTATTCTTGGTCTAGAGTAGATCTTGCATTGGTTGAATAGTTTTTCATTTGTCTTCTGGATTAGCTCCACTCTAATGGTAAACCTGCTGCAATATTACGGTGAGAAATGCTACAATCTAATTTCATTGTGCTACCAATAATATTTTGATAGCTTGTATAATTAAAGTATATATTTTATAATAAAGCAGATAGATCACTAAATTAAATGCTCAGTTTATGTTAGTACTTAATATTATTGAACCAAAGTCATTGCAGTCTGGAGCAAAATGAACCTATGGAAGGTCACACTAAGTACCTTGGAGCAGGTTATTAGTTAGTAATTGGAGATAGTGCCGTCAACGTCATCTTCCATTATTTCGATGATGATTAAGTATGGATTGATGTATGACAGGATAAGTGGATTTTTCCTTTTTGTATTGGATTGGATGCCCCTGAGTAAATGTTTGGAACATAAACCTTCAACTTCACATGGATATTATATGGGTCCCATATATTTTTCCTCTGTTCAATTTGTTTAGCCACTTCATGAGTGAAACAAGTTGATTGGCTACATCTGCAATGTGATGTCTTCGGAAGGAATGTTCAGTAGATCACATTGCCACGACTGGCTGAAGATGGTCTTTGCACTTGTTCGTTGGGCTTTACCATTTTTGAATGATTATGTTATGACATTTTCTCTTCCTGTTTAACGATCATTTACCATTCATTGTCTATATGCTATATCTGTAGGGTTTTGTTTTGATCAACTGGTTTTAGGAATTATTAGCTCAGTAGCATGTTCCTTCTATTACTTAATATGCATGTTGTCTAGTGGTTGAATATATTCTAGATTGGAACATCCTTTTTAGATAAATATATAGTTCAGCTCTTCATCTTTTTATCCAAAGTTGGTCGCTGAGTTTAATAATATTTGAGTGATATGTTAGGTCAATAGGTTAGGGATTGTGATGAAATATGCCCCTGTTGCAGCTGCTGATTTATTTTTTTGCAGGAGTCATTCAAAATACTGACTGTATTCGACTAAATCAGGAGAAACAGTTTCCACATCGGAAAGGGATGGTAAAGAGAGAACTCAGATTTAAGATAATTAGCTAAAGAACCAGAAGTGAGTTGAGGTTTTATGATCTGAATACATTAACTGGAATGATAGTTGAAGCATGACAATTGATAGATTCAACAGTGATTTTTATGTGTGGGATGGATAAATATTTTGATGGAGGGTATTGGTTTCAGGGTAGGGTACAGGAAATAGTTTAAGAAAATAACTGCAGATGCTGGTACGAATCGATTTATTCACAAAATGCTGGAGTAACTCAGCAGGTCAGGCAGCATCTCGGGAGAGAAGGAATGGGTGATGTTTCGGGTCGAGACCCTTCTTCAGACTGAAATAGTTTGTTACTTGAGAAAAAGCTGGTGAAGAATGATTGGTTAAATGACTGTCTTCTGTGCTGCATAATTTGTTTCATTGATTTCGGAATGAAGCAGCTGAACATTTCCAATTGTTTCTCTATACCTTTTTGATTTATTTTTTGAAAACCAATGTTAAAAAACTATGTTAAAAAAGGAGGAAATTGTCCAAAAATATTTCTTCCACTTTGGGCAAAACTTATGCGCAATATATTTCTTCTGATTTGTACAGTTGTTCTCATCTAATCATTGAGCATAATACAAAAAAGAGACTTCAATCACCGCGTTATGGACCAAGAAAGATAAATGGGGTGCCCAATACGCCGGATGATGCTGCTAAAGTAAACTTTGGATTTGGAGGACCAGCCATAGATAAAGAATGTAAGTTTAAGGGAAAATGTAGATATAATATTGAAATGTTTTGAACACATTTCTGCACTGTGTGATGAGATATTTTTGTTTTCTGTAAATTTCAAAGTGTATAAGCGCACGGCAGTTTTAAATCCAATTTGAAAACCTTTTTTACAAAAGAATGTTAATCAAATTGTGTGAAAGCAGCTGCTGATGTTTACTTGAATGATTTAATGAAAGAACTGGATAAAGAACTTTGTGGAAAATATTTTGTTTCCGAGTATTTGAGTGCAATCAGTGATTTTCTTTTCTGAGACCATCCTTCCATTCAGCGACTCAAACTTTTTTAGAGTTGTGTGGGAGAAGGAGAGTATTGTGGGGTTGAGGGGGATAGTGTGGATCAGAAAATTATGAATTATGCAGTGAGGGTGTAGAAAGTGGGTCAGAGCAAGGGGGTGAGCAGGAGAGGCAGGAGGAGACAAAGGAGATGAGGATAGTAAGGGAATGAGAGAGAGATATACCAGTTCTCTCATCTCATGCCTCCACATCCCTTTTTGTTGCCAACCATTATATTATCCTCAAACAAAAAGTGCTGGAGTAACTCAACGTTTCAGGCAGGTCCTAGCCTCGCATCCCATCACCAACACACCCAGCCTAAAGAAGGGTCCCGACCCGAAAGGACACCTATCCATGTTCTCCAGGGATGCTCCCTGATCTGCTGAGTTACACCAGCACTTTGTGTCCTTTTTTTTGTGATCCAGCATGTACAGTTTCTTTTTCTATCCACCACTAAACTTGGACGAAGCTCACCTTTCCGAATCCTTGCTACTCTACCTCTTACAAATCTAATCCAAAAGAACAAGCTTTTGGTCAACTTGACTAATTCTTTTGCCAAGGGTTGGTGGATTGCACTTGTTAACTTTTATTTTATTATGAAAAGCTTGATCAAAGTGATATAGTTTGCAGATTAAGGCTAGGAAGTGATTTAGGATGCTGGGGTTTTAAAGCCAGAGTTTGGTATGAGGGATTCAAATGTTACGGTTGGCAGAATCGATATTTTGGAAGCAGACTGAACTGGTGATTGGATGTGAGGCTAGGTTGGGCTGATGTGGGGTCATGGTTAGAGAAGTTGGGACTCCGTGGGTAGATTTATGGGCAAGTACTAAGATTTTAAATGTGGCCATCTAAAGAATGGGGATTATTTATTGTTTGAAAGTAGAAATGTAGAGAAAATCAGAACCTTATGATTCTGTGATTAAAATGTACTTAGTTGCATAAATATAAAGTGCCGTGTTTACTTCTATAGATTTAGTGGCATTTTCAATTTAATTTATGAGAAGACTACTTTTGCATAATTTTGATATTTTCTGCTTATTGTGGTGTGTTAAATGCGAGGTATGCGAAAGAAAGGTAGGAGAAGCCTTCATATAGAGATGAGAATCTATGGAAATAAGTAATCGGAAGGACAGTGCATTGTTGAAAGATGAATGTCCTCTAAATTAACGAAAGTTAGATTTTTTAGATGAGTTATTTCAGAAAATTGCTCTCATATTCTGTGTCAAGATTATCAGGAGCTGTTATTTTATTGCTATAATATGGTCTTTTATTCCTTCTTCAGAAGCAACAAGGTTGTCGTTTGCCATTAGTTATGACAGTATCTTGAATTCTTAATGCATATCTATTTGTTTTTTTTGCATCCTTATCTTTATTGCTGTGAGGTGATTGAAGCTGCTACCGAGGCAATAGTAAACAGAATTCCTTGTGCAGAAAACTGCAATAATAGTCTTTGCAGAGTACATTTAATATCTTGATCAAACAAATAATAGTAGTATAGTCAGACAGTCTTGCAGAAGCATATAATTTAGTTAGTGCCAGCACATTGAGTTTGAAAGACTTGTCCTTGTTCTGTATTATGGGGTTGGAAGCTCTGCAGATGCTTCTTCAACAGCCACATTTACCAGGCTTCTTTGACATATTGCTGCATATTGCCGACAACATTATGCCAGCTATTTGCCATATACTTTAGAAGAGTTTGTGCAAAATATGTGTATGTCTCATCTGGGAATAACTGTGCATTGTTCCCTGAAGGTGGAATCTCATGTGGATAGGGTGGTGAAGAAGGCGTTTGGTATGCTTGCCTTTATAAATCAGAGCATCGAGTATAGAAGTTGGGATGTAATGTTGAAATTGTACAGGGCATTGGTGAGGCCAAATCTGGAGTATGGTGTGCAGTTCTGGTCGCCAAATTATAGGAAGGATATCGACAAAATGGAGAGGGTACAGAGGAGATTTACTAGAATGTTGCCTGGGTTTCAGCACTTAGGCTACCGAGAGAGGTTGAACAGGTTGGGTCTTTATTCTTTGGAGCGTAGAAGGTTGAGGGGGGACTTGATAGAGGTTTTTAAAATTTTGAGAGGGACGGACAGAGTTGACGTGGGTAGGCTTTTCCCTTTGAGAGTGGGGAAGATTCCAACAAGGGGACATAGCTTCAGAATTGAGGGACAAAGGTTTAGGGGTAACATGAGGGGGAACTTCTTTACTCAGAGGGTTGTGGCTGTATGGAATGGGCTTCCGGTGGAAGTGGTGGAGGCTGGCTCGATTTTATTATTTAAGAGTAAATTGGATAGGTATATGGATAGGAGGGGATTGGAGGGTTATGGTCTGAGTGCAGGTAGATGAGACTAGGTCAGGGAGAATGGTCGGCGTGGACTGGTAGGGCCGGACAGGCCTGTTTCCATGCTGTAGTTGTTATATGTTACGTTATATATGTTGACTAGGAGCCACTCAAATTTCTTACTTCAATATTCGCACAGCCTAGAAAAAACTTTTAGATTGTTTTCTCCTGTCTGCAAATTTCTCCTGTCATTTTGTTTGTTTAGAGTTTGCTGTTTTATCTGTTTTGTTTCTTTTCCTTTGTTTCTGATTTTATTTCATCTGTTTCTCATGCCCATTCCTATGGACATAGAATATCAGGAGTCTCCTGAACTGGAGTCAAGAGCAAGTGATTCTGACGAAGGTAGTATTGAGAATCATAACTTTCTGGCAAAAGGTACACAAACATAATCCATGTGACATCTACATTTTCTCTCTTTCACACTACAAAATAGGATTTTCTAACATGTACATATATTATAAAAATATATTAATTCCTCCAGTAAAAATCTAATCTGTAAATGTTAGATAACTACTGTATGTCATAGATTATATAATAGTTTCAGAACATTTCAAATTTTGACCATTCGATTAATTTTAAACATTCATTAAAATCTATATTTTATCCTGTTTGCTCAGAGTTGCCATTTTTTATTTAAAGCTTTAGCCAGTTTGTACTCTCTTTTGCTTTTTGTTACTTGTGTTAAACATTTACTTCTATTTAGGAATGGAGATGGGAATGGTGTCCTGTTTGCCATCCTATTGAACAAGAGAATATCTCTACATTTGTGATATTTTTTCATATATCTTCTGCCCGTGAACATAAACTTACACATACATTTGATTTATTTTATTAAATATAGATCTTAAAAGTATATGTTGCTCATTGGTCCAGAATTTGTAGTTTGTGCCACTTGGTGCTATTAAGAAAAATATTACACAACTTTTACACACCCTCTGTTAATAACCTGCTGCAAAGTGCCAGATTCTGTCATTTCACAATGGCAGGACCTTCCACTTGCAGGTTCATTAAAGTGATGGAACGGAAGGGTGCTGATAGTGCAAAGTATATGCCTTAACAAACACTTCACACCAATGGTTGTCAGGTAGTTAAGCCCACTAAAATTGAATGAATGTCAAAACACAGTGTAACTCTGAAGAGAACGGTAGCGCAGCGGTAGAGTTGCTGCTTTACAGCGAATGCAGCGTCGGAGACTCAGGTTCGATCCTGACTACGGGTGCTGCACTGTAAGGAGTTTGTACGTTCTCCCCGTGACCTGCGTGGGTTTTCTCCGAGATCTTCGGTTTCCTCCCACACTCCAAAGACGTACAGGTATGTAGGTTAATTGGCTGGGTAAAATGTAAAAATTGTCCCTAGTGGGTGTAGGATAGTGTTAATGTGCGGGGATCGCTGGGCGGCACGGACTTGGAGGGCCGAAAAGGCCTGTTTCCGGCTGTATATATATGATATGATATGATATAAAATCATGCTACACAAATGAATAAAACAGTTGAAATGTATTCATTTAAAATCTGCTGAAATGCTCAACATCTAAACAAACCCAGCAATTAGATTCCAAACAACACAAACAATGTAAAGGAAGGTAGACACAAAAAGCTGGAGTAACTCAACGGGTCAGGCAGCATCTTGGGAGAGAAGGAATGGGTGACGTTTCGGGTCGAGACCCTTCTTCAGACTCCAGCTTTTTGTGTCTACCTTCGATTTAGACCAGCATCTACATGTTTTTTTTCCAACAAACAATGTAATCCCTTACAATTGTTCCTGTTCATTGAAATCAATGGAAAAGATCACTCCGAGGTAGTGGTTTCTCTAAAGATAGACAGAAGAAGCTGGAGTATCTCATTGGGTCTGGCAGCATCCCTGGAGAAAGGGAGTAGGTGACGCTTCCTGTCGAGACCTTTATTCAGACTGGTTGTATCTCTAATGTGAGTACAGTAGGTAGTGGAGTAGGAGGGCAGGAGAATGTGAGTACAGTAAATGCTCGTTTTAACGGACCCATTTACAGTGGATTTTGGACATAGTGGATGGACCTGTTGATGCCACTTTGAAAATTTTACATTGCCTATGAATCCAAATCTGTCCATCCTTCATATCCTTCAGAATCGTGCCTGTGTTGCCTCTCCTCATTCTTTATGCCAAAACATAATCATATATATTATCTGCCATTTGCCCACCCTTTCTATAGGTGCTCACTTACTGTTATTGCCGTCTTCCCCACTGTTTCTCACAATTCATTGTTTTGCAACATCTGTAAATGTTGTAACTTCAACCAGCACAACTATATGCTTCTCATAATATTTTGTATTAAAAAAGTACTCCTTGCACAGAACCTGAGAACATCACTCCAATATGTAACAAAAGCCATTCATCAAATTACTTAGCTTTTCTTCAGACAATTTCCTATCCATTCTGTCACTGACTATTATTTCATGAGCTTCAGTCTTTTTTATGTAAGCATGTGTCATATGCCTTACATAAAATTTGCATCACTTTTCATCAGATTTCTGTTATATCATCAAAATATTCAAGCACATGCATCCAAGACAATGTGCCTTTAACAAATTTATTAACTTTATTCCCATATGCCCAACACGTGGGCTGAACAGTGGAGCAGACGTAGTGCCACTGCCACACAGCGCCAGAGACCCGGGTTTTGACTACGATGCTGTCGTTGCAGAGTTTGTATGTTCTCCCTGTGACCGCGTGGGTTTTCTCCAGTTGCTTCCCATATTCCAAAGACGTGCAGGTTAATTGGCTTCTGTAAATTGTAGAAGTGGGATAACATGGAACTAGTGTGCAGGTGATTAATGATTGGCATGGATTCGGTGGACCGAACGGTTTGTTGTTATGCTATATCTCTAAATTAATCTAAACAATGCCTGACCTGCTGAGTTACTCCAGCATTTTGTGTTTTTTGGTCAGCATGTACAAATCGGGCCGATGGGCCTATTTCCATGCTGTATGGCTCTGACACCAGTTCAACAAGCATCTATTGAGAAACCTTGTAAACATTTCATTGTTCTGATGAAAAGCCATTTAGCTGAAATGTTAGCCCTAATGCTTTTCTATTCCTCCATGAATACTGGCTTGCTGGCAGATATTTGCTTCATTCTGCATATGTCCTTCTGCAGTTGTACAGGGCCCTCGTGAGACCGCACCTGGAGTTCTGTGTGCAGTTTTGGTCTCCAAATTAGAGGAAGGATATTCTTGCTATCGAGGGCGTGCAGCGTAGGTTTACTAGGTTAATTCCCGGAATGGCGGGACTGTCGTATGTTGAAAGACTGGAGCGACTAGGCTTGTATACACTGGAATTTAGAAGGATGAGAGGAGATCTTATTGAAACGTATAAGATTATTAAGGGGTTGGACATGTTAGAGGCAGGAAACATGTTCCCAATGTTGGGGGAGTCCAGAATAAGGGCCCACAGTTTAAGAATAAGGGGTAGACCATTTAGAACTGAGATGAGGAAAAACTTTTTCAGTCAGAGAGTTGTGAATCTGTGGAATTCTCTGCCTCAGAAGGCAGTGGAGGCCAATTCTCTGAATGCATTCAAGAGAGAGCTAGATAGAGCTCTTAAGGATAGCGGAGTCAGGGGGTATGGGGTGAAGGCAGGAACGGGGTACTGATTGAGAATGATCAGCCATGATCACATTGAATGGCGGTGCTGGTTTGAAGGGCCGAATGGCCTCCTCCTGCACCTATTGTCTATTTGTTGCTTTTGTTTCAGATTTCTCTAATCCACAGTATCTCACTTTTACCTTCAGTGGGATTATTGGAAACCAACAGATTAAGTTGTAGGAGTCACATCAACATCTTTCTGTGTTATTTTCATGCTATATATTTGTATATTATGTTTCAGTAAATGAGGGATTATATCATTTATCCAACAGTATCGATGTTTGAAAGTGACTTCATCCACCTCTTTCGCAATCTAACTTTCTTTTTGACCAGGTCACCAATATATGACCAGACACATATTTGTGGATTCCCGATTTTGTACATTATGCTTATTAACACATGCTCTTTGCATCCACTATTAAGGAACTAATGCAGGCACATCTTTTAGAAATGTGAAAGACCTCTCGTGGACAATGGGGATTGTGCTGAGACACTAATCTTTAATCCCTATCTTTTCATCATTTGTTCAAAATTGTATCTTTGGAGAGTCGATTTTCATAATAGAACCTTTTACGTGGCCCAGAACCTCAAAAATAGTGTATGAATTTAGGAAATTAATTTGTACAAACATCCACTGTCATATTCAAAATGGATTCTGCGCTTGATTATTTTTCTGTCAATCAATGAACTGTCTAGCAATATTTGAAAGAACAAAGGAGACGAAGCTGAAGATAAATTTGGATGAATCTAATTCCACATGTAAATCATTTGCTTTGTTTTCCAGTGATAGATGATGTTTCTCAGATAGAGTCATTTAGTGGGTAAGTTGGGATTATTGCTGTTGCACTTTAAACATTTCTTAAGTAGACTTATTTCGTACTAATCCTCTGAAGTTTTTTTAATCTATTTGAGTTTTTTACTTTGCATGTTTTTCTTTTAGGGAGTCAAAGAGTTCTGGTAATTCCTGGTTGTCTTCAAATGAAGAAGATGGATTAGAGTGTAGCCCCAAGGTAGTAATTTGCCATTGATTTAAATGTATCTTATTCTTGAATTTAAATGACTGATATTCACTGTTATTGTTTTATTCAAAGGTTCAAAGGCCTGTTTATTGTCATGTGTACCAATTAAAGTACAGTGAAACTCGAATTACCATACAGCCATACTAAAAAAAAGCACAAGCCACACAACTACATAAAAATTAACATAAACATTCATCACAGTGGATTCCCCACAGTCCTCATTGTGATGGAAGGCAATAAAGCCTAAGCTTCTTCCTCTTTATTCTCCCGTGGTCGGGGCAGTCGAACCAACCGCAGTCAGGGAGATTGAAGCTCCCGCAGCCGCCGATCGAAGCCCCCGCGTCGGGGTAATCGAAGCTCCCACGTCGGGCTTGTCGAAGCTCCTGCGGTTGAAGCTCCTGAAGTTGGTCTCTAACCAAAGACTGCGAGCTCCACAATGTTAAAGTCCACAGGCTCCCGTAGTTGGAGCTCCAAGGACGATCCCCGACAGGGATAGCCAGCTCCACGGTGTTGTCCACAGGCTCCAGTGGTTGGAGCTAACAAAGTCGGTCTCCAGTAGAGGCCGCCAGCTCCACGATGTTAGGCCGCAGTGCGGACGGAGATACGATATGGGAAAAAAAATGCATCTCCGTCAAGGTAAGAGATTAAAATAAGTTTCCCCCAACCCTCCCCACCTTTCACATAAAACAAGCTGAAGAACACTAAAACATACTAAAAAAACAATAAAGGAAGGGACGAGACAGACTGTTGACAAGGCGATGTAGTAACTGCAATTGTTGATCTGTGTGCTATTTCTATTCTCATGAAAGAGGTGTTGCTGGAACTTTGTTGTCATAGTCATCTATATATTGGAATTATTTACTTGTATCCCACCTTGACCATTTTTTGCCATTGTTTTGATAACAGGAAAATCTGAATCTGTATTTTAGGTTATAAACTATGAATCCATGTTGTTAAAGTTAAAAGAAGAAATTGGCACAAATAAAGCATTTTTACAAGGACATTCAAATTCATTGACATTATGGGCAGTAGAAAAGAGGGGCAGGCATCTTGACAGGATACATGTGGAGTAGAATTTTCTTTTTTGGGAGAATTTTGAAAGTGGGGTCACCCTTTTTAAAAGTAGAGCTTGCCTTTTAAGATGGACGCGAAGTAATTTTGTTTTCTCTGTGTCTCTGGAACTCTTCTTGTCAAAAAGCAGTTGGAGGACTCTGAATACTGTTAAGAAAGCTCCAGATCGATATTTGCGAGGCAAAGGGTTAGTGGAAGGTTGGCACTAGAATGTAGAGGTGAGGTTGTAATTACATCAACAATGATCTTATTGAATCGAGGAACTGAATTGATGACTCAAGTGCCGTACTCCTACATCTAATTTGTAGGTATTCCATATATATATATATATATATATGTGTGTGTGGTGTAACTATAATAAAATTCATGAGACCCTTCTGCAGTAACACCTGAGCTTATGTGAAGTTATGTGAAGTTAATATTAAAAAAAAACAATTGTGGGAGCTTAAGGTGAAGGGACCCGTAGGAGGCAGTGATCATAATATGATAGATTTCAACCTGCAGTTTGAGAGGTAGAAGCTGAAATTCGATGTATCAGTATTACTGTTGAGTAAAGGTAACTACAGAGACATGAGGGAGGAGATGGCTAAAGTTGATTGGAAGGGGACAATAGTAGGAATGGAATGATGGTGGAGCATCAATGGCAGGAGTTTCTGGGAGTAATTCAGAATGTGTCACTGTAGCTGACAAAGGAAGTGAAGGATAGCATAAAAGCAAAAGAGAAGGCGTATAACATGGCAGACTGGTAGGAAGCTAGAGGATTGGGAAGCTTTTAAAAAACCAACAGAAGGCAACTAATAAAGCAATAATGGGAGAACAGATGAAATGTAAAGATAGGCTTGTCAATAATATAACAGGATACCAAAGATTTTTACAGATATATAGAGAAAAAGAAAAGTTAGACTGGACATTTACATGCTGGAAAATAACACTGGAGAAGTAATAATGGTGAATAAAGATATCAAATATGTTTTTACATCAGGCTTCAAAGTGGAAGACACCAGCAATATGCGAGAAATTAAGAGTCCAGTCATTATTACTGAGGAGAAGGTGGTTAGGAAGCTGAAAGGTCTGAAAGTGGATAAATCACCCGGACCAGATGGATTACACCCCAGGGTTCTGAATGAGGTAGCTGCTGAGATTGTGGAGGCGATGGTAGTGATCTTTTCAAAATTACTCGAGTCAAGAATGGTTCCAGAGGACTGGAAAATCACAAATATAACTCTACTGTTTAAGAACAGGCAAGGCAAAGGAAATGAAATTATAGGCCAGTTAGTCTGACGTCCGTGGTTCGTAACATTTTATAGTCCATTATTAAGAATGAGGTTTTGGGGTACTTGGAATCACATGATAAAATAGGCAAAACAGGGAAGATCTTGCCTGACAAATCTGTTGAGGTTTTTCGAGGAGGTATAGACAAAGCTGGATAGACGAAACAGAGTCAGTGGATGTTGTTTATTTGGATTTTCAGAAAGCCTTTGATAAGGTGTCATACATGTGGCTGTTAAACAAGATAGGAGGCTATGGTATTAGAAGCAAGGTGCTAGCACGGATAGAAGATTAGCTGACTGGCAGAAGGCAAAGAGTGGGAATAAAGAGGGCCTTTTACGGTTGGCTGCCAGCAATGAGTAGTGTTCCACGGGGTCAGTGTTGGGTCCACAATTTTTCTCGTTATATGTTAATGTTCTGGATGATGGAATTAATGGTTTTGTGGCCAAGTTTGTGATAATATGAAGATAGGTAGAGGGGTAGGTAGTGAAGAGGAAGCAGGTAGGCTGCAGAAGGACCTGGGCAGTTTGGGAGAGCGGGCAAAGAAGTGGAAAATGGAATACAGCAAAGCAAAGTGTGCAATCATGCACTTTGGTAGAAAGAATAAAAGCATAGTCTACTTTCGAAGTGAGAGGGGATTCAGAAATGGGAGATGCAAAGGGACTTGGGAGTGCTGGTGTAGGATTCCTAAAGGGCCTGTCCCACTTAGGCGATTTTAAGGTGACTGCCGGTGACTAAGCTGTCGCCGACAGTTCGCCGGGGTGTCGAGGGCATGATCGTGAGGAGTCTTCCAAGAATCGTAGTGGATCCCAGCGCGTCGCTGAGAAATCAACCTGTGAAATTTCTCGGGGACAGCTGGCTTGTCGCCAGGTATCGTTGCTTATTGGGGGCGCTGTCGCATGCTGTCTCCAGGTTTGCTAGGTTGTCTTAGATGTATTTAGAAGCACATAATATTAAAATAAGTAAAGTCATTTCAAGATACCATAAAATACTTGTGTTTAACCAATTTATTTACCGTCAGGACATTTGACGGGTAGATTGGAGGCGACAGTTTGACAGTCAGGTAAGCGTGGGAATTTTCACGATGTTTATGGCCATCAGCCATTACATTTAAAGTGGGCTTCCAACCAAGATATGCAACCCAGAAAACAGATATGCATCTCCCATACATTTTCAAAGAATGCCCACACACTTTTCACAAAAATCCATTTAACCACTTTTTAAATTAAATTTCTTAATACTGCTATTAGTAAACTGGAAGTCAATCCAGTTTATGCCTTGTTACCATGAAGCTTGGCTTTCAAGTAACCCGGGCAAGATGTTATATTTCAAAACTCTCAGGTACTTGTCAGTGATTTCAGCGAAAATTAGGACGTCGGAGAAGCATTGACAGCATGGGAATTTTCGCGATGTTTCCGAAGACGGTGTAATCTCGACCTGACTCGGCATTGTCGTGGTCATTGTTGTCGGGTAAAAAAAAATTTTGCCGATCTGCTACGACTTTGACAGTCGCCGGCAGTCGCCTAAAAAATTGCCTAAGAGGGACAGGCCCTTAAAAGGTTCATTTGCAGATTGAGTCCAAAATAAGGAAGACAAATGCAATTTGAGTGTACTAGAATATAAAAGTAAGGAAGTATTGCTGAGGCTTTATCAGGTGTTGGGTCTGGCCGCATTTGGAATATTGTGAACTGTTTTGGACTCCATATCGGAGAAAGGATGTGCTGGCTTTGGAGAGGGTCCAAAGGAGGTTTACAAGAATGATTTGGGGGATAATTGGGTTAACGTATGAGGAGCGTTTGTAGTCTCTGGGTCTGTACTCTCTGAAGTTTAGACGGATGAGGGGTGAACCTGCCAGATAATGAAAGGCTTAGATAGAGTGGTCATGGAAAGGATGTTTTCAGTAATCGGGGAGTCTAGAACCAGAGGGCACAGCCTCCAAATAAAAGGACATATAAGATAATTAGGGGATTGGACACATTAGAGGCAGATAACATGTTCCCAATGTTGGGGGAGTCCAGAACAAGGGGCCACAGTTTGAGAATAAGGGGTAGGCCATTTAGAACGGAGATGAGGAAGAACTTTTTCAGTCAGAGGGTGGTGAAGGTGTGGAATTCTCTGCCTCAGAAGGCAGTGGAGGCCAGTTCGTTGGATGCTTTCAAGAGAGAGCTGGATAGAGCTCTTAAGGATAGCGGAGTGAGGGGGTATGGGGAGAAGGCAGGAACGGGGTACTGATTGAGAGTGATCAGCCATGATCGCATTGAATGGCGGTGCTGGCTCGAAGGGCTGAATGGCCTACTCCTGCACCTATTGTCTATTGACATACCTTCAGAATAGAGATGAGGGGGAGGAATTTCTTTAGCCAAAAAGGTGGTGAATCTGTGGAATTCATCAGGTATTTTTAAAGTAGAGATAAATAGATTCTTGATTAGTAAGGGTGTCAAAACATATGAGGAGAAGGCAAGAGAATGGGATTGAGATGGAAAAATGGGGTTGAGAGGAAAAAATAGTTCCGCCATAATTGAATGGCAGAGTGGACTCAATGGGCTGAATGGCCTAAATCTGTTCCAATGTCTCATGGTCTAATATATGAACAGAGCAAAGATGATCAATTATAAACTTGAGTAGTATGGCAGATTATGGCAGAGTAGTATGGCAGATTCAGCTTGGAAAATTATGCTTCTGAAGTTTAAAGAATGTTGCCTGTTAGTCCACTTGCCATGAGTCCTGCAAACCTGAAATGTAAAGAGGTTAATTAATACAGATTGTGCACACTCTTGCTTTGAAATTGAAATGGTGAATTATTAAAAAAGATCATTCACCATTGAATATGATTACTACAGGTTCGAGGATTGAAAAACAACAAACTTAATGGAAACCTGTAATGATTCATTCATTGTTAGAAATGAGAGCCTCATTTACAAGACCGTTAATATGCTGCCAATTAACTTTGTCTACTCCCTGTGCAATAAGCTTGAAGTGTGATCAAGAAACACTGAAAGTTGTAAGTATATAAAAGGTCAAACAGCAGGAATGGTTTAGTATGAAAATAAGTTCACCCAAGCAAAGGAAGGTAGTGATGGAGGAAAACAGACACAAAAAGCTGGGGTACCTCAGCAGGACAGGCAGCATTTCTGGAGAGAAGGAATGGGTGACGTGTCAGGTCGAGACCCTACTTCAGATGGATTCTTTTTCAGATGGATGAATACTGGTTGTGTTACTGTTCTGGGAAGTTGTCCTCTGCTTAACGAATCCCTTGTGATCAAGGATGATTGACTTCAGTATTGTGGGATCTGAAATAATTAACAAGGCCAATGTGAAAACAGCAAACTCTTCTACAGATGATGGCTGACAAGGCAGATTGGTAGCTGATTCATGAGGTGGTCTCCTTTTCTGGTTTCACAGGCTCTCAGTGTTCATAATGCATGGCCTTAAAGTTCTGTACCAAATGCTTCTTCACTGATTTGAACATAAGCATGAACCTTTATTGATGAGAATTGTCTATTTGGTGATTTGACAGAGCTCGGAATAGGGGGTCTGCTTTGGGAGTCTGGTAGCAGGCATGCAAATTATGTGGCCTGTCTGGTGTAACCAAGTGTAACAAGAGCCTAAATATCAGATATGAATGAATGAATGAATGAATAAGTTTATTGGCCAAGTATGCATATACAAGGAATGTGCCTTGGTGCTCCGCTCACAAATGACGACACGAACATACAGTTAACAATTAAGAATAAAGCATAACCACATCAAAATAAGAAGGATACAACATTACGGTCTAAACATGTGGGTGAAAATAAACCAGAGCAAAAAAGAGACTACAGACTTTGGTTATTGAGTAGAACTATCACTCGTGGGGAAAAAAGCTGTTTTTATGTCTGGCTGTGGCTGCTTTGACAGTCCGGAGTCGCCTTCCAGAGGGAAGTGCTTCGAAGAGTTTGTGGCCAGGGTGAGAGGGGTCAGAGATGATCTTGCCTGCTCGCTTCCTGGCCCTTGCAATGTAGTTCGTCAATGGGGGGAAGGTTGCAGCCAACAACCTTCTCAGCTGTGCGAACGATCCGTTGCAGCCTCCGGATGTCGTGCTTGGTGGCTGAGCCAAACCAGATCATGATGGAGAAGGTGAGGATGGACTCAATGATAGCAGTATAGAATTGGACCATCATTACCTGTGGCAGATTGTGTTTCCTCAGTTGCCGCAGGAAGTACATCCTCTTTTGGGCCTTTTTGACTGTGGAGTCGATGGTGGCCCCCCATTTAAGGTCCCTGGAGATGATGGTTCCAAGGAACTTAAGTGACTCCACAGATGTGACTATGGTGTTGTTGATGGTGAGTGGGGGGAGGGAAGGGGAGGGGGAGCTCTTCGAAAGTCTATGTGGCCTGGGCAAAGTCAGTGGCCTTTAGAAAGTGGCAAATGCCCTTCTGATCATTTTGATGTGCAATAGCAATGTAGATGGATTAGATAACAACGACAGATTGAAAATAGGTTGTTTAGGACCTTTAAACTGGAAATTGTGGTGAAGGTTGCCAGCGGTGTCATGGATATGGGTGGGAGGAGACTGGTCAAGGAGAAGAAGAATAGAATCGTTTAGATACAATAAGTTCTAAGGGATAAGAAAAGGTTTAAATGATGATGTGACCAGAGCAGTATTGCTTGTGGACCTTGAGGAGGTAAAGTGGGTTATGAGTGGTTGGATATTATGTGGTTAAAGGTTGTGAGGGGTAGATCTCCAGAAGGAAGGAGGTTTGCAACTATAAAAATGTTTGTTCACTGGAAAGGTCATAGTCAAAAGTAGCGTACAAGTTGTTGGAATTGGACTAGCATTCAGCCTCGGCAGGATATAAATCAGTTTGTCAAACAACAGTAGTGTGGCTTTAATAACATGTTTAGTGATGATGCTAAGATGGTCTTGGTAAACAGAGGTGGAAAATGTTAGTGTGTAGGTGGAGTGGAACAAAATGAGGCAGTAACATGCTGGCAAATTGCAATAAATAAAGAGGGAAGGGTCCCGACAGGTTACGAAATCTCAAGGTGGAAGAAACAATAACTCTCTTTCTCCGCTGGTGTTGCCTCACTTGCAAAGTATCTCCAGCACTTCCTGTTTTAATTTATATCTTTGGGGCTTTTTTGTGTTTTGCTTTGGACATGTGTAAAGTCATTTAATTTAATGGGCTGATGTGATTTATGCACTACTTTTATATCTTATGTAGCACTATCATTATATGGTATATATCGCTTATAGATATCTGGACAAGAGTGAGAACAGCTGGACAGAAAAAAAAACGTTCAATCAGGTACAGAGAGAGGAGAGGAGATAAGTTAAGGGATAAATTATTAGTAAGATTTACTAGATACCAAGCATCACACTTGTTACAGTTCAGAACAAAAACTTAAGATAAATATATAATTGAACCTAATTACAGTTGATGAAGGTCCATGTTTACATTTCTGAGCTCAGTACTTCTACAAATCCAAACAATTACTAGTAACAGTATTATACATTTTTCTTGTTATCCCTCAATTTTGAGCAGGTTTTTGTGTTTTTCCCCCCCCTTTGATCAAGATAACATCTTTGGGTCTTATTCCACACAGATCGTTTAATACACCCAATTATTTTTCCAGGGGAATCCTTATAAGATTGCTTCCTGCTCCTGCAGGACTTAAAATTAGTCATTCTATTTTGCCAGCTATCAAATTCTACGTATATTTAAAAAATCAAGATAGATAATTTTGTTCCTGGGTATCATGCTTTGAAGAAAATTCTTCCCACTGTCATTGTCGATCAAGTGGACTCTCACAACTTGCATTCATTTTCCAGACACACTTTATCTACTTGTGCACAAGGACAGCAGCACAGTCCCAGTTACCGTACTGTTCTACAATTCTACTTGGAACTGACAACATTTATACAGATTTTGACCAACTTGAAATCTTGCTCATTCTTTAATTCTTTATTAGCATACATAGCATTAAAATCATCAATCACAATACGTTCTTAAAATCACTAATATTTAATATAAATGACATACAATTCAATCGTCTCAAGGACCTTGTGCTGTATCGTTTTAGCTAGCTGCACATCAAAGGATGACTCTCAAGAACAAGTTTGCTGATGATACAAAAGTGAGTGGTTTTGCAGACAGTGAAGATGGTTGTGAACGATTGCAGCAGGATCTGGATCAATTGGCCAGGTGGGCGGAGGAATGGTTGATGGAATTTAATACAGAGCAGTGCGGGGTGTTGCATTTTGGGACATCAAACAAAGGCAGGACCTACATAGTAAATGGTAGGCCTCTGGGTAGTGTAGAGCAGAGGGATCTAGGAGTAAAGGTGCATGGTTCCTTGAAGGTCGAGTCGCAGGTGTATAAGGTGGTCAAAAAGGCTTTTGGCACTGACCATCATTCAGAGTATTGAGTATAGAAGTTGGGAGGTCATTTTGCAGCTGTATAAGACGTTGGTGAGACCGCATTTAGAATATTGTATTCAGTTCTGGGCACCATGTTCAAGATATTGTCAAGCTTGAAAGGGTTTAGAAAAGATTTACGAGGATGTTGCCAGGAATAGAGGGTGTGAGCTACAGGGAGAGGTTGAGGAGGCTGGGTCTCTATTCCATGGAGCGCAGGAGGATGAGGGGTGATCTTTTAGAGGTGTACAAAATCATGAGAGGAATAGATCGGGTAGATGCACAGAGTCTCTTGCCCAGAGTAGGGGAATCGAGGACCAGAGGACAAAGCTTCAAGGTGAAGGGGGAAAGATTTAATAGGAATCCAAGGGGTAACTTTTTCCACACAAAGAGTGGTGGGTGTATGGAACAAGCTGCCAGAGGAGGTAGTTGAGGCTGGGACTTTCCCATCGTTTAAGAAACAGACAGGTACATGGATAGGTCAGGTTTGGAGGGATATGGGTCAAGCGCAGGCAAGTGGGACTAGTGTAGCTGGAACATTGTTGGCCGGTGTGGGCCAGTTGGGCCAAAAGGCCTGTTTCCACACTGTATCACTATGACTATGACTCTACTGTGCTGTACAGTTGTCACTAGCTGTGCGTCAAAGGATTCCTCTCAAGGACCTATAGCTGTATAACTGTTGATAGTTGCACGCTATATTAACTTTTGTCATACTGCAGCTTCCATACCACCAATACATACGATCTTTTAATTCATTGCCATTACTCACAGGTGACCCAGAGTGAAGGAATAGGAAAATATGCATTGTAACAATTAAAACCATCCACAATAGCAATGTAGCAATAGCAATAGCAATAAAATTTTCAATTGCAGCTTTTTTAACCGAGATCTAAAAACTCCTATATAATTATTTTAAAATAGGCAGATCATCTTTTGGTGTCCTGGTCAGCATTTATCCTTTCACCAGTACCAAATTGTGCATTGACTTACATAACATTAGCTTAACTTAAAAAAGTAGTTTGTAGTTTGGCAAATATTTTGATATATCTTAAGGATGCTAGAGCCAAGATATAAATATGGATGCTTATTAGAAGGCAAATCATTTGGCCCATTGGGTCCATGCAGGTTCCTAACTGAAGGTCCCATAATTCTATTCCTCTTATCTTCCTATATCCCTCTAATGTATCCTCTCTCATATGATATCAATCCCCTTTATTGTTCTGCCACATGCCTAATTTACAGTAGACAATTAAACTGCTTGCACAACTTTGGTTTGAGGGAGGATACTGGAATATTGGGGAAAACCCCTAGGTGTATGTGCAAACTCCATGTAAACAGCACTCCAGGTCAGAATCAGAGCAAGGTCACTGGAGCTATGGAACAGCAGTCATAAAAGATCTCACCAAAATGGTTCATTAGTCATTCTTGAACTTTAAATCTTGTGTAAACTGCAACATATTGCATAAACATGTTTATATAAAAATTGAAGCAGAAAGGTGAATTAACAAAAAATTGAGCTGATTCTGTCCGTATCATGTTATCATGTTGATGAGTGCATAGTTCATAAAAGTCGAATAATGTAACTGTTTATGCCCACTAATAAAAATAAGATCTATTCACAGACAACACAGAAGCTTAATTTGACCAAGTTGATAAATTCTTCACAGCAAAATAAGGAAAATAGTAAGTTACTGAGAAAATAATTGAAAATAAATTTGAATATTGATCTGCTAGGAGTGCAGTTACGTTGTTTCAATGCTTTTAAACAAAATAATTTTCTTTTTTAGTGAATGAAAAGACGGTTGATGACAAAGCACAGTGCACAAGTATTTTGCAACCAGCTGATTCAGCTACAATTATGGTAGAAGATTTAGAAAATGATTGTCAAGATGAAGAAGAAATAAACAAGAATGGCTGGCCAACTTCACCACATCAGGCCAGGACTTCTTTACGTGATTCCCCAAAATCTGTTAGTCGTTCATTCAGTTTTCCTTTTGAAAAACAGGCTAACTCTACCCCATTGAAAGACAAGAAGGAGGTAATCATTATTTCTGGATTTTCTTAAAGCAATATTTTTATATCATATATTGCAATGAAGATGGGGAATTGACTGTTAAACAAAAAAAATCCCATCTTAAACATAAAGTAATTATCAGCTGCTAGCTACAATACAGAGAAATTGGAGCAAAGTGGAAATGTGTTTTAGATTATGAGCATGACAGCAATGTCAATGCATATGAAAGATGTCAATGAAGAAGGCAATTGGGAGGAAGATAGTACAGTGGCTTGGAAATTTGATGATGAATCTTTGAAGCAAAGGTCTTAAGGATCTCAAAAAAATATATACTGAGGAATTCACTCAATTGGAATTAATTTAAGATAGGGTCTCTTGATCTAAGGCAAGGCAAGTTTATTTATATAGCACATTTCAGCAACAAGGAAATTCAAAGTGCTTTACATAAAACATTAACGAGCAATTAAAACAGTCATTAAAGAGAATAGAAAATAAAAATAAGCTCAAATAGAATAAGACAGGTCTAAAATACAAGAATAAAAGTTGTAGTGGAGTGTAAGAAATGAATAATTATTTGATTTAATAAAAGGCAGCATCAAACAGAAAAGTCGTCAGCCTAGATTTAAAAGAACTTAGAATTGCAGCAGACCTAAAGTTTTCTGGGAGTTTGTTCCATATATGTGGGGCAAAAAAACGAAAAGCTGCTTCTCCATGTTTAGTTCTGACTCGGGTTAGAAAGCAGACCTGTCCCAGATGACCTGAGAGGTCTGGATAGGAAAATAACTGCAGATGCTGGTACAAATCGAAGGTATCACAAAATGCTGGAGTAACTCAGCGAGTCAGGCAGCATCCCTGGAGAGAAGGAATGGGTAATCTTCATTCTTTAGGAAACGGGGCTTCCCCTCCTCCATTACAGATGAGGCTCTCACTAGGGATCTTCTATATCCCGCAGCTCCGCTCTTGCTCCCCCCCCACCCCCCCTCCCCCCATTCGTAACAAGGACAGAATCCCCCTTGTCCCCCATCAGCCAACGTATCCAACAAATTATCCTCCAACATTTCCGTCACCTCCAACGGGATCCCACTACTGGCCACATCTTCCCATCTCCTCCCCTTTCTGCTTTCCGCAGAGACCATTCCCTCCGTAACTCCCTGGTCCACTCGTCCCTTCCCACCCAAACCACCCCCTCCCCAGGCACTTTCCCCTGCAACCGCAGGAGATGCAACACCTGTCCCTTTACATCCCCCTTCGACTCCATCCAAGGATCCAAACAGTCTTTCCAGGTGAGGCAGAGGTTCACCTGCTCCAACCTCATCTATTGTATCCAGATGTTAACTTCTCTACATCGGCGAGACCAAACGTAGGCTCGGCAATCGTTTTGCTCAACACCTTCACTCAATCTGCCTTAACCAACTTGATCTCCCGGAGGCTGAGCATTTCAACTCCCCCTCCCACTCCCAGTCTGACCTTTCTGTCATGGGCCTCCTCCAGTGTCATAGTGAGGCCCACCGGAAATTGGTGGAACAGCACCTCGTATTTCACTTGGGCAGCTTACGGCCCAGCGGTATGAACATTGACTTCTCTAACTTTAGATAGTTCCTCTGTCCCTCTCTTCCCCTCCCTCTTCCCAGTTCTCCCACTGTCTTCCTGTCTCCACCTATATCCTTTCTCTTTCTTTGTCCCGCCCCCCCTGACATCAGTCTGAAGAAGGGTCTCGACCCGAAACGTTACCCATTCCTTCTCTCCAGAGATGCTACCTGACCCGCTGCGTTACTGTAGCATTTTGTGATACCTGGGAGGTCTGGATGGTTTCTAATGCAGCAGAAGATCAGAAATGTATTTTGGCCCAAAACCATTCAGTGCTTTATAAACCAACAGTAGTATTTTGAAATCAATTCTTTGACAGACTGGAAGCCAGTGTAAAGACTTCAGAACTGGAGTGATGTGATCCACTTTTGTGTCGAGACCCTTCTTTGTCACCCATTCCTTGACCCACTGAGTTACTCCAGCATTTTGTGATACCTTCGATTTGTACCAGCATCTGCAGTTATTTTCCTACACAAAGACAAAAAGACATAAATCTCACGAGCAGAAAAAATGCTGTTTGACACTAGGATGTCAATGCTATAGAACTGATTGGAATAGAAAGTGATTATTTTTGATACAGATAAATCATCAATAATGATATACAATAGAGGAACAAAAGAGACTTTAACTTCTGACAAATTTCCAAGCAACCTGTTGATTTCTAAAGCTAACTCTCTTCTAAATGGCAAGAAACCTCAAAACTATTTCCAAGAGATTAGTTTAGTTTAGAGATACAGCGCGGAAACAGGCCCTTCGGCCCACCAAGTCTGCGCCGAGCACCAATCCCTGCACATTAACATCATCCTTCACACACTAGGGACAATTTACACATACACCAAGCCAATTTACCTCCATACCTGTCTGTCTTTGGAGTGTGGGAGGAAACCGAAAATCGCGGAGAAAACCCAACGCAGGTCATGGGGAGATCTCAAGGCTATTTTTTTAATCTAATATCACAAACCACTTGTGGGAATACTGAATTTACAAAATAGTCCAATAATTCACAACTATGTTATTGAGAAAAGAAATTAGTTGAATTGAGTTATCACCATTGAAATGATGACCATTCCATAAATCTTAATCTAATATTATGGGTTTTGACCAACAGAATTATGATTGGAAATTGAACTTTTTATGGTTTGAATTCTTGTGCCGAAGCAGTGATTGAGCTATTTGTTTTCCTCTGATAGTAGTTTACTTATGCTAAATTGTATCTTAATATATAGAAGTATATTATGTTGTTTTAGTCCACTAAAAGTATTTAAAAAACCTTGTGCAATTTAATTTATTGTAGCTTTTCTATGATTGGGTTTGAGGTTTTGTTGTGGTGTTCGAGTGATCTAACATTAGGGGTCATGTATATTTTAAATCACTTCCAGTTTATTTGTAAAGCTGCAGTAATCTGGTTTAATCAGGAACTCAAAAAATATTTATTGACCTATTGAAATCAAATGATAACAATATTTTGAAGAACCAACTGTAAAACAAATGTGTTTTTCTGGTATCTGATCTATTTGTTCTCATTTAACTTGATTGTAAAATTAATTATATTCTGAGTGAAATAATGGTATTTAGTATTATAAAATAATATCAAAAATATATCTTTTTTAAATTTGACTTCTTGCACAGGGCATGTCCTTGGATGAACAGGAGGCCCAATCTTTAAAAAAGCATTCCAGCATTTCAAGAATTGAAGCAATTGATCCTGTTTTAACTGAACCTTCTCCAGATACGATTCAAGTGCAAAAGACTTTGCCCAGAAAAAACAGAAGAGGTAGTCATGATTCAAGATTTTTTCAAATACTGTTTGAAAAAATCGTTATCAAATATATAGCTTTGTTTTTATTGGGTACTAATTCTCCCATTTTTTGTCTTTTATTCTGCTAATAGAACCTTAATGGTGGAAAAGTTGTATAGTCATTTGCACATTATGTGGACAGTTATGATGCATTACCGATTTTAGATTAGAAGGTGCAAAATAGCTGATAGCCCATGTTAATATTCTGGCTGGAAATGGATAAGTGCAAACTGTTAGGTGTAAGTTTAAAAGTTGCCAAAAAGTACGTGTCAACTGGACACAAGGGGTTTGTGATATTTCACTACAGTAAAGAGGCTAGATAAATATAAGTTGCAGTTATAATTTTATGTTAAAGCCTTGTGTCGGTCATTAATTTTCCACTTCCAAGACTAAATTTATTTGCTTTCCGATACTTAGCAACATTGTAATGAGATTAATTGCTTTGTCAATGGAAATCAACCCTTGTCTGAATGTATCTGTCATGGTCATGCAGGAAATTGGCTCATTAGCTGCATTTGAAATGGTTTAACAGAAGGAGCTATGCAAATTGTTCCAGCATGTATAAGATTAATGTGTTGAGCAGGGCACATAATTTCTCTGCATATTAATTCATGAATTTGACTCCAACTCTCACACAAAACATGGAGAATCTTGACACCTAGAAACAGGTGGGTGGAAATTAAATGCTCTGATTCTTTACCTGCCATCGACTAATCAGCTTCCTTGCTTAACCCAGGCACATCAAGCTGGATGCGAGGTAGTCCTTGTGGGAGGTGAGGTGGAAATCTCAACATGATAATCATTTCCTCAGAAGTTTAGGGTTCAGATGCGCACTCGTTTTATAAGCTACTAAATTCTGACAGTGAAGCTGAAACTAAAGACTGAACATATAAATGAAAATAAAAATAATTGCAGACGCTAGAAATCAAACAAAATCAAAAATGTTTAAAAACTCAGCAAATCAGGCAGTATCTGTGGAAAGAGAAATAGTTGATGTTTCGTGTTTGTTAACCCTTTGCTGAAAGTAGAAAAGGGAGAGATGCAGGTTAGTTTTCCAAAGGAGAGAGGGAGGGTGGGTGGGGAGGGAATGGGGTGGTGGTGTGTAGAATGGCTGATAGGATGAGTTGGAAGGACGTAATGAGGACATTCATCAGCACATTAAACTTCTAAGACAGTGTAATGAGTTATTAATGGCAAGATCCATTAATAAGTAATCCAAGAGTACAAACGCTAAGCATTATTCTTTTAAAATCATTATTTTTTATTGAAATTTTGTCTAAAACAACGCTGTTCTTTTCCATCTATAATTTAAATCTGAAATATTGAATTCATATTCCAGACTATTTTTTCTTTGTGTTTCACTGCCTTAAAATACACCGTTGTGTGACCGGTGTTTCTATTTCCAATGTGTTTATATTCCATGGTTGCTGCATTTTCACTGTCAAAGCTTGCATTTGTTTCATCATGATGCATATATTCCTGTCAAAATATGACATATATTCGATGATAATCTTCTGCAACGACCTAACAAATAGTGTTATGCTTCAGTGAAATTATGGTTTTAATCCCTGGACTCATCAGAAAAATTACTTTGCATTAACAGTTTTTAACTCACATATGTCAAGTAAGCAGCTTACTCAAATGCCTTTTTATGAAACCACATGAAGACTATCAAAGCATTGAATATCATTTCTGTGGTGTTAGATAATTTAGTATAATGGTGTATGTGAATTTTTTGTGTACTTTATTTAGCTGTTTCATCGAAAGCTTTTCAATCTTGCAAAAGTCTGATGTCAGCTCATATCAGAATGTAGTGTTCTTATGAATTGCCCATATGTAGGTAGCCTTGGATCATGACTTGATCTTGTAATTGGCAAGTTATATTCCTCTCAGAGTCATAGAGCTGCACAGCAGGGAAACAGGCCCTTCGACCTACCTTGTGCACGCCTACTACGCTGGCATACTGGGCTAGTCCTTTACCTGCATTTGATCTATAGCTCTCTGAACTCTTCCTATCCGCAAGATCATTGTATCCATTTCTATAGCTTCCTCTAGCAGCTCATTCAAGATATGAAGTGTGGGCTCTTATTCTAGGCAATGGTATTCTCCATCACAGTCCACGCACACCTAACATCTAATGATATTACTACAGCTAAATTCCCCACTATCAGTACATTGCATGTCAACATTGGGCATTTAATTCAAATGAACCAACGGTATAAATGCTATTGAATTTTTTTTGGTGGATCTAAAATAGAAAGTTTGTCATAGAATTTGAACATCTATTCAAGCTTCTGAGAAAAATCATTTATTTAAGTATCTTATTTTTTTATTAGAAAATGTACGTTTTGCTACTTTTGTTTCAATTAATACTTTGCCGTTTTGTTTCTTGAAAACACAATAAAAATACATGACACAACATTTTGATGCAAAATATCCAAGATTTCTGATGTAATTATGCCCCTATTGTTACATCGCTCCTTTGCCTCCTTGATTGCTTAATCTGGTCTTCCCATTCTCCAACATACATCTGCTTCCCATTGTAAAGGACAAGCAAATTACCTGAAATTATATCAATTCAGAATCAGTTAGACGCCTGTCTCAAAAAAGCTTCAGCATAACAAATTTCTGTCCCCCTTTGGTAAATTTGCCATGCTTTAATAATCTTTACATGTTGCGATGTTTTTTCCCCCATTTAATGCATCTTCATAACGTAAACTATTATTAAACATTCAATAACTTCCAAAATGGCATTGCTTTGAAACATGCTTGCACAATAAGCATAAATAATATTGGATTATGTGGAGGCAGATGGGGTTGGTTTAATTTGTCATTGTGCTTGCTCAGATGTCATGGATCAAAGGGCCTGATCCTGTGCTAACTAGAAACATAGAAAATAGGTGCAGGAGGAGGCCATTCGGCCCTTCGAGCCAGCACCGCCATTCATTGTGAACATGGCTGATCGTCCCTAATCAATAACCCGTGTCTGCCTTCTCCCCATATCCCTTGAGCCCCGAGAGCTCTATCTAACTCTTTTTTAAAATCCATCCAGTGATTTGGCTTCCACTGCCCTCTGTGGCAGAGAATTCCAAAAATTCACAACTCTCTGGGTGGAAAAGTTTTTTCTCACCTCAGTTTTAAATGGTCTCCCCTTTATTCTAAGACTGTGGCCAGTGGTTCTGGACTCGCCCAACAATGGGAACATTTTTCCTGCATCTAGCTTGTCCAGTCCTTTTATAATTGTATATGTTTCTATAAGATTCCCTCGCATCCTTCTAAATTCCAATGAATACAAGCCTAGTCTTTTCAATCTTTCCTCATATGACAGTCCCGCCATCCCAGGGATCAATCTCGTGAACCTACGCTGCACTGCCTCAATTACAAGGATGTCCTTCCTCAAATTAGGAGACCAAAACTGTACACAATACTCCAGATGTGGTCTTACCAGGGTCCTATACAACTGCAGAAGAACCTCTTTACTCTTATACTGAAATCCTCTTGTTATGAAGGCCAACATTCCATTAGCTTTCTTCACTGCCTGCTGTACCTGCACACCAACTTTCAGTGACTGGTGTACAAGGACACCCAGGTCTCGCTGCACCTCCTCCTTACCTAACTAACACCATTGAGATAATAATCTGCCTCCTTGTTTTTGCCGCCAAAGAGGATAACCTCACATTTATCTGTATTATACTGCATCTGCCATGCATCTGCCCACTCACTCAACCTGTCCAGGCCACCCTGCAACTTCCTAACATCCTCTTCACAGTTTACACTGCCATCCAACTTTGTGTCATCCGCAAACTTGCTAGTGTTGCTTCTAATTCCCTCTTCCAAATCATTAATATATATGGTAAACAGTTGCGGCCCCAACACCGAGCCTTGCGGCACTCCACTCGCCACTGCCTGCCATTCTGAAAAGGAACCGTTTACTTCTACTCTTTGCTTCCTATGTGCCAACCAATTTTCTATCCATGTCAACACCCTACCCCCCAATACCATGTGCTCTAATTTTAGTCACCAATCTCCCGTGCGGGACCTTATCAAAGGCTTTCTGAAAGTCTAGATACACTACATCCACTGGCTCCCCTTCATCCAAACTGTTCTATGTTTTATGTTCTATAATTGTTCTTGCATTAAGAGGGGCTCCTGGAAAGAAGATGGCATAACATCAACGAAATGGCGTATTATCTCCATTGCCTGCCTCAGAATAAATATTTGGTTTATTTTATTGATTGTTACAAGTATTTGTGATGGTGTAGTGGATTCTTAGGAAATGTTGAAATTACTCTACCACAGGATGGTCAATGAAATGTGTGGGCTTCATTTTTTCAGGAGATTTTAGGCCAAAGGTTTTTAAAACCCCTATAAGCGGCACAGTGGCACAGCTGGCCTCACAGCGCTGGAGACCCAGATTTGATCCTGACCTCGGGTGCTGTTTGTGTGGAGTTCGCACATCCTCCTGTGACTGCGTGCATTTCCATCAGGTGCACTCATTTCCTCCCAAATCCCAAAGACAGGAGTGTTTGCTGGTGAACTGACATCTGTAAATTGTCCCTAGCGTGTAGGGAGCAGATGTGAATGTGGTTAACCGAGAACTAGTGTGAATGGTTGGCATGAACTCTGAGCCAAGCGGCCTGTTTCCATGCTGTATCTTGCAATCATTTCAATCAATTAATTTGAATATCATTTTAACTCTAAGTCCAGGGTAGCGACCCTACAATGCTTCATAAGAAATTGCAGATCACGTAAATTTAACATATCTGTTTTTTCAAAAGTTTTACTGAATAAGCAAATCCACTGCTGAATAAACTGCTATTAACCAGGAAGCAATCACATTTCCAGAAACTTTAAAGAAATAGTTCTTCAATAGTTACTTGTTGAAACTTGATGGAAAAAATAAATGGTTTATGGAACAAAAAAATCATTTTTGGGGTAGCTAACATTTTTCAACTAATTCTGTAACATCATTCTATAGAATATTTTTTAATTTCCCTTTTATGTAGACCTACTTTTGGAACTGGGGTTGGAGGAGGCAGAAGCTGAAGAAAATACAGAATCTCCCAAGGATTCAGAGGTATGCTTAGTAAACCTTTTCTTGTGCATTTATTTAATGGAAAGTATCTCATTTTAGCTTATCTAAAATGAATATTTTGTAATATTATGGTGTTATCATAATTTTAAATAGGTGTCAGAGAATCATTAAATGCAAAAATAATAATAATAATAATAATAATAATAATAATAATAATAATAATAATAAGCATTTATTTTATATAGCGCTTTACCAGGTGCTCAAAGCGCTTTACAAAAACAGTCATAACATAAAAACAAACAGACAAACTATCCTGACGGAGAAGCGGCGAACAAACAGCGCCAGCGTCCCCTCACGTCAGGGTCCGGCAGTAGACAACAAAAAGCACAGGACACACAAATACAATTTTAACACAAACAGCCATCACAGTGATTGCTCCAGGCACACCCTCACTGTGATGGAAGGCAAAGAAAAGTCATTATCTCCTCCTCATTCTTCTCCCGTGACGCCACGAGGCGATCGAGGCTCCCAACTTTTGAAGCCCCCACCGGGCGATGGAAAGTCCGAGGGCCGAGCCGAGCCGAGCAGGCCGATGAAGGTCCTGAGCCCCCACCGGGCGATGGAAAGTGCCGCGGCCAGGCCACGCAGAGCGATGAGGGGCCTGCGAGCGGGTCTATCGTACCTCGCGCTCCGGGGCGGTCGAAGCTGCTACGGCTGGAGCTCCTGAAAGCCGGTCGCCAGCCAGGGACCTGCGAGCTCCCGATGTTGCGGTCTGCAGGGCCCACGGCCGAAGCCTCCGAGATGGTAAGTCCAGGCCCTGCGACCGGAGTCTTTAAGGTCGATCCCAGCTGGAGGCCGCCGACTCCACGATGTTAGGCCGTAGCGCGAACAGAGATACGACACGGTAAAGGTCGCATCTCCGTTGAGGAGGAGTTTAGAAAAAAAATGTTTCCCCCACCCCCCCACCACACACACATAAACAGAGTTAAAAATAGAACAAAACGTACATTAAACGATGACAATAGACAAAAAACAAAAAAAAGACAGAGAGACTGCCGGTGAGCCGCAGCTATTTGGGCTATTTGGCACACCAAATCCATGCCAGCTGTCAAACACCCAAATATGCTGATCCCATTTTATTCTCCCCACATTCCCAGCAGCTCCGCTCCCCTCAGATCCTACCACTCACCCAAACACTATGATCAATTTACAGTGGTCAAGTAACCTACCATCCTGCACAACGTTGGGATACAGGGAGAAACTGTAGTACACGGAGGAAACCCACATGGTCACAGGGAGATTGCACAAACTCCACACAGGCAACATGAGACCTGCATCAAATGCTCAAGAAATGACTCACAAGGAGGACATTAGAGGATCACATAGATAGAATAAAAACAACAGAATCAAAAAACTGTAGTAAACCAGTCAGCATGTCAACCTGATCCACCACTCAGGGAGAGACAAAATTTGGTGAGAGGCAGCAAGAGGGGAGAAAAGCCTTGCCCACAAAGGGCTTAAGTGACAGAATTAAAAGTTGCAGGTTCCAGAGCCTAAGTAAAAATGAAATCTGTTACTCAAATTGAAGAAAGATTAACACATTTGAAGGGATTGAGCTAAATTACTCAATGGTGATTTTAAAAAGTTATCGAGGTAAAACAAATTGATTATTTTTGTTATCCCACTGGACGTTTGGTACAGAATTCACTGTCTTTCCTCCTCGTCCCCCACCCCTAACCCACTCTCCTTGCAGAGGTTGATGCTTGCAAAATGCTGGTGAGTTGATTTGCATCTCGTGCACAAGCATGCTAGTTGTGATCTTACTGTGGAAGCTCTACTAGTGATTTCCAAGCTTCACTCTTCTATTGGATTTCCTCTGAAGTCTAGTGCCAGTGCAGCAAGTTACTGAGATCCTCTTTATGCCGAGGAATCTGCGCTTAGATGCTAGTCTATTCATTCAAAGGAGGATTGCATGAAAGAAAGGAAAGATAGTTAGATTAACTTTTTTAATTAAAAAAACTAACTGTGCTTTTAATGTTTCTATTCATCAAAATAAAACATTGCAAATCCAGCTTTGACAATTTGCAAAGCTAATGGCGTTATAGAACATAGAACAGCATAGCACAAGAACGGCCCACAATGTCTGCCGAACAAGACCAAATCTTACTGTGTAGGAAAGAACTGCAGATGTTGGTTTAAATCGAAGATAGACACAAAATGCTGGAGTAACTCAGCGGGACAGGCGGCATCTCTGGAGAGCAGGAATAGACAATAGGTGCAGGAGTAGGCCATTCGGCCCTTCATGCCAGCACCACCATTCAATGTGATCATGGCTGATCATTCTCAATCAGTACCCTGTCCCTGCCTTCTCCCCATACCCCCTGACTCCGCTATCCTTAAGCGCTCTATCTGGCTCTCTCTTGAAAGCATTCAGAGAATTGGCCTCCACTGCCTTCTGAGGCAGAGAATTCCACAGATTTACAACTCTCTGACTGAAAAAGTTTTTCTTTTGGGTGATGTTTCGGGTCGAGACTTTTCTTCAGTTCAGTTCAGTTCTGAGGAAGGGTCTCAAACCGAAACGTCACCCATTCTCTCCAGAGATGCTGCCTGTCCCGCTGAATTACTCCTGCATTTTGTGTCTAAGGCCAAATCGAGATGGATTCTTAGAACAGCTTGTACTGGAGCCTACCAGGGAGAAGGCAATTCTGGATTTAGTGTTGTGTAATGATCCTGATCTGATAAGGGGACTAGAGGTAAAAGAGCCATTAGGAGGCAGTGATCACAACATGATAAGTTTTACTCTGCAAATGGAAAGGCAGAAGGGAAAATCGGAAGTGTCGGTATTACAGTATAGCAAAGGGGATTACAGAGGCATGAGGCGGGAGCTGGCCAAAATTGATTGGAAGGAGGCCCTAGCAGGGAAGACGGTAGAACAGCAATGGCAGGTATTCCTGGGAATAATGCAGAGGTTGCAGGATCAATTTATTCCAAAGAGGTGGAAAGACTCTAAGGGGAGTAAGAGACACCTGTGGCTGACGAGGGAAGTCAGGGACAGCATAAAAATTAAGGAGAGGAAGTATAACATAGCAAAGAAGAGTGGGAAGACAGAGGATTGGGACTCTTTTAAAGAGCAACAAAAGTTAACTAAAAAGGCAATACGGGGAGAAAAGATGAGGTACGAGGGTAAACTAGCCAATAATATAAAGGAGGATAGCAAAAGTTTTTTTAGGTACGTGAAGAGGAAAAAAATAGTCAAGGCAAATGTGGGTCCCTTGAAGACAGAAGCAGGGGAATTTATTATGGGGAACAAAGAAATGGCAGACGAGTTAAACCGTTACTTTGGATCTGTCTTCACTGAGGAAGATACACACAATCTCCCAAATGTTCTAGGGGCCGGAGAACCTAGGGTGATGGAGGAACTGAAGGAAATCCACATTAGGCAGGAAATGGTTTTGGGTAGACTGATGGGACTGAAGGCTGATAAATCCCCAGGGCCTGATGGTCTGCATCCCAGAGTACTTAAGGAGGTGGCTCTAGAAATAGTGGAAGCATTGGAGATCATTTTTCAATGTTCTATAGATTCAGGATCAGTTCCTGTGGATTGGAGGATAGCAAATGTTATCCCACTTTTTAAGAAAGGAGGGAGAGAGAAAACGGGGAATTATAGACCAGTTAGTCTGACATCAGTGGTGGGGAAGATGCTGGAGTCAATTATAAAAGACGAAATTGCAGTAACGGGATCATTCCGAGTCAGCATGGATTTACGAAGGGGAAATCATGCTTGACAAATCTACTGGAATTTTTTGAGGATGTAACTAGGAAAATTGACAAGGGAGAGTCAGTGGATGTGGTGTACCTCGACTTTCAGAAAGCCTTCGACAAGGTCCCACATAGGAGATTAGTGGGCAAAATTAGGGCACATGGTATTGGGGGTAGGGTACTGACATGGATAGAAAATTGGTTGACAGACAGAAAGCAAAGAGTGGGGATAAATGGGTCCCTTTCGGAATGGCAGGCAGTGACCAGTGGGGTACCGCAAGGTTCGGTGCTGGGACCCCAGCTATTTACGATATACATTAATGACTTAGACGAAGGGATTAAAAGTACCATTAGCAAATTTGCAGATGATACTAAGTTGGGGGGTAGTGTGAATTGTGAGGAAGATGCAATAAGGCTGCAGGGTGACTTGGACAGGTTGTGTGAGTGGGCGGATACATGGCAGATGCAGTTTAATGTAGATAAGTGTGAGGTTATTCACTTTGGAAGTAAGAATAGAAAGGCAGATTATTATCTGAATGGTGTCAAGTTAGGAGGAGGGGGAGTTCAACGAGATCTGGGTGTCCTAGTGCATCAGTCAATGAAAGGAAGCATGCAGGTACAGCAGGCAGTGAAGAAAGCCAATGGAATGTTGGCCTTCGTAACAAGAGGATTTGAGTATAGGAGCAAAGAGGTCCTTCTACAGTTGTACCGGGCCCTGGTGAGACCGCACCTGGAGTACTGTGTGCAGTTTTGGTCTCCAAATTTGAGGAAGGATATTCTTGCTATGGAGGGCGTGCAGCGTAGGTTCACTAGGTTAATTCCCGGAATGGCGGGACTGTCGTATGTTGAAAGGCTGGAGCGATTGGGCTTGTATACACTGGAATTTAGAAGGATGAGGGGGGATCTTATTGAAACATATAAGATAATTAGGGGATTGGACACATTAGAGGCAGATAACATGTTCCCAATGTTAGGGGAGTCCAGAACAAGGGGCCACAGTTTGAGAATAAGGGGTAGGCCATTTAGAACGGAGATGAGGAAGAACTTTTTCAGTCAGAGGGTGGTGAAGGTGTGGAATTCTCTGCCTCAGAAGGCAGTGGAGGCCAGTTCGTTGGATGCTTTCAAGAGAGAGCTGGATAGAGCTCTTGAGGATAGCGGAGTGAGGGGGTATGGGGAGAAGGCAGGAACGGGGTACTGATTGAGTGATCAGCCATGATCGCATTGAATGGCGGTGCTGGCTCGAAGGGCTGAATGGCCTACTCCTGCACCTATTGTCTATTGTCTATTGGCTGCACATAATCCATATCCCACCATTCCCTGCATATCCAAATGCCTAACCAAAAGTCCCTTAAATGCCACAATACTATCTGCTTCAACAACCACCACCGGCAAAACATCCCAGGCACTCACCACTCTCTGCGTAAAAAAAACTTGGCCCCCACGTCTCCTTTAAGCATTGCTCCTCACCCCTAATATTTGAATTTTCTATCCTGGAAAAAGGTTCTCATTGTCCCTATTTATGCCTCTCATAATTTTATATAGATCGATCAAGTCTCCCTGCAAACTTGAAGTTCCAGAGAAAACAATCCCAGTCTGTCCACCCTGTCCCTGTAGCTAGTACACCCAAATCCAACCAACATTCTGGTAAACCTCCTCTGCGCCCTTTACAAAGCCTTCATGTCCTTCCTGTAATGGGGTGACCAGAACTGCATGCAATACTCCAAATACGGCCTAACCAAAATCTTACAAAGCTGCATCATGATCTCCTGACTCTTATGCTCAATGCATTGACCTATAGAAGCAAGCACATTATATGCCTTCTTTACAACTCTATCTACCTGTGTTGCCACTTTCAGGGAGTTATGAATCTAGACCCCAAGATCCCTCTGTACATCAGTGCAGTTAAGGGTCATGCCATTAATTATAAATTTTCCCCTTACATTTGATCTTCTAAAGTGCAATACCTCATAATTGCTTGCATTAAACTTGCACCGTCCTTTTCTCTGCCCATTTCTGTAGCCCTATCTTTATCCCATTGGAGACTTTGACAGCCTTCCTCACAGTCTGCGACCCCAGAAATTTGGTGTCCTCTGCGAACTTACTAACCAGTCCATCTACGCTTTCATCCAAGTCATTTATATATATCACAAACAGGAGAGGTCCCAGCACAGATCCCTGTGGAATCCCTGGCCATAGATCTCCAGCCTGGATATTGTCTTTCTACCACAACCCTCTGTCTTTTATCAATATGCCAGTGCTGAATCCATATAACCAAATCACCATTAATTCCATGCATTTAAATTTTCTTGATCAGTCTATCTTGGGAGAATTTATCAAATGCCTTACTAAAATCCATGCAGACAACATCCACCGCCATACCCTCATTGATCACCTTTGTCATCTCAAAAATCTCGATCGGGTTAGTGAGACATGACCTGCCATGTACAAAACCATGTGTAGGAAAGAACTGCAGATGCTGGTTTACATCGAAGGTAGACACAAAATGCTGGAGTAACTCAGCGGGACAGGCAGCATCTCTGGAGAGAAGGAATGGGTGATGTTTCGGTTCGAGACCCTTCTTCAGACTGATGTCAGAGGAATGGGTGGTACAGAGATAAAGTGTTGTCGGAGACAGTAAGACTGGTGGGAGAACTGGGAAGGGGGATGGGATAGAGAGAGATGGAAAGCAAGGGCTACTTGAAGTAAGAGAAGTCAATGTTCATACCGCTGGGGTGTAAGCTACCAAAGCAAAATATGAGGTGCTGCTCCTCCAATTTGCACTAGGCCTCACTTTGACAATGGAGGAGGCCCAGGTCAGAAATGTCAGATTGGGAATGTGAGGGGGAGTTAAAGTGCTGAGCAACCAGGAGATCAGGTAGGTTTAGGCGGACTGAGCAGAAACCAAGCTGGCTGTCCTTAATTAACCCATTCTCTTCCAAATGGAGTAAATTCTATTCTGAAGAATCCTCTCCAATAGCTTCCTTACCACTGACACGAGGCTCACCGGTTTATAATTCCTTGGATTCTCTTTTCTTCTCTTAAATAATGGAACAACATTAGCGACTCTCCTGTTCTCTGGCACCTCGCCGGTGGCTAGAGAAGAGGCAAAGGTCTTTGTCAAGTCTCCCGCAATCTCCTCTCTTGCCTTGCTTAATGACCATAGTTTGAAAGGATTGTGGATATGAACTTGCAAACAACTATGGCAATATATCACTGTGGTGCCATGATAAGTTGAAATGGAATTATTTATATTTTACAGTGTTTTTTTTTATTTTAGTCTGTCTCGGATATCTCATGGAAGAAATCAATTGGTTCATTAGTTTCAGCTGGTGTCCTGAGCCATACGAACATTAGGAAGAACCAAGATGAAGGTGATTTTCAAATTTGGTTTATTTTTTGCTTTATTGTGTAAGACACAAATAAATTCCATAAATTGGATGTAACTAGGAAAATTGACAAGGGAGAGTCAGTGGATGTGGTGTACCTCGACTTTCAGAAAGCCTTCGACAAGGTCCCACATAGGAGATTAGTGGGCAAAATTAGGGCACACGGTATTGGGGGTAGGGTACTGACATGGATAGAAAATTGGTTGACAGACAGAAAGCAAAGAGTGGGGATAAATGGGTCCCTTTCGGAATGGCAGGCAGTGACCAGTGGGGTACCGCAAGGTTCGGTGCTGGGACCCCAGCTATTTACGATATACATTAATGACTTAGACGAAGGGATTAAAAGTACCATTAGCAAATTTGCAGATGATACTAAGTTGGGGGGTAGTGTGAATTGTGAGGAAGATGCAATAAGGCTGCAGGGTGACTTGGACAGGTTGTGTGAGTGGGCGGATACATGGCAGATGCAGTTTAATGTAGATAAGTGTGAGGTTATTCACTTTGGAAGTAAGAATAGAAAGGCAGATTATTATCTGAATGGTGTCAAGTTAGGAGGAGGGGGAGTTCAACGAGATCTGGTGTCCTAGTGCATCAGTCAATGAAAGGAAGCATGCAGGTACAGCAGGCAGTGAAGAAAGCCAATGGAATGTTGGCCTTCGTAACAAGAGGAGTTGAGTATAGGAGCAAAGAGGTCCTTCTACAGTTGTACCGGGCCCTGGTGAGACCGCACCTGGAGTACTGTGTGCAGTTTTGGTCTCCAAATTTGAGGAAGGATATTCTTGCTATGGAGGGCGTGCAGCGTAGGTTCACTAGGTTAATTCCCGGAATGTCGGGATTGTCGTATGTTGAAAGGCTGGAGCGATTGGGCTTGTATACACTGGAATTTAGAAGGATGAGGGGGGATCTTATTGAAACATATAAGATAATTAGGGGATTGGACACATTAGAGGCAGATAACATGTTCCCAATGTTGGGGGAGTCCAGAACAAGGGGCCACAGTTTAAGAATAAGGGGTAGGCCATTTAGAACGGAGATGAGGAAGAACTTTTTCAGTCAGAGAGTGGTGAAGGTGTGGAATTCTCTGCCTCAGAAGGCAGTGGAGGCCAGTTTGTTGGATGCTTTCAAGAGAGAGCTGGATAGAGCTCTTAAGGATAGCGGAGTGAGGGGGTATGGGGAGAAGGCAGGAACGGGGTACTGATTGAGAGTGATCAGCCATGATTGCATTGAATGGCGGTGCTGGCTCGAAGGGCTGAATGGCCTACTCCTGCACCTATTGTCTATTGTCTATATCACTCAATATATCTGCAACAAGTTGTAAAGTAAATCACAACGTAAATTCATTTTTGAATATATTTACTCTATGGATGTTCCCCGACTTATGTAAGGGTTACGTCCCATGGACCCTTGCACATGTCGGTGTTACGCAAGTCGTAAACGTAAGTGCCACTGTGCAAGCAAAAATTTACTATTTGACGTAGAGACCACGTGGGAGCTCCGAGGTGGATTTATCAGCTTTCAGTCCCATCAGTCTACCCAATACCATTTCTCGCCTAATGCAAATTTCTTTCAATTCCGCTGTCTCCCTTGATCCTCTGTCCACTAGTACATCTGGGAGATTGTTTGTGTCTTTCTTAGTTAAGACAGATCCGAAGTAGCTGTTCAACTCTACCGCCATTTCCTTGTTACCCATAATAATTTCACCCGTGTCTGCCTTCAAGGGACCCACATTTGTCTTTACTGATCTTTTTCTCTTAATATACCTAAAGAAGCTATTACTGTCCTTCTTTATATTCCTGGCCAGCTTTGCTTCGTACCTCATCTATTCAGCCCATATTGCCCTTTTTGCTGTATTCTGTTGTCCTTTGAAAATTGCCCAATCCTTTGGCTTCCTGCTACTCTTTGCTATCTTATACATCTTTTCTTTTAGTTTTATTCCATCTTTAACTTCCCTTGTCAGCCACGGTTGCCTCTTATTCCCCTTAGAATCTTTCTTCCTCTTTGGAATGAAATGATCCTGCATCTTCTGGATTATGCCCAGAAATTCCTGCCATTGCTGTTCCACCGTCATTCCTGCTAGGATCCCTTTCCATTCGACCTTGGCCAGCTCCTCTCTCATGCCTTCATAGTCCCCTTTGTTCAACAGCAACACTGACATTCCTGGTTTAACCTTCTCCCTCTCAAATTGCAGATTAAAACTAATCATGTTATGGTCACTACCTCCAAGCGGTTCCTTTACCTTGAGTTCCCTTATTAAATCTGGTTCATTGGACAACACTAAATCCAGAATTGCCTTCTCTCTGGTAGGCTCCAGTACAAGCTGCTCTAAGAATCCATCTCCGAATCCATCTACAAACCCTTTCTTGGGGTCCAGAACTAACCTGATTTTCCCAGTCTACCTGCAGATTGAAATCCCCCATAACTACAGTGGCATTACCTTTGTTACATGCCAATTTTAACTCCTGCTGCAACTCACGCCCTATATCCAGGCTACTGTTTGGGGGTCTGTAGATAACTCCCATTTGTGTCTTCTTACCTTTACAATTCCTCAACTCTATCAACAGTGACTCTACATCGTCAGTCCCAATGTCACCCCTCGCAAGGGACTGAATTCCATCCCTCACCAACTGAGCTAACCCACCTCCACTGCCCACCTGCCTGTCCTTTCTATAGGATATATAACCCTGAATATTCAGTTCCCAGTCCTGATCCTCCTGCAGCCACGTCTCTGTAATCCCCACAATGTCATACCTACCAATCTCTAACTGAGCCTCAAGCTCATCCACTTTACTTCTTATACTAAGCGCATTCATGTATAGTACCGTTGCTCATCTCAGCTTCCACATCGATTCCTATTACATTTGGCCATTTTCTCCTATTGCTTCGTGAGCTTTCTGTCCCGTTAATTCTGGGGTGTTTCTTAATTATTCCTATACTCTCTTTCCCTTTAACTCCATCCTTGTCTATCACATTTGAACCCCCCCCCCCCCCCCCCACTATTTAGTTTAAGACCACCCGTGTAGCAGTGGCAAATCTGCCTGCCAGTTTGCTGGTCCCCTGCCTGTTGAGGTGCAACCCGTCCCTTTTGTACAATCCATCCTTACTCCAAAACAGATCCCAGTGGTCTAAGAATCTAAATCCCTGCCCCCTGCACCAGCTCCTCAGCCACACATTCAGGTCCCGTATCTCCCTGTTCCTGCCCTCACCAACACGAGAAACTGGAAGCAAACCAGAGATAACCACCCTGGAGGTCTTGATGCTGAGTAAACTGCCCAAGCAAAATATGAGGTGCTATTTCTCCAATTTGCATGTGGCCTCACTCTGACAGTGGAGGCCCAGAACAGAAAGGTCAGTGTGGGAATGAGAAGGGAAGTGTTTGGCAACCGAGAGATCGCCAAATGCCAAAGAAGGGTTCCGACCCAAAACGTCACCTGTTACTTTTCTCCTGAGATGCTGCCTGACCCACTTAGTTGCTCCAGTACTTTGTGTCTATCTTTGGTATAAACCAGCATCTGCAGTTCCTTCCTACATATAGTTGTGGTTGGGAACTGATTGGATCTCTGTATCGGGAAGAAGCAAATAATCTTCAGGTTCTTTGGTGGAGACAGAAGGGTAATGAAATTGAATAAGAGATCTGATTTGTAGGTTAATAGACCACTGAATTGTTCCTGATGCAGAATCTTGGGGGAATTAATAGGAAAGTGTAATTAAGCTACAAAGAAGATTAGCAGGAAGAGATTGATCTGTGGGTAAAATATAGACATGGGAGACCAAAATAACGACCTTCCATATAGTAAGAAAATGTGGGAAGACTTCAACACAGATCTTTACCACTCACATCCTGTCAGTTCAAATATGTGCCAATGATTCCTGCGTTGTTTTGTGCCACTCAGCAAAAGCCGTTATTACTTTACAGCTTTTCAAGTAAAATGACTACATGATCATCATTAAACACAGATGCTGATTCACCAAAGGAGATGGGAGGACAAATGACCAGTGGTTTGTTCAAAAAGCTATCGTTTATGGGGTATTTTGAGGAAAAAAGATAGAAAGGAAAGTTGACACAAAATGCTGGAGTAACTCAGTGGGACAGGCACCATCTCTGGAGTGAAGGAATGGGTGACATTTCTGGTCGAGACCAGACTCTTCTGAAGGAGGGTCTCGACCCAAAACGCCACCCATTCCTTCTCTCCAGAGATGCTGCCTGTCCCGCTGAATTACTCCAGCATTTTGTGTTCTCCTTCGATTTAAACCAGCATCTGCAGTTCTTTCCTACACAAAAATAGAAAGGAGATGGATATTGGGATACTTTTATGGCACCTGATGATTAAATTTGGTAGGGATTAAAAGGCTTGAACTAGAAGAGTACCATGGGGCCAAGTCTGACTGGTTGCCCACAGTCATTGTCCATCCATATTATCTGGCCTGGTATTTGGCAATCTCCCGGTTTCCATACATTTCCCTTCTCATTCCCACACTGACCTTTTAGTCCTGGGCCTCCTCCACTGTCAGTGAGGCCACACGCAAATTGGAGAAATAGCACCTCATATTTTGCTTGGGTAGTTTACCTAGCATCAAGTAACCTCTGCATTCCCTCCCTCCCGCCTCCCTCACCATAGCCTAACAGAACTCTTGTTAGATCAGGCTGATGATCAGAACAAATAGGCATAATAGCAGTTGTGTTATTTGGCTAATGAGATGGGGAAGGAAAAGTCGGATGAAGAGAGTTTGAAAACAAGTGTAAGAATTTTGACGTGAACTTTAATAAGATGGTGACATTCAGAAGTAGGGAACCTTTTTAATACTGTATTGTTTTGGATGATTTCTAGTTTATAGAGTATATAATGGCTGGCTGGAAATGCATGAGAATAGTCAAGTTTAGAGTAGCTACTCTGACTGCTCGTTCTACCTGTATAGCCTCATTGCCAGGATATCCTCCCCAAGTTCATTATCATTCCAGGATATCCTCCCCAAGTTCATTATCATTCCAGGATATCCTCCCCAAGTACAGTTGTAATACTTTCCCTGATCAGTAGTGCTGCATTCCCTTTCCTTTTGTACTCCAATCTGTCACACCTGAAACTTCTATAGCCGGGAATACTGAGCTACCTAGTTCTGCTCTTTCCTCAACCTTGCCTTCCATGAATGCAGCAGTATCATAAGCCCTTGTGCTGATCCATGCTCTCAGCTCAACCATCTTACCGGTGAAGCTCCTTGCACTAAAATAAATGCAGTTAAGCCTACCTGCCCTCGAATACTTCCCCCCATCGCTGCCTGCTGTGCCAGCTGGCCAATTGGACTTGCAGTTTTCAAGGTTTTAATTTTGTTTCCACACCTGCTGCACTGCAATTCTGGGTGCCACACACTTGTCTCATTGTTTAAACCATTCCAACTAACATTATGAAAGGGTACCAATGGCAAATGTCAAGAGGAATTGATAACATCAAGTAGTATCATGCCAACATTTTTCATGTCATTCCACTTAAAATAATGGTAACTTTGAATGTTTGGTGAGGAGTGATGTAAGTGTTCTCCTAACATTCACCAGTAGAAGCATCATCTTAATATTTTTAACAGATTAACCGGCCTCAGTGACCAAGAAATCATGTAATAGTTTGCTGTAAAGATCACTCACACCTCATTAATAGGCCTCAGTAACCAGGAAATCATAAAATAGTTTGCTGTAAAGATCACTCACACCTCATTAAGGGGTACAGGATTAGAAAACTATTGGTGTGACAGATGGTGCACACAATACGAGGAACCCAAGAGAAATAGAGAAAAAGAACCTGCAGAAACTGATATTATTCAACAAGGATATGAAATTGCTACTTAAGAGGATAATAATGTCAGACAGACAGATGGATCCTTCAATGGCACCTTTGAGCAGGAAGCTGCAGTGGGAAAAGCATAATTCAGTTGATGGAGAGAATTCAATAAATGAAAGATGATTAGAAACCTAATTAAACAGGGCAAGAGGCCCCAACGGAATGCCTCCTAAATGGTGCCAGAGTAAAGGTGATGTTGAATTGGCTTAATTCAAGCAACGGGGAGACGGTGTGAGCCAGGGGTGGCAGGGGCAGCTGTCGGTAGGTCTGCCCACTATAACCAAAATCTGTTATAAAGAGGTAAGTTAAAACAAAGGTTACGGTGTTAGGATAGTGGCGTCGTAGGCTGAATAGCAGCAACATCCTCTGAAAAGTTAAAGGCACATTCGACTGATTTATTTTTGCTCTATCGTAATGCTGTTTATCTTTAATGTTTTACACTGCAATTTGATATTTGTTATGTAGAAGGATTTGGAGATGGCAGATACTTAGACAATTTATTTAAAGGTTTATGCATGAAACAGTAGCGTGTAATGTAGAGTAATGTGCTCTTAATGACCCATTCTCATGTAACTGCCATATTTATGCACCTATTCTCCATGAATGCTGGTTAGACAATAGACAATAGGTGCAGGAGTAGGCCATTCGGCCCTTCAAGCCAGCACCGCCATTCAATGTGATCATGGCTGATCATTCTCACTCAGTACCCCGTTCCTGCTTTCTCCCCATACCCCCTGACTCCGCTATCCTTAAGAACTCTATCTAGCTCTCTCTTGAATGTATTCAGAGAATTGGCCTCCACTGCCCTCTGAGGCAGAGAATTCCACAGATTCACAACTCTCTGACTGAAAAAGTTTTTCCTCATCTCTGTTCTAAATGCCTACCCCTTATTCTTACACTGTGGCCCCTGGTTCTGGACTCCCCCAACATTGGGAACATGTTTCCTGCCTCTAACGTGTCCAACCCCTTAATAATCTTATACGTTTCGATAAGATCCCCTCTCATCCTTCTAAATTCCAGTGTATACAAGCCTAGTCGCTCCAGTCTTTCAACATATGACAGTCCCGCCATTCCCGGGAATTAACCTAGTAAACCGACGCTGCACGCCCTCAATAGCAAGAATATCCTTCCTCAAATTTGGAGACCAAAACTGCACACAGTACTCCAGCTGAGAGTATACTTATATTTGACTTGCACAAACAGCAATATTTTAAACAAGACCATCCTTACGAAATCCCTTTTATTTCCGAAAGAAAAGCCAAGTGGCGTGCCTGAATGCCTATCATCCAGTAGCCTTGACATGCACCATCATGAAAGGCTTCGAGAGGCTGGTCACGGCACTCTGTAACTCCAACCTACCTGACATCCTTGATCCGTAGCAACATCTCTCTGGCCTTACTCTAATCGCTGGAGCTTCTACATGACAAGGACACCTACGTCAGACACAGGGAACTTCAGATGCTAGTTTACGACAATTCCATTCAGATATTTTTCTTGTTGCAAATTATAGTTTTTGAAGGCTTGCTCCTGCCTCAAATATTCATTACGTTCTCAAAAGGATTAAGAAACAATTGGAATGTAATCCAAAGGACCCACAAATTGTAGGTAGTCAAATAAATCTGAATGTGAAAACGATTAATTCTGAGTGGCATCATATCAATAACATTATTCATTTTCATTAACTTTCAGTGACCAAATAAAGTGGAGTTTATTGTCAAGTACAATAAGGTAGAGGTCCAGTGCAAAGCTTGCCTGTTGCAGCATCACAGTCATGTAGCCTGGAAACAACAAACACAACATAAATTATGCAAAGATGCTGAAAATCAAAAAGACATTAATGTACTGTAACAGCACATTTAGAAATAAGTCAATGGTAGTGCAAGAAGTGATCCATAGTGCAAGATGGTTTAGAGAGGTTTGTGTCTAGTGTGGACCAGCTTTACCAAATAACTTCCCAATAAAAGCAAATACCATTTTTTTAAAAAGCAAGCCTTTTATTGAACAGCAATTTATTTCTACATTATTTCCTCATATAGGACATAAATTTCTATGTTTTGGCTGAATATATTTTGGTGCTTGTATTTTGACAACATGTTGATTTTTGTTACATAGATGACTCAAACTGGGACTCTGAAAGTGCTTCTGATAAAAACATATCACCAACTAAGTTTAATTCTATGCCTTGTGATAAGCAAATGAGGAAAGTTGGCAAAATGGCTCTCCAAACACCAAATGAAAAATTGTCCAATATTGACTCCCCAATAAACAAACCAAAAACATCATCGGAAGCGATTGTTTGTGACTTGAGACCACCGGAGTCTGAAGGCTCAGCTGACTCATTGAAAACTAAGTTGTCTTCATATTTGTCAACACAAAATCAGGTTGCATCTGAGCTTCAGCATAGAAGTGACATAAATGCCAAAACGAAAAACGGAAATGGTATGTATAATCCACGGCTTGTCTTTTAATAATAAACTATAGACTATATTTATTCTCAAATGTAAACTTGTACAAGTCGTCTCCAGGTTACAACAGGATTTCAGTCATAGAGTCATAGAGTCCTACAGCACAGAAAGAGGCCCTTCGGCCCATCGTGTCCGTGCCGCCCGTTACCAAACACAGTCTAATTTTAATCCCATTTTCCCGCATTTGGACCGTAGCCCTGAATGTTGTAGCATTTCAAGTGCCCATCCAAATGCCTCTTAAACGTTGTGAGTGTTCCCGCCTCCACCACCACCCCAGGCAGTGAGTTCCAGACTCCAACCACCCTCTGGGTGAAAAAGTTCTTTCTCACATCCCCCCGAAACCTCCCTCCCCTTACCCTGTATCTATGTCCCCTCGTTGTTGAACCTTCCACCAGTGGAAGAAGTTCCCCGCCATCTACCTTATCTATGCCCCCCATGATCTTGTACACCTCGATCATGTCCCCCCTCAGCCTTCTCTGCTCCAGGGAAAACAACCCCAGTCTGCTCAGTCTCTCCTCATAGCCGAGGCCCTTCATCCCTGGCAGCATCCTGGTGAATCTCCTCTGCACCCTCTCCAAAGCTATCACATCCTTTCTATAATGTGGTGACCAGAACTGTACACAATACTCCAGCTGTGGCCTCACCAGTGTTCTGTACAATTCCATCATTACCCCCCTACTTTTATATTCGATGCCTCGGCTAATGAAGGCCAGTAACCCATATGCCTTTTTGACCACCCTGTCCACCTGTCCTGCTGCCTTCAAGGACTTGTGTACCTGTACTCCAAGGTCCCTCTGTACCCCTGTCTTCCCTAGGGTCCTTCCATTCATGGTGTACTCCCTCTCCAAGTTATTCCTGCCAAAGTGCATCACCTTGCACTTTTCAGGATTAAATTCCATCTGCCACTGCTCCGCCCATCTGACCATCTCATCTATATCTTCCTGCAGCTTGCAGATCCCTTCCTCGCTATTCACCACCCCCCCCTAACTTTGTGTCATCTGCAAACTTGCTGATCATGCCCTGTACGTTGACATCCAGATCATTAATGTAGATTACAAACAGTAAGGGACCCAACACCGATCCCTGTGGCACCCCACTGGACACTGGCCTCCAGTCACAGAAACAACCTTCTACCAACACCCTCTGCCTTCTGTCACTAAGCCAGTTTTTTATCCATTTTGCCAAGGTGCCCTGGATCCCATGGGCTCTTACCTTCTTGACTAGTCTCCTGTGTGGGACCTTGTCAAAAGCCTTACTGAAATCCATGTATACCACATCCACTGCACTACCCCCATCTACCTCCTTGGTCACCCCTTCAAAAAATTCAATCAAGTTAGTCAGACACGACCTTCCATTAACAAAGCCATGTTGACTATCCTTAATTAACCCTCAATCCTCCAAGTGAAGACTGATTCTGTCCCTCAGAATCTTTTCTAGCAGCTTCCCCACCACCGATGTCAGACTCACCGGCCTGTAGTTCCCAGGTTTATCCCTACTGCCCTTTTTAAATAATGGCACCACATTAGCTATCCTCCAGTCCTCCGGTACATCCCCTGTTGCAAGAGAGGCTCTGAAAATTTGTGCCAGAGCCCCCGCAATCTCCTCCCTTGCTTCTCTCAGCATCCTGGGATGCATCTCGTCAGGGCCCGGAGACATCCACTTTTAAGCCTGCCAGAGCCTCCAGCACCACCTCCCTGTCAATAGCAATATGCTCAAGAACATCACAACCCTCCTGCTCCATTTCTAAGTCCGCATCGCCCTCCTCCCTCGTAAAAACAGATGCAAAAAAATCATTTAAAACATCTCCTACATCCTCTGGCTCCACACACAGCTTTCCACTATGGTCCCTGATGGGCCTCACTCTTTCCCTCGTTATCCTCTTACCCTTGATATACCTATAGAACACTTTGGGATTTTCTTTTATTTTGCCCGCTAGTAACATATAACATATAACAACTACAGCATGGAAACAGGCCTGTCCAGCCCTACCAGTCCACGCCGACCATTCTCCCTGACCTAGTCTCATCTACCTGCACTCAGACCATAACCCTCTAATCCCCTCTTATCCATATACCTATCCAATTTACTCTTAAATAATAAAATCGAGCCAGCCTCCACCACTTCCACCGGAAGCCCATTCCATACAGCCACAACCCTCTGAGTAAAGAAGTTCCCCCTCATGTTACCCCTAAACCTTTGTCCCTCAATTCTGAAGCTATGTCCCCTTGTTGGAATCTTCCCCACTCTCAAAGGGAAAAGCCTACCCACGTCAACTCTGTCCGTCCCTCTCAAAATTTTAAAAACCTCTATCAAGTCCCCCCTCAACCTTCTACGCTCCAAAGAATAAAGACCCAACCTGTTCAACCTCTCTCTGTAGCCTAAGTGCTGAAACCCAGGCAACATTCTAGTAAATCTCCTCTGTACCCTCTCCATTTTGTCGACATCCTTCCTATAGTGCTATCTCATGGCCCCTTTTTGCTCTCCTAATTTCTTTTTTAAGAACCGCCCTACACCTTCTGTATTCCTCTAATGATGCCTGTGCCTTAAGTTCTTTATGCCTTCCAAAAGCCCCCCTTTTTTTTCTAATCAATCCTACTATATCGTTCGACATCCAAGGATCTTTGGACTTGTTTGTCCCACCCTTAAACTTTAGGGGAACATGCTTCCTCTGTACTTTTTCAATTATTCCTTTGAATGACTCCCACTGTTCTAATGTGGTCCTCCCCACGAGAAGCTGATCCCAGTCCACCAGGGCCAACTTCTGCCTTATCAGATTAAAATCGGCCTTGCCCCAATTTAGACATTTTCCCTCTGGTCCCTCTTTATCCTTTTCCATTACCACCTTAAATATCACTGAATTGTGATCACTGTCACCAAAGTGCTCTGCTACTGACACTTCAGCCACCTGTCCGGCCTCATTTCCCAAGATTAAGTCCTCCGAACTGTTGGTAACCTGATCAATTCGCAAGTCAGAAATGTAGCAGTAATCCAAATTCCCAAAAGGCAATGATGCCTGCAGCTATACAGTAGCTGGAAAATCCTTCCCTCCCGATCTCCAAGCACTTATTCCTATGTACAAGTTGTATATAAATCAGATGTTCATAAGCTGGGAAGGACATATATTTATTCATAATATCTCCAGGTCACAAAACTTTGTTATTTCAAATCTGTGAGGAAAATTGAATAGATTCCAAATCTGTCTATTTTATTAAATAATTATATAGCTTATAACAAGCACTGCATTGTCACTCAAAGCAGTAACAACGCTGTACTATGAATTTTTAGAACTGATTAAAGTAACCGAACTATAGTTCTCTTAACATAATTAAAATTTAGGTCATGTGTTGACAGTTTTAATTAACTATCATTTAAAATAATTCTAAAAAGAATGTTAGTATAATAATGAGCAAAACACAAAGTGCTTGCAGATCGCGCAGCATCTGTGGAGAGAATGGATAGGCCATGTTTCAGGTCAGGACTCTCCAGACTGATTGTGGTGGGAGTGGGGGGAAAACAAAGCCTGGCAATTGATAGGTGGATGTGGAGGCTGGTGGGATGAAAGGTGAGGATCAGGGGAACTCTGTCCTTGTTCTGGTGGGAGGGGGAGCGAGAGCAGAACAGCAGGAGAGAGGAGACACCGATGAGGATTCATCTACAACAGCATAATTATCTTTCAAATGTTAGTGGATTGACAGTACTGGCGATTATTTTATTCATTTTTAATAAATTAACTCATGATGGTTACAAGGACAATAGGAACAAACATTTAACACCTAATCCTAAGTATTCACAGGCCAAATATTTTGATTATACCTTACACCTTACAATCACCTTACCTTAATACCATATGATTTTAAGACATTCTTTTAAATCAGAAACTTATTAGAAATTCTGCTTGCCTCTGGGGAAACGATTATCTGCAGAATATAAGAATCCTCATATTCCCAGCCAGCAAGGTAAAAAGAAAAAGCAATAGCCACATGCTCTCCCTTTTTTCAAAAAGGGAAAGCCTATCTTACTTTATAACTTGCACTTGAATATTGGTCCTGTGCTGCTTCATAAAATACAAAGCTGTTGATAGACTTATTGATAGGCTATTGAAAAGCTGTTGATAAACTAATTGATAGGCTTATTGTTCATGCTGCTAAGTCAGCTAAATAGATATTAACCAATATAAGTGACAATGAAGACTGAAATGCCAGATGTATGATGCTTGACAATGTACGTTCCATAAAAATGAAACTTTGTCCCCTAGATTCTGACCATTTAATCACAAATGTTTACAATCTATGGTATACATAAGAAAAGTTTTTAAAATTGTAGTGATGCAATATTTTGTCAATATGTCTACAGTTTGTGAATGGCAGATGTTTCCAATTGAGGATAATGAAAAGGAAAATAATTCTGAATGGAAAAATGAGGTGAGATAATAATATATGGTAGTAAGTTTATTAACTATCAATTCAAGCAAATCTGATCCTGTATTTTGTTTTAATTAAATAATTTTTAAAATGCATGCAGACATTAAAGATACTACAGACTTTTTTAATATTCATTTTTGTGTTTTGGTCTTTGCCAGAAAGGTAAGCATTTATTTTGCTTATATAATAGCCCTCCAAATAGGTGACAAGCTTGAACTGTGCATTCGTTCTGATGAAGGCATTTCTGCAATGCTGTGAAGCAGATTGTTCGAGAATTTAACCCAACCAGTGAAATGTTTTCAAGTTAGGATGGTGCACAATTTGGAGCAAGTGCTCTTCTGCACTCGCTGTCCTTGTTTCGAATAGTAGTGGTCATGGTTTGGGAAGAAGTGTCGCCTTAACTTGTGTCAGTAACAGCAATACGTTTTAGAGATGGTATATTGCGCAACAGTAGTAAATAAAATGACTGTTTGGGCTGATTGATCAAGCAAGCTAGTTTGCCCTTTTATTTCTTGAGAGTTGTTGGCACTGAGCTCATCCAGGCAAGAGGAAAATATCCCATGAGGTTCCTGATTTACGATAGGTCATAGAGTCATACAGAACAGAAACAGGTCCTTTGGCCCACTAACATTTTGCCAATTAGGTTTTATAACGGACCTACTCCCATTTGCCTGCCTTGGGCCCATATTTCTATTCATGGATATCTTTCCTATCCATGTATCAGTCTAAATGTGTTTTAAATATAAATATTTAAATATCACCATTGTACCCATCTCCATAGCTTCGTCTGGCACTTGTTCTATATATGCACCACTTTCTGTGTGAAGATATTATCCCTTGGGTCTCTTTTAAACCTATCCCCTCTCACTTTAAATCTATGCCCTCTTGTTCTGGGCTTATCTACCCTGGGAAAATGATTGCGACCATTTACCTTATCTATGGCTCTCATGATTTTGTCTGTAAGGTCACCCTCGTTCACTCCTTGGGAAAAGAACTATTCAGCTTCTCCTTATCATTTATGACTTGGTAACATTCTGGTGAATCTTTTCTGCACCCTGTCCAACTTAATGACATTCTTCCTATCGCAGAGTGATTAGAACTACACACAATAGTTGAAAAATGGTCTCACCAACATCTTGTTCAGCTGTAACATGATGTCCCAACTTCCATACTCAATCATCTTACCGATAAAGGCAAGCGTGCCAAACACCTTCTTCAACATGCCTATGGAGTTGCTACTGTCTATGGTGTCTATTGGTGTTGTCAATAAACTCTGTACCTGTACCCATGGATTTCTGTACTCTACAACACTCTCCAGGGCTCTACCATTTACTGTTAGTTTGACTTGTTAAAATGCATCAACTCACACTTGTCTGAGTTAAATTCCATCTGCCATTCCTTGGACCACTTCCCTAGTTGATCCAGATTCTTTTTTAAACTTAGATAGCCTTCCTCATTGTGCACAATACCACCAATTATGGTGTCATTTGCAAATTTACTATCCACGTTAAAAACATTGTCATCCAAATCGTGGACTCAGCACCCCACTGGTCATGGGCTACAATCAGAAAAACAACTCTCCAGTACCATCCTCTGATTCCTTCCATAAAGCCGAATTTGTATCCAGTTGCTAGCTGGATCCCTTGTGATCTGATGCTCCGGACTAATCTACCATGCAGGACTTTGTAAAAGGCCTTGCTAAAGCCCATATAAACAACGCCCATCGCCCTGCCCTCATTAATCCTCTTGATGACGTCTTCAGCAAATTCTATCGTTTGCAAGAAACGATTTCCCACATCAGTCTGTTCCTATCCAAATGCTCGTAGATCCTATCCCTTAAAATCCATTCCAGTAACTTCTCGCCGTTGATCTCAGGTTAACTATCTGTAGCTCCCTGGCTCGTCTTTGAGCCCTTCGTAAATAAACATTAGCTACCCTCCAGTTTTCCAGTACTTCCCACTCCCCAACAGTGGCTAAAGATGATGCTATCTAGAGAGAATTAAAGGGTATAGATTGAAGGTGAAAGGGCCAAGTTTGAATAGGAACCGCTTTGAATAGGGCAGCTTTTTCACAGAGAGTGAGGTGTATATTGATCATGCTGCCAGAAGAAGTAGTTGAGTCAGAGAATAACAAAATTTAAAAGACATTCAATAGTTATGTGGATAGGAAACATTTAGAGCAATGTGGGCCAAATGCAAACAAGTGGGACTAACTTGGATGGGGCCTCATGGTCACATGGATCACTTGTGCTAAGAGTCCAATCACCATAATGTATGACTCTGTAACTCAAATGTCTCTGCCAGCAATTTATTCCCTGGCTTTGCAGTGTCCAAAGAGACACTAATCCGGCATTAGGAATTTAACCACCTTAATATTCATTAAGACCTCCTCTTCTGTCATTTGGATATAGTCCAACACATCACTACTCATTTCCTTCAAATCCTCTGCTCTCATGAGAACCATTTGGTAGCTCTGTTGACAATGCCTTCTATCATTGTGATTAAGAGTGAACTGACTGGGGAAAAATTTAGTTGGATTGGATTTGCCCTTCTTTGTATGAATGGGATATACCTGGGCAATTTTCTACATTGTCAGGAAGATATTAATGTTGTCCCTTACTGTTGAACAGCTTGGCTGGAGCCTAAGGTTCTGGAGTGCAGGTGTTTCAGTATTCTCTCTGAGATGTTGTCTGGTCTTGTACCCTGTTTTACTACTGCTCTCAGCTATTGTTCTTGCACGGTGTAACTCAAATTGGTGAGAAATCAGCTTCTGTGATGATGGGGATCTCACTGGGAGCAAACAGAGATGTTCTATGATGATTGACAGATGCAGTTGTTATTTTAATAAACTAACCTGATAAATGAAATAATCGGAACAATGATAAGAATGTTTTCCTAATTTACATTACAAAATGAATAAATGATCTTTAAATTATTATGAAGCTTTCTGTATAGTAACATCATTCAATCTTAAATAATTAACCACTGAATACTTAACAATTAAATATTTTTTGAATTATTTTTCTAACATTTTAAATCAAATGCAAAATGTATATTTACAAGCGTAGTAGGAGTGGGCCTTAAGTTTGCTCTGCCATTTCTCCCTCCTCCTTGGGCTGTCTCTCGGTATTGAGGATGACTTGCTTCCACTCCTAAGTTTATTGGCTCTGAGATGACCAGTAAGGTCACTGAGAGAACCACATCCTCTTTCACAAATGGGATAGGAAATATCACACATGATGGAGTAGTGAGTGGTTTGTGAGGTGGTGAGCCCATTCCTCTGTGTACACTAGGCCTCTTTATGTGCTTGAATCACGTATTCGAGCTTCTCGATTCCAACCAAATGCTTTGTCCACTTTGACTTGTCATGGGCCAGGGATTCCTCAGAGTTGATGTGTGAATATTATATTTTTCTAAAAAGCTTTGAACCTTTTCCTCAACCCCCTTCGTAATCTCCTCTAATGACACCTCAGAGTCAAGCTTGTGTTTCAGAAGTCTGGTGATGGCCATACAAACAAAGTGATCTATACAGCGGAGAAGACTGATTATAACTAAGACATTTTGGCCTAGGAGACACCCTTAACTTTGGTTTGCCTATCCTCCAAATGGATTTGGAGAATTTTGCAGATTCAGCATTGGCAGTATCGTTCTAGTGCAATGGTGTGCCTGCCGTTGGTAGTCCAAGTCACAGAAGCAAATAAAAGGGTTGGGGCAGCACTCAACTAACATTAAAGTATAACTTTGTACCTATTTTGTTCAAAAATGGTCCTCCTTTTTGACTCAAGATATAATCATTCTGAATCATTATATCATTTTATTTTATTTCTCTAATTGCTAAGTCAGTGTACAATCTTTTAAAAAATAAGTATTCAGGAATTGTATTTTTTCTATGTGTGCATAATTAGCTTTTGTTTATATGATCCCTAACCATTCTCCAACTGTTTCACATGCTTTTGGAAGGATAAACGTATTTTCAGAACAACCAGTATCAGTGGCAAATTGTATACTGAATGCCTCCAATCTGATAATGAAACTTGTGAAGGAACGTTGCTTATACACCAGAAAGCAGAAGAAATGGATCTGAATGAGGAGCCTAAATTGACCAGTAGTGATGGCACTGCCAAAGTGGTGCGGGTAGAAGAAAACAATAGAATGGCCGTAGATGAATATGTCAAAGTCCAGGCAAAAGAGGACAAAAGGACATCTCAGCAGGAAATTTTGACGGCTGAGATGGATGAAAGCCCTGAAGAAATTCACAACAAAAAGGGTGCAGGCACTATGGAAACTTCAGAAGATTGGTCCGGAAATTACTCTTGCAGTGAATTTAATGAAGATATTGTAATTCCTCCTTCAGAGAATAAAGAAGTTACTGTTCTAGAGGAAGAATTGGAAGAAGAAAAAATAAATACCGAATATGGCTGTGGAGGACTTAATCTGATTAAAGGTCAGCAGGAATCACAAGGTTTTTTTACAGAGCCAAAGGACGAGCAGCAAACATTCAAAATATACGAGTCTAACACAACAGAAAATGATGGTGAAAACAGCATGGAGCATATTTGTGCACTTAAGGAAGTTAGTGCAAAAAAGGAGTTAAATCGGGAAACAGTTGAAGAAGATCATAATAAAATAAAGGAACTATCCACCCTGAAAGGAGAAGGAAATAATGGTGCTGATTACTTTTCAGATTTAGCTTCTGATGAATATAGTGACTCTCATAAAATGGATTGTGTTGCTGCAAGCAAAGCATGTTCTGTCAAAAAAGCTGTTTGTTTAAGTAAAACTTTGATACAGCCTGCAGAATTAGTCGAGTTTCCATCCTCAAGAAATGAAGATTTTATGCCCAAGTGTTTTCCTCATCTTAATGTAAGACACTTTGAATCACCAGATTTGAAACACTATCCGAGAACTCTCCCGTTGGCCTCTATGGTAGATGCTAAACCTTACTTGGATGAAGAATTAGAGGAAGATATACAACACTTTACGAATGAGGTAGGAATGCTGAAAGTGGTATTCCTGGCTATGGAGAAAAAGAAATTACAGCTGCAGAAAGAGGTAGAAGTTTCCCTAATTAACCCTCCATGGTGTTTGCAAGTTTTGCCTGAACAAATTTTCCTCATTTCAACTGCGTTACAAATGAGTGTGCATTAAACTCTAGGTTTTCAAGTGACACCTGAAGTTTTAATGCATATTTTCTTATGTTTTGTTGCACCAATTGCCTTCAGGTAGGAAAAATATTTTATTTTTCAGTAATCATTTTTTTAATAGTTCAATCGATCAAAGATTATTTCCATTGGACTGAAATATAAGTAGAACACAGTAGAAACTACATAATTTCATTTGGTATTTAGTATGCTACTCAACCACTTGTGGAAGATTTTGATTTATTTGTTCTAGACATTATCGCCACAGAAAGTCAATCATGCTAGATTTAAAGATTGTGTTGCCAATATTTAAATATATTTTGTATTATCACAATAAAATGACCTGCATTCCTCGTCTGTTAAGATTAGAACTAAAATATGTCAGTATTCATTTAAAGAAAACATTTTGCAGCGTGCAATGTGCATGATACATGTCATTTCATTTTTTTTCGATAATTGATTAGTACAAAGAGGAACTTACAGAAAAAATAGAGCAGCAATTTGGCACATTGCTGATCTGACCATGGCCCCAACTTTGGTTTTCTGACATTTCCGTTACCCATAATTTCCCTATATATTGATTATCTATTCATTTAGCATTGAATATGCTCATTGACAGTTTCTACAGTTCACTGGGGGGGGGGAATTCCAGAGAGATTGGCAACCCTTAAGGGAAGAAATTCTTCCTCGTTGCAGTCTTCTTTGGGCACCCTCTTATCCTAAAGGCCTCCAGATCTAGACTGAATATCCTGGGACAACATCCTCTCAGTAATTTATTCACAAAATGCTGGAGTAACTCAGCAGGTCAGGCAGCATCTCGGGAGAGAAGGAATGGGTGACGTTTCGGGTCGAGACCCTTCTTCAGACTGATGTCAGGGGGGCGGGACGAAGGAAGGATATAGGTGGAGACAGGAAGATAGAGGGAGATCTGGGAAGGAGGAGGGGAAGGGAGGGACAGAGGAACTATCTAAAGTTGGAGAAGTCGATGTTCATACCACTGGGCTGCAAACTGCCCAGGCGAAATATGAGGTGCTGTTCCTCCAATTTCCGGTGGGCCTCACTATGGCACCGGAGGAGGCCCATGACAGAAAGGTCAGACTGGGAATGGGAGGGGGAATTAAAGTGCTCGGCCACCGGGAGATCAGTTTTGTTAATGCGGACCGAGCGCAGGTGTTCAGCGAAGCGATCGCCGAGCCTGCGCTTGGTTTCGCCGATGTAAATAAGTTGACATCTAGAGCAGCGGATGCAATAGATGAGGTTGGAGGAGGTGCAGGTGAACCTTTGTCTCACCTGGAAAGACTGTTGGGTCCTTGGATGGAGTTGAGGGGGGAGGTAAAGGGGCAGGTGTTGCATCTTGTGCGGTTGCAGGGGAAAGTGCCCGGGATTGGGGTGGTTTGGGTAGAAAGGGACGAGTGGACCAGGGAGTTACGGAGGGAACGGTCTCTGCGGAACGCAGAGAGGGGAGGGGATGGGAAGATATGGCCAGTGGTGGGGTCCCGTTGTAGGTGACGGAAATGTTGGTGGATGATATGTTGGATCCGCTGGCTGGTGGGGTGGAAGGTGAGAACGAGGGGGATTCTGTCCTTGTTGCGAGTGGGGGGAGCGGAGCTGCGGGATGTAGAAGAGACCCTAGTGAGAGCCTCATCTATAATGGAGGAGGGGAAGCCCCGTTTCCTGAAGAACGAGGACATCTCGGAAGCCCTAGTGTGAAACACCTCATCCCGGGCGCAGATGCGCCGTAGACGGAGGAATTGGGAGTAGGGGATAGACTTTTTATAGAGTAGGGAATAGACTTTTTTATAGATAATTCCTCTCAGTAATTATCTTGTCAAGGACCATCATCATTTTAATGTTTCAATATATTAATTTTGTATTCTTATAAACCCAACACGACCTGCCCAATCTACTTTATATTCCCTTGTGTAAAATAATCTTTTCATGCCAGGAATCAATACAGTGAACCTTCTCATTGCTTCCAAGTTAGGCATTTCCTTCTAAAATAAGGAGATCAAAATTGTTTGTACTACATCAGGAGTGGTCTCAACAAAATCCTGGATGGTTTTTCAAAACCTACCTACTTTTTGTACTTCTTTACAAATAATGCATGTGTATTTTTTTCTGTTTTATACATTTCAACAAATTCTATTTATACACTTGACATTGCTACTTGTGTTTACGACTATGCATCCATTTAACATTTAAATTACTGCTTCATAAAATAAAAATGTATTCCTATTTTTGTTTTATGCAATCTTTCATTCCAGGATCAATAACAAAATGCATAAGGCATTCAGCCTTCGTGTATTCACAATTAGATTGTTGCCTTCCTTTGGTTTATCTACATAGATGTATTCTCAGCATACCTCAAATTATTATTTAATCCACGAATACCTGAGGTGATATGGGGAAAAAGATAATATGTTTATTGTACATTGAACAAATGGAAAAATATTTTTAAATGATTATCTTTTTGTTGAGTGTTTTCAGATTACAAATTGCAGTAAATTTATGGATTTAGCCTCAAGGACAATTGCAATTACAATATCATTGTTTTTAGCTGTGTATTTAATGTTGACTTGTGGTTACTGAATATGATTCTGAATATGAATCATTAAACCTTATTTTATAATTTCAGATGAATGTAGCAAAAGTAAACCATATTCATCAACATAATAAATTGGGGAATGAAGATAGTTCCAAACAGTTACCGTCCAATTTAATGACAAGTATGCATAAGGAGACGCCAGCTGAAACCTTCCTTACCAAAGACAAAAAAGGGTCTCTTTTTAAAGGGTGAGTTAATTGCTGCATATTTTTAGTCATTTGGTTAAAAAAATCAAGATCTTTTAAATATAACATTTTTTTAAATTGGAGCTTAAAAATGGATATTAAAGCTAATTGTGTGACTACTGAAAATATACTGTATTGCCTTAAACATACCCTGAAAAATCCCTCTTGCATTTCCTATAGTTTATCTACCATGTATTTACTATTGTAAACAATTTTGTCTCGTATGGATTCACCAGAAAGATAGTTTTATATGAAATGCATTTTTTTATATATATTATTTTTGCACCATTATTATAATACAATTCATGACAAATAAGCTATTTAAAGATACAAGTTAAGAAGATCTTAAAAGATTTCCTGATTTATGAAATATGACCAGTTTAGAATCAGATTTTGTACTCTAAGGGTGATCATTTATGACTTTTAAGTATGATCAGTGGATGCTTTTAGAAATATTAAATAAATTGGATTAAATCATTTAATGTAGAAAACAATATGGCTTATAAATGAGATTTGGAAAAAAAGGAAATCTAGAAAGACAAAAAAGAACAATTAGTTCTGGAACAGCACAGAACAAATTAAATGTTTCTTTTTATACATTTGCTCTTAACAAGATGATCTTAATATTGTTGGAGATATAATTTGTTCACCAATAAGATATCTCAGATCAATTATACTTTATACAAACTTCAAGGAAAGTTCACAATAATTGTGCCCCAACCTCAATATCATTTTACTAATTTTGCATGTCCAAATCTATGAGAAAATAATTTGAATGTGAAATTTGTTTTGTCTGAGTTTTTAGTTTCCTAATTAATGAGATATGGATCCTGTTAATATCCTTTATTTCTTTCTTTGTTTTCTCTGCTTTTATTTGGTTGTCTACCTCACCTTCTCCTTTCTGCATCACAACAATATATCCTGCAGGAATTAAATGTGTGTGTGGGTGGGGGGGGGGTGGAATATTCTATTCAAGATTCTGCTGCCAAAGCATTTATCTGTGCATCCCACGAATATGGACAACAACAGAGATATTCGGCCATTACCAAAGTTCACTCATCCAACCTTTCAAGTGTTCTGATGGTTGCTCTCAGCTCCTTTACCACAGACCACACGTTGTAGCTTGAGCCAGGTTTCCAACCTTTATTTTATTATTTTGACTTGTAATATTATAACATCTATTCTGTGTCCTTTACTTTGCGGTCTTGATGCAAATTATATTTGACTATTTAAGAGAACTAAAATATTCCATGTTCATAATAAATAAAACTTTTTTGTAATTTTCCTGATTAGCAGAGGTCAATTGTTAATTGGACAGTAGTTGGAAATGTTATACTCTAAATGGGGACAATCCATTTAATAAACTACTTAATAAATAAAGTTATTTATCACATACATTTTTATTTTGGACCAAATTGCAATTATAATATTGTTACACAAATGCAATGTTTCAAAATAATGACCATTGTTCATACATATATTACACTTAGCTACAGAAATCACGATGTTGGGGCTTCATCAAACTATTTTCAATATATAGAAACATTAAATTGAAAACTTATGCTTCCTGAACTGTCCTATATTTGTCCAAGAACAGCATTTGGCACATCCACTTAAATATACATGTGAGTTAAAACATTTTCATTTAAAGGATTAATTTGGGCTCAAATGAGGAGAATTATGAAAGTCATCAACGTAATCAGCCAAAGCAAGCTGATCAGAAGTTGAAAAGCATTGAATTGAAAAACATTGAGAGACTGGTCAGACTACAACAGATGTCTGCAATGAATGCCTTATCTGCCTTTGATGACAGTACAGCAAGTGAGATGTCCCAAGATGAAGAGAGGTACCTAATTGTTTATATTTTAAACATTGATGCTCATAATTGGCCATTTCAATGATGACATTTCTGTTTTGGCACATTTTATCAAAGAGAATGACATGCTTTTTATATCAGTATAAACATAGAATTTGAATTAATAGACTTCATCGATGTTTACATTTATGAAAATTCTTGTACAAAAAAGAATAATGGCAAAAACACCTTTGTGTGCACATATTACAAACTCGTGTATAATGACATATCAGTAAAAATGGGAATGTTATAAGACATTTCACAATCGTTTAATCGGTTTAATAAAATTAAATATTTTGCAGAAGAATGGATCTAGAAATATTTTGTCCAGAAACATTTCATTCAGCGTGAGATTGGTGCAGTAGTTAATGGTATACAGTAAACCCTCGTTATAACGGACCATGGGGGTGGACGAACTGGTGTACATTATTGCTGATTGTCCACCATAACCGAGTAAGGGTTTTTATTGATATCAGTGCCCGGTCACTGAGAACCCAGAGGGACCTCCCTCACCACACAGAGCGCAGCAACCCAAGAAGGGTACGAAGTGAAAAAAGACATAATAACATTGAGAGTTGTTCTGGCACCATTTAATCAGAAGATCGATCTTCCTCCAATAGTCTGACTCATTATCTGTAACTCGTCCAACAATGGCGGTGTCATCAACAAATTTAAAGATGGAATTGAAATTGTGTCAAGAGTGGCTGTGCACACAGCCTTGAGGTGCCCCTGTGCTAATGGTTATCAAGGAGGATGTGTTGTTGCCTATTCATATCATTTGTGTTTTGTTGATGAGGAAGTAGAGGATCCAGTTGCAAAAGAATGTGCAGATATCCACTTCCCTGAGCTCGGTAGCAAGTTTTGAGGGGATGATGGTGTTGAACGCCACGTAGTAGTCTACTAACAAAAGCCTGACATTTGTGTATTTTATTGTCCAAGTAGTACAGTGGAGAGCCAGTGAGATTGCATCCCCTGTTGATCTATTGTGGCAGTAAACAGATTGTAGTGGTTCCAGGTTCTTGCTGAGGTAAGAGATGCTATGCATCATAACCGACCTCTCAAAGCACTTCATCACCATAGACGTTAGTGCCACCAGTCAGTCAAGAACGGAGGAGAGAAAGGAACAAGAGGGTCAATGAAAGATGTATTGTAAAACAGAGAGATGGAGGGATACAGGTAAAAACATCCCTGAAAGTGGGGACCAGATAGACAGGCTGGTGAACAAGGCCTTTGACACGCTTGCCTTCATTGATCAGGGCATTGAGAACAGGAGTTGGGACATTATGTTATGACTGTACAAGTCGCTGGTGAGACCACGCCATGGATGCTGGATGTGGTTCTAGTCACTCAGCTAAAGGAGGGCTGTCATTTACCTGAAAAGGGTGCAGAAAAGATTCACATGGATGTTGCTGTTCCTGGAGGGCTTGGATCACAAAGAGAGACGACATAGTGGGATTTTTATTTGCCCTGGAGCACAGGAAATTTAGGGATGACCTTGTGAAGTTGTATAAAATCAAGAGGGACATAAATAAAGTGAATGGGCACTTTTTTCAGGGTAAAATATCCTAACATTAGAGGGCATAGGTTTTAGGTGAGAGAGGAAAGTGTTTTAAACATAGAAACATAGAAAATAGATGCAGGAGTAGGCCATTCAGCCCTTCAGACCTTCAATATGATCATGGCTGATCATCCAAAATCAGTACCCCGTTCCGCGGAGCTTTTTCCCTAAATCCCTTCATTCCCTTAGCCCTAAGAGCAAAATCTAACTCTCTCTTGAGGAACAGCTTCTTCACACTGAAGGAAGCTGCAGGAACAGATACAATTACAATGTTAAAAACATATTTGGACAAATGTGTGGTTTATTGATATATGGGACAAATGCAGACAAATGAGACCAGCTCAGGTAAACATGGACAAGTTGGGCCAAAGTGTCTGTTTCTGTTTCGTATGACACTTCGGCATTTCAAATGTAGATGTTAACGCAGACTAGGATTTTATCTTTAATTAGATAAATTGTAAATAATTGAAAGGAAAAGAAGGTTTTTGTGTTTTTTCCCCCCTTTGATCAAGATAACATCTTTGGGTCTTATTCCACACAGATCGTTTAACACACCCAATTATTTTTCCAGGGGAATCCTTATAAGATTGCTTCCTGCTCCTGCAGGACATAAAATTAGTCATTCTATTTTGCCAGCTATCAAATTCTAATTATATTTTAAAAATCAAGATAGATTATTTTGTTCCTGGGTATCATGCTTTGAAGAAAATTCTTCCCACTGTCATTGTCGATCAAGTGGACTCTGACAATTTGCATTCATTTTCCAGACACACTTTATCTACTTATGCACAAGGACAGCAGCACAGTCCCAGTTACCGTACTGTTCTACAATTCTACTTGGAACTGACAACTTTTATACAGATTTTGACCAAATTGAAATCTTGCTCATTCTTTAATTCCTTATTAGCATACATAGCATTAAAATCATCAATCACAATACGTTCTTAAAATCACTAATATTTAATATAAACGACATACAATTCAATCGTCTCAAGGACCTTGTGCTGTATCATTTTAGCTAGCTGCACATCAAAGGATGACTCTCAAGAATAAGTTTGCTGATGATACAAAAGTGAGTGGTTTTGCAGACAGTGAAGATGGTTGTGAACGATTCCAGCAGGATCTGGATCAATTGGCCAGGTGGGCGGAGGAATGGTTGATGGAATTTAATACAGAGAAGTGTGGGGTGTTGTATTTTGGGACGTCAAACAAAGGCAGGACCTACATAGTAAATGGTAGGCCTCTGGGTAGTGTAGAGCAGAGGGATCTAGGAGTAAAGGTGCATGGTTCCTTGAAGGTCGAGTCGCAGGTGGATAAGGTGGTCAAAAAGGCTTTTGGCACTTTGACCATCATTCAGAGTATTGAGTATAGAAGTTGGGAGGTCATGTTGCAGTTGTATAAGACATTGGTGAGACCGCATTTAGAATATTGTGTTCAGTTCTGGGCACCATGTTCAAGATATTGTCAAGCTTGAAATGGTTTAGAAAAGATTTACGAGGATGTTGCCAAGATTAGAGGGTGTGAGCTGTAGGGAGAGGTTAAGGAGGCTGGGTCTCTATTCCATGGAGCGCAGGAGGATGAGGGGTGATCTTATAGAGGTGTACAAAATCATGAGAGGAATAGATCGGGTAGATGCACAGAGTCTCTTGCCCAGAGTAGGGGAATCGAGAACCAGAGGACAAGGGTTCAAGATGAAGGGGAAAAGATTTAATAGGAATCCAAGGGGTAACTTTGAACAAAAGGTGGTGTATGGAACAAGCTGCCAGAGGAGGTATTTGAGGCTGGGACTATCCCATCGTTTAAGATACAGACAGGTACATGGATAGGTCAGGTTTGGAGGGATATGGGTCAAGCGCAGGCAAGTGGGACTAGTGTAGCTGGAACATTGTTGGCCGGTGTGGGCCAGTTGGGCCAAAGGGCCTGTTTCCACACTGTATCACTATGACTATGACTAACATGGAAGAATTTAGAAGTTGTTAAGCACAATTCTGAGCTTAAATGCAAGAAAAAGCATTTGTTTGAAGTTCATTGTATCCTTAAAGCAGCAAAATGCAAGGTGCTCTGAAGCGTAAGAGAAATTGAAGGTGATATTAGGAAGAATAAGCAATGAGATGTGCCATAGTAGGAAAGGGAGGATAGCGCAGCTGGGAGGATATTTCCAGGGAGCGAGTCAAAGACTGAAATAAATGCCTCCTCTGATGGGGTAAAGAAAGATATTTCAGAAAATGGTATTGTGCATGGTAGGGGAAAGAATTGTAAGAAGTTAATGATAGGGATGGGTGAAAATAGCAACAGACATTTCAGTGTAAGGATGCATGTTTAATATTTGAAGAACTAAGGATAAAAAGCGATAGCTTTTCCAGAAATGAGAGTTTTCTTTTAAATTCATTTGTGACACATTACCTTCACAAAATCCATTTGTGATGGTAATTTATCACAAATGGCATACCTTACTAGTTAGGGTTGGGTCTCTTAACAGTGAACATTGAGGTACACAAAAGGTGAGTCCGTGGTTCGTATGTGTATCAGCAATGAGTGTAGTGGCTTAGTATAGGAAGCAACTTGTGATCGATAGTTATTTTACCCATAAAAGGCAGACATTTAAGGCGATAAGTTTGCTTATTGCTCATTGATATTTACTGATCTGCTAAATAACATTTTGAATTAGTCTGATTTTTTTTTAAGCAAATAATTAATGATTAGAAACTGACTAATCTTTTAATATATAAATGAAGCAAGAACAATTTAAATTTTAACACTTCATTCTCTTTCTAAAATGGGTGTTTGTTTCTAATGCCAATCATGCTAGTTCCACTTGCTCCTTTGAACATTTCTTTTCTGCATGATGTTCCAGACTTTCTGCCTTCTCTGCTCTTTCTGATCAAAAATATTGACATTTTCGTTGTATGCTGAATTATTGAAATAAGATTTTAATTACGGCTTTAAGCCATGTCTCTAACACAGATTGTCATTGCTATTATAACAATGTATTATAATATTTGTACTGTTTGTGGGGTTGATGGAACTAGAGATCTGTAAGAGAATCATTTATCCAGCTGTGTATTACTTCAGTGTCATTAATTAAATCTGTGCAGAGGATGCAAATTTCAAGTCTCACAAAATACAAATGTTTGCTTGATTGGCATTTAAGAAGGAAAAATGTTCCCGATCTTGGGGGACACCAGAACCAGGGGTCACAGTGTAAGAATACAGGGTAAGGCCATTTAGGACTGAGATGAGGAAAAACTTTTTCACCCAGAATGTTGTGAATCTGTGGAATTCTATTATTGTCACATGTACATTGAAAAGCATTGTTTTGCATGCCATCCAAACAGATCAGATATACCATGCATACATACAATCAGTTCAAACTCAAATCCAATAGACAGAGCAAAGGGGAAGATACAGAGTGTGGAGTATAGTTCTCAGCATTGTAGTGCATCAGTTCCCTAGGTAAAGTCCAATGTCCTCAATGGGATAGAGGTGAATCAAATAGCTCCCTAGCTTGTAGCAGGACCGTTCAGAAGCTCAATAATGGAAGGGAAATAGCAGTTCCCAAGTCTTCTATACCTTCTGCCAGATGGGAGCAGGGAGAAGAAGGAACGAGCGGGGTGAGACAAGTCTTTGATTATGTTGGCTACTTTACCGAGGCAGCGTGAAGTCCCGATGGAGTAAATGGAGGGAAGTGATGAACTAGGCTACAACTACAACTCCGCAACTTCTTGCGGTCTTGGGCAGAGCTCTTCCCAAACCAAGCTGTAACGCAACCCAACAATATGCTTTCTATGGTGCATCTGTAGTTGGAGTTTGTAAGAGTACGTGGAGGATGCTGAATTTCCTCTGTCTCCTCAGGAAGTGGTGTGCCTTCTTGACTGTTGTATCAATGTGGTTGGTCCACAGCAGTTCATTGGTAATATTAGGGAACTTGAGATTCTCAACCACTACTGCATCCGCACCAGTTTAGTTTATTGTCAAGTGTACTGAGGTACATTGAAAAGCATGTGTTGTGTGCTAACCAGTCAGCAGCGAGTATACATGATTACAATCGGGCCATCCACAGTGTACAAGATACCTGATAAAGGGAATAACATGTAATTGATGCTGATTGGGGCATGTAGGCTACCATGCTTCCTGAAGTCAATAACTAACTCCTTTGTCTACATTGAGGGAGAAGTTATTGTCCTGGCACCATGTCACTAAGCTCTCCTCCTTCTTCCTGTACTCAGTCTCGTCATTGTTCGTGATTTGACCCATCAAAGTGGTGTCGTCTGCTAACTTGGAGATGGAATTAGAGCCTAATTTGGCCATACAGTTGTGAATAAATGTATAGTAGGATACTAAGAAAGCATCCTTGCGGGAGACTGGTGTTGAGAGTGATTGCGGAAGAGGTGTTGTTACCTACCCTCACTGATTGAGGTCCGTGGTTCAGGAAGTCGAGGTTCCAGTGGCAAAGGGGGGAGCTGAATCCTATATCTCTGAATTTGGAGATGAGTTTGGATGGGATTATGGTGATGATGGCGGAACTAGAGTCTATAAATAAGAGTACACCATACCAGCCCAAGGTGTTACACAAATGAATTTAGGGTCATGGAAAGGGAGCCGCCTGTGGATCTGTTGCAGTGGTTGATTGAAGTTTCTGGAGAGAGAGATTTGAACCTACTGTTTTGGTTGAAATTGCCGCCACCTTGACATAGTGGACTCATTTCTGAATAATATGACTTGAAATGTTATTTTGCAAAAGATTTTCTATTGATATTGTTACCTACAAATATTCCATTTCCTTATTGCTTTTCAATTTCTTTTTCAGAGCTGTCAATGTAAAGGTATCTCCAAGTAAAACGGTAATTTTTAAAATCAAACAATATACTTAAAATTGCAGAAACATGGCACTAATTGTTTGTGACAGCTAATTCTTGTGTATTTATACTGTACATAGCAGATTGTTCAAGTATCAAACTTACAATGGGCTTGAGAAATTGATATACATCATGAGTGCTGCTCATGAGGATTTAACTAGTGAGACAAGGGATTGGACCCAGAATGATAGTGTACCAGGTGGGAAGTCAGAGTCATATATTGAAAGCAGAGCAGATAAAGATGGAGCCTCACAGATAAAATTGATGAACTGAAACCATGGATAAATGCAAAGGATTCTACTGCTGCATGGAAAACATGGTTAAGGGAGGGGCTGGGCTGGCAGTTGAATGGTTCACGGTATAGAAGTTTCAGGCATACAAGAAAGGGGTACAAAAACAGGGTGATCATTAGAGCAATATTTAGTTGGGATATCTGGAAGGATTAAAAATGAGGCAATATGGCTAGAACTTGGAAATATGAAAGGGATCACTTTCATGGGGATATTCTATCGGTTTTCCAATAGAAGAAGAAATGAGAAGGACAGATAGCCTCATGTTCTCCTGCCACCTTCCCTCCAAACCGAAGTGCACTGTCAAGCCAGATGCCCATGACTAAGCTTTCTCTTATTTGGTTGCACGTGCAAGTCAAAATCTCATATCATTCTTTTCTAGATGAAGTCCTTGGAAAAAACATTGATAGACTGGAAATAGTCCTTTATATCTCAAAGTTCCACTTCAAAATTTCAGCAGCAAATGAAGAATGAATGCTCAGCATAGCTTTAAATAGTGTTAAGATCCTCAGCAATGGAATTTTTTTAAATCCTGTAGATCCTCAACGATAACTTGCTCGCTTAAATGGCTACTATGTGAAAAGATTGGTAGCTGAAATGTCCTCTTTCAATTTATGCTGGCAGACATGTTAATGGTCTACAAGGCACTTAATTATTGTAGCTTTATCTTTTGTGGTTGGTCATAATGGCATCGCAAGACTTCAAGCTTAAATAGCTGGGGGTCATTGCAAATGGGCAATGAAGTGAGGGAGTGCACAAGAGACTACCTTTGAGATACATGGTAGGAAAAAGAAACTGTAGACAGAAACATAGAAACATAGAAAATAAGTGCAGGAGGAGACCATTCAGCCCTTCGATCCAGCACCGCCATTCATTGTGATCATGGCTGATCGTCCACAATCAATAACCCGTGCCTGCCTTCTCCCCATATCCCTTGACTCCACTAGTCCCTAGAGCTCTATCTAACTCTCTCTTAAATCCATCCAGTGATTTGGCTTCTTGCTGGTTTAAATCGAAGGTAGACACAAAATGCTGGAGTAACTCAGCGGGTCAGGCAGCATCTCTGGAGAGAAGGAATGTGAGACCCTTCTTCTTTGAGGCTTATAGGTTGGGAGGAGCTTAGAGATGGGGTGAGATAAAACTAGAATTTTGTCTTTCAAATGTGTAGAAGTACTTGTCAACGAATCACTATTTAACAATTCTAAATATATTAGTTATTCACTGCATGATAGATTAATTTAGATGGCTGGATCTTCAACCAATAATCTGCAGAAAAATGCACTCAACCTTTCCCTGGCTCCTTTAGAGACAGAACAGCCTCCAGGTGGCCACATTGGGGTTTTGAGGTCTAGTATTTTTAGGTTATGACTTCTTAGGGCAAGAATACATCTCTTCAAGGATTGCCAAAAGCATGTTGTGCACGCCTGAACTATCATTTAAAGTCCTAGTTTAAACGCATATGCGATAGATAGCATCTTGGTTCTGTACAAAAATACCCACCTTGCTTCAAAATATGGGTGGAGCACAAACACACAACCAGTTGGCTGTGATGTCCAAAACCAAGCTGTCATATTTAACAGCTAGAATTATACCATTATTGAATATGATCTGACTGAAATGTTACTTTCTTCTCTGGCTTTTCTATTTTGGTTTGTTTGCTGCAGAGATCTTCTATTATTAGAATGCGAATGCATTGATTAATGAACCTTGATCTTGAATTTGAAATGATTTTTTGGTGGGTTGGTGATCTTTCATCAGAACTATAATTTTAGTTGTAAACAATTTGCTATTAAATTGAGTTACTAATAAGACCATGTTATAAATAATAATATGTTTATTTAACGCATCATCCACTTGTCCAGTCTTGCTTGGCCATCATCTTCTGTCATTTAATTACTGAGTGAAAGAATCACCTTACTATTTCTTAGTACCAACAGTTTATGTGAAGTAACTTCTCATTGTCATATGTATTTTCAGTACTTTTCCAGATGTTACGCAGTTTTATTTGTTAATGCTGACAATGTCTTTTGTTTGGCTGACAATGTCTTTTTTTTGGTTTTCCTTCTGTCGTTAAGCTCATGAAACCAGTAAATATTTCTGATGACTTGAATGACCTCACAGAGTCTTCTGCTACAGCGACAGGTGGCTCAGAATCTTCTGATCCTGGGCACAGGAATACCGCACAGTTAATTGCACAACTAGATTCAGAGACAGTAGGTATGGAAAGTAAATCCAGAATCGTTTGCCTCTTATTTCCTGTTCTGCTTTCAATTGGCCAGATGTTGAAAAGGGGGCAAAAAAGATTTACAAGGATGTTGCTGGGACTCGAGGGCCGAGATATAGGGAGAGATTGAGTATGCTATGACTTTATTCCATGGGGTGCAGAAGGCTAAGTGGTGATCTTATAGAGGTGTATAAAATCCTGAGGGGAATAGATAGGGTTGAATGCACAGTGTTTTTTCCTACGGTGGGGGAATGAAGAACCAGAGGTCTTAGGTTTAAGTTGAGAAATGAAAGATTTAATAGGAACCTGAGGAGCATCCTTTTCACATAGAACATGGTAGGTATATGGAATAAGCTGCCAAAGGAAATTGTTAAGGCAGGCCCAACAACAACGTTTAAAAAACATTTGGGCAGGTGCATGGATAGGAATGATTTGGAGGGATATGGGCCAAATGCAAACAAATGGAACTAAATATGATGGGGCATCTTTGTTAGCCTGGATGAGTTAGACCAAGGGGCCTGTTCAGGTGCTGCATTACTCTGCATTGGTTCAGTATTGTGTATTATGCTTTCATTCCTGTGTTCATTAGGCCTTTACAATAAGACTGGAAGAAAATTTTCATTTTTTATCACTGAAATATTCAAATAACATGGAAAAGGAATGAAGATGATAAAGAGTATTGTAAATTCTGTTTATGTAATGAAACAGTCCCATTTTAATTCTATAGACTATAATGTGAAACCAATAGTCATACAGCACAGTAACAGGCCCTTTGACCCAACTCATCCATGCTGACCAAGATGCCCCAGTTGTTAGTCTCATTTGCCTCTATTTGGCTCATATCCCACTAAATCTTTCCTATCCATGTACCAGTCCAAATCTCTCTTAAATTATGTTTTTGTACCTGCCTTAACTACTTCCTCTGGCAGCTCAATCCATATAACAACCATCCTATGTGGGAAAAATTTGCTTCTATGATTTCTATTAAATCTTTTCCCTTTCACCTTAAACCTATGTCCTTGGGTTCTTAATTCCCCTACCCTTCTACTCATGATTTATATACTCTATAAGACACCCCTCAGCCTCCTGTGCTCTAAGGAATAAAATACAGCCTGCCCAACTTCTCCCTATCGCCCAGGCTTTTGAGTCCTTGCAACATCCTCATAAATCATCTTCGCACTCTTTCCAGTTTAATGGCATCTTTCCAAGATCAGGGTAGCTAAAACGGAACATATTAGGCCGTGCAACCTCACCAATGTTTTGTATAACTGTAATATAATGTCCTAATTTCTATACTTGATTTACTGACTGATGAGGGCCAGCATGCCAGAATCCTCCTTCACCTTCCCATCTACATGCAACACAACTTTCAGGGAACTATGTAGTTGTACTCCTGGATATGTCTGCTCTCCAATACTCCCTAGAGCATTGCTGTTCATTGTGAAGGTCCTGCTCTGCTATGACTTCCAAAATGCAACAACTCAAACTTATCTCAATTAAACTCCCTAAAACAATCCTTGGTTCACTTGCCCCGTCAATCGAGATCCTGCTGTAATTCTGATAATCATCTTCACAGTCTACAATATGCAGCCTACCTTAGTGGCATATGCAAACTTACTATTCATGCCTTGTACATTCTCAACCATAAGTTGATATAGATGACAAACAGCAATGGGCACAGCACTGATCCCTGAGATACTTCACATCATAAGCCTCTAGTGTGATAAACAATCTTCGTCTACATCCTCTCTTTCCAACCATGAAGCCAATTCTGTATCAAGTTAGCTAGCTCTCGCTGGTTCCCATCCAACCTAACCTACCAGAGGAACCATATGAAAGGTTTTGCTGAAATCATATCATAGTCTCTATTTGGACTATGTCTACTGCCCTCTCCTCATCAATCTTCTTGGCTACTTATTTGAAAAACTCAGTCAAATTAGTGAGACACGATCTCACACACATAAAACTATGCTGAATTTACCCAAATTAACCCCTAATTATCTTATCCCTCAGAATCCTCTCCAGGAATGTTCCTGCCAAGGATGTGAGCTCTCTTGCAGCCCTTTTCAACTAGAGGCGGAACATTAGCCATCCTCCAGTCTTCCGATATCTCACCCACATGTAACAATGATTCGTGTATCGCAGCCAGGATTCCTGCAACAACCTTTCTAGCTTATATACATGAGTATATCTGATCAGGCCTAGGAAATTTATTCACCTTCATATGTCTTAGGATGTACAGCACCTCCTTGACTATAATACATACTGTCCTCAAAACTTTTCCATTAACTTTTCCTAGTTCCCTCCTCTTTATATTTACATGCACCTTATCTAATCTCATCTGCTGAGTTTGATGCCCCTGAAGTGGCCTGCTTTACATCAGTGAGACCATTTTACCAAACACTTGTGCTCAGTCCACCAAGCCCTGCAGGATCACTTGGTTACAAACCATTTTAACTCCCATTCCCATACCAGCCTTTCTGTCCTTGTCCTCGTCCATTGGCAGAGTGAAGCCACACGCACACTGGAGGAATAGCACCTTGTATTCTCCTTGGGTAGCTTACAACCAACCGTATGGACATTGAGAGACACAAGGAACTGCAGATGCTGGTTAACGAAAAAAACAAGTGTATTTCAGTAACTCAGTGAGTTAGGCAGCTTCTCTGGGAGACATGGACAGGTCACCCCTCACCATCCCCCCAATCCCTGTCTATGTATATACCTTCCTCTGGCTTCACATTCATGTTTCATTCCTTTACTTTCCATATCTTGAACCCTTTTGACTTTTTGTCATCTCTATCCACACCTGCTAATCAAAAACTGCCCTCACCTGTATCCACCTATCACTGAACAGGTTCTGTCTTGTTCCCACCTCTTTACTGGCTTTCTCCCCCTTACTTCAATCAGTCCGAAGAAGAATCCCTCCTCTAAAAGTCATCTATCTATATCCTTCGGAGATGCTGCCTGACATGCCGGGTTACCCCAGCACTTTGTTTTTTTCTTTCCCTCGTCTTCATTGCTCCTCATGGTAAAAACAGAGAAATATTAATTGAGGACCTTGCTGATCTGAATGTTCTGCAACTGTTCCGTGACATTCTGGACCTTGACACCAGGGAGGCAACACATCATTCTTGAGTCCCATTTGCTGCCACAGAATCTCCAGTATGTCTCCCTAACTAGTGAGAGTCCCATTAGCTCTCCTTGTCTGACTTCACCCCATGCCACTGTGCATCAGAGCCAGGCCTGGTACCACAGACCTGACTACTGCTCTCCTCTGCACGGTCATCTCCCCCACTACAGTTTGTAAAAGGGTATACTTGTTTTTGTGTGAAATGGCTACAAAAGAATCCTGCACCTTCTGCCCACTCCATTTCCTGGTGACCACCCATCTACAATTAGTGTAATGTATTGCTAATTTGTTAGTTATATCTTTTAATGAACAAAATGGATTTATTTTTTCAATATGAAATTTGTCCAATAACAGACTCAGTAAGTTTACTGAAAATCCAAAATAAGGTTCAGGAAGATGAAAGAGCAGTTGAACGAGAAAAGAGGCGTTATACCTTGCTATCAGAGAAAGTGAAATATCTAGAGAATGAGCGGAAAGAGCTTCACCAAACATTGAAGGGGACCAGAGAAATGAAATCCAAACTAGAGTGTCAAATAGTGGAGAAGGATATTGACCTTAATCGCCTCAAGTATGTTGTCACTTCCTCTACTTATATTTAATATATTTTTCTATTTTTGATGTATCTGTATTTAGTGTTCATATTTCCCAAAACTCTTCATCAATGGCTTCAGTACAAAATATAGAAGAATCAATCCTCCAAATATGTGGCTTGGTATTGTGCAAATGGAACTGTGTAAAGGACCGTTATGCAAGTCTGACATTGTTTTTTTCCGTTCCCACCACAAACTACATTCTTTGGCTACCTTTACCGTCTTTGCCAACTCTCTGAAATGTGCAAGAGTTAGTTTTTGAATTGAGGTGTTCGACAAGCACACATGTTTTCCATTACCAAAGTACCTATTTGTGTCAATGTAGCAGCATATGACTTTCTGCTTCAGTTCACCTGCTCCTGAAGTCCTTGTTACCCTCAGTATTTGCTATTCCAATGCTTTCCAGGTCTACCTGTATAAACGTGCTCATCCAAAACTCTCCTGCCTGTACGTACTGTAATTTAAACCAGTTCCATTCATCACCAACTGATGTGCCAACTGACCTACATGATTTCTGCCTGACAATAATTTGATTTTAAAATCCTCTTTCTTGCTTTCAAATTCTTCTCTTCACCCATGCCTCTCAAATTACTTCTAGATTTCCCCCTCCATCAGAATGATGCACATAGCATCTGACAAAACATTGTGCTTTTATTGGATCGTCACTTATTCTTCTAAAATCCAGAGAGACTAAATCCAAATTTCATCTGGCAATCCTTTTATCCCTGTGGTTTCACCAAGCCCAATATCTGTTCCACACTTTTGGCTTTTTTTTTAACATTTGGCTTTATAAAACTCTTCCAATATAATGTTATTTTTTCTTGTAGTCTTTCTTTGACACAATATCTTTAGGTCTGTTTAATAGCTTAATCTCATCAGTGCTACATAAAATCAAGGATAGGAACCTGCTCTTCAATCAGCACATCCCTAATATTGATGCATGAAAAGAATTTGATATTCTCAACTGTTTCCATAAACTTGTACTCACTTTTTCCAAGTGATAAGGCATGGGTTTTTTGAGCTATTAGTGAACTTACATATTTCTTCTATTTAATAACAGCAACCAGTTTATTTTTAGATAGATGCAATCTTTATACCGTAAAATATTGTTTTGTGGAATTACATTGTGCTTGCAAATGAGAGCTATGTGAAAGCATAGTAGTATTTGATGCAGAAGACTCAAGAAAATGTATATCTTTAAAATGCACTTGCTAATATTTATATTAATAATATACCCAAAATTTGTGATGGTGTTTGCATGAGTCACAAATTACATGACTATTCTACATCATGGCATTTTATCTTGTGATCTGGTGTTTTTTAAAAAATAAAGGTTCAGTACAAAACAAGAACAAAAGAAACGGAAAACTGCAGAAATGTTGTGTATGAAGAGCCGTAATCAACTTGAGAAAAAGGAATCCCAGTTTTATGAGGAAATGAAGGCAAAGCACGAATTAGAACTGACGATAAGAACCCTGGAGATAGAAAGGGAAACATTGATCACCAATCTGCAACAGGTTACCAGAATTAATAGATATATATATTAATAATTGTTAAATTTGTTACATTTCTTTCCATTGAAACAAGAGACTTTCATTTGCATAAAATGAAACCTTAGTGCCTAGACAATCTTCTCACTGGCACTGCAATGTTCCTCGATCTGCTTCTAATCCCTAAACTACTGTTCATGGAAACTATGCTTCAGGACAGTTTCACCTTCCAAAAGGATCTTCACACCCCCATTTTCTATTCACAATGAAAAAAAATTACTCCAACTAATATCCTAACACTCTCTTTAACAGTCTTGAATACTTTGCTGTCTTTTAGCTCCATGCCCTTCTTTCCCACTTTCCATATCATTTTAATTTTTAAATGTCCTTTGATGTAAAAAATAAATAATCCCACTGATATTTAAAGAATTTCTTGTCAGAAAGTTTAGCATTGAATTTGTGCTACTGAACGAGCAATCCAAAGGTGTCAGCAATGTTGAAAGTACCAAGATTTGTTCCCAGCCACTTGTAGGCAAAAATTGCTGGATCTTGTACAGATTTCTAAGTCTGAGGTAGTCTGTTGTTTTAATAAAATGTCACTTTATTAAACATCCTTAGCTGAATGAACAACAAAAAGAGTTGCAGAGACAATTCAACAAGGAGCAAGTATTACAAGAAGAAATCCTGAACAACAGCCTGCAAGGAAAGCAAGAGATAGAAGTGGAAGATAGTATGGCTGTAAAAAAGACAGAGGTATGTAAACAGCAAGCACAAAACATGGTGTCAGTTAAACCTTGAAGAAAGATCATTTATTTTGCTGAACAATATAGTTTTATGAACATAAATCTGCATCAAGTGAAAATCTGTAAGCAATGAATGAATGGCATTGTGAGGGTTGCTGTATTTGAGTTCCTAGTGCTGTGTTTTGAATGTCAAATGCTGAAACCTTGTCTCCAGAGTCTTCGGCAAGGTGGCGGAGCAGTGGAAAGGTAACATAAGGTAAGGTCTTTCTAATCTTCCCCTTTAGACTTATTTTAGTCAGGATGGCAGTTAGGGTAATCATATGCTCCTCCTGCAGGATGTAGGAAATCAGGAAAACCTCCAATGTTCCTGGTGACTACACCTGTGGGAAATGTGTCCTGCTGCAGCAACTGATTGACTGCTGGAGCTTTAGTTGGATGCACTCATAAACATCCATGATGTTGAGGGTATCATGGATAGGAGTTTCAATGAGGTGGTCATATCTAAAATGTAGATGGCAAGCAGGTTGGGTGACCATCTGCACTCTTTTCTCACAAAGGCAGAGAGAGTAGGAAGAGGGTGCAGGATTCCCCTATGGATATTCTCACTATCAACTACCATTTTGGAATTTTTTTTGGTGGGGGGGAGATAGCCTTTCAGAGGAGAGCAGCAGTAGCCTTGCCTGTGGCATAGCAGCTGACTGGTGAAGGATGGAAAGTGTGAGCAATTGTGATAGGAGACTTGACAGAGGGACAGGCAGACGATTCCGTGGCCACAAATGAGGAAACAGGATGGAATGTTGCCTCCTGTGTGTCAGGGTCAAGCATGTTGCCGAGCAGTTGCAGAAAATTATCAAGAGGGAGAGTGAGCACCCAGAGGTTGTACATATTGTTACCAACGACATGGGTAGAAAAGGGCACGGGTGGTAGAGCAGTAGAAACGAGATTGGAAATGCTGGTTAATACACAAAAAGGCACAAAGTGCTAGAGTAACTCAGTGGGTTAGGCAGCATCTCGAAATGATGTTTCGGATCAAGTCTGAAGAAGGGTCTCAACCTGAAACGTCACCTATCATTGTTCTCCATGGATATTGCCTGTCCTGCTGAGTTTCTCCAGCACTTTGTGTCCAGCAGGTAGGGATGCTGCTTCACACCATCAAAGACCCAGAATTGATCCTGACCTCAGGTGCTGTCTGTGTGGAGTTTGCATGTTCTTCCTGTGACTGTGTGGGTTTCCTTCAGCTGCAGTGGTTTCCCCTCACTTCACAAAGACATGTCAGCTTGTAGGTTAATTGGCCTGTGTGAAAATCTCATTAATGTGTAGGGAGTGGTTGAGAAAATGAGAGGACATAGAACTACTGTGAACAGGTGATTGATGGTTGGCGAGCATTCTGTGGGCCAAAGAGCCTGTTTCCATGTTGTATCTCTGCTGCATCTTTGATCTCTTAAAATGAATGAGGTCCTGCAGAGTAAGCAGAAGATTAAAAAGAAGGACCTCAAGGGAAATGATCTCTCGATTACTTCCAGTCCCCGGTGCTTGTAAGAGTAGGAAAGTGCAAGTAAATACAGCATGGAAACAGACCCTTCAGCCCACCGAGTCCACGCTAACCATTGATTACTCATGCACATTAGTTCTATGTTATTCCTCTTTCTCATCGACTCCCTACACACTACGATCAATTTCACAGGGGCCAATAAACCTACAACTCGCGCATCTTCGGGATGTAGGCGGAAACTGGAGCACCTGGAGGAAACGCACGCAGTCACAGGGAGAACATGCAAATTCTGCACAGACTGCACCCGAGGTCAGGATCGAATCTGGGTCTCTGGCGTTGTGAGGCAACAGCTCTATCAGCTGCCCAAGTAGTTCTATTACTTTAGAGTAGTTATGGAAACTATTCGTTCAAAAGTTTAAGTCCTAAATTATTGGGTAAGGCCTGTTTGGATGGTATTAGACAGGAATTTTCAGATGTTAATTGTGGGGACATTGCTTGCAGGTAAAGGGATGTCTGGTACGTTGAAGGCTTTTACATATTAAAAAAAGGAAATTTCAGCACCTGTTAGAATGAAGGGCAAGGCCGGCAGGTGTAGGGAGCACTGGATGATGAGATATTGAGGTTCTGGTCAAGAAAAAGGAGGAGGCATACTTCAGGCATAGGATCAAGTGTATCCTATGAGGAACATAGGGGTATAGGAGTACACTTAAGGGAAATCAGGAGGGCAAAAAAAGGAAGTGTGAGAAAGCTTTGGCAGCTGAGGTAAAGGAAAATCTAAGGAAATTCTACATGTATATTAAGGACAAAAGAGTAAGTAGGGAGAGAATAGGGCCCCTTGGAACAACAGGGTTGTCTATGTCTGAAGCCACAAGAGATGGGTAGGTGGTAAATTAATATTTCTCATGTGTTTACTGCGGAGAAAAATATGGAGACTGAGGAACCCAGGGAAGTTAGTAATGAAGTAGTCTTGAATAGACCCTATGTTGCAGAAGAGAGATGCTGGAGGTCTTAAAACACATTTGACGGCACTGGGTCTGTATTCGCTGGAGTTTAGAAGGATGAGGGGTGACCTCATTGAAACTTACCAAATCGTGAAACGCCTGGATAGAATGGATGTGGAGAGGATGTTTCCACAAGTGGGATAGTCTCAAGACCAGAGGCCATAGCCTCAGAATAAAAGGACGTACCTTTAGAAAGGAGATAAAGATGAATTTCTTTAGACAGAACATGGTAAATCTGTCTAATTCATTGCCACAGAAGAGTGTGGAGGCCAAATCAATGGATATTTGTAATTGATAAGTTCTTGATTAGTACGGGTGTCAGGGGTTATGGGGAGAAGGCAGGAGAATGGGGTTGAGAGGGAAAGATAGATCAGCCATGATTGAATGGCGGAGTAGACTTGATGTACCAAATGGCCTAATCCTGCTCCTGTAACTTATGAACATTGAGGTAGATTAATCCCTGAGACCAGATCAAATGTACTGCCTGTAGTATTTGTGTATGGCTTGGAGGTTGTGGGAAGCTAGGGAAGAAATCGCACGACTCTTGATAGAGATTTTTGTATCATCGATAGTCACGTGAGCTGCCACAATTCTGGAGGGTGACTCGTGTTGTGCCTCAATTTAAGAAAGGCTGCAGGGAAAAGGCTGGGAATTAGAGCTAAGGGGGTAGTTCAATTTATCTTATTGTGGCTCCTACACGTTGTTTTTAACTGCACTTTTTGTGTAGCTCTAACTTTAAAGCTGTAACAATATATTCTGCACTCTGGTAATTTTCTCAATGTACTGCCTGTAGTATTTGTGTATGGCTTGATTGCATTAATGTATAGTATGATTTGATTAGATAGCACACCAACAGAGGTTTATCACTAACTACATGTGCCAAAAATAAACCAATACCAGTAATGTTGCTTTCTGCATTGTCTTAAAATTGTAAGCATATAGTGCATTAAACTTTATTAAGCAGTTACAAACCAATTACAACAGATTTCGAAGACTGAATTTATAGCCATTAATATAATATTTGGAGCATTAACTTATGATTTTGTGCATTCATACACATGCAAATGCACAGATCACGTAATTAAATAATCAATCTGTGGATATATTGCCTTGTTATTGCCCTGTGTCAAAGAAGATTCCATATTTTATTGTTTCCACACCATTCTTTTGATTGTGCAAATCTTTGTTTTGAAGCCTCGTGCACAATGTGATAATAATTATCACGAAAAAGCTGGAATGCAACACAATTGTGCACTACAGGAAGAAGTTACTAAGCTCACATTTGACTTGCATTGTGTGCGTGAACGGAATCAAGAAGTACAGGAAAAGTATCTGGAGCAGATTGAGACGTTAAAAGCAAAGCTGGACGATGCAAAAAAAGACTTAAAATGTAATGAAGATACTCTAACTCAAAATGCTTTGCAGTATAATGGTCAACTGAATTCCATTAAAACTGAAGTTTCAATGTTAACTTCCAAACTTGAACTTGAGAAACAAAATAAAGATTATCTGGAGAATGAGAAGGAAGCTTTTCATTCACGTTTAATGGAAACAATTCAAGAATTAGAATGTATTCAGGAGGCTAAATCGGAACTCGAACGAATTCTGCAAAGGGAACGTGATGAACGGATCCGTTCAGATGAGAAAATGAACAATGAAATTTCTAATCTTCATGAAAGCAATAGCAACATGTCAAAGAGATTAAGTAAAGAAGAGGAAAAGGCCAATGATCTGGACAAACAACTTCATTGTGCAACACTTTCTTTTGCTGAGAAAAACCTTTTGCTAGAAAGTGCTCAGAGAGACTTGAAGCAATTTCAGATTCATTTAACTGATCAAGAACAAGTGAATAAAGTGCAAAAAGAACAGATAAGCAAATATGAGATTTGTAAGGTATCTTTGCAGGAGAGATTGGCCCAAGCCCATAGCGATATTACACTGTTACGTCAACAGCTTGAAGATGCACAAAATAAAGGTATCATGAAGGAAAAGGCAGTCGCTGATGTTCAGGACAGATTCAATGACATGTTTACTACACTTCGAGGAGATAGTGAGCACCGAATAAGTTTGATGGAAAAAAGAAATGAGGAGTTGTTGAGAATGAACATTGAACAAAGAGAACAAATGTGCAAGTTTGAAAATGAAAAAATTGGAAGAGAGGTAATGTGTTTAATATTTCAATGCGTGATTAAATTTTGTTTCTGTAATTCATATTTTCACTGTTTACCCCTTCTGGGTAAATTGAAAATAAAAGTTTTCCATGGTAAATTTTTGATAGAATAAGGGATAATGTACTATTTTAAAACAGTCGTTGTCTTTGTTTGGAACACTATGCTTTCATGTAGATCAAATGGTAGAGAGTCATCCAGCATGGAAACAGGCCCTTTGGCCCAACTTGCCCATGCCAACCAATATGCCCCATCCACACTAATTCCAGCTGCCTATATATGGCCCATATCCTTCTAAACCTATTCTATCCATGTACCTGTCCAAATATCTTTTAAATGTTGTTATCGTACCTGCCCCAAATACCTTCTCTGGCAGCTTGTTCCATGTGTGAAAAAGCTGCCCCTCAGGTTTCTATGAAAACGTTCCCCTCTCATAAACCTGTGACACTCATCAGAGTGAATCTGGTTCTTAATTCACTCACCCTATCTATTCCCCTCATGATCCTATACATACATAGATACATAGACAGTAGGTGCAGGAGTAGGCCATTCGGCCCTTCGAGCCAGCACTGCCATTCAATGTAATCATGGCTGATCATCCACAATCCTGTCTTCTGCCCATATCCCTTGATTCTGTTAGCCCTAAGAGCTCTATCTAACTCTCGTTTGAATGCATCCAGTGAATCGGCCTCCACTGCCTTCTGAGGCAGAGAATTCCACAAATTCACAACTCTCTGTGTGAAAAGATTTTTCCTCATCTGTTTTAAATGGCCTACCCCTTATTCTTAAACTGTGGCCCCTGGTTCTGGACTCCCCCAACACCGGGAATATGTTTACTGCATCTTGCTTGTCCAATCCCTTAATAATTTTATATGTTTCTATAAGATCCCCTCTTGTCCTTCTAAATTCTAGTGAAAGAAAGCCCAGTCTTTCATCATATGACAATCCCGGCATCCCGGGAATTAACCTCGTGAACCTACGCTGCACTACCTCAATAGCAAGAATATCCTTCCTCAAATTAGGAGACCAAAACTGCAAACAATACTCCAGGTGTGGTCTCACCAGGGCCCTGTATAAGGAAGGACCCCTTTGCTCCTGTACTCAACTCCTCCCTTTATGAAGGCCAACATGCCAATAGCTTTCTTCACTGCCTGTTGTACCTGTATGCTTACTTTCAGTGACTGATGTACTAGGACACCCAGGTCTCGTTGTACTTCCCCTTTTCCTAACCTGACACCATTCAGATAATAATCTGCCTTCCCGTTCTTGCCTCCAAAGTGGATAATCTCACATTTATCCACATTATACTGCATCTGCCCACTCACCTAACCTGTCCAAGTCTGTCTGCATCCTCATAGCATCCTCTTCACAGTTCACACTGCCACCCAACTTTGTTTTATCTGCAAATTTGCTGATGTTACTTTTAATTCCTTCATCTAAATCATTAATGTATATTGTAAATAGCTGCGGTCCCAGCGCCGAGCCTTGCGGTACCCCACTAGTCACCGCCTGCCAATCTGAAAGGGACCCGTTAATCCCTACGCTTTGTTTCCTGTCTGCCAACCAATTTTCTATCCATGTCAGTACCCTACCCCCAATACCATGTGCTCTAATTTTGCCCACTAATCTGTGTGGGACCTTATCAAAGGCTTTCTGAAAGTCTAGGTACACTACATCCACTGGCTCTCCCTTGTCCATTTTACTTGTTACATCCTCAAAAAAATTCCAGAAGATTTGTCAAGCATGATTTCCCCTTCGTAAATCCATGCTGATTTGGACTGATCCTGTTACTGCTATCCAAATGTTCCGCAATTACATCTTTGATAATCGATTCCAGCATCTTCCCCACCACTGATGTCCGGCTAACTGGTCTATAATTCCCTGCTTTCTCTCTCCCTCCTTTCTTGAAAAGTGGGATATCATTAGCTACCCTTCAATCCACAGGAACTGATCCAGAATCTATAGAACATTGGTAAATGATCACCAATGCTTCCACGATTTCTAGAGCCACCTCCTTGAGTACCCTGGGATGCAGACCATCAGGCCCTGGGGATTTATCAGCCTTCAGTCACATCAGTCTACCCAACACCATTTCCTGCCTAATGTGAATTTCCTTCAGTTGCTCCGTCACCCTAGGTCCTCGGTCCCCTAGTACATCTGGGAGATTGTTTGTGTCTTCCTTAGTGAAGGCAGAACTAAAGTACCTGTCCAACTCGTCTGCCCTTTCCTTGTTCCCCATAATAAATTCACCTGCTTCTGTCTTCAAGGGTCCCACATTTGGCTTAACTATTTTTTTTCTCTTCACATACCTAAAAAAGCTTTTACTATCCTCCTTTATATTCTTGGCTAGCTTACCTTCATACTTCATCTTTTCTCCCGGTATTGCCTTTTTAAGTCACCTTGAGTTCCCTTATCAAATCCGTTTCATTACACAACACTAATTCCAGAATTGCCTTCTTCCTGGTAGGCTCTAGTACAAGCTGCTCTAAGAATCCATCTCAGAGGCACTCTACAATCTCCCTTTCTTGGGGTCCAGTACCAATCTGATTTTCCCAGTCTACCTGCACGTTAAAATCTCCCATAACTGCCGTAGCATTAACTTTGTTAAATGCTAATTTTAACTCCTGATGCAACCTGCACCCTATCTCCAGGCTACTGTTTGGGGGCCTGTAGATAACTCCCATTAGGGTCTTTTTACCCTAGAATTTCTCAGTTCTATCCACAATGACTCGACATCTGATTCTGTGTCACCCCTTGCAAGGGACTGAATTTCATTCCTTACCAACAGAGCCACCCCACCCCCTCTGCCCACCTGTCTGTCTTTTCGATAGGACATATACCCCTGAATATTCAGTTCCCAGCTCCGATCCTCTTGCAGCCATGTCTCTGGAATTCCCACAACATCATACTTACCAATTTCTAACGGAGCCTCAAGCTCATCGACTTTATTTCTTAAACTTCTCGCATTCATATATAACACTTTTAATTCGGTATTCACCTCCCCTCTCACACCGGTTCCTATTTCACCTGACCTTACTCTCTTATCCCTTCTTGAACTTTCCGTCCCATTAATTCGGGTGTCCTTCGTAACTTTTCCTGTACTCTCTTCCCCTTTAATTCCATCTTATACTCCCAATTTGTCAACTCCTTTCCACCCCCCCACCGCTATTTAGTTTAAACCCACCCGTGCAGCACTAGCAAACCTGCCTGCCAGTATGTTGGTCCCCTTCCAGTTAAGGTGTAAGCCGTCCCTTTTGTACAGGTCATCCCTAACCCAGATGAGATCCCAGTTATCTATAAATCTAAATCCCTGCTCCCTGCAGATCACACCCTCAGCCACACATTCAGGTCCCCAATCTCCCTGTTCCTGCCCTCACCAGCACAAGGTACTGGAAGCAATCCAGAGATAACCACCCTAGAAGTCCTGGTTTTCAGCCTTCTTCCTAACTCTCTATACTCACGTTGTAGAACCTCCCTCTTTTTCCCGACGTCGTTTTTGCCCACATGCACAACCACTTCCGACTGCTCACCCTCCCTCTTGAGGATGTTCTGAAGTCGGTCTGAGACATTTTGAACCCTGACACCAGGGAGGCAACATACCATCCTCGAGCCTCGCCCTCCGCCACAGAATCTCCTGTCCGCACCTCAGACAATGGAATCACCCACCATTATATGATCACCCCTCATCCCCCTGCGCTCCAAGGAATAAAGTCCTAGCCTGCCCAATCTCTCCCTATAGCTCAGGCCCTTGTCCCGGCAACATCCTTGTGAATCTTCTCTGTACTCTTTGGAGATTAACAACATCTTTCCTATTAGCAGACTGACCAAAACTGAACAAAATATTGCTAATGCGGGCTCACCGACGTCTTGTACAACTATACATAACATCCCAACTTCTACACTCAATACCTTAACTGATGAAAGCCAATGTACCGAAAGCTTTCTTGACCACTGTGTCTACCTGTGACGCCACTTTCAAGGAACTATGTAACTGCACTCCTAGATCCTTCTGCTTTACAACATCTGCAGGGTCCTACCATTCACTACCATTCACTATGAATGTCCTGCCCTGGTTTGACTTCCCAAAATGCAACACCTCACATTAGCTGTTCCTCAGCCCACCTGCCCAACTGAACAAGATCCTGCTGTAATGATGGGAGGAAAAGAAAATAGCAAATAGGGAAATTGAATTGCAATGAGAATCTTGATGAGTTTCTCTCTCCATATATGTTTTAACTTTTGTTCCACTGTTTTATTTTAACTGTTCTAATTTTAATATCAGGTGATGTGGTAATTCATAAACTAGAAATGGAAAGTAAGAAATTACATAGGGCTTCCTTCGTCTCCCAAAACATTTTACTGCTAAAGGATGTAAACAAAGTACCTATTAATATTGTACACTAATAGCATATAATATTTATTTTTCTGAAATTCGGCAAATAATCTTCAGTGTGGCCATGGAGAAAATGTGTGTCGTTCTTCGAAACGTGCAATGTGATTTGTTTCACCCATAAAAATTACCATTTTGGGATGGAGGCAGTGCTGGTTGTCAGTGTCAAAACTATACTTAAACATATAGTTTTATACTCAGTCGTGAGAGTACGACCACTTTCCTCCCTACATTTTCTCCCAAAGCCTCTAATCTCCACTTCATTCCCGTTTAAAACCATCCATAACACTCGGACTTCAACTAAACTTTTGAACAGCTCTCCTAATATCTTCTAAAAATATCGTTTCTGCTTTTATCTGATTAAATCTCTGTGAAGCATTTTGAAACAGTTCCCATTATTAATGGTGAAATATAATTATAATATCTTTGGTAACGTTCTCTTTTAGGCTACATTGAGGCAGCTTCAACAGGACCTTGCTGATTCACTGAAAAAACTTTCAATGTCAGAGGCCTCTTTGGAGGTAATCACACGCTCCCGCAATGAAATGGAGGATGAAAAATCACATTTACAGAAGCAGTTGGAGAAATTGAAAGTTAAGGTAAATATGGAGCTTATGAATCTGTGATATAAATTAAATGTAAAATATTATTTCTGCAATGGAGGGACTGAGTTGCTCATCAAAACAGTAAAAATGAAAATACCTAACTTGTGACAATGTGGGATCATTTGTAACTCATTCTTATCATTACACTGAATACCATTAAATATGTTATGTTGAATTAGGCCGTGCCATTTATTGTATTTGCGTAACACAAGGTTTCTCGCATCCTTCCACACCTAATTTTACCTCTGTCGAACTTTACCTCTTCCTATATTTCCTTCAGTTAATCTGTATGATAAATAAGGTTGTTGTTTTTCAATTCCCCATGTGATTTCTTGATAATCTTAAATTCAAAGCCTATTTAGAGAAATGCCATCCTTTTTCAACTTGTTCATCTTTTCTGCAGAGATATAAACATCCAATAAATTCAATGTTAGACCATAGTGTTACGCATTCCTCTGAAATTATACGTTCAATCTTTTGGTAATGATGCATTTTGGTGATCTTTTTAAATTGACAATTGCTGATGAGTTAATAATATGAGGAAGTATAAAGGATGCTTTGCCTCTGATGAAAGATTAAATTTAACAATAAAAGAATGTTTTCCTGTAACAATGCCACTTGTAAAGTCATATCAAGACAATGTTTCGTATTGTGCTTTTAACAGTTAACCCAGATACTGGACTTGCCTCCGCAATTGATAGGTAATCCAAAAATGTGGTACAAAACATGGTTGCAGCATTTTCTGTGGGAAATCCAGTAGGTCTTCGCTACCTGTCTGGTTGTGTAATGGCTTTCACTTAAATACATATTTTGAACATTTTTTTCTTTGTTAAAAAAAAACTTATTTTGGATTATTTCATTAAATAATAATTCTCTGCCTCACAGTTACAGGAGACTCAAGACAAAAACATGCAGTTAGAGAGGAATATCCACCAATTGGAGAATGCTCTGGATGATAAAGAACGCAATCTGATTGCAAATTCGTGGAAAATTCAAGAAGCTGTTTTAGCCTCTTCGCAAAGGACGGAGGCTACAAAGCAACTCGAAGAACATATTCAACGGTAGTTAATAGCAATTAGAACTTTGTAATTAAAATTAGTAAAACAAATAATGAAAGGTAGTTTTGTGACCTATTCAAAGGTAGTTATTAACTATTGGAACTTTGTCAATAAAATGAGTGGAAAAATATAAGTAAAGATCTGCATATGACTACACTGTTCAATCTGATAAACAGTGCTTGTCCAAGAGATTTCATTTTGTGCACAATGGGTCCTCTGGTTCAAGTTTGCAGTCATTTTGAGAATGTGACCTGTTGCAAAATCATCGGTGAATCATTGAAACCTCCCACGCACCAGCACAAATTAGGGCACCACTTTAAAGCATCATTTTAAAAGATATACTTTGCAATAATTTTTATTCCTTGATATATATAATAAGTGTAGTCAGTGAATGTTTTGTATCGCAAAATAAGTATTTGTAATCAGTGCCCAGTGAACACAGGTGGATTGATTTCCTGGTAAATTAAAATGTTTCAAAAATTACCTTTGAAGTGCCATTATGAAAATGTCTCTTCAAACACTTGCGTATAGGCACAAGTTGTAGAAATTTACGTTGTTTTAATCTGGGGATGTTATCATTTATTGATGGGCCAATTTATAGTAAATAATTTTTTTTAATTAGACCCCAAAATTAACAATAATATTCAGCAAAATTCATTTTCTTAAAGAAAACATGAACTTTAAAATTTATGCATCTTTTAACGTGGTGAATGAATATATATCAATTTGAGTCATAGAGTCTGATATCACAGAAACAGGACCTTCAGCACAATTCTATGCCAGCCAAGATACTCCATCTAAGTTAGTCCCATTTGGCCCATATCCCTCTGAACTTTTCTTATCCGTGTACTTGCCCAAATGTTGTTGAAATGTTATTGTAACTCCTTCATGCAGCTCGTTCCATATATTCACCACCCTCTGTGAAAAAGTTGCCCGTAAAGTTTCTAATCTCCTGTCACCTTAACCCTATGCTCACTAGCTCTGTTTAAACCTTCAGCTTAATGGCATCTTTCCTATGACAGGGTAACCAACACTGAACACAATATTCTAAGTGTGGTCCCCTGAGGCCGACTATAACATAACATCCTAACTTCTGTGTAAGAAGGAATTGCATATGCTGGTTTAAACCAAAGATAGACACAAAAAACTGGAGTAACTCCCAACTTCTGTATTCAATTCTGTGACTGATGAAGGACATTGTGCCAAAAGCCTTCTTCACCACCTTATCTGCCTGTGACACTACTTTCAGGGAACTATGTACTTGTATTCCTAAGTCCCTCTGCTCTATAACACTCCCCAGGGCTCTACCATTCACCTGGAAGGTCCCACTCTGATATAACATCGCAAAATGCAACATCTCACACTTGTCTGAATTAAACTCCATGAGTTGGCTCGTGAATTGTTTGAAATATTTTGTTGCATTAATGTCACAATAGAAGCATAACTGTATCCAGTTCATTAGTTCTCTCTGGATTGAATGTCATTATCCTGAAAAAAATTAAGAACTGATCAAAAAGTGAGTTTATATCATTCCTTCTTACTGTTTCAGGTTAGAGATAGAGAATGCAAAATTAGATGCTGTTGCAAAACAGCAGACAAATAAATTTGAGTTGATGGAGAAGGAACTTCATGAGACCGAGTCAGTAAGTATAAATGTACATATTGGATGTCTTTTCTCAGAATGATTTTCTGCAAGTACATGTTTGCTGATTCTTGTGGGTTATTTGAACTGCTCTGTTGCATTAATGTTGCAATGGAAGTATTTTGATAATTAGAGTTATTGGATATGAAAATATTTAAACTTTCTTAAGTACTAATTTCAATCTGTTTCTGAAGAGTTCATGTTATAGAAAGCTGAATTTTGTGGGCTGTTTATATATCCTTTCTGTATGAGTTTAAATGTCATGAGCACCCACCTATCTATTATAAGATATCTTTTAGCCATGTGTTGACCCTTCATAAGCAAAAGAACCATGAAGTTAGAAATCATAAGAAGAATACTGAGAAATTAGTGAATGGCTGAAGAATTTGATGTTTGAGATTAGTCCTCAGGCAGGTCCTAGAGGAGCACCACTGATTTAAATATTAGGTAGACACGAGGAACTGCAGATGCTGGTTTATAGAGAAAGACAAGGTTCTGGAGTAACTCAGCAGGTCAGGCTGCATCTCTGGAGGACATGGATAGGTGATGTTTCGAGAGGAAATGTTCTTCAGGCTATTTGTAGTGGGGGGGGGTGAATGCTGGAAAAGAGGTGGAAACAAGACAAAGGCTGGCAAGTGATAGGTGGATACAGGTGAAGGGGGGTTTGTTTGGCAGATGAGTGGAGCCAGAGGTGAAAAGACAAAAAGTTGTAAGATTAAGGAGTGAAGTAAAATGTGAAGCCAGCCAAAGGGATATAGGTGCAAGGGGAAAGGGGGTGGGACAGTGGGAGAAATAGGTGTGCGTCTGAATGGGGCACAGGGATGAGAGGGGGTGGGAAGGGAATGGGTGGGGATGGGTTGTTACCTAAAATTGGAGAATTCAATATTCATACCATTGAGGTGTGAGTTACCCAAGCAAAACATGATGCTGTTCCTCCAGTTTACATGTGGCCTCACTGGAAATCGTGGGGGCTCAGGACAGACATCGGTATGGGTAGGGAAGTTAAAAGGGTTAGCAACTGGCAGACCAGGTGCAAGTGTCCAGGAAAACGGTCATTTAGTCTATGCTTGGTTTCACTGATGTAAAGGAAGCCAATGAGGTTAGAGGAGTCTGATCAGAACCTCTGTCTCACCTGGAAGGGCTGCTGGGATCCCTGAATAGATGTGAGGGATGGAGGTGTAGGGCGAAGGTAACATCTCCCGTGGTTTCAGGGGAAATAACTCGGGGAGATAGTGGTTCAGATTGGAAGAGAAGATTTAATCAAGGAGTTTCGGAGGGAGTGGTTTCCGCAGAAAGGAGTGGGGAGTGGGGGTGGGATCACATTAAAGGTGGCGGAAATGTCGGAGAGAGATGTGTTGGATGTTGAGGCTGGTGAGGTGAAAGATAAGGACCAGGCAAATTCAATCCTTGTTCTGAAGATAGACACAAAACCCTGGAGTAACTCAGCGGGACAGGCAGCATTTCTGGAGAGAAGGAATGCGTGACGTTTTGGGTCGACACCCTTCAGACTGAAAATCACGGGACAGGGGAAACGAGAGATATAGATGATGATATTATTATTATTTTATTTTATTTATTTATTTATTTTTCCGGTCAATACAACAGGTTGACCATACAGTTGTGAAGGTTAAATAGTGCAAAATGATTGTATCAAAAATAAAACAATATAATCACATATGATATTTTCTGACCGAAAAAAAAAGTGTAGGCAGAAGCCAAAGCTTATTATGCCTACCCTTAATACTTAACAAAATATAATTTTAAAAAACACAACATCATAAGTCAGAAGCAGATAAACAAAACATAGAAAGAAACACAATATAGTCAAGAACCATCATTTCTGTCATGTCAGTCATTTCTCAGTGCTGATCACATATTTTGTATCTTTCAAATATAATATTTTTGAACATTTTCTTGAATTTACACATATTACTACACTCTTTTAATTCATTGTTGCAACTATTCCATAAATTGACCCCTTTAACAGTCACACATCTATTTTTCACATTTGTTCTTACCCTCATTTTTTCAAATATATAATTACCCCTGAGTGGATACCTGCTCTTCCTCACTGAAAACATACCTTGGATACAGTCAGGAAGTGTTCTTTTTTTTGCGCTAAACATTATTTGGAGAGTTTTAAAGTCTACTAGGTCCATAAATTTTAAGGCATATGATTTCATAAATGATGGGTTCGTTGGGTCATTATAACCAGCCTTATTGACAATTCTTCTAGCTCTTGCAATCTAAAGATTGAATTAGTGCTCGTTTTGTAGGTGTTTCCCCATACTTCCACACAGCATGTAATATATGGAGAAATAATGAACAATTAATGAAAGATATGCAAAAAAGTAATGATGATAAATGAATCAGGCCATTGTTAGCTCTTTGTTGGGTGAAAACAAGAAGTTGGTGCAACTTGGGTGGGGGAGGGATAGAGAGAGAGAGGGAATGCTGGGGTTACTTGAAGTGAGAGAAATCAATATTCATACCACTGGGCTGGAAGCTGCCCAAGCGAAATATGAAATGTTCTTCCTCTAATGGAGGAGACCTAGGACAGAAAGGTCAGTGTGCGCATTGGAAGGAGAATTAAAGTGTTTAGCAACCAGATCAGGTTGGTTCAGACAGACTAGCGAAGGAACAGCATCTCATATTTCGCTTGGCAGCTTTTTATTATTCCTGAAAACTGCAGATTCCCACACTTCTCATTGTTAAAATATGCCTTTTTTCATAATGATATTGTTATCATTGGATATGTAAATCAAATGACTGTGTACTTCATGAAAAATATTTGCTGTTTTAGGATTGTTGATCTCATAATTCCAATTTCATTTAAACCTCAAAGGCCGGTCTCAGCTTGGCTGTTAGAGGTGCAGCTTGTAATTCCATCTACTATCTACTATCCATCATTCCATCTACTATCCATTGCTGTGTTGGCAATCAACAATAGTAACAATAGATACTAGATAGTCAAGTCTATAAAATGTCAACCCCACACTATCCCAACATCTTGTTAAATTTAAGATACCCTCTCTTCAGCCTTGCCAAATAATTGCCCATTCTTGCAGTACTGTTTTATCCTCAGTAGATGGTAATGTTGCACTGTTTACAATGATTAGTGAATGTATTGAATCTGCTGTCCTTTGAAGAAAAGCCAAGCACATTTTTGGAAAAAGGGACTTCTATCAAATTGTTTCATTTCGGAAACAGAATTGAAGGTTTGCCCTGCTAAAACTCATGTAAATTGAAGAGTACAGTGGTTTAAGCAATGATCAAGGAAATTGTTTATTAAGTCAACATCAAGGCGGCATGGTGACGTAGCGGTAAAGTTGCTGCCTTAAAGTGCCAGGGACTGACTACGGGTGCTGTCTGTATGAAGTTTGGACGTTCTCCCCATGATCGGCGTGGGTTTTCTCTGGGGGCTCCGGTTTCCTCCCACACTCCAAAGATGTACAGGTTTATACAGTGCCCTCCATAATGTTTGGGACAAAGACCCATCATTTATTTATTTGCCTCTAATCCACAATTTGAGATTTGTAATAGAAAAAATGGTTGAAGTGCACATTGTCAGATTTTAATAAAGGCCATTTTTACACATTTTGGTTTCACCATGTAGAAATTACAGCAGTGTTTATATATAGTCCCCCCATTTCAGGGTTCCATAATGTTTGGGACACATCAATGTCATGTGAATGAAAGTATTCATGTGGTATTTTCATTTTTCAGCATCACAGAACTAAATCAAATCTATATTTTTGTTTTGTGCTTCAAATATTAGTGGTTTTATAAGAATATGGACTTGCTTCTGTATATTACCGTGCTTACAATGTTCTAAATACTGCTTTGAAGGTTGCTTAACTATTTATTAAATGATTTACGGATCAAAATTTCACTTACAATTGATCCTATAAATCAAAGATAATTCAAGAAGATCATAAGACAAAGAAAGTTGTGATGGTTTTGGAATCCTCAAACAAATCTTCGATCCAGATGTGCTGGACCAAATCACTTCCTCCTCTGGTTTAAACCTATAGTACATTTCTACTTAAGATGAATAATTACACCTTCATTTGCAATAATCATATTCATCTTTGATTCAAAAATTCCAAATTGTGTTGTCATTCAATCAGCTTGATACGTTAATTAATTTAGATGATTAATTGGATGATACTGAGAACTTACTTTGAACCCTTTTATCATGTAGGGGTGGTTTTTACTCCCACAGGGATTATTATCATGCAGAAAATTGATGTGATGTTATTCCCATAGGTACGTGTTCGTCTAGAAGACTTAATAACAAGTTTGCAAGGGGTAAAGATTAACTTGGAGGATCAACTCAGTCAAGAGGTTTGATATTTCCATAACTTAGCAGAATTAACATGGTGCTCCTATTCCAAAAAAAAGCAGCCGTACACATTATTTTCACTTTATTGAAAAAAAACAATCAAACCTATTTTGTTAACAGAAACATTTGTTAAATCTTGCATTGTACAGTTGTGCCTTAATTAGTGCACGATAAAAATAATTTCAACTAACAGAAAATGTCTAATGAAATATTTAGATTTTATAGTACAAATGGTTTCACAATATCATATTGCATTAGTGACCACGTAAATGCAGGAAATCAATTACATGTAATGAACTGAAGATAAAGCTATATAGGGATAACATTTTATTTTGGTTATTAAACCAATTTTATCTTTTTGTTTAGCTACAAAAGCAAGTGACATTGTCACAAAATGCTAAAGATTCACATCAGCTATGGGAAGAAGAACTGAAATCTCGATCTAAGCTTGGACTTCGTGTTTTTCAGTTGGATAAAGAAAAGAATGACCTAGCAGACCAGGTAGTAAAAACAAAATGATCCATATAGTTGTATGTTTTTACGTATTTTTGTGGTATAATTCCTATCTTTTTTAATTACTTATGGAATGAGGACATTGGTGGGATGGCCAGCATTTACTGCCGATCTTAATTGTCCTTCAGAATGTGTTGATATGCTAATGTCTTGAGCCTCTGTAATGGTGAAATAAATTTCTCACCATGGTTGGATGGAGAATTTGATTTTGATCCAGTGGTGATGAAGAGATCGTGCTGAATTTCTTAGTCAGAACAACATGCATCTTGGAGAGTAATCTGTCACTGCTGCTGCTGACCTGGTTAGCAGTAGATATCGCAGGTCTGGAAGGTGCTGTCAAATGAACTTTCAATGCTGTAGTGCATCTTGTACATATTGCAGCTCCTGTGTGCTTTGGTGAATGGAGTAAATGGTTATGGTTGAAATACCAATAATGTACAACCAACCAGGTCAATGTTTGAAAAATACTAATTGCAGATTTCAATATCATTTGCAACAATATGCTGCTGTCCAAGCATTCAAATCAAAACCTACCCACCTAACTTCTGAGCATAAGTTAGATGTGTTAATGCTAAATCTTGTACAGAGAGTTCAAAATAAGGGAAAGAAAATGGGAAATAACGGAAAGAACGAGGGAATTAGTGAAAGATTAAGCACTATTTTATTTTAGATTTACAATAAAAATTACACATGTAATCATTCAGTTTTGATTGTAAACTAATTTTGGTTATTTAAATGCTAAAAATTCAATCTAGAGAACACATTTTGCACAACAATCCACATTAACAAATGTGTAGAAAGATTGAAGGAATCCATACATTAAAAAGTCAAGATATTATTTTAAAATTGTGGCTGAAGCTATGGAGCGCCTCACGGTAAACATTGCCTCATGTAAACTCTTCATGGCGCTCAGATGTAGCAGTCTTTGCAACTCTTGCTCTCTGGAACACCTGGCAATAAAGTGCCGCCCCTTGTACCTCCCAAGGGAATTCACCTGCATCCTCATGACCATGATCTACATCCCACCCCAGGCAAACGTTCATCTAGCACTGGAGTTGCTGCACGCTGCAATCACAAACACCAGTCGGCATACCTTGACCCGTTTCCTATCATAGCCAGGGACATCAACAAAGCCAACCCGAATAAATCTATCTCTAACTGCCCCAGCACATGTCCTGGAGTAAACGGAAAACTCAAATTTTAAATGGGTTTAAGATTACCTTTAGTAACCTTATCCATTAATTTCCAGGTTAATATCAAACATAATAGTTTTTGGCTTGACCACAGGTACTATTGTGCAATAAAACCAATTGAAAAGTTAAACATTCCCAATAAATCATATAAGTATTTGTGACCAAAACAATAGGGTGCAAGTTTATTTACAGTGTTTGGCTTTCACATACTTATCTTTATTACTTAATTGACTGTGCATCTTTGTATAATTTTTTGATCTTAAAAAATACTTTCCTTTAAAAAAAGGTTGACAGTGAAAAGAAAAAAGTAAAGAAGCTTGTAGAGATTAAGCAGTCAGTTGAAACTAGACTGGCTCATGAAATGAAAAGAAACAATGAACTCCAAAAGGAATTATCCCGGTAGGTTATTAAAATTTGTACCATATCTCTCGACCATATTAATAGATTTGTGCATAGCATGTAATTCCAGTATACTAGTCTCTGTAACATACTTCCATGCTTTCTCGTAATAATCAAATATTTGTTTTGCATAACTCTACTCAAGTCCTTCAGCTTAATTTCCAATGTGAATGCCTACTTTCCACATTACCAACTGCTTAAAGCTTCCCAAAAATAAGGATTTTTTTTTTCAATGCAAAATCATTTCCTATTCTTCTGCAAGAGAACATTCTCAATCAATGTTAAGTCTCCAATGTTCCAGTTCAATGAGGAGCGATCAGTGTTGGGATTGGTTATAAGAAATGTAGTAGGGGAAGTGGAGATGCTACACTGTAAGACCATCTAGCTAACATCCAGGTAACAATGACCACAATTTAATTTAGTTAAACAGTTTAATTAGCAATTAATTAATTAAACAAAGATGGTTTGCTGAGCAAAATAGCACAAGAGCAATGGAAGACATTTGGGTAGAAACAATCAGGTATAAGTGATACACTGTTCTGAAGGGACAACGTAAGCGCCTAGATATTGGATCACATCACAATATTATTTACAGTGAAGTGGAACAATTATGGATCAATAAGCCTCAAACTAATCATGGCAACATTTATTGTTTTGCACCAGAAGTTCAACCAGGCCAGATCATTTAAGGGAGTTATCCATGCTAAACCTGGCAACCTAGAGTGCATTCAGAATGTATTCAGACCCCTTCACTTTTTCCACATTTTGTTACGTTACAGCCTTATTTTAAAATGGATTACATTCTTTTTTTTGTCATCAATCTACACGCAATGCCCAAAATGAAGAAGTGAAAACAGGTGTTTATAAATTTTTGCAAAATAATTAAAAAGAAATAACTGAAATATCACATTTACATAATTATTCAGACTCTTTGCTATGACACTCAAAATTGAGCTTAGGTTCATCTTGTTTCCATTGATTAACCTTGAGATGTTTCTACAACTTGATTGGAGTCCACCAGTGGTAAATTAAATTGATTGGACATGATTTGGAAAGGCACACACCTGTCTATATAAGGTCCCACAGTTGACAGTGCATGTCAGAGCAAAAACCAAGCCATGAAGATGAAGGCATTGTCCGTAGACCTCCGAGACAGGATTGTGTCGAGACACAGATCTGGGGAAGGGTATAAAACAATTTCTGCAGCATTGCAGGTCCCAAAGAGCACAGTGGCCTCCGTCATTCTTAAATGGAAGAATTTTGGAACCACCAGGACTCTTCATAGAGCTGGCCGCCCGGCCAAACTGAGCAATCGGGGGAGAAGGGCCTTGGTCAGGGTGGTGACCAAGAACCCGATGGTCACTCTGACAGAGCTCCAGAGTTCCTCTGTGAAGATGGGAGAACCTTCCAGAAGGACAACTATATCTGCAGCACTCCACCAATCAGGCCTTTATGGTAGAGTGGGCAGACGGAAGCCACTCCTCAGTAAAAGGAACATTACAGCCCGCTTAGAGTTTGCCAAAAGGCACCTAAAGGACTCTCAGACCATGAGAAACAAGATTCTCTGGTCTGATGAAACCAAGATTGAACTCTTTGGCCTGAATGCCAAGCGGCACCGCTCATCACCTGGCCAATATCATACCTACGGTGAAGCATGGTGGTGGCAGCATCATGCTGTGGGGATGTTTTTCAGCGGCAGGAACTGGGAGACTAGTCAGGATTGAGGGAAAGATGAACGGAGCAAAGTACAGAGAGATCCTTCATGAAAACCTGCTCCAGAGCGTTCTGGACCTCAGACTGGGGCAGAGGTTCATCTTCCAACAGGACAATGACCCTAAGCTCACAGCCAAGACAACGCAGGAGTCAAGTCTGTGAATGTCCTTGAGTGGCCCAGCCAGAGCCCGGACTTGAACCCGATCGAACCTGGAAGGACCTGAAAATAGCTGTGCATCGACGCTCCCCATCCAACCTGACAAAGCTTGAGAGGATCTGCAGAGAAGAATGGGAGAAATTACCCAAATACAAGTGTACCAAGCTTGTAGCGTCATACCCAAGAAGACTTGAGGCTGTAAACACTGCCAAAGGTGCCTCAACAAAGTACTGAGTAAAGGGTCTGAATACTTATGTAAATGTGATATTTCAGTTATTTATTTTTAATTACTTTGCAAAAATTTCTAAACACCTGTTTTCACTTTTTTATTATGAGGTATTGTATGTATTGTATGTAGATTGATGATTACAAAAAATGAATTTAATCCATTTTAAAATGAGGCTGTAACGTAACAAAATGTGGAAAAAATGAAGGGGTCTGAATACTTTCTGAATGCACCGTATATTAACCTTTCATTTGAAAGTCATTTTTGGAAAAGGTATCTGCTGAACAGCTTTCCCCAATGCTACCTTGCCTTCTCTAATTACTTCCTGTTATACCTCTTTGTGACTGTCCTTTACATCTATTTTTGTGCCCCAATTTGAAAATGCATTCCTAATTAATTCCTAATTAATTCCTCCTTCTTGACACACATTATTTCTACTTTGAAGACTGTCTACATTATTTTTGCAGCTAACAAAACAGAAATCGTGGAGAGTTGTGAAGAAAATGTGTACAAAATGTAAAATCAGTCTAGGCCTGCAATTTCAGTCAGATTTCAATGCCTTATCGTATTTATTACACAGAATGAGAACACTGTTGAAGACAATCAAAAAGAAGTTGAAAGAAAATGAAACTGGACAGTTTGTTGCCCAGTTCAACAGTATTCAAGAACTGGATCAAGGGGTTTCTGAAACAGGGGCCACTATTACTGAACAGAAGAGCAAGGTGAGGTTGATTTGCATGCCTGATGCTTGCTTACGATGCAGTAAATGTATCATGTTACTACTACAAATCACTGTACTTTTGAGTCACAGTGCAGTTTCACAACCATTGTTTCGCTTATTCAATTTTCGTCATTGAGAGGAGAAGCATTTATTGCATCCGTAATTGCCTACACTTCCGATCATGAATTCTGGACCAAGAGGAAGCAGTTACTTGCCACATTAAGTTGTGAATAAATATGACTCCTTTTGAATTAAAATCAAAGCAGCTATGTATTGAACCAATTATATACAACTAATTTGATACGCGCTGTTAATCCTCCACAGGAGCAGCAGTTCTAATCCCTCCCTCAGTTATTCCCATTCCTCCCAAAAATCCATCTTGTTATTCTTTCAGGCATTAATCTCTCAACCTTTTATATAATATTTTTCTGCTCGTGTTCTTGTGTTTTGTTCCCACAATCAGTGAAACCTTTTTCCACCTACCTCTTATTTAAATTTAAATAACACCATAAAATCACATTTCAATGTTCTGTGTTTTCATGAAGCAAACCATGCTGTTTAGTTTAGGAGTTTTTCATGCAAGGTCATAACCTGGTTATTGTAAACTACAATTTATCTTCTGCTTTCATATGATTACTATAATTTGGAGCTAAAAAGTATTCAAGCTGTGGCATCAGCACTATATCAACTTTTACATTTTAAGTCTCTTGCCATAATACCCAGTGTTCCAATAACTTCAAGGGTTTTCATTTTTTATTAATGTTTTATGAACTGAAACCCGATCTCTTTCTGTTCATCCAAAGTATCTTCTCCCCCATTCAAATTATGGTAATTATTACCAGCACTCTTTTAAAATTGAATTGTGCTCTCTGAAATTCTGTCCTATCTGCCTTTTTTTCCATTCTGCCATCATGTCGATATTCTTGCAGAACTTTGGATCTCTGAATTATAACTATCCTTATGGTTGAGAATGTCAAGAAATTTAGGCTCCGCTCTCTAAGATAGCTCTTTGTCCCCTGAAAATCATCAGCTTACATTTCTAATCAATGTAATACAAAGAAGCAATAGAATGTAATTTATGTCCAGATAATAGGAAATGTAAATTCATCAGGTTTGTGAAATATACTAAATTTGTTTTTGACTTTATGTTCTAATTTCTTTATCTGTCTTAGATTCAAGAATTGTCCAACCAATTGGAAGTAGAATCTATAAAGTGCAAGCGATTGGAATCAACCAATCAAGAACTTTCTGAACAGGTCATAGCAATGCGAGTTCTTCAAAGAAATTATGATCAATTGGAGAAAAGGAAACAGCAACTAGAGGAGGAAGTATTGTGTTTGAAAAATCAGATTGAAACAAGAAGGAAAGACTACAGTCGCTTGGAAAACTACAAGAGGAAAACAGAGGAACAAGCTCGTAATGAAATCAAGCAGAAACTGGAAGAAGTAAATGCATTCTTTCAAGTAAGAAAGCATAACATTTAATTTTGAACACAACTAATTTCTGGAAAATGAACAAGGTGTCTAATATCGGATGTTAATCTGATATTGTAAGAAGAAATTATAAAGATTTACCCAAGCATAAAGAACAAGGTTTGGCACAATGGCCTTCATCAGTCAGAATATTGAGTAAAGATGTTGGGAGGTCGTGTTGCAGTTGTTTAAGATATTGATGAGGCCGCATTTGGAGTATTGTGTTCAGTTCTGAGCACCATGTTATAGGAAAGATGTTGTCCAGCTGGAAAAGGTACATAGAAGATTTACGAGGATGTTGCCAAGATTAGAGGGTCTGAGTTATAGGGAGTGGTTGAGTAGGTTGGGACTCTATTCTTTGGAGCGCAGAAGGATGAGGGGTGATCTTATAGAGGTGTCTAAAATCATGAGAGGAATTGATCAGGTAGATGCACAGAGTCTCTTGCCCAGAGTAGATGAATCGAGGACCAGAGGACATAGGTTTAAGGTGAAGAGGAAAAGATTTAATAGGAATCTGAGGGGTCACTTTTTCACACAAAGGATGGTGGGTGTATGGAACAAGCTGCCAGAGGAGGTCGTTGAGCCAGGGACTATCCCAACGTTTAAGAAACAGTTACACAGGTACATGGATAGGACAGGTTTGGAGGGATATGGACCAAATGCGGACAGGTGGGACATGGTGGCCAGTGTGGGCATGTTGGACCGAAGGGCCTGTTTCCACACTGGATCACTCAACAACTCTATATGGTTATGCAGCATTTTTTAATGCTTTCAGTGTGAAGCTTTTGTCACTTTTACAAATCTTCCCTAAATATTTTCCAAATTGGAACTATTTTCATGAAAAGCTATGTCTGGTTCATTATTAAAATGTATTGAACATAATAAGTCTTAATTTGTACCAACCAACTTCTTTAGAACCCAAAGATATTTTTTTCAGGCATGGAATTCCTTTGACATTTAATATTAGAGATATCTTTTAAATGATATTTTGCTTTACTTTTACTTTTTCTTTTAAACCTCATTGAAAAACTTGGACATGCAAGATCTTTCACTCTTCGCATCAAATTCCAGGTTGTTAGTTCTTTATTTTATTAAAGTGAACAGCATGTAGGTTTGGGTAAAAATAATTGTTTTGCGTTTGAGTCCATGAAATGTCAAACATATCATGTCACCCACCTGCAAAGGTCTCCTCCGTTGCAGTTCAATTTATCAAATTGATCTTGCTTTTCTCGAATGAACCATATTGTGGAAAAGATGACTTTCAATTCACGTGGCTTAAACTAATGTGATTTTTAAAATTATACTACATTTAACATTGGAATCAATGCAGTAAGTACCTGGTTTTCATCTTAGTATGTTTTAACAATAATGACAGCATTGCTTATTTCTGCTCTTTGGAGAAAATTGAAATTGACAGTCTGCAATCCATGCAACAAAGGACCAGGAAGAAATAATAATTTCTATGTTTGAGAGCTATTCATTGTAAGCTTAAAGACTATTAAGGTTTGGACTACTAAAGACATGTTCTATTTAAGAGCAAGCCTTTTGTATGAAACAAATCATTAAATAATGAAAGGAGAGCAAGTCAAAAGTGTGTACAGTGTCTGAAGAAGGGTCTCGACCCGAAACGTCACCTATTCCTTTTCTCCAGAGATTCTGTCTGATCTGCTGAGTTAGTCCAGCTTTTTGTATCTACAGTTCTACATCTACAGTTACTACAGCTACCTAAATATGATGCAAATAACTTCCCAGTGCTATATGATCAGTTATTTCCAAGAACTGTGCAATATTTAATTATCACTCTTTTATGTTAAGACTCATCACGCTTCCAAAGAAACTTTGGATCATTTGAAAGCATCAAATGAACTTGAATCTAGAAATGAATTGGAGCAGAAAATCAAAGACCTACAAATGGAACTAAATAAGCTTGGAGCTTCACAACAAGAAAGCCTGAATCTGAAAGAATCTACACAGAATGAAATTGAAAGATATAAGGAATTGTATTCGGAAGAATTAAAACGACGTAAATCCATTGCAGCTAACCTTGATAGGTAATTTTTTGGTAAATTAGTTGTCCCTATATCTCCTTGATGGTTCAACCAGGCAAATGCACGATATGATGTGATAGTGAGCTACTTTGAACAAATTGGTTATTAAGGGATAAAGCAGCATGGGTTATTTTCATTCTGATGTAGATATCTGAATGATGGAACTGGTTTCATCCCTATCAGTAATCATATACAGGAGGAATAGATGTTTGGATTAAGTACTTAACGACTGGCGACACCTAAGTTTCCATCTTAGTACGAGTTAATAACTTTCAATTTCAGGCATGAGAGCAAATGAAGGGATTTAAAAATAGTGCTCTTTATTCAGAGCTTGATCACCAAGGCTGCTAATTTAGTTTGTCTTGGGTTATGCAACTTTATTGGAAAGTATATATTAAGCATAATCTTCAAATACCTGCACAGAATGACCACCCAGAGGATTCAGCTGCTGAATCATTTTTTATGCTGTTCATTATATATTTATATTTTGCATTCTTTGGTAAAAAATAGTCATAGAGCCATACAACACAGAAAAAGGCTCCTTGTCCTAATTTGTTCATGCCGAACAGCATGCCCCATGTAGCTGGTCCCATTTGCTTGGTTTTTGCCCATATTCCTGTAAACCTTTCCTATCCATGTCCCTGTTCAAGTATCTTTAACTATTTTTGTAGTACCTGCCTTAACTAACTCCTCTGGTAGTTCATTCAATATACCCACCGCCCTCACTGAAAACATTGCTGCTAAGGTTCCCATTAAATAGTTCCTCTATTGCCTTAAACCTATGTCCTCTGGTTCTTGATCCACAAAGGTCAATTTAGTAGTCTGGAATGGTTGTAATTTAATATTTCTGGTAGAATTTTAGAAAGATCAGAACTAAAGTTTGAAATTCATTAAAACTGACATTAAAAAATCCAGGTGGATTCAATTCCAAACGGTAACAGGTTCCGTTATTTATCTTTAAGTACCTCTCAAAACCACAATGAAAGGTATACCACCATCCATCCATGTTCATCATTTCCTAGCTGATTAGAAATACCAACTTGTGTCTGTCGACATTAAAACTGAAATTCACTGATGTTAGTCACCGATAAATCAGTTATTAATAACTTTATTTATGTCAGATCCAAATTATGCAGGGAGCCTTTAAGTTACCTAGTTTGTTTGAAATTTATATTAATGTTTTAGTCACTTTTTTTTAACTTCCTTCAACAGATCAAATGAGAGGTTAGCAGAAACCAATGCTAAATTGCTCAAAGAGCGCATTCGTTCAAAATCCTTCATTACTGATAGCATTCAAAATAAAAGTTTAACCACAATCCATGCTCTGAATCAGAGTCACCTGGAAAGTATATTGGGTAATGACAGAGACCTGGGACCTACCAACAGAAATCTAGGAAGCAACTTAAATGCAGCAGAGGATGGAATGCCCCCCAGCAAAAGAGTAGAGTCGTACCTCATTAAGGTCAGTAGTTACCAAAGCATATTTAATTTGTTCTTGCATTGATTCTGTCCTGAATGTGCTATCCTGATGAGCTTCAATGTTTCTTGCATCAGTTTCTACATTTTGGCAATTAATGGGAAAAATTATAGCTGTAACTGTAAGCACATTTTTCTCTGTAATGTTATACATTCAATATTTTTTCTGTGATCTTTGCTATAATATTTGAAAATTGACAATATAAAAGTGATTACATTATTTATTTAAATGCCACAGATTTTCAGAATAATATTCAGGAGAAAGCCTGCTGCTGAAAAGCTAATCATATTATAAGAATTCTCACATCGGGAAGGAAACTAAATTAATTTTGATTTATACTTTAGTTATCGCAATAAAGTGCTGTATAGTAAGACTGGGATCCCTCTAAATTCTTAGCAAATATGTTGATTTCCCTAGATTGTGTGGTAAAGGTCACAGCAAAGCATTGGAGGCTGTAGAGAGGACTGAACAATTGTCAGCAGCTTTTGCAATCGATCAGTTTTACTATCTAATGATGGCAATCGCTGTTTTGCAGTCATTACAACTCCATAATTAGATCAGAGATTCTTGCATGACCCTTTTAACTAAAGGGTGGCACAATGGTGCAGCTGATAGAGCCGCTGCCTCACAGTGCGAGAAAACCGGGTTCAATCCCGACCTCGGGTGCTGTATGGATGGAGTTTGCACGTTCCCCCTGTGATTGTATGGGTTTCTTCCCATATCCCAAAGACATGCAGGTTTGTAGGTTAATTGGCCTCTGTAAAACTGCCCTAATGTGTTGGGAGTGGATGCAAAAGTGGAATAACATAGAATGATTGTGGATGGGTGATCGATGGTGGTCGTGAACCCAGTGGATGAAGGGCCTGTTTCCATTCTTTATCACAGAACTCTCTAAACTTCACTAAATTCCTGTGATTTCAACACATCTCTACATTAAAACAAATAGATTTAAATGCAATATCTCAGAAAAGCATCATGGCATCAAACAGTGTGGAAATAGGCCCTTCAGCCCAACTTACCTATGCCGACCAACATGCCCCATCTACACTCGTCCACCTGCCTGCGTTTGGCCCATATCCTTCTAAAACTATCCTATCCATGTACCTGCTCAAATGTCTTTTAAACATTTGAAAGTACGTGCCTCAACTACCTTCTCTGGCAGCTCATTTTGTACACCCACCACCATTTGTGTAAAAAGAAAGATTGCCCATCAAGTTCTATTAAATCTTTCCCCCCTCACCTTAAATCTATTTCCTCTGGATCCCGATTTCCCTACCCTGCAGCCCAAAACAAGCCCAAAACCAACTCAAATTTTGATTTTTGGTGTATTGCAATAAAGTTTGTCATTTCATCTGTCATATCGCATATCTTTTTCAAATGAATGAATGAAATGATTTTCACTGATTTTTGTTTTTGTATTTTTGTGTAAATTCTTAAGTTTGAAGGCAAGGGGAAATTAGCTAAACACAGCCACTTTTAATGTGCCAAAATAGTACGAGGGTTCTTCATGAACAAACTTACCTTTTAAATAGTCCAACTTCTCTTCTAAGAGAAATGGTATATTATTGCTTTTACTTCATTCCTTTTAAACCTCCGGAAGTGAAAATGGTTAAGAGCTGTGAGTTCCCTGGCGTTAATATTACCAATGATCTGTCGTGGACCAACCACGTTGATTGGGACAGCCAAGAAGGCATATCTACTGCCTGAAGAGACTGATGAAATTCGGCACATCGCCAGTGAATCTTACAAACTTCCGCAGATGCACCATAGAACACATAATGTTGGGTTGGTTTTGGAACAGTGCTGCCCAAGATCACAAGTAATTGCAGAGTTTTAGATGCAGCCCAGTCCATCACAGAGACCAGACTTCCCACCATTGAACCTGTGTAAAGCCTGCTGAAATACGTGTTCCACCACGATCATTCCTTCTCCCTGCTCCTGTCTGGCAGAAGGTACAGAAGCTTGAAAGCACACACCACTAGACTTGGGAATAGCCTCAACCCCCTTGTTGTCAGGATTCTGAACAGTCCTTCCATAAGTTCAGGTCCTGTCTGATTCACCTATATCCCATTGTGGACTGACTTTTTCTGTGGAACTAATGCACAACAATGTGCTACTGTAGTGAGAACTATATTCTGCCCTCTGTATCGTCTCCTTTGCTCTATCTATGGTACTTGAGTTTGAATTGATTATATCTATGAATGGTATATCTGATCTGTTTGGATAGCATCCAAAACAAAGCTTTTCATTGAACTTTGGTACACCTGACAATAATAAACCTAAACCTATTGTTGTTTCAGGTGCATTTTTAGTTACTTTCTAATTCATTACTTCATTTTTGTCAAAGCATCGATAATTACATTATTCTGCTTATCATTTCAGATGCAGGATGAATTGCAAAAAAGTATTACTAAAGAACTTGCTCAAGGTAAAATGACGGGAGGTAGAAATGTTTTTAATAATAATTACTAGATTAGTTTTAAATTGCCTGCTGATAATTGAAACCTCTGTTTATTGAATGAGAGTATTTGAATTAGTATAACCCGTACTCGTAACTATATTGAAATATAATTTCCGTAAATTGCTTTTTGTTGCATTATTACATTATGCAATTGTGATATTATACATTAGTGTGATTCGTGAATCATGAATACAAATACTACTCCACCACTGATTTTCCGGGACCCTTGGTTCCAAGATTATCCATTTGCCAGAACTATGGAGGTCACTGCCTCCAAGAGGAGTTGAATGGTACCAGAATGGTCCACCTAGGCCGACCAGAGGCCGTGATACCGGCCCCCATTGGCTATGGGAACAGATCTGCCGGATCCAGCCGGGCCGGACTTCCAGAGCCCCGGCCGCAGGGGGCAAATTTGTCCTACCTACGGACCATGGAAGTCCCAATGACGTCAAGATCAGACGCCTCACCCAGCCTAGGCACCACATTTATGGGGGGACTTACAGGGTAGGGGATTTCAAGTGCGCTCGTAATTTTGTCTGGATTAGAGGAGGTGTCAGACCACCAGTTGCCGGATAATCGGTTGTGGACCAGTACACATGTGTAATTTTGGCTGCATTCTTCGCTAACAATGGTTAGATAGCTGTTTAAAAGTTGTGTTTGAAAATTATCTGCATCATTTGCCTTTCTTAACCCTGTGTTTACCCATTCTGATGAGCATAGATTTTCACTGATTGCCTGTGCAGTCAAATTACAGACAACGATTTTTAGTTTAGTTTAGGGAAACAGGCCCTTCGGCTCACCGGGTCCGCGCCGACCTGCGATCCCCGCATATTAACACTATCCTACACCCATGAGGGACAATTTTTAAATTTTACCAAGCCAATTAACCTACAAACCTGTATGTCTTTGGAGTGTGGGAGGAAACAGAAAATCTCGGGGAAAACTCACGCAGGTCACAGGGAAAATGTACAAACTCCGTACAGACAGCACCCATAGTCGGGATCGAACCCGGGTCTCTGGCGCTGCATTCGCTGTAAGGCACCAACTCTACCGCTGCGCCACCGTGCCCAGTGTAGGAAAGAACTGCAGATACTGGTTAAAACCAAAGACAAAAAGCAATAGGTGATGTTTGAAGAAGGTCTGAAGAAGGGTTTTGACCCAAAACATCACCTATTCCTTTTCTCCAGAGATGCCGGCTGACCCGCTGAGTTACTCCAGCTTTTTGTGTCTATCTTCAAATTACAGACAATCCCTGATTTACATAAGGATTAGATTCCGTAAACCCTTATGTAAATCAGATTTTACGCAAGATGGACTCACCTTAAAACTAGGTAAAAACAGAACTGCCGATGCTCATTAATACACAAAATGCTGAAGTAACTCAGCGGGTCATGCATCATCTCTGGAGAACATGGTATGGGGACGTTTCAGGTCGTGAGCCTTCTTTAGACTGATTCAGTCTGCTGAGTTACTCCAGCAATTTGTGTAATTTCACCTTAAAACTAGGCGCCAATACGACTGGTCTGTACCAGCGAGCCCATCTTCACCAGCTGCTGCACTGTCATGGCCGTTGTTGCGGCTCAAGTTGTAGCTCATGGCCGGCAGCTCTTTCTTTAGTCCGCCACCGACAGGATGCGCTTGGTCACAGTGGGGCTCCCTCACCCTCACCAGCTGCCACAACGTCCTGTCAGCCATCACTTTATCTTCTCCCTCCTCCTCCTTTTCCCTCAGAGTTGCCAACATCTTCCACCTTGGATTATGGCAGCGACTGCAGGGAGGAGAAGGGGAGGAGGCGGTGGTGGAAGGGGGAGTGACAGAATAGACAAAGCGAAGGCCACAGGAAGAAACAGCAGCTGGTGAAAGGTGAAGGAGCCCCACAGTGAAGAAAGCTCCGTCGGTCAGGGACTACCAACCACGTGAGCCGCATCAACAGCCATGTCAACCGACGGGTGCGGCAGCTGGTGAAGAAGGGCTCACTCGTGCACCTTGTAGAAGATGTCAGGGACTCAGCCAGTTGTTGTTCTCCACTGCCTCCCTCGTTCTCACTCGTCTTGCCAGTTTCGTGCCGACAGTGACCAAAACTTGAAAAGTCTCAAGCCCGGGCAACGCTTTTATATTTATGAAGTGTGCAGGAAGCCCTCGCCATCCTCCTATTGCAGTAACACAGGTCATTCAGGCTACCACCTATTGTGAATTGTGTACATAAGTGTGGGTTTACCTAACTTGCCTATTACGTAAGTCGGGGAGTGCCTATAAGTGCCTATGTAGTTTCAAATATGTCAGACAAATAAGGAAAAATGGATGAAGTTAGCCTTTTACTGTCTGAAAGTGTGCTAGGATCCATAGGCAGGATCTTCTGAAGAGATAGTACAGTAACAGAACTTTAGAATTCTGTCAGAGTGAATGTAAACGAGCTTGGAAAACACCAGAGATGCTGAAATGTAAGAAGGGGGAATTTACAAAAGTACAGCAATCATCCAAACAATTAGATTAAAAACTGTTATAAAGTTGCTTTGAGAATATTGGATGAGTAAGGGTAGTTGACGCTAGAATTACTGGAGGGACACTTTCAAGAGCAGGTTCAGTTAAACTAATTACTATAATTTGTGTTCTAGCCAATGCCGATTTGGACAGTGCATGTTCTCGTATCTCACCTCTGGGATCTGCTGCTTGCTCCTTGGCAAGCACTAACCAAGTTCAGGATCCTGTAGCTACAGCCACAGAACAATACCTGGAGGTTCTGAAGAAAAATTACATGATTTGAATTGTATTGTACATTAAAAATAATATGAACTTTCGCCACAGAACAGTTGTATTTATCACATCTTTTCACATCGGAATAATGTGTATTTATCCAAATAAAGTTTGTTGTTACAATCCATGTTAATTGATCGCAAAACTTGGAAGTTTATATTTCTGCAATTATTTTTGCTCAGGAGTATTTATGTAAAGTTACTATACAGGATCTATTTTTATAAATTACTTAGACAATGCTGACAGTTTAGTTCAAACAAGCTCAATAATGTCACGTACTTAAGTACAGAGAATTTTTTTTACACACAATTCAGTAAAATCTTACTTGAAATAAACACCAAAAACTATTATTTAACTATCTGAATAAGGATGAAAATTAACCAGGTAGGAACATTTAGTCAAAATGCATTGTATTCATATTCTGAAATTACTGTAAATAATACTATATAAAAATCGTACCTGGTGTGATGTCCATTCGTTTGTTACACAGTATTGTATGCTGGTTTACTTGTGAAAGAGTGCCAAGACTGTACTTGTTTTGGTACATGTAGCACAAATACATTGCATTCCACAAGTTTCAATAATAAATATTGATGTATACTTTCGGATGCAAGAAATTCCTTTTATGCATGGTTAAATTTCATGAGCATGCACTACCAAGCAATAATACTATAATAAACAAACCAGACAAGGCTGTTATTTTTAACCTCAACTCCTTATAAATTTGGGTGTTTAAAATGCAGCTTCCATTCACCCAAGTAAAATAACTATCATCAACTGGAGATAGAATTTTAATTAGGATTTTCCATAGATGTTCATATGACATTTTGCTATTTAGATGTTATGCTTACTATTCTAAAAGATGATCTATAAATTGTTGCTTTTTTCTGGGCCTTATGCAATATATTTTCATGGAAAGAAAAATCTACAAAATTAAACTTGTGAAATTAAACTAGTTCAATTAAGATCAACAGTTCTTGTACATGGATCCTATGGAAAACTCATTGTACTAAACTTCTGGTGCCTACAAGATGTAGCTGGCTGGAGTGGATATACCCATTTTAGAAGTAATTATTCCTCTCTGTAAGGGTTACTGTATGAAGATTTATCAGGCACTCACCAACAACGCGTCTTCCTTCTCTCCTTTGTTAGTCCATCCATACTAATTTTATGGCTTAGGTATTTCTCCTCCCCCCTCCCCCCCCCGACTATTTCCATATTCCAGGAATGCTAACAATGAGTTGCGTTAGTGCCCAACGCAGCAACTACCTCCAATTCTCCACTACTAACCATCTACTAATGCCACAATGTTGAAACAATATTAAGAGTTTTGTATTCTAACAAAAAAAAATCTTTGTTAATGATTTGAACTCGTCTTTCTGCATTCATTAAGTGGGTTTTAGTGAATTCACAAAGTAAACGCCATATGATACGATCAGAATTGAAGACGGTTTCTCTTATTATTCTTTCCTGAATAGTCGATAAATCAATGTCAATGATTGATATTATTGGTTCCTGACTGATCATAAATCAATTGTACTCATTGTACTAAACAAATTCATGTTTTGTTTCTCACAAATTCAAACTTTCCAATGCAATCACAAATTTTCTTTTGACCTCGGCAACAGGATCAGTTCAAATGCCACTTTTTCCTGTATTTCAACTTATTTTCCCTTGCACACTGACCTCTGTATTTCATTGGCCTCTGAGGAGAGAACAACTTGGGCGGCTTAGTGGCGCAGCGGTAGAGTTGCTGCCTTACAGAGCAATGTATTTAACAAGCATTGTTAAGGAAGGAGTGACTACAGAGGATCCTGGTAATTACTTTCGCTGCTACGGCTACAGCAAAGGTAGTCGTCATTTCATTTGCAGTCAGATTTGTCTCCTTTTTTCAAGTTGGTCACCAAGGTCCCCTGGCATGTTTTTCTCTTCCCGGATATTGAAGATGAAGTTGTGAATTGGTGGCTGCAGTTTCACTCTACAAAGCTTTAAAACATAAGCAATGCTCAAGGCCTCTTCCTTTCTCTTCTTGTTGGGCAGGGTGACAGAGAGGCTGGAATGGAGAGCTTGCTGTGGGTGAAGACAAGGTCACTTATGCCAAGGACAGAATCCTGGTTAAGCACTTCTTTCAAGTGTTCCCTTCAGTGGATACTGATTGCCACTCTATCATTATAACATCACTTCCATTCTCAGCATTCAAAAAGGTGGGCCCTTGAGTCACAGATGAAAACAGCACCATATATGAGCAAAGACCTTACAGCAATATCCCTCTAGGCACTGCCATCTGTTAGATTATATCACTGTGCTAGAGGCTGCAAGGCTATTGCACATGCCTTAGACTTGTGTCCCAACAAAAATTGTTTGACCAATGCCTAACCTCTAATATCTCAATCAGGAAGAAATTGAAAATATCCAACCTGAAACTTTAACTTTCTCTTCCCACAGATGCCTCCTGACATGCTGAATGTTTCCAACAATTTCTAATTAAGCAACAATTTAACCATTGGTGGATGAGTATTTCGAGTACAGTCAGGATATGGTGGCACATCTCATTTTCCAAAATGATTGCTCGAACAGTACAAAACACAAAGGTGGAGACTGCAAATGCTGGGATTTTGAGCACTCCATAGATCAGGCAGCACCCGTGGAGGGAATGGACAGATTGTAGGGACATAGGGATTGGCCGGGAGAGTTCGAACCCTCGGATTGGCTGGCGAGGTCACAAGGTGTGAGAGAGCGGGAAAGAGAGTCAGTCTAGTGTTAAACTCTATCCGGTGAGGACGCATTCGTTGGTTGTCTATAGTTGTGCGTATTGCGTTTGTTACGGGGTTTTTGCCCATGCAAATAAACTCCGTCTTCAACACTCACCCGCTTCTGGACTCGCCACATTGGTGACCCCGACGTGATCGACGATCACAAGAAGATGTCTCAGGAAGAAGTGAACAGTGGGCAGCCCAAAGCAGTCGACGTTCACCTGCCCCCGTTCTGGGCCCATCAGCCGCACCTGTGGTTCGTACAGGTATACCACCTGGGCCAACCGCAACCCTGAGGCGGTGGGGGCGTACGCTGAGGCAATGTCTTCCAGGCACTGAACCTCCGCTAGCTCCCGAAAATCCACCTCAGCCCCCACCGCAGCAACAGAGGAAATGGCCGGGCAGGACAGGACGTCAGCAACGGCGTTAAGCCTACTCGCGATGTGACGAACATCTGTGGTGAACTCTGAAATGAGGGTGAGGTGCCGTTGCTGGCGGGCCGACCATGGATCCGAGACCTTAGAAAAAGCAAACGTGAGGGGCTTGTGATCCGTATAGGCAACAAAAACTCAGCCCCCCAAAAAATAGCGAAAATGACGGACAGCTAAATAGAGGGCCAGGAGCTCCCTGTCGAAAGCACTGTAGTTCAGCTCAGGCCAAGTAAGCTGCCGGCTGAAAAATGCCAGAGGCTGCCAGTGACCAACGACCTGTTGCTCTAAGACCCCACCCACCGCCACGGCTGAGGCATCCACCGTCAGGGCCGTGGGGGCCGAGGAGCGGGAGTGCACGAGCATGGTGGCGTTGGCGAGGGCCAGCTTGACCGCGTCAAAGGCCGCCTCGGCAGCCGTGGTCCAAACCAACTCAGCGGGATTACCCGCGAGGCATTGGAAAAGGGGGCGCATGATCCGAGCTGCCGCAGGCACGAAACGGTGATAAAAATTCACCATGCCCACGAATTCCTGCAAGCCCTTGATGGTGGTAGGGCGGGGAAAAGAGCGGACGGCATCCACCTTGGCGGGCAATGGAGTGGCACCGGCCGGTGTGACCCGGTGACCCAGGAAATCCACCGAGGACAGGCCGAACTGGCATTTGGACGGGTGGAGGATCAGGCCGTGGTCCTGAATTTTTATCACCGGTTCGTGCCTGCGGCAGCTCGGATCATGCGCCCCCTTTTTCAATGCCTCGCGGGTAATCCCGTTGAGTTGGTTTGGACCACGACTGCCGAGGCGGCCTTTGACGCGGTCAAGCTGGCCCTCGCCTATACGGATCACAAGCCCCTCACGTTTGCTTTTTCTAAGGTCTCGGATCCATGCCAGCAACGGCACCTCACCCTCATTTCAGAGTTCACCACGGATGTTCGCCACATCGCAGGTAGGCTTAACGCCGTTGCTGACGCCCTGTCCTGCCCGGCCATTTCCTCTGTTGCTGCGGTGGGGGCTGAGGTGGATTTTCGGGAGCTAGCGGAGGCTCAGCGCCTGGAAGACATTGCCTCAGCGTACGCCCCCACCGCCTCAGGGTTACGGTTGGCCCAGGTGGCATGCAGCCCCACAAGTACCACACTTTGGTGTGATGTTTCCCTTCCCCGCCCCCGCCCGGTTGTGCCGACCACCCTACGGCGTAAGGTTTTTGAGGCCATTCACGGCCTGGCACACCCATCCATTCGGGCGACCTCGGCCCGATTTGTCTGGCACTGCCTGCGGAAGCAGGTGGCCGCCTGGGCCTGCGCCTGTGTCCCGTGCCAGACCTCCAAGGTCCACCGCCACGTCCAGCCCCCGTACCAGAATGTCGTGGTTCCGCCCGTCTGTTTTTTCCACATTCACGTGGATTTGGTTGGTCCATTGCCCTGCTCTAGGGGCTACACTCATCTCCTGACAGTGGTCGACCGTTTTACTTGTTGGCCGGAGGCTTTTCTGTTGTCGGACACCTCGGCGGCCTCCTGTGCACGGACCCTGGCATTACATTGGGTTGCCCGTTTCGGCATCCCGGCCATCATCACTACCGACCGAGGCGCCCAGTTCACCTCGTCCCTGTGGGTCGCGCTTACGCAGCTGTATGGGTCCCGCTTGCAGCAGACCACCGCCTATCATCCCCAAGCTAACGGGATGGTAGAGCGCTTCCACCGACAGCTGAAGGCGTCCCTCTGTGCCCGCCTGACCGGCCCTGACTGGGCCGACCAGCTGCCTTGGGTCCTCCTCGCCATTCGCACGGCCCCTAAGTCTGATCTGGGTACTTCCTCAGCGGAACTCGTCTACGGCTCGCCCCTGCGGGTGCCGGGTGACATTCTTCCCTTATCTTCCCCCCTGCCGTCGTCCGTCCCGTCAGTTTTGGCTTCTCTTCGGGCGCGGGTAGGTTCCCTGGCCCCAGTCCCAGCCTCCTGCCACGGGAGTACCGCAGTGCACGTACCGGCGGACTTGCAGGACTGCAAGTTTGTTTTCCTCCGGCGGGATTCCCACCGCCCCCCTCTGCAGCCGGTCTACCAGGGCCCGTTCCAGGTGCTGAAAAGGGGGACGGTCACCTTCACTTTACAAGTGGGCACCCGTCAGGAGCTCGTCTGTCTCCAGGCTGAAACCAGCCTACTTGGACCAGGATCGTCCCGTGCTGGTGGCTCAACCTCCTCGCCGGGGCCGACCTCTGGCCGACCCACCTGTTTCCCCAGCTGCGCCTCTTCTCCCACCGCTCGGGCATCCGCTGCCCACGGCTGTTTCCTCTGCCCCCTCCAGCCGCGCCCCCATCGCCTACACTTGCAGGCTCCCCGCCTCCTTCGTCGCTGGCGGTACCGGCCTCCCCTCTCCATACGCGTTCAGGTCGGGCGGTCCGGGCGCCCGTGAGGTACGGTACCGAGGGTTCTGGGGGGGTCATGTAGGGACATAGGGATTGGCCGGGAGAGTTCGAACCCTCGGATTGGCTGGCGAGGTCACAAGGTGTGAGAGAGCGGGAGAGTCAGTCTAGTGTTAAACTCCGTCCAGTGAGGACGCATTCATTGGTTGTCTATAGTTGTGAGTATTGCGTTTGTTACGGGGTTTTTGCCTATGCAAATAAACTCCATCTTCAACACTCACCCGCTTCTGGACTCGCCACAAGATGACGTTTCAGATCAGGGCCCTTATTCAGACTGATGGAGTACAGCGTAGAAAGTTTTAAAAGAGAGTGTGGATGGGGTAAAGCACGACAGGTAATAAATAGGTGGACTACAGATGAGGGAGGGGAGGGGATCATTGGCAGATGGGTGAAGTAAGTGACAAAGGTTAGAGGTGAAAAAACAAAAGAATGATAAGGAAAGAAAATATGTGAAATGTAAAGCCAGAGGAGTTGACATGAATGGAAGGGAACAGGGAGGAGTTGAATGAGGGAAGATTAATGGGACTTGGGGATGGGAGATGAGCAGGGTGACGTGTGAAAGTGTGTACTGGGACGGGGCAGAGTATTAACGTAATAGGTTATGCAAAGAATTACATTTTCTTGATGTATTTATAAATTTGGGAACTAGGTGTGTTTGTCAACATTTGTCACTTTGTAAACATTAGTTAATTAAGTTTTAATTGAACTATAATTCAAATAGATTAAGACAATGTAAAATAAAAAACTATAATTGATCAGTGATGCATTCAAGTTAAAATTTCAGTAAGTTTATTTTCAATTGGTCAGCAAGAACTCAATACATAAGAAATATTTATGTAAATATTCAAACTACAAAGACATAAAAATGTTCAGGTATGAAATAGCTTTTCTTCCTTCAGAACTACAAATATCCTCGAGGATGGTGCACAATTGTGAAAGCATCAGTTCCAGTTGTCCTCACAGCTATCTATGCACTCACAAAGTTCTCACATCTTTCAATGGACCACAGAATTTAAAGGTTCAGCTCTGATATTTCCCAGATCCAAAGCAGAATCTGTTTCTTCATCTATTTCACCAATCACTGCCCTGCAATAAAGATGTACAAGATACAAGTAGTTATAATCTTAATTTTTAAACGAGAGACACAAGGTAAATTTTAATTCAATTCATCCAAGTTAAACCTGGAACTATTATTGGAGGGGGAAGGAATAAAAAAACACTTTCCAAACAATTTAGAGTAGTTGCTTATCTATCAATTATTTGGAGCAGATAAACTCCAAGTTAAAGCTTCAAACATTGCTTTGCTGCACCCAATACACAATAATAATTGTTTAAAAGGAATTTCTAACTTTATTCCCAGATTTTGAGCCAGTACATGGACAAATGCAGGACTGGATCTAGTCTTTGCGATGTAGTTGGGCAATTAAAGGGGGTCAGTGGAAAGCCATTTAAGATACTGACCATAATTCTGTAAATTTCAACTTGGTTATGGAGAAGGACAAGCATAGACATTAACTGAGGGAACGTTGACTTCAATATAATTCAGGGGCAGACAAAAGTAGACTGGGAGCAACTACATACAGGCAAGTCTACATGCAACCAATGGGGATCATTACAAAAATGGATTAGTGAGAGAGCAGGGCCAACACACTCCCATTACAATAAATGCAAGGCCAACAAGTCCAAAGAATCCTGATGTCAAGGGACTTTGAGACCTGGATTTTTTTTCTTAAAGCATATGATAGGTTTAAAGGTGGATAAATTACCAGATCCTGATGAGGTACTATGGGAGGGAAAGGAGATTACTGGAATTCCAGTAGAAACTTCAAATCTTCTCTTTCCACAGAAGACATGCCACATGACAGGATTGCATCAAAGGTGTTACCTTTATTCAAGGAGGATAGCGGTGATAAAGCAAGTAATCATAGACCCTAAAGTCTGGCATTAATAGTAGGGAAATTATTGACAAACAAATGTCAGACAAGATTAATTAAGGATAGACAGTTGTTTTGTTAAGGGTCAAGAGTCAATAATGTTTTATTGTCATTTGTCCCAGATAGAACAATGAAATTCTTACTTGCTGTAGCACAACAGAATATGTAAACATAGTACACTGTAAACAATATGATAAACAAGAAAAAAAAGTTCAGTGTATATATACACATACTCACAAGTACACACACACATATATACACATACTCAAAAAACAAACAATAGTTGTGCAATAATAATAATAATAATCTATTGTAGTTCAGAGTAGTGTTTAATAGCCTGAAGCTGTAGGGAAGAAGCTGTTCCTGAACCTAGACATTACAGTTTTCAGGCTCCTGTACCTTCTTCCCAATGGCAGTGGTGAAATGCGTGTGTGGCCAAGATGGTGTGGGTCTCTGGTGATACTGGCTGTCTTTTTGAGGCAGCAACCCTGCTAAATCCCTTCGATGGTGGGGAGGTTAGAACCGGTGATGGACTGGGCAGTGGTCACAACTTTTTGCTGTCTTTCCCGGTCCTGGACATTCAAGTTGCTGAACCAGGCCGTGATGCAACCAGTCAATATGCTCTCTACTGTACACCTGTAGAAGTTCAAGAGAATCCTCTTTGACATATCAAATCTCCTTAATCTTCTCCGGAAGTAGAGGCATTGATGTGCTTTATTTATAATTGCAACAGTGTGCTGGGTCCAGGAAAGATCTTCAGAAATATGCACGCCCAGATATTTGAAGTTTTTGACTCTCTCTACCATCATCCTGTTGATATAAACAGGATTGTGGGTCCTCATCCTTCCTCTTCCAAAGTCCACAATCAGTTCATTGGTCTTACTGATATTGAGAGCCAGGTTGTTGTGCTGGCAACATTTGATCAATCGGTCGATACTCTGATTCATCACCAGATGCTGTTTGACCAATTTGATTGAATTTTTCAGAAATTCATTCCTAGACACTAGCTGTGTCAATGTGGGCAATGTACTTGAAATGATCAGCATGGATTTTGGTGCAGCCTTTGACAAGTTCCCATGTGAGAGACTGGTCCAAAAGATAAGAGTCCGCGTAATTCCATGCATTTTGGCACATTGTATTCAGGACAATTTGGATCCAGATTGGCTTGGAGATAAAAGGCAGAGGGTGATGGTACCCTATGACCAGTAGCGAAATCAGTGCAGGGGGTGATATAGGATCAGAAGTAAGAAGCCTTGTGGGTAGAACAAAGAAACTGGAAGAGTAAAAGGACCCTGGTGGAAGTTATTTACTGGCCCCAAACAGTAGCCAGAATATAGGGGGCAAATTACATCAGGATATACAATTGACATGCAAGAAAGATAATGCTACGGTGGTCAGGCATGATCTCAAAATGCAGATTGATTGGGAAAATCAGGCTGGTACTGGACCCCAAGAGCAGGAATTTGTAGAGTGCCTCCAAGATAGTTTCTCAGAGCAGCTTGTAGTGGAGCCAACAAGGGAAAAGGCAATTCTGGATTTGGTGTTGTGTAATGAAGCAGATTTGATTAGGGAGCTTAAGGTAAAGGAACCATTAGGAGGTAGTGACCATAATCTGATAAAATTCAACCTGCAATTTGAGAGGGAGAAATTGGATGTGTCGATACTACAGCTCAGCAAAGGTGACTACAGAGGCATGAGGGAGGAGCCAGCTAGAGTTGATTAGAAAGGGGCCCCAGCAGAAATTATGGTGGAACAGCAACGCAGGAATTTCTGGGAATAATTCAAAAGATGCATCTTTTCATTCCAAAGAGGAGAAAAGATTCTAAGGCGAGAATGAGGTGACCGTGGCTGACCAGGGAAGTCAAAGACAGCATTAAACTGAAAGAGAAGGCAGATAACATTGCAAAGATTAATGGGAAACTAGAGAATTGGGAAGCTTTTAAAAAAACAGAAGGTAACTAAAAAGTCAGTTTAAAAGGCATAAAAGATGAAATATGAAAGTAAGCTAGCCAATAATATAAAAGATAGCAAAAGTTTCTTCAGATATATATATATATATATATACAAGTAAGAAAGAGGCAAGGGTGGACATTGGATCGCTGGAAAATGATGCTGGAGAAGTGATAATGGGGAATATAGAAATGGCAGAGGAATTGAAAAGGTGTTTTGTATCAATCTTCACAGTGGAAGATACCAGCCATACGCATGAAATTCAAGAGTCAGGGGTTGATGAAGGAGTACCCTGGAGAAGGTGCTTGGGAAGCTGAAAGGTCTGAAGGTGAATAAGTCACATGGACCAGATGGTCTGCACCCCAGGGTTCTGAAAAAGGTGGCTTTTGAGATTGTGGAGTGATCTTTCAATAATCACTAGTCAGGAGTGGTTCCAGACAATTGGGAAATTGCAAATATTACTCCACTGTTCAAGAAGGGAGCAAAGCAGAAGAGGGGAAATTATAGGCGGTTAGCCCGACTTCAGTAGTTGGTAAGATTTTAGAGTCCATTATAAAGGATGAGGTTTCGGACTCCTTAGAAGCTCATGATAAAATAGGAAGTGGTTGAAGTCAGCATGGTTTTGTGAAAGGGAGATCTTGGCTGACAAACCTGTTGGAATTCTTTGACGAAGTAAATAGCAGGATAGACAAAGGAGTCAGCAGATGTTGTTTCGCTGGATTTTCAGAAGGTCTATGATAAGGTGCTACACGTGAGGCTGCAAAAGAAGACGAGAGCACATGGTATCAGAGGGAAGATACTAATATGGATAGTAGGTTGACTGGATGCCAAAGACAAAGCAAAGCAATAAAGGAGGCTTCTTCTGGTTGGATGCCAGTGACTAGCCAGTACTCTTCACTTTACATATGAATAATTAGGATGAGGCTTTTTTGATAGATTCTTGATTAGTACAGGTGTCAGGGGTTATAGGGAGAAGGCAAGAGAATGAGGTTGAGAGGGAAAGATAGATCAACCATGATTGAATGGCAGATACTGGGTATCGACCCGAAAAATCACCCAATCCTTCTCTCCAGAGATGCTGCTTGACACGCTGAGTTACTCAAGCATTTTGTGATACCTTCAATTTGTTCCAGCATCTGCAGTTATTTTCGTACATAACTTGCCGCTCCACTGCGATTTCTCCTCAAGTTATGTCTACTTTGAAGTTCTCCTCCTCTCTTCGAGAGTCTGAAGAAAGGTCTCAACCCGAAACATCACCCATTTCTTCTCTCCAGAGATGCTGCCTGACCCGCTGAGTTACTTCAGCATTTTGTGATACCTATGATTGAATGGCGGAGTAGACTTGATGGGCCGAATGGCCTAATTCTGCTCCGATCACTTATGAAGTAAGAAACCTTTCCTTCAGCAGAGCTGTCAGCAAAGATGTCCATAAACATAAACAGCAAAGATGTCAATAAACAGGGGGAATATGCTAATAGGTAAGGAGTAGGATTTGGAGGGGTTCTGAGAAATAATTTTTTCCACTCAAAAGCTGGTTAAAATCTGGTAAACGTTTTTTTCTTCACTCCTTGGGCAGGAACACCAGGACACAGATGGTGACAAATCAAGTACTGGAAAATAGGATTGGTAGATTTAGGTACTTGATGGCTGGCACAAACATGGTGGAACCAAGGACCTGTGGCCTTCTTGGATGACAAATTATTTTGTACTTTGATTGCTGATCAGCAGTTAGTACCATACCAAAAGAAAAAAAATGTACAACGGCCATTGCACTTTAGTAATTAATAGTTGATTTTCTCTCGCAGTCCAAATTAATTTTTAGCAAAAGAATAAAGCACCAAATATATTGTTAAATATCATATAGTTAATTTAATATACAAAAATATGAATAATATAAAGTCAGAAATGAGCCTATCAGGACATCTACATAGGAAATGTAATTACATAATTACAAAGGAGCAGTAATTTAAAATAGCGATGTGTAGAAATTTCTTGCCACAGTGGGTGATGAATCTCTAGATCTGTCTACCCCACAAGGAACGGAAGTGGCGGCGCCTAACGGCTGCGGCTCGCTAGCGGTCTGTTCGTCTTTTTTCCTTTTTTTGTTGTTGTTGTGTGTCGGTGTTGGGGTGGTTTTTGTATTTTGTTTGGTTGTGTATGTGTGGGGGGTGGTGGTGTGGGGGAAACTTTTCTCTTCCTCACGGCGCGGGGTGCTGCTCGGCTGCGGGGCCTAACATCGCCCGGTGCGGCTCGGCCGCTGGACCTTACATCGCCCGGTGTGGCTTGGCCGCTGGACTTTACATCGCCCGGTGCGGCTTGGCCGCTGGACTTTACATCGCCCGGTGCGGCTTGGCCGCTGGACTTAACAGTGCCCGGTGCGGCTCGGCCGCGGGACTTTACATCGCTGGTGCGGCTCGGCCGCTGGACTTAACAGTGCCCGGTGCAGCTCAGCTGCGGGGCCTAACATCGCCTGGTGCGGCTCGGCCGCGGGACTTTACATCGCCCGGTGCAGCTCGGCCGCGGGACTTTTCATCGGTGGTGCGGCTCGGCCGCGGGACTTAACATCGCCCGGTGCGGCTCGGCCACGGGACTTAGCTGCGCAAGGCTTGATCGCGGGGCCTTTCATCGCCCGGCTCGGCCGCGAGACGTTTCAGCACCCGGTGCGATTCGGCCGCGGGGACTTCCATCCCCTTGCGGGGACTGTGCGGGTCGGTCGGGGACGAGCTGTCTGTCCGTGGGCGTGGGGAAGAGAGTGGAAGTTTTGTTGCCTCCATCACAGTGAGGGGGTGTTTGGAGTCACTGTGATGGACGTTTGTGTTGGGGTTATGTGTCTTGTGTTCTTTTTTTGTATGACTGCTATGTAGTTTCGTTCGGTACCTCGGTACCGAATGACAAATAAAGCTCTGTTATGTTGTGGAGGGTAGATCATTAGATTTACGGTGGAGGCAGATCATTTTTTGGGAATTAAGGGTGACGCGAAACGGGCACAGAAGAGGAGCTGAAACCAATGTGGATGATCAAACAGCGTGGTGGGGCAGCCTTGTAGGGCCAGTGGCCTCTTTCAGTTCCTAATTTGTGTTCTTATTGGTGGAAAAATGAACAAATCTCCAAATACTTACACATTGTCTCCTCGCACTATGTACAAGCCAAGTACTACTTGTTCCACACCTTGCTGTGAACTGAAAACCCGCTCGTGACTTTCATCTAGGATTAGGTTGATGGTTTGATCAAACCCCTTTAACGTACCCTACCATTAAAGTGAAACAAATAAAAGCAGTTCAAACATTTATACATGGATGTGTTCAACCCAAAATACTACTGGTTGGTTTAGCTTTATATTTTGTTCACCAGCGATTTTGAAAACAATCCTAACATTGATGCATCACGATAGATACTGGGGATGACAGTGACCATACTGCAGAGACCTAAAAACCATGCACATGAAGAGGAATGGAATATTAGGCCACTGTGTTGCCAGAAGCAACCATCAAATAACTGTAGTGAGTAGTGAGGCAGATAGACAATTAGGTGCCATCACAGAAGGGAGGGAACAGGTGGAGGCAGTGGTGCAGGAGCAGCTTGTGGTTTCGGCAGCTACAAAATCCTTTTCATTAAGTTACATACTAAAATATTTAATGATCAATTTCAGGGAAATTAACTATACAATATCAATCACATGTAGTTCAATGGCAAATCAATTTACATCTACAACTTGCAAGATGTTCTGCAACAAATCTACTGAAGGGGGGGAAAAATTCAGGCAATTATATCTGATTTTTAATCAGTCTGCACCATGCAACCTATTAAAGCAAAATATGTTTTTATTTGCAAGACTGGGGAAACTGTATTGCTGAGAGGTATGAACGTGTTGGTTCAAATCAGGGTTTATCTACCCGACAGCAACAAGGCTTCTTCCACATTCACATAATTTTCTTGCACACCACTCTGAAACAGCTACTCGATTCCCTTTCACCCATAACCACTTTTTTTTCCTTTGTTTAATTATCCTTAAACTTTTCATTTATAATTGAGTTCTATTTCTAGAACAGTTACTGGGACAATGTCATGTTATTTTTTGAGTTTCTGGGTTACTGACCAGTGGTAGTTAATATTCCTTCTTTTGCTTATTAAACCCCTCATCCCTAAAATGTTGCATTTCCTTTTAAATTTCTTTATTCGAATGACAAAATTCCAGAGGTAGCTTTTATGACACAAAGCCATCAAAAATACATGCGTTATATTACTGGATGGCAGCGCAATCACAACTGTATATGACTTTATTTAAACAGTTTATAAGCCGTGATTAAAATTGGCATTTTTACCAACTAACAAATTCTACATAAAAGGGAGGGGAATCGTTTGTGTTCTCTCCAAATTTGAATTCTCTCATATCCGGAATATAATTTTCTAATTCATTAATAAGATTTCCAATTTGAGAATTGACTTACCACAATCATTCTTCCATCTGCTGTGACCACTGCAACTGTACCTGAAGACTCTGGTTAAGATAAATCGATTTGTCTCTTCTGTTCAATCAACATTCAATTGTCAACATACTTCAATTGTCAGATTTATACGTTAGCCATCAAGAAGGTGAGAAACATACTCCTAACCTCGAACAAAATCTCAATATTCACCACTCAACTGCATTCACAACCAACCCTATCAGCAACTGCCCCCATCTAATTGGCATTCAACAGTTCTCTTTAATACACAATTCAAAATCTTTGTCTTCACATGCAAAGTATTCCCATGCCTTTAACAACGCAGTTACATAAAGTCATAATTGATCTTGTTAACATGCATCTCTCCAAACACCACTGTCATTCATTTCTATCCCCCTCACAAACTCAAATATATTTTGGACCACTACAGGGAACTGAATGTGATCCATTCTCAAACTCTCAGCCCTCCACTATGAGGCATGGTCTGACCCCAGATGCTCAATGGAACAGAGGGGAGGGGGGAAATGTGAGAAGCTCCACAGGATGCAGGAGCCTGACCCCTGCTCCTCAGAACGGCTACAGCTACCCTGCTCTTCAACTGACCTGCACAACCTTTACCCTAATCCTACATTGACAAGACAACACATAGAATAAAGGAATCATCCAGCATGGAAAAACAGCCTTCAGCCCAATCCGTTCATGCCGACCAAGATGCCCCCATATCTAAGCTAGTCCCATTTGCTTGCATTTGGCCCATATCCCTCTGAACCTTTCCTATCCATGTACCTGTCCAAGTGTCCTTTAAATGTTGTTGTACCTGCCTCAACGATCTCTTCTGACAGCTCATTCCATACACCCATCACCCTCTGAGTGAAAAGGTTGTCCTTCAGGTTCCTATTATATCTCTCCCCCTTCACCTTAAACCTAGGTTTGGTTCTCAATTCCCCCACTCTGGGCAAGAGACTCTGTGCATCTACCCGATTTATTCCTCTCATGATTTTATACACCTCTGTAAAATTACCTCTTAGCCTCCTGTGCTCCAAGGAATAATTTTCAAGCTTGCCCAACCGCTCTTATAGCTCAGGCCCTCAATCCTAGCCACATCCTTGTAAATCTTCTCTGCACTCTTTCCACACACGTGACCAGTCATATTTGACCTCTGACCCTAAACAAACATTGTCAGCATAACATATAAAAAATTCACTTGATAAACTTCGACACATACAAGTCATATATACAGTACAAAACAAAATACCTGCAATGTTTTCAGAATTAGAAGAGATGTATTCCACAATTTTTCACATTTTTGGTCACACACGTGACAAAGAATGGCCCTTATATCTTTCCCCCCCTCACCTTAAACCTATGTTCTCTGGTTCTCAATTCCTCCACTCTGGGCAAGACTCTGTGCATCTACCCAATCTATTCCTCTCATGATCTTATACACCTCTATAAGATCATCACTCATTTTCCTGCACTCCAAGGAATAGAGAATCAGCCTGCTCAAACCCTCACTATAGCTTAGACCCTCGAGTCCTGGCAACATCCTCGTAAATCTTCTCTGCACCCTTTCCAACTTGACATCTTTCCTTGATAACATGGTGAACACAATACTCTAAATGCACACAATACAATAGAACTGAACACAATACTCTAAATGCAGCCTCACCAACATCTTATATAACTGCAACATGGCCTCAAAAACTTCTATACTCAATAGACAATAGGCGCAGGAGTAGGCCATTCAGCCCTTCGAGCCAGCACCGCCATTCAATGTGATCATGGCTGATCATTCTCAATCACTCTGACTGATGAAGCCCATTGTGTCAAAAGTTTTTTTGACCACCTTATCTACGAGTGACACCACCTTCATGGAATTATGTACCTGCATGCATAGATCCATCTGCTGTACAAGACTCCAGAGTCCTACCATTTACTGTGTCGGTTTGACTTTCCAAAATGCAATACCTCACATTTCTCTGTATTAAATTCAATCAACAATTCCTCAGTCCACCTGGCCAACTGATTAAGATCATGCTGCAATTTTTGACAACCATCTTCACTATCTGCAATACCACCTACTTTTGTATCATCTGCAAATTTGCTAATCATGCCATGTACATTCTCATCCAAATCGCTGATATAGATGGCAAACAGTAACGGGCCCAGCACCCAACCATGAGGCACATCGCTAGTTACAGGCCTACATCTCCAAAAACTCAATCTGGTTCATGAGACACGGCCCCTCACATAAACCACGCTGACTATCACTAATCAGCCCTTGTCCGTCAAAATGCATGTATATCCTACCCCTCAGAATACTCTCTAGTAACTTTCCAACTACTGATCACTGGCCTACAGTTCCCAGCCTTTTCCATGCAGCCCTTCTTGAATAAAGGCACAATACTTGCCACCCTCCAGTCTTCCAGCCTCTCCTGTACTTAATGACAATTTGTAAATTTCAGCCAGTGTTCCTGCAATTTCCTCTCCAGTTCCCCACACTAATTTATATTACTCCAGCTTTTTGTGTTTATCTTATGTTTGTATCTGTTTGTCTGAATCCACATGCATGTGATACTGCTGCTATAAGCAATATTTTCATTTACCTGTACCTCACCGTCCATGTGACAGACAACTCACTCACCTTGACCCCAGGATGCAGGTTACTGACCCCCAGCCCCTCACCGTGACCCCAGGGTGCCAGACACTGACCCCCAGCCCCTCACCATGACCCCAGGGTGCACGTCACTGACCCCCAGCCCCTCACCGTGACCCCAGGGTGCCGGACACTGACCCCCAGCCCCTCACCGTGACCCCAGGATGCAGGTCACTGACCCCCAGCCCCTCACCGTGACCCCAGGGTGCCGGACACTGACCCCCAGCCCCTCACCGTGACCCCAGGATGCAGGTTACTGACCCCCAGCACCTCACCGTGACCCCAGGGTAGAGGTCACTGACCCCCACACCTCACCTTGACCCCAGGGTGCCGGACACTGACCCCCAGCCCCTCACCGTGACCCCAGGGTGCCGGACACTGACCCCCAGCCCCTCACCGTGACCCCGACCCGGCGTGTGTGCCAGGCCGCCGCCGCCGGACCCTCGGCCCCGGTCGCTGTCCAAGCACTCGGAGTCCCCGCTGGTACAAGCCAAGGCCCTCGGTGCCAGGCCTTGCCGGGTCCCGCTGGTCCCTTCCCCGGACGACAGTCCCCACCGGTGCCGGTGATCGGGCCCCAGCCGCCCCCGATCGCTGCCCTGCCCCGGCCGATGCTCCCGTCCCCACTGCCGCCGGTCGGTGCCGATGCCCTCGCCGCCGGTTCCTGCTCTCAACCACCAGCGCTGCCGGTACCCACGCTGGCCCCTGCCCTGCCCCCTCGGCCTCGGCCCTAAGCCCGGTCCCTGCCTCCGGCCGTTGCCCGACGGTGCCGGTCCATGTCCCTGTCCCTGTCCCTGTCCCGGTGGTGCCGGTCCCTCATGGTGCAGGGGTGCCCGAGGGTCCCAGTGCCGCCAAGGATACGGTTGATGTAGTTCTCGAGAGCCGACGTCATGGCGGCGCGAGCGGCGGCCGTTCCCGCTCACTGGCGGCGCGCGGCCCCAAGCAGCCAACGGCCGAGCGCGCGCTCCGCTCCGGCCCCGCCCCCCGCACCAAGCCCCGCCCCCGGCACCAGGCCCCGGTCCGCACCCGCCCCAGCTCCCCCGCACCAGGCCCCGCCCCCAGCACCAGGCTCCGCCCCCCTCGCGTCCCCGGCCCCGCCCCCAGCCCCTTCCTCCGCACCAGGCCCCGGCCCCGTGCTCCAGGACTTGTTCAAGGCCCCGCCCCCATCCCGCCCTCGGCCCTGCCCCCTGCCCTGCCCCCGTGCTCCAGGCCCTGCTCCAGGCCCCGCCCCCATACCGGCCACTCCCCCAGCCCCCCCCCCACACACCCCATGCTCCAGGCCCCGCCCCGGCCCACAACGGAGGGAGTCGCCCAGCGCCTCAGGCGGCCGCTCTGCACAACATAGCCGGGTAGGGGACGTGCTGGACCTTCTTTAATCTTCTTTCGAATGAAGACTACTTTAATTATATTGATTGCCATGTATATCTGTCCATTCGACTTCATTTGGAAGCGAATATCGAGAGGGAGAGTCCACCAGTCCCAGGCCCTCTGCACCTTTCCTACCCCATGGATCTCCATAAATGTTTTTAAATACTGTAATTGTACCCACCTCTGCCACTTCCTCTGGCAACTCGTCCCACACACCCACCATCCTGCACGTGGAAAGGTTACCCCTAAATCAGTCTGAAGAAGGGTCTCGACCCGAAACGTCACCCATTCCTTCTCTCCTGAGATGCTGCCTGACCTGCTGAGTTACTCCAGCATTTTGTGAATAAATACCTTCGATTTGTACCAGCATCTGCAGTTATTTTCTTACATTACCCCTAAATCTATGTCCTCTAGATTTAGTCTCCCCAACCCAGGCAGGGAAAAATATTGTGGTCAATCATTAAATGATCATAGTGGGGAAGAACTGTGTCCTGAATCTGATGGTGCTTACTTCAAGCTTGTGTACCTTTTGACAATGGGAGTGGGGAGTAGAAGGATTGACTAGAGAGGGACAAGCTCTGAAGAAGGGTCTCCACCCGAAATGTCACCCATTCCTTCTCTCCAGAGATGCTGCCTGACCTGCCGAGTTACTCCAGCTTTTTGTTTCTGTCACTGGAGAGAAGAATGGGTGATGTTTCAGGTCGAGACCTTTCTTCAGACTGGTTAGGGATGAGGGAAATGAGAGAGATAGACGATGATGTAGACTAGAGACGAAGAACAATGAATGAAAGATATGCAAAAAAGAAATGACGATAAAGGAAACAGGCCACTGTTTGTTGGGTGAAAACAAGAAGCTAGTGCGATTTGGATGGGGGAGGAATAGAGAGAGAGAGGGAATGCCAGGGATACTTAAAGTTAGAGACATCAATATTCATAACCACGGGTCTGTGTGAGGGACTGGGCTGCATCTACTACTCTTTGCAATTTCTTGCACACTTGGACACAGCTGGTCCCAAACCATGCTGTCATGCAACCCAACTTTCTACGTTTCTGTAACAGTATGCTTTCTATAATGCATGTGAAGAAGTTTGTAAGAGTCATTGGACATGTGAAATTTCTTCAGTCTTGTGAGGAAGTAGTGGCATTGGAGTGCCTTCTCAGCTGTCGCTTCAATGTGATTGTCTATTCACATTTGAAGTAAGGGAGGTCCTGTTTGATTTGGGATGCCAGATTATGCAAAACAACCCATCGCAAGTAATGCTGATGATGACCAGACAACATGGAAGTAGCATCTGGACAGCACATGAACTGACCGAGGTACAGTGAAAAGCTTTTGTTGTGTGCTATCCTGTCAGCAGAAAAACAATACACTATTACCTATTACAATCAAGCCATACAGTGTGCAGTGTATTTACAATGTATTACATGACATTTATGTGATGGTCTGGGCTGCGTCCACAATTCGCTGCAATTTCGTGCATTCTTGGATGGAGCTGTTCCCAAACCAAGCTGTGATGCATCCTGATAAAATGCTTTCCATGATGCATCTGCGGAAGTTGATGAGACTTGTAAGGGACATGCCGAACTTTCTAAGCTTCTAAGGAAGTAAAGGCGTTGGTGTGGTTTCTTGGTTGTTGCTTCAATATGAGTAGTCCAGGATATTGTTGGTGATATTGACTCCAAGGAATTTAAAGTTTTAGTAAATGGGAATGCTATGGATAGGTACTTAATGATCAATATAGGTGAGCTGAATGATTATGAATAACCAAACAGGAACTAGACAGTGGAAATATCAATAGATCAGGGATATCACTCTTAAGGTTAGGCTATACTTCAGATAACAAGAAACATTTTTGAAGAGGTGATTAAAATAATGTAGAGAGAATATCCATTAATTATATGGACTTCCAGTGCAGTGTTTAATAACATTTTTCACCGGCTGCAGGAATCTGAGAGTGAAGTATCACAGCTCCAGAAAACTGGGAGGAACACAGGGAAGAGCCAAGAATGCCAGTTCTTGAATCCGGAGACAGCAATTTCATGAAAAAATGATCAACAGGAATCTTAAAATGTCAAGCAACAATATTGCCTGGTTCTCCACAACAGAAATCAGCAGCCTATACAGATAAAGAACCAGACCTCTGTCTTAGGCAAGTAAGGGATTTTGTGTGGACCAGGTGGCCTATTCTTGGGTTCTTTGACATTATGCATGTTAATAGTTTCAAGGTCAGTTTATTGTCACATGTACCAATTAAGGTACAGTGAAATTTGAGTTACCATACACCCATACTAAGTGAAAGGCAACAAGACACACAACCACATAAAAGTTAACATAAACATCCACCACAGTGGATTCCACATTCCTCACTGTGATGGAGGGCAATAAAGTTCAATCTCCTTCCTCTTTGTCGTCCCACGGTCGGGGCAGTCAACCCATCTGTAGTCGGGGCGATCAAAACCCCCGCAGCCGACGGTCGAAGCATCCTAGTAATCATCATGTTTAAATACTTGTAATAATTCATCCTCCATAACCCTCTGGGGCAGAGAATTCCAGAGATTCACCGACTCCGTAAGAAGACATCTCCACCTACCTTTGTTTTAAATTACCTGCTTTGTATCTTGAAACTTAGTCCAGACACCGTTGATCCACTGCAGTTTGCTGGTCATTGCAACATGTCCATGGCTGTTGAAGGGTCTGAAGAAGGGTCTCGACCCGAAACGTCACCCATTCCTTCTCTCCCGAGATGCTGCCTGACCTGCTGAGTTACTCCAGCATTTTGTGAATAAATCGATTTGTACCAGCATCTGCAGTTATTTTCTTATACTACATGGCTGATGCTATTTCCCTGACCCTACACTAATCACTGGAACATTTAGATAACAAGGACACCTACAACAGACTTGTTAAAGACCATAATCCCAACCAAACGCATCTCCAAACTCCTGGACCTTGGAGTTAGTACCCACTTTGTCACTGGATTCACAACTTCCTGACCAATAGACCAAAATCAGTGAAATAAGACCATAAATATATCCTCAATGATAGTTGTCAATGCAAGAGCCCTCCAAGGATTCGTTCTCCGCTTCTTGTTATATTCCCCATATGCTGATAATAGTGTGGCCAAATTCTTACTGATCTCCATTTACAAGTTTGCAGATAACACCACTATAGTAGGCCAGATCATGAGCAATAATGAGATGGAGTACAGGAAGGAGATAGAGAAGTTAGTAACATGGTTTCAAGACAACAACTCCTCAATGTCAACAAGACGAAGGAGCTAGTTGTTGACTTCAGGAAGCAAGGTGGTGCACTCAGCATCAATGCTGCCAAAATATAGATGGTGAAGAGCTTCAAGTTCTTCAGCAGAAATATCACCAACAGAGTCTACTGGATGAATCACATTGATGCTACAGCCAAGAAAGCACAACAACAACTCCAATTCCCTCAGAAGACCAATGAAGTTTGGCATATCTCAAACATCCTTGATGATAGATGCCACTTTCATGGGGCAGTGCCTTATGTAGATGCTTTTGATAGAGGGAAGGATTGTGCCCATGATGGACTTGGCGGAGTCCACCACTCTCTGCTGCCTGACAGGTCAGGCAGCCTTTTGGGGACTGAATGGATAGGTGATTTTTTAGATCTGGATCCTTCTTCAGACTGAGAGAAGGGCCTGTACATTTCCTATCCAGATGCTGCCTGACCCACAGACTTCCTCTAGCACTTTATGTTTTTCTCAAGATTCCAGCAACTGCAGTTTTTAGTGTCTCTCCCTGCAGTCTCTTGCATTCCTGCAATACTACAGCGAGTCGGGCAGCATAATTGGAAAACATGGATAGGTGACATTTCGGGTCAGGACCCTTCTTCAGGCTGATAGTGCTGGTGGGGGAACTAGTGTGTGTGTTAAGTGGATAAGGTGAGGGTTTTTTTGACAGGCAGATGATTGGACAAAGGCCAGAGATGAAAAGACAAAAGGTGTGAGATAAGGAGAGAAGAGGTGCAAATTGTGAAGCCTGAGGAATTAATGTAGGTGGAAGGAGAGAGGGATTTTGGGAAGAAGTTCGAAGCTGGCACTGTAGAGTTGGGGGAACCATAAGGTTGTAGGCTGTGACGGAGAGATCACCAGAGGTGATGAGATTGGTAATGGTCTGGGTGATGATGGCCTGATGTTAGTCTATGGTCAAGGGTAGGTATGAGGAGGTGTCCGAGATCTGGTGCTTGGCCTCAGCACGAGTATTTTATTTACCATCGACGTCCTTTGTTTTTACCATCGACGTCCACTCGCTTTACACCTCCATCCCCCACCAGGAAGCTTTGAACGCCCAGTTCTTGAACTGAAACCTTTCAGTCAGTCTGCTGGACCCCATCCTTGCCAGTAACAATGTTAGATTTAGATTTAGATATACAGCGCGGAAACAGGCCCTTCGGCCCAACGAGTCCGCGCCGCCCAGCGATCCCCGCACATTAACACTATCCTACACCCACTAGGGACAATTTTTACATTTACCCAGTCAATTAACCTACATACCTGTACGTCTGAGGGCGTGCAGCGTAGGTTCACTAGGTTAATTCCCGGAATGGCGGGACTGTCGTATGTGGAAAGGCTGGAGCAATTAGGCTTGTATACACTGGAATTTAGAAGGATGAGGGGGGATCTTATTGAAACATATAAGATAATTAGGGGATTGGACACATTAGAGGCAGGAAACATGTTCCCAATGTTGGGGGAGTCCAGAACAAGGGGCCACAGTTTAAGAATAAGGGGTAGGCCATTTAGAACGGAGATGAGGAAGAACTTTTTCAGTCAGAGAGTGGTGAAGGTGTGGAATTCTCTGCCTCAGAAGGCAGTGGAGGCCAGTTCGTTGGATGCTTTCAAGAGAGAGCTGGATAGAGCTCTTAAGGATAGCGGAGTGAGGGGGTATGGGGAGAAGGCAGGAACGGGGTACTGATTGAGAGTGATCAGCCATGATCGCATTGAATGGCGGTGCTGGCTTGAAGGGCTGAATGGCCTACTCCTGCACCTATTGTCTATTGTCTTTGGAGTGTGGGAGGAAACCGAAGATCTCGGAGAAAACCCACGCGGGTCACGGGGAGAACGTACAAACTCCGTACAGACGACGCCCATAGCCAGGATCGAACCTGAGTCCCCGGCGCTGCATTCGCTGTAAGGCAGCAACTCTACCGCTACACCACTGTGCTGCCCTCCTGCAATAAACAGGATAGTTGCTGAGTGAGTGGAGGGCTGTGGGTTCAGAAGGGGTGAGATTGGAGAGGTAAGGGGAGTGAAGGTCAAGACGGTTGATGCCATAGTGGCAGTTGGAAATAAAAAGGTCCAGTGAAAAGGTCAGTAGTCCGTGAGGAGGAGGAATGTTGGAGACGGGAGAAGGGGTCATCACTGGGAGTCGAGGACTCCTTGCCAGAGAAAAAGGCCTGGAGGAGGAATCAATAGACAAAGAGCTCAACGCCACGATGGACAAAGAGCTCAACGCCTCGAGGTGTGTGTGAGGGGTACAAAGGCAAGGCAAATGCTGAGGACTCACCGCCTTGCATCGAAAGGGGGAAGGTCGGGGTGAATGGTGAAAACCCGACGGGAAGGGACTGGGGTCAGACCCAGGCTCTGAGGAGGGCAGGGAGGTGGAGGGAGGATCGGGGGAGGTAATTCTCTGTTTCAGGTGTTTCTGCCTGCTGCTGCCCCACAGAATTGTCTCCAAATACCTTGAGTCCATCCTATCCCTCCTTGTCTAATACCTTCCAACCTACATGTGACACCTCACACACTCTGCAACTCTTCAATAACGTTAAATTCCAAGGCTTTGTATTTACCATCGACGTCCAGTCGCTTTACACCTCCATTCCCCCACCAGGAAGCTTTGAAGACCCAGTTCTTGAACTGAAACCTTTCAATCTTCCTCTACCAACACTCTCATCTACCTGGTGGAACCTGACCTCACCTTGATTCTGCTGTTGTTAGATTTATCAGAAAATAAGCTTGAATGCTACTATGAAATGCTGTGAGGTTGAATTCAGAAAAATAAAAAATATAAACAATATAAACACTTCGCTAATTTCGACCGTGGAGTTATTAATTTGCCATAAAATCCTAAGCGATTGTTAATATCTTTTCAGAATGTAAAAACGATTGTAATTCTTTCGAGGTTTTGTCCATGTAACATCAGATCTATGATGATATAATTTAATCTTAAATCTGCTCACTAAAATGTCTAACGAGCACGGCCAGCTGTCACCACCAGTTCCTCAAGGGCATTCAGGAATGGGCAGCAAATGCTCGTCTTGCCAAGATGCGGCAACTTACTGTGAATGATTAAAATTACTTCAATAAATGTCTCTCTAGCTCCTATAATATATTTGCCTTTTTAACACGTCGCAATAAATAATTCAACACACTTTTCCCTCTATTTCGGAGGAATCAAAGATTGAAAGTATTTTAATCTGACAATTTAATGATGATTTCATAAGGTTATACTGTTTTACTTGAAGGAAATGGCAAGTTACTCTTTCATATTATTTGTAAATAACTAAACTTGTTCTAAAATAATACAGAAACTATATCAGACTATTGTGTATTAATTATTGCAGGAGTAGTATTTATTTGTATTGGCAAATAAAGGTAAAGGTAAAGAAATACCACATATAACACCATTTCTTTCCACATATATAATATACAATAGGATTTCATTAATTCTATTCCAATTATCTTTTCTCTCATGATTAAAATATCTCCCCAACTCCTGAAATGAATCAAGGAAAATTAAAATCTTTTGCCATTTCAAGAACATAATCTGTGTCTGTTCCCTTTTTTGTGTGATATTTTTTGATAACACTGTACAGAATCTATCTTCCAAGTAATGCTTAATCATCGCTGCCATTTCCAATCTGTTCATTCCTGACTAAATAAACAGCTACCAGGACTCCCAATGTCTATAAAGGAACCAAGCATGTAAGTGCTAAAGGTAAGGCTGGGCAGACATTCCCATCCACCCTTGCCTTCCTTCTGTTATCTCCCATCATAGAACTAGTCTGCAGCACATTCCATTGATATCATGAAATGTCTGAGTGGAAACATAGAAAATATGTGCAGGAGTAGGCCATTCAGCCTTTCGAACCAGCACCGCCATTCACTATGATCATGGCTGATCAGGGAGATTAAGACATCCCTGCTGTAGGACCATTTACTTTTATTACAGCTTTAGCTGTGGTTCCGGAGAAGCTACCTAGCCACCTACTTTTCTCATAAGAAGCTGGGCAAATCTAATCTGACTAATTGCTGCCCAAGCAGTCCACTCTTAATTATCTACAAAGTAACAGAAAGCGCTGTCAAGCAGCAATTACTTTCCAACCTGCTCATCAGTGGCCAAATTGGGTATTGTCAATACCACATGACTCCAGATCTTGTCAACATCTTGGACCAACTATAGACTAAAGAGATGAATTCGAGAAGCGGAGTGAGAGTGACTCCCCTTGACATTAAGGCAGCATAAAACTGAATGTGGACATTTGCTAAAATGACGGCAATGGGGAACAGAGGGAAAACAATGCCATAAATAAAAAATGAAAACATTGGAAATACTCAAAATGCCAGGCAGCATCTATGGCGAGAAAAAGAGTTAACATTCCAAGTTGATGGTCTTTCGTTTCTATTTCAGGTTTTCAGCTGTGAAGTATTTTGCTTTAGAAATGGATGATGTCAAACCTGCAAACAAGGAGAGTGGTTGTGGTTGTTGGAAGGTCAGTCATCCAGGCCCCATGGCATCATTGAAGGAGGATAGACACAAAATGCTGGAGTAACTCAGTGGGATAGGCAGCATCTCTGGACGCAGATACATAATGCAAATGTTGTTGCCATGGATCCCAATGGTCTCCATCAAATCCAAATACTGCAGTCATGACACATCACCTGCTCTGCCTGTTTCAAAATATATAATAAATTTAATTATATCACTGTCACTTTAACCTCGCTGAAGTCTCTTGCACACCAGAATCACACTCTCTGGGAAACTCACTCAAGGAATGTTGTGTTAAAAAATCACATTCTGAAACCTTTTCCCAGGTCTTAGTTAATTTTGATTTTGCTGACTTAAAAAGCCAATTCTGGTTACCTAATCTTCTGGGAAACTAAATGCTACTTGTTTCCAAATTTAGATCACTGCACTTTACAACCACTGGGATTTAACTTTGATTCTGAGTTACAGAGTCATTTATAAAATTACCCCCTTACCGCAATCTACAATCTTTGGATACTGCAGTCATAGGATGCTGTGCTAAAAAGGTACCATGCTATTGATAACATGCAGCAGATAATTCATCTCCGGACATGTCAAGCCTTCCCTTCAGCAACAGTGCACATTTTGGGAGCATGATGGAATACTGTCCACTCGCCTAGATGAATACAGTTCCAACACCTTCCAGGTTAAAGTAGTTCATTTGACTGGCACTCCATCCATTACCTAAATATTTATTTCTTCCACCAGCAGTGCTCCAAGTCGACAATGTGTGCAACCTCTAACTCCAACAAGATGGGAACAATAGGAGAATATCACCATTTACAGATTTTCCTGACTTGGAAATATTTTGCCATTCCTTCCGCATTGCTGGGTCTAAATCCTGGAATTCCGTAGTGTAGAATGGTGAGGTACTGGTGGAGATGTGCCGGGACAGAGGTTGGAAGACACGCTGTGAACCCATAGAGGTGGGCTAGAGGCTTTGCAGGATACTCACTCTGCAAAGTCCTCAACCAATTGGGCATTACGGGGCTGGCAAAGAAGAGGCCCATTCAATCCGCAAGTGAAGCCGCAGAGAAAGCCACTAGATGCTTTGGATGAAGAGGGCTGATCCATGGGCGGTTGCCGCTGGGACACAGGTCAGGGCCTGATCAACCCCGGCTGGGTCGCCTGGGCGAGGGTGTCTGATGTTGTGAGACCCGAAACACCCGATGTCCCCAGGTCACATCACTAAGGATGCGTCCCAGTGCATCCAGAAGATGTATCTTGCACAGAGTATCTTCAAAAGAAGAGCACCAAGATCCTCTGTAGCAAGATCCCTGGGCAGCTTGCAGCCCAGTGGTATGATCATTGACTACTCCAACTTTAGATAGTTCCTCTGTCCCTCTCTTCACCTCCCCCTTCCCAGATCTTCCTCTATCTTCCTGCCTCCACCTATATCCTTCCTTTGGCCCGCCCCCCTGACATCAGTCTGAAGAAGGGTCTCGACCCGAAACGTCGCCTATTCCTTCTCTCCCGAGATGCTGCCTGACCTGCTGAGTTACTCCAGCATTTTGTGAATAAATACCTTCGATATTGTACCAGCATCTGCAGTTATTTTCTTATAAGATCCTCTGTAGGGTAATTTGCAACGGCAAAGCCAGTGACCTCCAAATCCCAATGAAGTAAAAATAAAAAAAGACATCTCATTAACTTTCTACAATACATGCAGGACTATTACTCTAAGACCTACCAATTTGTCTGACATATCTACACGCTTTATATCTAAAACCATGGCTAATAATTTCCTTTGAGCTAATAACAGCTCAAAATAATAATGAGCAAATGCTGGCACACTCTTTGTGGCCTGTGATATCAAGATATTTAAATGGATTTTATCTTTTTTTTTGCTAAATATATTGTGCACTAACTTCCCAATACCTGCAATTAAATAAATCATCCCACTTCTAATGCTCTGTTGCCATAGTTATGACTCTTTTTATCACGCATCGCTCAGTGGGCAGTCTTTAACCTTTAACAAACCTTAAGTCAGTCATTTTGCCTAATGTAAATAATTAAGTACATACATATTTTGAAACCGCATTGCTAATTTTGATCGAATGAATTTTGAAATATAAAATAAGAACACTATTGCTAACAAGTCTCCTTATACATAATTCAGTTTCTAATTGCTTAATAAAGGAAAATATGTGAAATAAATATCATTTTGGTCGTGATAGACTTTGTCATAAACATGACAGAAATGCCCTTAATAAATTTGACAATGCATTACTAATCCACTATTTATAGTTCCTGCACAATTACTGTAAGTATATAGCCCTGGCCAGTCTACACCTGGAATACTGTCTGATCTAGACTTCCTGCCAGAGAAAGAACTAATTATGATTGAACAGGATTCACCAGATTGATTCCTGGGATGGGGATTTTCCCTGTGAAGAGAGATAATGCAGACATGACTTATCTGGATTTTTAAACAATCGAGAGGAGATCTTATTGAAAGAAACACATTTTCTTAAGCATTGACAGAGTAAATGCAGGGATGATGTTTGCCCTGACTGGGGCATTTAGAAACAGGCATTAGGGTCTTTGAATAAGAAGTCAGCCATTCAGGGTTCCAAGAGAAATGTTCTCACCCAGAGTTAATGAATCTTTGGCATCTTTTACCCAAGAGTTTCTTCAATACAGTGATTGATGTGTTTTTTGGGGATATTAAAATAATCAAGGAGCATGGGGCCAGTATCGGAAAATGAAACCGAGGTAAAAGATTAGCCCTGATCTCATTGAACGGCTGATCAGATGCGAGGGGTTAAATTGCTTACTCCTGCGTGCATATCTTATGTCCTAATGCCAACACTGTTAAGTTGTCGGTTCTCTTTTTCTCTCTCTCTCAAATACATATATATTTTTTAAAAATATATAATATTTCATCATATTTCAGGAGTTAAGGTGCTGAACTGGCAACTGTGGGTAAAACTTTGGGCCTACTCCTGTAAAAGAGAAGTTTGTGAGATATCAGTTAAATTAAAGGTTAAACAAGTCACAGGAAAGTAATTGAGCTCCTCCACGAATAAAGAGTCTGGATCTATGCTTTTGTCAAAGTATTTGGCTAGATCAATGCTGTTATACAATGTAGGGAGTCTCCAGGTTACCATAGGGTCTGCTCCTGAGAACCATTCATAACCTGAACTGGTCTTAAATTGGAAAGGAGAAAAACAGTGTGTAGGAGTGGAACACAGAAACAAATGTGATGGGAGACTGAGCAGGTACATAGAGAGGGAAGGTTTAGAGGGTCAAACGTGGGTAAATGGGACTAGCTTAGTTGGGCACTTGGTTAGCATAGACTAGCTGCACCCAAGGACCTGTTTCCATGCTGTATGACTATGACTATGGTGCAGGAAGAGCAGAGTGCAGCCAGCCTCACTTTCTCAGTGAGTGAGCGAGTGAATCTGCTCAGTGCTCCCAGCTCTGCTTGGCTCAACCTAGCCTCCAATTGTTTTGGCTTGGCGAGGGGTGAGGGTGGGGAGAAAAGGCAGGTAGTAATGCCGCATTCCCGCCTGGCAGAAGATGCCCGAAACACTGCAGGAGCTAACAAATACTCCTCATCAATCCCGTCCGTATCCCAAATGCTCGTTCGTATGTACAGTGTATCCATAAGTCAGGCGTCCGTAACCCCTGGAGGTCCTGTATGTGAGAAGCCACATCTCCGCTTTAATAGACCAATTATTTTCAGCTAAAAGATAACAAGATAATAAATGAAACATTGCTAAATCAGGAGCATTCAATATTAAACGTATCCATACTTATGTACAGAAATTTAGAATCAAAATGAGGGACCCAGAATCATTCGTTTCAATGAAAAATTCTGATTTGCTTCAACAGTCAGTCAAGATTTGCACTTAGATACCGAATTGTCAGTAATTGTAGTAATTATAATAATGTCACAGTATTAAAGCACATTTAAATAGGGAATTGATCCAAAAGCTAATGAAATAATGTCCTTTGGAGTGGAATAAGAAAAGCTAGGTTAATCAAATTGTTAGAAGCATAATGCAGATTGCCAAATGATAGAAACCAAGCATGAATCTTTCATAAAATGAAAGTTTTAAATGTACAACAGATTTATTTATGTAGGAGATGTTAATTTTGCCAAAATAGGATAGTAAACACGTAGTGAGGAAAGTGAAGATTCTGCAATGTTATTCAGAGCTGCTGTCCATATGTCAAAGCTCCAACAGTAACATTGAATTCCCTGTCATAGTTTTGGGTGTTTATCAGACAACCAAGTGATCTAAAGTTAGAGGGGCATTTAGGAATTAATTCATGCAATATAATTGGGTTCATGATTAGAAAAAGGCTATTTTGCTAGTTTCTATTCATACATCCTGCAAGAATGAAACATTCTCTGCATGCAGCAAGGCCTAGATAACATTGAGGCATGGGCTGGTAAGTGGCAAACAAAGGCTGCCCTCAGCAGGAGAGAGTTTAACCATTGGGGGTGACCACACCGACACTTGCAGTGGGGTGAACTCACACGATATATTTTATTTACAGTAACAAAGTCCAGGACCACATGGGGGCGCTGTCCCTCACCGTCAGGAGGCATGTGAGGTAGTGTTGGCAATCTCAGGCTTTTCCCGGTACCTCAGTCCTGGACTGGAAGGAGGGAATCTTAGGCTTCTACCTACAGTTCACCCTTGCCTCGAGAGGAGATACTGGCGGTATCAGGTTTGTTCTGATGTTCTCAGCTTTGGGCATGAAGAGCGGTCTCTGGATTATCCTGGCCGCTCAGTCTGACTTTGCCTCTGTGTGGGGGTACAGTCCCTCATTGTCCATGGGTAGGAAGAGGCACTGGAGTCTCAGGCTTGTCCCGGACACTCAGCAGAGGTGCTGAATGTTGACTCTAGGGCTTCTTCCCGGCAGCCCAGTCTTGACCACACAGTGGCGCTGATGGTCTCGGGTTTGACCCAGTGACTCTGTATTTCTCAAACCTGCGACAGGGGAACACAGCTACAGGGAGGCTTCCCATTTTCTCTCCCTTCCTCATCCCCTTCCCCTTCTCCCCTTCTCCCCTCTCCCCACTGGCGAAAGTGCCTGGGTTTCTTGGGAGTAGGCTGACATGGTTCAAGTGGCCAACCAATATGAGCTAATTGGACCCAGCGGTGACTAGTGATGCTGGGGATTGGCCTCTCCTGGCCTGGCAGCCAGTGATAGGGATCAAAGTGGCATCCGAGGGAGGGGGCGCTGTCACACCTGTGCTCTTTACATTTCTCCCAGTATCCCTTCCACCAACATGTCTTCCTCTGACTCCATATTCCAGTCCTCGTTTTTCTTTATACTCTTTGTCTCCTTTTTTGAATCTCCAGCCTATGGCCACCCGCTCGTCAATCAAATAACTCCACTCACTTGTATCCACCCATCACTTGCCAGGAAGGCCACAAAGTGCTGGGGTAGCTCAGCGGGTCAGGCAGCATCTCTGGACAACATGGATAGGTGACATTTTGGGGCTGGACCCATCTTGAGACTGATTGTAGGGGAAGGGGGGAAGAAAGCTGGGAGAGAGGAGAGGCAGGACAAAGCGTAGCAAGTAATAGGTGGACACAAGCCAAGGGGTTTTAAATAAGCTGATTGCTGGAACAAGAGGCCTGAGACAGTAGGATTGAACAGTTGCAAATTATGAAGCCAGAGGGCTCAGTTGTGAGTCCAGGTGGGGTTCAGAGGAAGGGAGGAAAAAGCGGGAAAGAAATGGGAGGGGGTGGGGCAGGATTGTTAGATTTTACCTAAAATTAGAGAATTCAATGTTCATACCGTTGGGTTGCAAGCGACCCAAACAAAATATGAGGTGCTGTTCCTTCACTTTGTGTGTGGCCTCACTCTGGCAATGGAGGAGGCTCAGTTCAGAAAGGTCAGTATAAGAATGGGAAGGGGAGTTAAAATGGTTAGCAACCGGGAGACCCAGTAGGCCTTTGTGGACTGAACAAAAGTGTTCAATGAAATGGCCACTGAGTCTGCGCTTGGTCTCACCGATGTACAGGAGGCCACATCAGGAACACTGGATGCAGTAGATAAGGTCAGCGGAGGTGCATGTGAACCTCTGTCTCACCTGGAAAGACTGCTGCTGCCCCTGGATGGTGAGGGAGGGGGTACAGGCACAGGTGTTGCTTCTCCTACGGTTGCAGGGGGAAGTACCTGGGGAAGGGGTGGTTGAGGTGGGAAGGGATGAGTTAACCAGGGAGTTGCGGAGGAAGCGGTCTCTGCAAAAGGCAGAAAGGGGTGGAGATGGTAAGAATTCGCTGTGGTGGGATCACGTTGGAGGTGACAGGAATGTCAATTGATGTGTCACATACAGAGGTTGGGATGAACGGTGAGGACCGGGAGAGCTCGATCCTTGTTCCATCTGCAGGACGGATTAGCAAGAGCAGAACCATGGGACATAGAGGAGCCACATGTGAGAGGTCCATCTATGACAGAAGCAGGGTGAGAAGAAGTGTTGTCCAGATGATTGTGGGAGTCAGTGGGTTTGTATTACACGTCAGTAACAGTCTTTGATTGAGGCACACACTGGCACCATCCCTCAACTCTTTCTCCACTACATTGACAGCTGCAGTAGGACTGCATGCTGCACCCATGCAGAACTGCGTAGGAAGGAACTGCAGATGCTGGTATACACCAAAGATAGACAGAAAATGCTGGACAGGCAGCATCTCTGGAGTGAAGGAATGATGCTGCCTGTCCTGCTGAGTTACTCCAGCAGTTGGTGTCTATCTCCCATGCAGAACTCGTTGGTTCCATTAACTTTAGCACTAAGTTTCATCCAGCCCTCAAATTTGCCTGGGTAGTTCAATGGTATGAACAGTGAATGTTGCTGGGAGTAGAGTTTGCTTCTGGAACCTGGTCTCAAGTCTGGAATCATGTCTTGTGCAATTGGGTGAGTGCTGTCAGAGCAAGAAACTGACATTGGTTCTAATAGCAAATAAGTAGAAGGATTTTGCTGTGGCATCATTGATAGTATTTCCCCAGTGTTTTAAGATGCCTGTTGTGGGTCATCCATGTTTCTGAAACATACAGGTAGGTGGAGATCACTATGGTTTGTTGGTTGTGAAGGTTTGATCTCTGAATACTCTTTTTCTGTGTACTGACCACCAGACAGCAGTAGGGAGATTGGGGATAGCATCAAGCAGGAGATTAGGGATGCGTGTCGCAAAGGTACAGCAGTTATCATGGGTGACTGTAATCTACATATAGATTGAGCCAACCAAATTGGCAACAGTGCTGAGGAGGAGGATTTCCTGGAATATATATGGGATGGTTTTTTAAACCAATATGTAGAAGAACTGATGAGAGGACAGGCCATCCTTGACAGGGTATTGTGTAATGAGGAAGGATTAGTTAGTGATCTTGTGTGCAAGGCCTCTTGGGCAACAGTGACCATAATATGGTGGAATTCTGCATTAGGATGGAATGTCACACAGTTAATTCAGAGACTAGGGTCCTGAACTTAAAGAAACAAGACTTTGAAGGTATGAGACGGAAATTGGCTAGGATAGACTGGCAAATTATACTTAAAGGGTTGACAGTGGAGATGCAATGGCGAAGATTTAAAGACCGCATGGATCAACTCCCAAAATTGTTCATCCCTGTCTGGCGAAAAAATAAAATGGGGAAGGTGGCTCAATGAGGGAAGTCAAGGTAGTGTTAAATCCAAGGAAGTGGCATCTAAATTGGCCAGAGGAAGCAGCAAACCGGAGGACTGGGAGAAATTTAGATCTCAACAGAGGAGGACAAAGGGGTTAATTAAGAGGAGGGAAAATAGAGCATGAAAGAAAGCTTGCGGGGAATATAAAAACTGACTCTGAAAGCTTCTTTAGATCTGTAAAAAGGAAAATATTAGTGAAGACAAATGTAGGTCCCTTACAATCAGAGACAGGTGAATTTATAATGGGAAACAAAGAAATGGCAGAACAGTTAAACGAATACTTTGGTTCTGTCTTCACTCAGGAAGACACAAACAATCTCCCAGAAATATTAGGGGACTGAGGATCCAGTGGGAGGGAGAAACTGAAGGGAATCCACATTAGTCAGGAAACGGTATTAGGTAAACTGTTGGGACTGAAGGCAGATAAATCCCAGGGCCTGATGGTCTGCATCCCAGAGTATTCAAGGAGGTGGCCCTAGAAATCGTGGATGCATTGGTGATCATTTTCCAATGTTCTCTCGACTCTGGATTAGTTCCTGTGGACTGGAGGGTAGCCAATATAACCCCACTTTTTAAGAAAGGAGGGAGAGAGAAAACGGGGAATTATAGACCAGTTAGCCTTACATCGGTCGTGGGGAAGATGCTTGAGTCGATTGTTAAAGATGTTATAACAGTGCATTTGGAAAGCAGTGACAGGATCGGTTAAAGTCAGCATGGGTTTATGAAGGGAAAATCATGCTTGACTAATCTTCTGGAATTTTATGAGGATGTAACAATTAGAATGGATAAGGAAGCCAGTGGATGTGGTGTATCTGGACTTTCAAAAAGCCTTTGACAAGGTCCCACACAAGTGTGCAAAATTAGAGCACATGGTATTGGGGGTAGGGTATTGACATGGATAGAGAACTGGTTGGCAGAGAGGAAGCAAAGAGTAGGAATTAACGGGTCCTTTTCAGAATGGCAGGCAGTGACTAGTGGGGAGCTGGGACCCCAGTTATTTACAATATATATTAACGATTTAGACGAGGGAAATAAATGTGACATCTCCAAGTTTGCGGATGACGCAAAGCTGGGTTGCAGTGTTAGCTGTGAGGAGGATGCTATGAGGCTGTAGGGTGACTTGGATAGGTTGGGTGAGTGGGCAGATGCATGGCAGATGCAGTATAATGTGGATAAATGTGAGGTTATCCACTGGTGGCAAGAACAGTAAGGCAGATTATTATCTGAATGGTGTCAGACTAGGTAAAGGGGAGGTGCAACAAGACCTGGGTGTGCTTGTACATCAGTCACTGAAAGTAAGCATGCAGGTACAGCAGGTAGTGAAGAAAGCTAATGGCATGTTGGCCTTCATTGTGAGAGGATTTGAGTTTAGGAGCAAGGAGGTCCTACTGCAGTTGTATAGGGCCCTGGTGAGACTGCACCTGGAGTTTTGTGTGCAATTTTGGTCTCCTAATTTGAGGAAGGACATTCTTGCTATTGAGGGAGTGCAGCGTAGGTTCACCAGGTTAATTCCTGAGTTGGCGGGACTGTCATATGATGAAAGAATGGGTCGACTGGGCTTGTATTCACCGGAATTTAGAAGGATGAGAGGGGATCTTATAGAAATATATAAAATTCTTAAAGGATTGGACATGCTAGATGCAGGAAAAACGTTCCCCATATTGGGGGAGTCCAGAACCAGGGGTCACAGTTTAAGAATAAGGGGTAGGCTATTTAGGACTGAGATGAGGAAAAACTTCTTCACCCAGAGCGTTGTGAATCTGTGGAATTCTCGCCCACAGAAGGCAGTGGAAGCCAAATCACTGGATGTTTTCAAGAGAGAGTTAGATTTAGCTCTTAGGGCTAAAGGAATCAAGAGATATGGGGAAAAAGTAGGAATGGCGTATTGATTTTAGATGATCAGCCATGATCATATTGAATGGTGATGTTGGCTCAAAGGGCCGAATGGCCTACTCTTGCACCTATTTTTCTGTTTCTGTTTCTGTTTATTCAAGAACCAGATGCCACTTAAATGTAGTTACTGTTCCTGTTCCACCACCTCCTCTGGCATCTCCAGATATTAACTACTTTTTGTGTCAAAAATGTTCCCTCAGATCCCTTTTAAACCTCCTCACTCTCACCAGAAACCCTTGCCCTCAATTTTGTACATCATTCACAATCAGTACCCCGTTCCTGCCCTCTCATACCCCCTGACTCCGCTATCATTAAGAGCTCTATCTAACTCTCTCTTGAAAGCATCCAGAGAATTGTCCTCCACTGCCTTCTGAGGCAGAGAATTCCACAGATTTACAACTCTTTGAGTGAATTTTTTTTTCCACATCTGAATATTCAGCTCCCAGCCCTGGTCCTCTTGCAGCCATGTCTCTCTTTAATTCCCATTACATCATACTTGCCAATATCTAACTGAGCCTCAAGCTCGTCCACTTTACTTTTTATACTTCGCCCATTCAAATACAACACTTTAAGGGCCTGTCCCATTTAGGCGATTTTTTAGGCGACTGCCGGCGACTGTCAAAAGTCATAGCAAATCGCCGAAATTTTCTTTTACCCGACGACAATGACCACGACAATGCTGAGTCAGGCCAAGATTCACTGGCTTCTGTCTTCAAAGGACACACATTTGCCTTAACTATTTTTTTTCCCCTTCACATACCTAAAGAAACTTTTACTATCCTTTATATTCTTGGCTAGCTTACCTTCGTACCTCATCTTTTCTCCCCGTATTGCCATTTTAGTTATCTTCTGTTGCTCTTTAAAAGTGTCTCAATCCTCTAGCTTCCCACTCATCTTTGCTATGTTATACTTGTCTTTTATTTTTATCCTGTCCTTGACTTCCCTTGTCAGCCACGGTCACCTCTTAGAATCTTTCTTCCTCTTTGGAATGAACTGATCATGCACCTTCTGTATTATTCGAAGAAATACCTGCCATTGCTGTTCCACCGTCTTTCCTGCTAGGGTCTCTTTCCAGTCAACTCTGGCCAGCTCCTCTCTCATGCCTCCATAGTCCCCCTTGCTCAACTGCAATACTGACACTTCGGATTTTCCCTTCTCCCTCTCAAATTGTAGATTAAAGCTTATCATATTATGATCACTGCCTCCTAATGGCTCTTTTACCTTGAGTTCCCTTATCAAATCCGGTTAATTACACAACACTAAATCCAGAATTGCCTTCTCCCTGGTAGGCTCTTAGAATCTTTCTTCCTCTTTGGAATGAACTGATCCTGCACCTTCTGTATGCTGCGTCAGGTCGAGATTACACCGTCTTCGGAAACATCGCAAAATTCCCACGCTGTCAATGCTTCTCCAGTATCCTAATTTTCGCTGAAATCACTGACAAGTCGGTAATTATTTGAGAGTTTTGAAATATAACATCTTGCCCGAGTTACTTGAAAACCAAGCTTCACTGTAACAAGGCATAAATTGGATTGACTTCTAGTTTACTAATAGCAGTATCAAGAAATGTAATTACTAATAGCTAAATGGATTTTTGTGAAATGTGTGTGGGCATTCTTTGAAGATGTACGGGAGATGCATATCTGGTTTCTGGGTTGCATATCTGGGTTGGGAGCCTACTTTAAATGTAATCGCTGATGGCCATAAACATCGCGAAAATTCCCACGCTTACCTGACCGTCAAACTGTCGCCTCCAATCTACCCGTCAAATGTCCTGATGGTAAATAAATTGGTTAAATACGTATTTTATGGTATCTTCAAATGACTTTACTTAATTTAATATTACGTGCTTCTAAATGCATCTAAGAGAACCTAGCAAACCTGGAGACAGCATGCGACAGCGCCCGCAATAAGCAACGATACCTGGCGACAAGCCAGCTGTCGCCGAGAAATTTCATGCCGGATGATTTCTCAGCGACGTGCCGAGATCCACTACGATTCTTGGAAGACTCCTCACGATCATGCCCGCGACACCCGGCGAACTGTCGGCGACAGCCTAGTCGCCGGCAGTCGCCTTAAAATCACCTAAATGGGACTGGCTCTTTAACTTCGGTATTCACCTCCCCTCTCATGCCGGTCACTATTGGCCCTGACCGTACTCTCTTATCCCTTCTCGAACTTTCCTTCCCATTAATTCGGGAGTCTTTCGCAAGTTTTCCTGCAGATGCCCTATAGTTTCCGAGCCCCCCACTAATTCGTATCTGTCATTCTATGTTAGTAATGCCCTTCATGATTTAAAAAATGGAATGAAACTGATTTTGATTTTGCAGGAGGCCTTTGTTGTCTGGAACAGGTTGTCTCTTTCCACAGTCAATGTTCAATGAAGTGTTGGACAAGTACCAATCCTGGAGGTTCGTATTGCCCAACTTGATCCAGCGCAGCATTCATATTTAATGTCTTCTGACTGCATGCTGGAAAATTGGCTTTTAAAAAAAAAATGGTATGTCATACATAAGAATAAAATGTTCATCATTACCATTGATTATTCATTGGCTAAAGGAACTCAGATAATGCCAAATGTACTAACTTCTCGAAATAATTAACATGTATCACTGGCCTTCAATCAATGACATCATTCAATCAATATAGATTCAAGGCAAGTCAAATATCAGAGGGAAGTACAAATATAAATTTGTATGAACTTCAAGAAGCTTTTTTATTCCTTATTCTTCAGTTTCACAGCAACTTTTTTAAGTATTCCAAAATACTCAATAGATGTATAAATCTAAAACTTACGAAGAGAATCATAGTTATTATCTTGTAACATTTAGTGATGCATTTGTAGGGTCACTATCATTCAAATATCTGAATTGTAAATGAGAAATTCTGACAGGAGTTGTCTTATTCTGTCCTACGTACTAGGATGAGAGTGGTGGCACTGAGAGGTGCAGTCTAATTGCATGAGAAGCAACATCCTCTTCCATGAGGTCTTTTGTGCAGGGTGGCCCAACTTGGAATGTTGCAGGAAAACAGCCTTTAGAGACTGCCCATCACAGTACAAGATTGCAAAATCCAATCCTTGTCATTGAAAATATTAACAATTACAGTTGAAGGAAATCTGAAACAAAATCAGAACATGATGGAAACACTCAAGTCAGGTAACATTTGTGAAAAGAGTTAAGGCTTTTGACAAAGGGTGGTGAACTCTTAATCTTTCCACAGATGGCACCTGGTTTGCTGAACATTTTTGGCATTTTGGTTTTTAGTTTCTACCCACTGTCAGGTTCCAGAAGTTGCCTTAAATACGAAACGTTACCTCTTCACCATCCTTCTTGATGTCACTACTACTAAAATGTTCTAAGACAATTTGTCTGCTGTCCAATCCTGATGAGGTCATAACTGCTCATGAATAATACTGGCACAGCCTATACCTCCGTTGTCTGGAAAGGTCTCGACCCAAAATGTCACCTATTCCTTTTCTCCAGAGATGCTGTCTGACCCGCTGAGTTACTCCAGCTTTTTATGTCTATCTTCGTTGTTGATGTCTAACTCAATAACCTTCAATCAGCTGAAACTACACGATTGCATCCTTTATATCCTACGTGATCCAGAGCTGATTGAACTTTTGTTTCTCATAGTCAAGGTAAAATCGTATTTCAGTTTTAGTGACTGTCTCTATATCTTTTTCATTTTCAAATTATTTTAGCATTTTTCTCCCTGGAATTCTGATTTCTTTCTACCTTTGTTTTCCTCTTGCTATATGATCGTCACATATCCTTTCTGCTTTGGTTCGTTGTCCTCTCTAATATAAGTTTTCCTCTTTTGTTTTTTTTGTTTTTTTTCTGTCAACTCAAACTGTTTCTATGTATCTATCTGGTTTCTCTTTGTTTTTTTATTAACTTTTTTTCCTTACCTCAATTGGTAGTAATCTTATCTCTGAGCTGCAAGGTTTCAGATACAGATGTTACTCTAAAATGTGAGTGTGCAATGTAGATTGCATGATTATATTCCATTGAAGATGTAAGCAGCTATCTATTTGCAAAGATGTGGAACTCCAGCAGTGCTATTTGAAAAAGAGGAGGGGCAGAGTATCTTGTCATTCCTCTGCCAACAGTTCCATATATATTCTGCTTGTGATTCCTGATGATGACACATCAATTGTCACATCTACAATGGTGAGTGTACTAAGCAAGTAATTAACTGTCTACAAAATGCGTTGGGGTGTCCCTTTAAAGTTCATGATAGCCAAAAAATAATCCAATATATTGAGTAGGAAGGAACTGAAGACGCTCGTTTAAATCGAAGATAGACACAAAAACCTGGAATAACTCAGTGGGTCAGGCAACATCTTTGGAGAAAAGGTGACGTTGCGGGTGATCAACAATGGACTGTTTCCTTTATCATCATTACTTTTTTGCATATCTATAATTCATTTGTTCTACATCTCTCTACATCACCGTCCATATCTCTTGTTTCCCTTTCCCCTGACTCCGTCTGAAGAAGAGTCTTGACCCGAAACCTCACCTATTTCTTTTCTCCAGAGATGCTGCCTGACCCGCTGAGTTACTCCAGCTATTTGTGTCTATCCAATACCTTGGTCTGGAATTAGGCCGTGATAAAGAGCCCAAGAAGTGCATGGCTATTGAAATAAATTTGAGGCTCCCGATGTTGGGGGAGTTCAGGACCAGGGGTCACAGTTTAAGAATAAGGGGTAGGCCATTTAGCAATGAGATGAGGAAAAACCTTTTCATCCAGAGAGTTGTGAATCTGTGGAATTCTGCCGCAGAAGGCAGTGGAGGCCAATTCACTGGATGTTTTCAAGAGAGAGTTAGATATAGCTCTTAGGGCTAACAGAATCAAGGGATATGGCGAAAAAGCAGGAACGGGGTACTGATTTTGGATGATCAGCCATGATCATATTGAATGGCAGTGCTGGCTCGAAGGGCCGAATGGCCTACTCCTGCACCTATTTAATATGTTTATATATGTAGATATATATATGAGGCTGGGTTCTTGTGCGAGAATAGGAGAGAAACATGTTGCTGAGAATTGCAGACTTTTAGTTTAGAGATACAGTGCGGAAACAGGCCCTTCAGCCCACCGGGTCCGCACCGACCAGCGATCCCCGAACATTAACACTTTCCACTGAGGCCAATTTACACTTATACCAAACCAATTAACCTACAAAACCTATATGTCTTTGGAATGTGGGAGGCAACCCAAAGATCTCAGAGAAAGCCCACTCGGTCACGGGGAGAACACAGACAGCACCCACAGTCAGGATCGAAACCGGGTCTACTAGCGCTCTAAGGCAGCAACTCTATCGCTGCGCCCTTATGACATAAGACATAAAATAACCTTGTGGGTAATAACCCTGACATAGGCACCAGATGGATGGGAGCAGATCAACTGTTCATTACACACCCTGCTTCATTGCCTTCAATGGGCATGATCTTTGGTGTGACATTTAACACCTCCATTGCTAAATGTTATATGATCTCACCAGTTTTATTTTATTTTAATATTTCAAGGGTCATTTGTAGGAAGATAAATATCTTTGTAATTTCAGAATGGAAGTGGAACAGCAGCGCTATAAATCTATCTGTTTTTATTGATATTGTTCGTTCTTTTATTTAATGTTCCATGCATTTGACTAATAATTTATAGCTTAACCTGCAGTCAGATAAAACATTTTTTTTCCCCACTGATCAGATTACATCCTGTTGTGTTGTATAATATATTCCAGTAAATTAGAACACAGTGACAAAGGTCCTTGTGACACATAGAATCACAGAATTCACGATAGGTTTATGGCACCATCATGTGCTGCCAGAAAAATATGTTCTCAGTTCAATCACACGTGTTAGCACCAGGTCCATAGATGTGCAGATGATGTCTTTACAAGTGGACCTTCAAGCACTTCTTTAAATGTGGTGAGGATATCCACTTGAACTAGCCTTTCAGCAATGTGTTCCTATTCCCTACCACCCTTTGTGTGAAAAGTCTCATCTTCCCTCTAATCTTTCAACCAATACTCCCTTGTTTTTGATCCTCTGCCAAAGGAGATAGACCTTCCTACTTACATCATTATGCATCATTATTTCTCAAATCTCCCCTGAGCCTCCTCAAAAATCTCTGCTTCACCTTCAAGCATCTTTCCTGTAATGTACTGATTAACCCTGTACATTTTACCCAACATATGGCCCAAGTAGTTATGTATACAGTTATAACATAATCTTTATGTTCTTATATTCTCTGCCTCAGTTAATAAAGTAAAGCATCCCCTTTGCCTTTCTGAACAATGTATTACTCTCTCAGCCAAAGCTTTCAAGGATCTGTGGCCCAACGCTCTTAGATTCCTTTCTTTCTCCATACCACTCAACATCTCCCTATTTATAGTACATGCTCTTGCCTTGGTGCTTCTCCCCAAATGCATTATTCACCTTTCTCTTGATTAATTTCCATTTGCTATTGTTTCTGCACAAGTGACCAAGCCGTTTATGTCTACCATCTACCTGCAGTCAAGAGTTCTCCACTTCATCTTTATGCAGCGGACCAATGTTTCAATCTTACCCCTATGCGTAAGTCAAAATCATTAGCATATATTATAGGAAACCCTGGACTGAATAGTGAACAACATGAAAGCCCACGAGTAACAGACTTCCAGCCACAAAAATATTCAACGACCACTCCCTCTACCCATTGAATCCCATGGGTTTATTTTCTCCATAAGAATATATAAAATGTGCTGACCTCAATAATTCTCCTTTTTACTTTGCCAAATATAATCATGCAATTTGGCCAGACATGACCTTCCTTTAACAAATTCATGTTCACTCTCCCCAATTAATCTATGCCTTTCAAACTTGGATGACAATTACTCATCTTATCCCTTTCACCTTCAACAACCCACATAACATTAGCAGTCTCTCAATCCTCCGGTACCTGCAGCCAGAGAGAATTGTAAAATCACCATCAGAACCCCAGTAATTTTCTCTTCTTGTGAAAGCTAATCATATCATATCATATCATATATATACAGCCGGAAACAGGCCTTTTCGGCCCTCCAAGTCCGTGCCGCCCAGTGATCCCCATTAACACTATCCTACACCCACTAGGGACAATTTTTTACATCTACCCAGCCAATTAACCTACATACCTGTACGTCTTTGGAGTGTGGGAGGAAACCGAAGATCTCGGAGAAAACCCACGCAGGTCACGGGGAGAACGTACAAACTCCTTACAGTGCAGCACCCGTAGTCAGGATCGAAATTTCCTCCCAGCCTCCAAATTGATTGATTTTCAAAGATGATAAACTCCACAATCTTCCCTCTTTTATTATTTTGATCCCATCCAGTATTTCACACTTGTTTGTCTCAGCTGCATCATCAGCCCTTTCATAAAGTGAAGACTTTCATAAATATACATTAAGAATTGTACCCACATCCTCCACCTTAATGCATAGGCTACGTTTTCTGGCTCAACTCTTTCCATGGTTATCTATATACTAAAACTCTCATTTGTTTGTTTGTTTGTTCCTGAACTACAGCCAAAATGGTACACGAAAGCGCGACAATTTTAGGTCCACCTTACTCAACATTGTCCCTTTGGTGCTAATAGAAGAAGTTTCATTGAAATCGGTGTTATATTTTTTGTTATTCACATTTTAAAGTTTAAATCTATCTCCTAGAGAGGGAGGGGGGGAGGGAGGGGGGTGGAGGGAGGGGGTGGAGGGAGGTGGGGGAGGAGGGAGGGGAGAGGGGGAGAGGGGAGGGGGGAGGGAGAGGGCATTGGGGGGAGGACGGGGAGATGGCTTGGGAAGGGAGGGGGGAGTGAGGGGGGAGTGAGGAGGGAGGGGGGAGGGAGGGAGGGGGGGGGGGTGGGGGGGGAGGGGAGGAGGGGGTAGAGGGGAGGGGGTAGTGGGGGGAGAGGGGATGTGGGAGAGGGCAGGAGTGGGTGCTGCACCAATGCAGGAGAGGTTTGGGCCCAACGGGTCCACTTAATCTAATCCTCCTGTAAAGGGGGTACTCCATCTTTCCATTTATGGGCTCAAAACTGAATTCAACTATTTCAGATCTTGACCATTCTTTCAATGGAATAGAAACTAGCAATGATATTTCTGTTTCCATTTGTAGATCCATATTTTGCTTCTTTATTTATCCTCTTCTTGCCTTGCGTCAAGATCCCTGTGTTCAGTGCTGCACCACCCACCACAGGCTGAGCTTACTCTTTTCCCCACTTCTCAATTTCCTTGACAGTTTATTTTCTTAAATGCCAATTCATTGCTAATCTCACATATCTTTCTTTCTCTCACCAAATATGCTGTCTGAGCTGTTGAATATTTCCAGAATGTTCCACTGCAATTTATGTGGTTTTTCCTTTACCCTGAGGGAGGGATTTAAGGGGAGGACTGAGAGGGAGGAAGGAGATAAAGTCCAGAGAGGACTGTGGGTGAGGGCATTAAGGAAGACACTGTGGGCAAGAGTATATGTATCTGGGTTCATCTGTGTATATGAGGATAGATGGGTTTTAGTCTGAAGAAGGTCTCAACCTGAAACGTCACCCATTCCTTCTCTCCAGGACTCTGCCTGTCCAGCTGAGTTACTCCAGCTTTTTGTGTCTATATGAAGATGGACCATCTGTTAGACGTTAGGGTGTGAAGAGGCATCTTTGAGTATATTCATGTACACATAAAACATGGAAGACAGAACAGTACAGCACAGAAACAGTCCCTTCGGCCCACAATGTCCATGCTGAACATGATGTCTGGTTAAATTAATCTTCTCTGTCTGCATGTGACAGAGATCCCCTCCCCTGCATATCCATGTAGGGGAGGAGTTGGCTGCGCCTAACGGCTGCGGCTCTCTGGCAGTCTGTTTGTCTTTTTTTCTTTTTTTTTGTTTGTGTCGGTGTTGGGATGGTTTTTGTTTCTGTTTTTGGCTGTGTATGTGTGGTGGGGGGGTGGGGTGTGGGTGTGGGGTGTGGGGGTAGGGTGGGGCGGGGGAAACCTTTCTTGGCCGCTGGACTTAACATCGCCAGCGCGGCTCGGCCGCGGGACGTTTCAGTGCCCGGTGCAGCTCGGCCGCTGGACTTAACATCGCCCGGTGCGGCTCGGCCGCGGGACGTTTGAGTGCCCGGTGCGGCTCGGCCGCAGGACGTTTCAGTGCCCGGCGCGGCTTGGCCGCTGGACTTAACATCGCCCGGTGCGGCTCGGCCGCGGGACGTTTCGGTGCCCGGTGCGGCTCGGCCGCGGGACGTTTCAGTGCCCGGTGCGGCTCGGCCGCTGGACTTAACATCGCCCGGTGCGGCCGCGGGACGTTTCGGTGCCCAGGGCGGCTCGGCCGCGGGGCCTTCCATCCCCTTGCGGGGGCTGTGCGTGTCGTTTGCCTCGGTAGGGGTCGAGCTGCCTGTCCGTGTGTGCGGGGGGAAGAGAGGGGAAGTTTTGTTGCCTCCATCACAGTGAGGGGGTGTTTGGAGTCACTGTGATGGATGTTTGTGTTGGGGTCGGGTGTCCTGTGTTCTTTTCTTTTTTGCTGTGTTTTGTGTGACTGCTGAAATTTTGTTCGGTGTAAAAAGCCGAGTGACAATAAAGTGTTGTTATGTTATGTTATGTATGTTATGTAGCTGTCTAAAAGCCTCTTCAATGCCACAATTGTATCTACTTCCACCACCACTGCTGGCAGCGTGTTCCAGGCACCCATCATTTTCTGTCTAAAGAAATTGCCACACATCACCTCCTTTAAACTTTGTCCCTCACATCTCAACTCTATACTGTCCAGCCTTTGACATTCCTATCCTGGGAAAATGGTTCTGACTGTCTACCCCATCTATGCCTCTCATAGATTTATGTATGTCCAATCAGCCTCCAATGCTCCAGAGAAAGCAATTCAAGTTTGTCCAGCCTCATATCTAAAACCCTCTAATCCCGGCAGCATTCTGTTAAACTCTTCTGCACCCTCTTTACATCCTTCATATCCTTCCTGTAATGGGGCCACCATGGCCTATCATGAGACATTTTATCAAATGCCTTATTAAAATGCATGTAGACAACATGCACTGCCCTATCCTCATCAATCACCTTTGTCATCTCCTCAAAAAATTCAGTCAAGTTCAGAAGACATGATCTGCCAAGGACAAAGCAATGCTGAGTGTCCCTAATAGCTCATTCTCTTCCAAAGGCAAGTAAATACTATCTGGAAGAATTCTATCCAGTAGCTTCACTACCACTGATGAGAGGCTCACCGGCCTATAATTTCCTGGATTATTTCTACTTCCCTTCTTAAACAAAAGAACAACATTGATTATTCTCCAGTCCGCCAGGTCCTCACCTGATGCTCGAGAAGATACAACCATCTTCGTTAAGGCCCGTGCAATCTCCTCTCTTGTTTCTCTCAAGAATCTGGGATGGATCCCATCAGGTAGGGCGGCACAATGAAGCAGCGGTAGAGCCGCTGCCTTCCAGTGCCAGAGACCCAGATTTGATTCTGACGATGGGTGCTGTCTGTACAGAGTTTGTATATTCTCCCTGTGACCGCGTGGGTTTTCTCCGGGTGCTCCGGTTTCCTTCCACACTCCAAAGTCGTACAGGTTTGTAGGTTAGTTGGCTTTGGTAAAATTGTAAATTGTCCCAAGTGGTTAGGATAGTGTTAGTGTACGGGGTGATCGTTGGTCGGTGCTGACTCGTTGGGCCTAGCACACCTCCTTGATCTCAAATCCCACCAGCATATTAGTATTCCCCCACTGATATCACTGTCCCCTATGTCCTTCTCCTTGGTGAATATATCTTTCTGAACCTTACATACATTTTTTTTTTTTTTGGACCAAATTTACAACATCTTTTGTCATCTTAGGATCCCTTACCTTGCCATCCTTATCGTTCCTCCTTACTAGAACTTACCAGACTTGCCACATTTTGACCCAGACTCGCTACCACAGCCACGTCTGTTTTCTCGGGACTTGCCTGCACCTCCAACTTCTACCTCGTGGTTTCTGTCATGGGCCTCCACCATTGTCATAGTGAGGCCCAGCGCAAATTGCAGGAACAGCATCTCATATTTCGCTTGGGCAGCTTACAACCCAGCGGTATGAACATTGACTTCTCCAACTTCATATAGTTTCTCTGTCCCTCTCTTTCCCCTCCCCCTTCCCAGTTCTCCCACTGTCTTCCTGTCTCCTACTACATCCTATCTTTGTCCCGCCCCCTCCCCTGACATCAGTCTGAAGAAGGGTCTCGACCCGAAACGTCACACATTCCTTCTCTCCTGAGATGCTGCCTGACCCGCTGAGTTACTCCAGCATTTTGAGTCTACCTTCGATTTGAACTTTGCTCAGCTGGCCTTCAGACGACTGTTCCCAATTTACTTTCCTTAGTTCAATCCTCATAATGCTGTGATCTGCTTTACCCCATATAGTACCTTCCCCCAAGGTCGAGGCTTATCCTTATTTGGAACTATCTTAATCCTTTTGGGAGTTGTGATCATTGCTCCCAGTATACTCTACCACTGAAACGGCAGTCACTGGGCCAGCCTTGTTTCGCTGTGCATGGTTTCATCTGGTCCCTCCTGAAGTTGGACTACCCGCACACGGTTTAAGGAAACCCTCTTGGATACTACGAGCTAAATCTGCCCCATCTAACCCTTTTGCACTGAGTAAGTCCCAATCAATTTTGGGGAACCTAAAGTCTCCCACTACGATAATCCTGTTGCTTTTGCATCTTTTTGTAATCTGAAATCTGGCTAGATATTTGTTCCTCTATCTCCTGCTGGCTATTAGGAGGCCTATAGAACAATCCCATTAGATTGATTGCACCTTATTTATTTTTGAGTTCTCCCCATTCCGCCTCAGTGGATGGACTCTCCAGAATGTTCCCTCTGAGTGCCGCTGTGACATTATTCCCTGATTAGTAAAGCAACTCTTCCTCCTATTTTACCTCCCTCTTTATCACATCTGAATCATCAGAATTCTGCAACGTTTAGCTACCAGTCCTGTCACTCTTGCACCCAAGTCTCCGTAATAGTTTCAATCATTGAAGACCGTAGCAGAGCTTGGTCTTCAATCATGTTGGACCTTCTTGCATTTGATCCAAGATTTTGCTCTTTCAAGACCATGTGATACCTGGGGTACAATGGCTTCCCCAAATTATGAACATGCTTTATCCACTCTGCATGTAGTGGAAGCATGTGCATCAAACCTGGATCTCAACCCGAAACGTCACCTATTCCTTTTATCCAGAGATGCTGTCTGGCCCGCTGAGTTACTCCAGCATTTTGTGTCTATCATCTGGATCCTGAGGGATTGCATTAGAGGAGGTTTTTGCTTCTGCAACAAGAGGTCTCCTTGTGATTTATGGTCTCATTGCATTTTATTTTATTATGAAGCAAGCACAGACATTCTCAGAGTTGTAAAACGAGGGCTGTCAATGGCAGCTGCTGCTGACCTCCTGGGTAGACATATCATAAGAGAGTTTCCTAAGAGAGATTGATTTGACATGAGAGTAGACTGTAAATCACCAAAAGGCCATGCATTCTTCTGAAACCTGGCAAGGTTTTGCAGGTTCTGGTCAACAAAATGTGGAAAAAGATGAGCTAAGATCTCTTCAATACACCTGGCGTCAAGAACTTTGTGTCTGATGTTTAGTTTAGTTCAGTTTAGAGATAAAGCACGGAAACAGGCCCTTCGGCCCACCGAGTCGGCACCGACCAGCGATCCCCACACATTAACACTATCCTACTACTAGGGACAATTTGTTCATTCACCAAGCCAATTAACCTACAAACCTGTACGTCTTTGGAGTGTGGGAGGAAACCGAAGATCTTGGAGAAAACCCACGCAGGTCACGGGGAGAACGTACAAACTCCGTACAGACAGCATCCCATGGTCGGGATCGAACCCGGGTCTCAGGCGCTGCATTCGCTGTAAGGCAGCAACTCTACCGCTGCAACTCCACCGTGACTGCCCGACTTTAGATATTCAACAGTATTATTGCACAAATTAAATCAGGTAGACTTTATGTAGACTTCGTGTGTGAAGGCCAAACCACACACTTGAGAATTAACCAGCCTGGAAATATCAGACGAACTGTTACATGATCAAGTCTGCAATACAATATGTATTATTTTCTGCCTCTTTGGCATTCATAAGCATAAAAGAATCAGTTGAATTTATAGCACAAGAGAGAGATTGTTGAGAATGAGACTTTGTATTATGGATGTTTGGAAAATGATGATCATTTGTAAAACAAAATCAAACGCTTGATCCATCAGAGTCAGTAATGACATTTGCTCCACTGCAATGTGTATCCGTAACAGCCTTCAACTGTTGTCATTGTATTAGAGCTGATACTGTTTCTGGCAGTGTTGGCGTTTAATTTTCATAAACAGATTCAGTTCAGAATTTGAGGCCACCTCCAGTGCAGTGTGTTAATAATATTGTCTCCCAAAAGCTCTGCTGCAAACGCCAACACTGTAACGTGAAATGGGTATAAGATCTCTGCAGCGTCAGATAATCGCAGGAATGCAGGTTTTGCTTACAACTGAGAGTTTCACTAATGGGAAATGCAGTTAAACAGCTTTAAGAGAGGAATGATTTATTAAAAAATTCAAAAATGACTAAGCCCTGCAGCCACGCAGTTGTGAGGTATATGTGTTCTGGCCCAGGAACACCTCTTCCCAGACATTTTAAATCCGTCTCGAATTCTCAATTTTCAAACAGAAATGTTTGCTTGCAACAGCAAATTAACAACTGACACATTACATTACATTTTTTGATTTATTACAAATCTTTTAACCATCACATTAGAAAAATATTTCTTCTTATTTATTTCAGTGCAGCAACCCAGTAAAAAGAACCTCTCATAATAAATCAGTTAGACTTGATCCGATAAATATAGCTTTTGTTTCAGTCATGTAAGTGTTACCTATCATCCACTTTGGACTCAGAACCTTCGGAGTAAGCCCTGTCTTGTTCACTACTGTGCTTCAACATGGAACTCCATCACTAACTTGGTCTGGACTATGTGCGATTCCAGACCCATTACATGTTACATGTTTGACTATGATCTGAAATGGTCCAGAAAGTCACTCAGATCGATGGACAATAAATGCTGGCCTACTGAGCAATTTCCATATCCTGTGAATAAATAATTGTCACATTTGCCACCCCTCCAGACACTTGAGACTCTTTCCACACTTATCCCCTGAGCTATGAGGAGTTACACCTGCATTTAATCTGCTTCCCTAATGTATCACTTGGTATAAATACCTGAGATCAGAACCAATTGGGTGCTGACTAATTAGTTGTGCATACTGTTGGTTTGATAGCAGTTCTCAGTTCTGTCGGTTCCACTCACTTTTGGGTTTTCTTCAGTACTTCTCGGTGAGCTGGCATTCGAGTCCTTTCCATTTCTGAGCCTGCTGACAATAATGATAAATACAATGATGAATGATTGTAGATTAGATGCCATCTAATCCACAATCATCCAAATAGCTCTGTTATTCTGGGCATCATCTTTATGAGGGTACAAGTGCCACTGTAGCTCACATCTGCCAAAGAAATTTGAGAGAGGGCAAATTAGGGCATCAGTCTGAGCTCCATATGTGTTGCTGTCAATGTTGCTACTGCACCAAGCTAAATTGGCCTCTGCTTCCATCTCTCTTCGAAGAGATCATTGACTTTTACAGGTAAGGGGCTGGATGATTATTTCAGGTCATTAATATGACGCTACAATCGTTTTCTGCTTTCTGAAAATCTTTCCAGTTGTAACAGTCGTCTGGGAGTGATGAGCCAGATGCTTAAAGGCTCTTTGGTGACTTCAGGGCTTCTGCATGAACCATCTGCATGCATCGTTCCCTTGAAATACCACAGGATGTGCACCGTCAACACAGAGTAGGAATGAGTGGAGGTGGAGTTAGGGTACAAAGATACTGGCCAGAAAGTTCAGGGAGCAATGCCGATGGTGGAGTGATGACAATAGACAATAGGTGCAGGAGGAGGCCATTTGGCCCTTCAAGCCAGCACCACCATTCAATGAAAGGCTGGAGCGATTGGGCTTGTATACACTGGAATTTAGAAGGATGAGGGGGGATCTTATTGAAACATATAAGATAATTAGGGGATTGGACACATTAGAGGCAGATAACATGTTCCCAATGTTGGGGGAGTCCAGAACAAGGGGCCACAGTTTAAGAATAAGGGGTAGGCCATTTAGAACGGAGATGAGGAAGAACTTTTTCAGTCAGAGGGTGGTGAAGGTGTGGAATTCTCTGCCTCAGAAGGCAGTGGAGGCCAGTTCGTTGGATGCTTTCAAGAGAGAGCTGGATAGAGCTCTTAAGGATAGCGGAGTGAGGGGGTATGGGGAGAAGGCAGGAACGGGGTACTGATTGAGAGTGATCAGCCATGATCGCATTGAATGGTGGTGCTGGCTCGAAGGGCTGAATGGCCTACTCCTGCACCTATTGTCTATTGTCTATTGTCTATTGTCAATGTGATCATGGCTGATCATTCTCAATCAGTACCCCGTTCCTGCCTTCTCCCCATACCCCCTGACTCTGTTATCTTTAAGAGCTCTATCTAGCTCTCTCTTGAATACATTCAGAGAATTGGCCTCCATTGCCTTCTGAGGCAGTGAATTCCACAGATTTACAACTCTCTGACTGAAAAGGTTTTTCCTCATCTCCGTTCTAAATGGCCTACCCCTTATTCTTAAACTGTGGCCCCTGGTTCTGTCCAACCCCTTAATAATCTTATATGTTTCGATAAGGTCCCCTCTCACCCTTCTAAATTCAAGTGTATTCAAGCCTAGCCATTCCAGTCTTTCAACATATGACAGTCCCGCCATTCCGGGAATTAACCTAGTAAACTTACGCCTACGCAAATACATGTTAAAATGTATTTTGTGTGTCCTGTTGCTTTTTACTGTTATGACTATCTGGCAAATGAAGTTCCTCGTATGTTGCAAAACATACTTGGCTAATAAGGTTTTATTGTGATCACAATATTATTATTGTGATCTTTCTCGCAGGAGGTATGTGACCAGCGCTGCTCTGCAGGAATCAGTGCTTATTTTATATACACTGATGAACCAAAACATTATGATCACCCGCCTAATATGCTGTTGGTCCTCCGTGTGCAGCCCCATACGCAGCAGGGTGCGATGCACTGTGTATTGTGACACATTCCTCCCGTGACCACCATTAAAATTTTCTGTGACTTGTGCCACAGTCGACCTTCTGTCGGTTTGGACCAGACGGGATAACCATCGTTGCCCTCGCGCATCGATGAGCCTTGGGCTCCCAACACCCTGTCGCCGGTTTGTGGTTTGTCCCTCCTCGGACCACTGTCAGTAGGTACTCACCACTGCTGACCGGGAGCACCCCACAAGCCTTGCCGTTTCAGAGATGCTCTGACCCAGTCATCTGGCCATAACAATTTGGCCCTTGTCAAAGTTGCTCAGGTCTTTACTCCTGCCCATTTCTCCTGCATCCAACACATCAACTTCAAGAACTGACTGTTCACTTGCTGCCTAATGTATCCCACCCCTTGACAGGCGCCATTGTAACAAGATAATCAATGTTATTCACTTCACCAGTCAGTGGTCATAATGTTTTGGCTGATCGGTGTGTATATATATGGATGAAAACATAGGTAGTCTGATACAAATTTATGCAGATTACATAAAAATGGGAATGTTTGTGGATGATGAGGAAGGCTGAAAAGGAATACAGCAAGTTACAAATCTGTTGGAAATATGTGGAGCAAAAATGGCAGATGGAGTTTAATCCAGAGGATGCGGTGTCGCCCTTTGGGAGGTCAAATGTAAGAGGAAAGTAAACCGTAAATAGCAGGATCTTTAAGGGCATTGATAGTCAGAGGGATTTTGAGGTGCAAGTGAATAGCTCCCTGAAAGTGACAAAACATGTACATCGGATGGTAAAGAAGGCATATATATGTCTTACTTGCTTTCATTGGTTGGGGCATTTCATATTTCATATTTTCATATTTCAGATACAGTGCGGAAGCAGGCCTTTTTGGCCCACCAAGTCCGCACCGCCCAGTGATCCCCGCACACTAACACTATCCTACACACACTAGGGACAGTTCTGGTTACCATTTTACAGGAACCAGGGAGAGGCTTTGAAGAGGATGTAAAAAATATTCACGTACCTATCACTTGCCAGACTTTGTCCCACCCCCACCTCTCATCCAGCTTTCTCCCTCCTACTATAGTCAGTCTGAAGAAAGGTCCCGACTCAAAACGTGCCTCCCCATGTTCTCCTCAGATGCTGCCTGACCCGCTGAGTTACTCCAGCACTTTGTCTTTTTTTCTAAACCAGCACCTGCAGTTCTTTGTGTCTATATGTTAATGTGCCACTGCGGAATCTCCTCAAGGTGTGCTGCTTCGATAGAGTTCTCCTCTCTCCAACGGTTCTGTGCCATCTCTGTGACTCCTGCTGCTCTCCTGATCTTCCCAATGTTCTGAACCAGACTCGCTACCACAGCCATCTGTGTTTCCTCAGCACTTGCCTGTGCTGCCAGCTGATGCCACGTGGCTTGCAGCACCATTTCTAGGCCTCCCAGTTTGGTCCCAACCAGGATCTCGGGTACCTACACTCATTCCACTGCTTCATGCAACAATTCTGCCTCCGTGCACTGTGTTCCACACTCTCTGCCATGCACCTGAACCCTCTGGCCCTCGCTCTGTCTCTCACACCATTCCAGTCCGCACTCATCAGACTTGCAATGGGCAAATCAACTTCACTTTATCCTCTGCCAGATCTATTCCTTCAAACAATAATTATTCACCTACCTGCACACTTTTTGCTTTTCATTTCCAGCCATCTGCCTATCAAAACCCCCCTCACCTGTATCCACCTATCACTTGCCAGACTTTGGCCTGCCCCCCCCCCCCCCCCACCTCTTTTCCAACTTTCTCCCTCATCCTACGATCAATCTGAAGAACTGTCACCTATCCATGTTCTCCAGATATGCTGCACCACCCGCTGAGTTATTCCAGCACTTTGCGTCTTTTTTTTTGTAAACCAGCATCTACAGATCCTTGTGTCTACATTTCATCGGTTGCTACCTGGATTAGAATATTAGCTAGCTAAAAGAAGTTACACATGTGATTTTTTTTTTCTCTAGAGTGTTGGAGGATGAGTAGCCACCTGATCGAAGCTTATACAATTATTGGAGACGTGGATATTCAAAGATAAACACAAAGTGCTTGCTGGAGTAACTCAGCGGGTCAGGCAGCATCGCTGGAGAAAAAGGATGGGTGACGTTTCAGGCTGGAACCTTTCTTGAGTCTAAAGAAGGGTTCCAACCCATAATGTCATCAATCCTTTTTCTCCAGAGATGCTGAGATCCTGAGTTACTCCAGTACTTTGTGTGTATCTTCAGTATAAACCAGTATCTGCAGTTCCTTCTTACAGAGGGTATTCAAAGTCTTTTTCCCAGAGTGGAAATCCAAATACTAAAGGGCATAGCTATAAGATGTGGGGAGGGAAGTTTAAAGCAGATGTGCATGGCAGGTTTTTACCCAGAGAGCAGTCAGTGTGTGGAACATGGTAAACGATAGCAGGATTTAAGGGGCATTTAGATAGTCGCATGAATAGGCAGTGAATGGAAGGATATAGACCACATGCAGGAAGTTGCAATTTGTTTAAATTAGCATGATAGTTGGAACAAACATAATGGGCTGAATGGCCTTTTCCTGTGCTGTACTGTTTTAGAATATATGTTTATGGATAGATTTATTTCCACCACCAGCCAGTTTACAGTGCAGTGCCTGAGAACCTTGGAGTTGGTGCTCTCCCAGGTTTTACTGTTCCCTTACATTTCCCAGGACAGATTTGCGTTCTGTACAACTCCCAGCACTTGCTAAAAACTAAAATGCCAGCTTCACTTTAAGAGATACAAGCTAGCTTTAAGGAATGCTGGCAGGCATCAGGGCCAGCCACTGAGGAATGTGGCCAACTATCTGTGGGTCGTGTTGGCTGCACTATACTGAGACCATTATATAGAGTAGGCAGCATCCAATTCATGTTCAATTTAAATTGCAGTGAAAGAGTGTGGGTTGATTGCACATTATGATAATTTTGCCCTACATAACCTCACATCAAATACTCCCCTTCATAGAACTAAATATCCACAGTCCAGATGAGGCCATTGAAACACCACATTCAGGCCAGCAGACGTGGAGGGGGTGCATTATCCTGGGACAGACAGGCAGCATCTCTGGATAGAAGGAATGGGTGACATTTCTGGTCGAGACCCTTCTTCTGACTGAAGAAGGGTCTCGACCTGAAACGTCACCCATTCCTATCCAGAGATGCTGCCTGTCCCGCTGAGTTACTCCAGCATTTTGTGTCTATCTTCAGTGTAAACCAGCATCTGCAGTTCCTTCCTGCACATCCTGGGAGGGAGATTTGCTTGTGTTGCTTGCGAGAGTTTAAACTGGATTGGCAGGGGGGAGGAACGCAGACCAGAAAGAAGATAGATGAGAGGTTGGGGCAAATACTGTAGACAAAGAGAACAAGATTAGCAGACAGAACAGACAGGTGCATAGTCATTAGAGAGGAGAGATCGGTGCTTTAAATAATTAATTTCAATCCTAGAGGTTCAGCTGGAAAGGTGGATGAACTCGGGGTGTGGAATGGCTCAGGGGACTGAGATATTATAGCCATAACAGAACCATGGTTGAGAGAGGTCAGGACTGGCAGCTCAATATTCCAAGATAGAGATGCGACAGGCGATATAGAGTTGAAGGTAATAAAGAAGGAGAGGGTTGCCTTTTTGATCAGGAAGAACATAACTATGATGTTCAGAGATGATATTCCCTGGGAATCAACCAGTGAGCCTATACAGGATACAGTTACAACTTTTAATAGTCGTTTGAACAGATATTTGGATAGGAAAGATTTAAAGGGCTGTGGGCCAAATGCTGGCAAATTGGACTAGCCCAGCATGCTAATTTGGTCAGCATGGTCTAGGTGGGGCGATGGGCCTATTTCATGTTCCTCTATCCCTCTCTTCCCCCCCCCCCTTCCCAGTTCTCCCACTGTCTTCCTGTTTCCACCTATATCCTTTCTTTGTCCCGCACCCTGACATCGGTCTGAAGAAGGGTCTCGACCCGAAACGTCACCCATTCCTTCTCTCCTAGATGCTGCCTGACCTGCTGAGTTACTCCAGCATTTTGTGATACCTTCGACTTGTACCAGTATCTGCAGTTATTTTCCTACACCCCTGGCCTATTTCATGTTGTATGCTATATGTGTTGCTCCCACCTCATAGCGTATAGAATCATGCAGCGCGCAAACAAGCCCTTCAATCCAATTCATCCATGCTGACCAAGATGTCCCATCTAAGTTAGTCACATTTGCCTGCATTTGGCCCATTCCTTCTAAACATTTCCTAAGCAAATGGATATGGACCACAGCTTTGTAGATTATGGTTCTTGAATCATAGATAAGCAAAGTTTCAAGTCAAAACCCTCTTCAGACCCATGAATTGGGGAAGTGGGAAGCAAGCTGAGAAAAGAGATGGGGTGGGACAAGGCCTGGCACGTGGTTGGTGAATGCAGGCAAGGGGGGGGCTGTTTATTGGCATATGGGTGTACAAAGGCCAGAGACGAAATGAAGTCAAAAGGTTGTAGGAAAAGGAGCAGTGTATGTTTACCCCCCCCACCACTTATTTCCCCATCTCTTCCCTGTGCCCCACCCAGATACGCACTCTTTTCTCCCACTATTCTGCCCCCCCTTTCCACTTCCACCTATACATCTCCATCTGGTTTCACAATTTACTCCTCTTTATTTATCTTACAGTCTTTTGTCTTTTCATCGCTGGTATTTGTCCATCCATCTGGCAATAAACCCCCCTCACCTACTACTTGCCAGCCCTTGTCCCGCCCCCATCTCTTTTTTTTAATTGTTCTCCCCTTCTGTTACAATTTGGCTGAAGAAGGGTCCTGACCCAAATCGTTGCCAATCCATGTCAACCAGAGATGCTGCTTGACACGCTGAGTTACTCCAACACTGTGTCTTTCTTTATATATCAACATCTGCAATTCCTTGTGCCTCTACCACACAGATGAAGCTTCCGTTTCCACATATTTGGATGTGAAGCCCATTGATGCAGCACAGAACATGGGTTTTACACTCAGCGTCCTCTTAAAAACCTACCTCACTGTAAAAACCTGCCCTTCCACAATAAAGGTCCGTACAAATTGACTGGAAGGATAATTCTGTCGGGCAGGCCACATTGCTGTGTGCCTGACACCAGACTCCTGATGCATATACATCATTCCAAACTCTGTCCTGGGAAGAGATCAGCAGATGGACAGAGCATGTGCTCAAACCTCTTGAATTGTCAGGAATTCATGAACCATGAACACTCAAAATGGAGAAGGAGCAGATAGAATAAATGAATGGAAGATATGCAAAAAAAAGTAACGATGATAAAGGAAGCAGGCTGTTAGCTGTGGGCTAGGTGAAAATTAGTTACAGACAACGAGACACAAAAAGACGACTTTGAAACACTCAGTAGGCCAGGCTACTGCTGTGGAAGAAGAAACAGACCTAATGAGTAAAGGCACTTCAACAGAGTTCTATTGATTTGTTGGAGGATAAAACATCAAGGACAGAGGACACTGTGCTTAAACAAATCACCCTTGATCTGGATAAAGTATTCAGCTAGATCAATTTGGCATGGCTCAATCTGACCATGATCGGAATGATTAACTAGAATATTTACCCAACCCAACTAGAATATATATACAATCAGGTCCCATTAGGCTCAGGCCAGGTAGCCTGATGTGTATAGCAATACATTCTTCCCTCGCACAATTAAAGCATGGAATAGTCTTCACCCTACTATAGTTATTCAACCAGACGCAACTAAATTTAAGGCAGCTCTTCTCCAAGAAGCCCTTCTTGCTTAAGTCCATACTCCGCCACCTCCAGTTTAAATTCCATTTGGAATATTTTGGAGGACCAAGAACCAATAACCAAGCCAAGTCATAATCTAGTAAATACACACTTGCCTTGTGCATATCAATCGTTGTCAATTTGCATCTGTGCTCCACCTGACTATCAATGACAAGGTCCTGGCAATGGCAAGGTTTATGCAAGACTGTGATGGGCTAGTAGGGGTGAAGGCAAAACAAGCCACAACCAATAGCATCTGAAACAAACGTTGATAGTTCCTAAACCATTTATTCCCTTGCTGGTTGACAATCCGTATGAAAACTAAAACAATTCTAAATATTCAAAAACAATTATAAAATGAAGCAATTACAACACTTTAAAAATACAATAACAAAAATATCTAAACATAATAAATTAATTGAAAAGATTGTAAAATTACTTATCTAATCTTTCACAGTTATTGCTCCCAATTGAAACAAATACTCGTGCTCTGATTTGTGGGAAAAAGAACTGCAAATGCTGGTTTAAATCGAAGGTAGACACAAAATGCTGGAGTAACTGAGCGGGTCAGGCAGCATCTCTGGAGAGAAGGAATGGGTGACGTTTCAGGTCGAGACCTTCTTCAGACTTCTCTCCAGAGATGCTGCCTGACCCGTTCAGTTACTCCAGCATTTTGTGTCTACCTCCTGCTCTGATTCAACTTTATTGGGAAATTCCAACAGGTTTCCTCTCAATCTCTGTACTACGTGAGGGGTTTCAGTTTGGTTCATTTTAGTTTATTGTCACGTGTACCGAGGTGTAGTGAAAAGTTTTTGTTGCTTGCTATCCAATCAACGGAAAGACAATGCATGATTACAATCAAGTCATTTACAGTTTAAAGATATATGATAAGGGAATAACGTTTAGTGCAAGGTAAAGCCAGCAAAGTCTGATCAAGGATAGTCCGAGGGTCACCATTGAGGTAGACAGTAGTTCAGCATTGCTGTCTGGCCGTGGTAGGATGATTCAGTTCCCTGATAATAGCTGGGAAGAAATCTGTGCGTTTTCACACTTCTTTACCTTTTGCCTGATGGGAGAGGGGAGAAGAGGGAGTGGCCGGGGTGCCAGAGGAGTCCAACAATTGGGAAATAATCAATGAAACATTTCCAGTATGTTTGGATCGCTGCATTCATGGGAGAATCCTGAATGTACAGCACTCAAAAGTCAAGAATACTTTATTATCATACTGGATGTCCCAGATAGAACAATGAAATTCTTACTTGCAGCACAACAGAATATGTAAACATAGTACACTGTAAATAATAATAATAATAAGTCTATTGTAGTTCAGAGGTTATTTGAGGTTGTGGTGTTTAATAGCCTGATGGCTGTAGGGAAGAAGCTGTTCCTGAACCTGGACGTTACAGTTTTCAGGCTCCTGTACCTTCTTCCCAATGGCAGTGGTGAAATGAGTGTGTGGCCATGATGGTGTGGGTCTCTGATAAAGTCTCTGGTGATACTGGCTGCCTTTTTGAGGCAGCGACCCTGATAAATCCCTTCGATGGCGGGGATGGCTGGGCAGTGGTCACAACTTTTTGCAGTCTTTCCCGGTCCTGGACGTTCAAGTTGCTGAACCAAGCCGTGATGCAACCAGTCAATGCGCCCTCTACTGTACACCTGTAGAAGTTCAAGTGAATCCTCTTTGACATATCGAATCTCCTTAATCTTCTCAGGAAGTAGAGGCATTGATGTGCTTTATTTATAATTGCATCAGTGTGCTGGGTCTTCAGAAATATGCACGCCCAGATATTTGAAGTTTTTGACTCTCTACCATCGCCCTGTTGATATAAACAGGATTGTGGGTCCTCATCCTTCCTCTTCCAAAGTCCACAATCAGTTCCTTGGTCTTACTGATATTGAGAGCCAGGTTGTTGTGTTGGCAACATTTTGTCAGTAGGCTAATCTCACTTCTATACTCTGACTCATCACCATCTGTAATTCGTCCAACAACGGTGGTGTTGTCAGCGAACTTGAGGATGGAGTCATGAGTATAGAGTGAGTGCTGAGCACGCAGCCTTGAGCTGCTCCCGTACTGATTGTTAATGAGAAAGAAGTGTTTCTGCCAATTCGAAGAGACTGTGGTCTGTGGATGAGAAAGTCGAGGAAATGTCAACAGTTCCATGCTAAGATAAAGCCTGGCATTTCAAATTAGGAGAGGAGAGAAATGGGACTGAGCAAAGTGGAGAATGGCTCATTGCATGATATTAGAAATGAACCAAAATTAGAAGAAAATAACGTTTTTATGCAATCTTTACATTATGATAGAGGTTGGGATGAGAGGTGGGTTGCAAAAAGAGGTATTTCTCTGAAGTAGCCATGGCACAAAAAGTTTGCTGTCATCGATGCTGGAATACACAAAAGCACCGAAAGTGTGGGCTTCCACATGTAGATTTAGTCACTGTCCTTATCAATTATGGGAAACTGCAATATTTACAGATCAACTGTAATTCCAAACTAATCTATCAAAAAATTATAAATCCGGATGTGCCTTTCAAAATGGTAACTGTAGAATAAATGATGCTCGTAAATGATTCACTCGATTACTAAATCTTCAAATTAAAAACTATCTGACAGTAAAATTATGATATCAAATAATATTTTAATAATAGTGAAAAGAAACGCCTCAAAATGAATACACTAATTTTGAAAACAAAGACCATTGTGGTGATTTAGTTTAGTTTAGAGATACAGCGTGGAAACAGGCCATTCGGCCCAACAAGTCCACGCCGACCATCGATCACCTGTTCACACTAGTTCTATACTATTCCACTTTCTCGTCCAATCTCAATGCACTAGGGGTAATTTACAAAGGCCAATTAATCTACAAACCCACATTCTTTGGGATGTGGGAGGAAACGGTAACAGCCAGAGGAAACCCATGCGATCAGATGAAGAATGTGCAAACACATTTCTAACCCATGTCTCTGTTGGTAAGGCAACAGCTCTACCAGCTGCACCACTGCGCTACATGTTCTGTGATAAACCTACATGACTTACTAAACTTAAATTGCATTCTAACAGCAAAATAATTACTACAAATATACCAGTTGTCAGGCAATTGTACTCAGTAAGAAAATACAATACTAATGTACACTCAACCCAAAATGTCACCTATTCCTTTTCTCCAGAGATGCTGCCTGACCTGTTGAGTTACTCCAGCATTTTGTGTCTATCTTTAAGACAAAAATAGTTTTACATAATATTTATCACCATCTCAGTGGTGTCCTAAAGCAAGTTTTTGAAATGCAGTTTATTTGGTCACGTAAGATGCTCAGCAATTAAGGACCTGTGTGGTAATAATGCGATCATTTATTTTAGGTGGTAGTTGGAGGACATACAGCAGTCTGGACAATAAGAATAATCCCTTTGCTGTGAGATGTTTTTCATCCATCTATAGGTACAAGTGTGGCCTTCTATCTTATTCAAAACTTAAGAGTTTTCCATCGTACAGTATCTCTCAATTTCATTAATTGTTGGTATAGATTTTTGAATTCCCATTCTTCTGACTCAGAGGTGAGAGTGCTTCCAACTAATCCACTGTCAACATGTTACCAAATTACTGAAGCTCATGAAAAACATTCCAAAAACTCTCCAATGGGTTTTCTCACGGGTTACCAAGGACTTTGAATGTAGGTTCTGAATTTACTTTGGTTCTTTTACATCCTGGATGCAAAGTGATAAATCATTATTGAAATAAAATATAACTAGGTTCACAGAAAATTATTAAAAGTTGGATATTCCCTTCCTACAGGAGGATGTTGGGCGCTGGTTGGTGAGAAACACGAACACAAGGAAATAGGAAGAGTAGGCCACCTGGCCCCAGAAGGTACTCATAACTTTTATCCATACCAAATCCAATGATTAAAAACACAACAAAGTCAAACATGCATTTCAGATGAAAATTTAAAAGAGACTGTAGTAGCTCGAAATCGGAAATAAAAACATAAAATGCTGGAAACTCTTTGCAGCTAGGGGCGGCACAAAGACGCAGCTGGTAGAGCTATTGCCTCACAGCACCAGAGACCGGATTCCATCCTGACCTCAGGTTCTGACTGGGTGGAGTTTGCAAGTTCTCCCTGTGACTGTGTGGTTTTTCTCCAGATGCTCTGGTTTCCTTCCACATCACAAAGAAGTGCGGGTTTGGAAGTTAATTGGCCTCTGTAAATTCCTTCTGGTGTGTAAGGAATGGATGAGAAAGTGGGATACCACTGCAGAAGAACCTCTTTACTCCTATACTGAAATCTTCTTGTTATGAAGGCCAACATTCCATTAGCTTTCTTCACTGCCTGCTGTACCTGCATGCCAACTTTCAGTGACTGGTGTACAAGGACACCCAGGTCTCGCTGCACCTCCCCCTTACCTAACCTAACTCCATTGAGATAATAATCTGCCTCCTTGTTTCTGCCGCCAAAGTGGATAACCTCACATTTATCAATATTATACTGCATCTGCCACGCATCTGCCCACTCACTCAACCTGCCAGGTCACCCTGCAACCTCCTGACATCCTCTTGACAGTTTACATTGCCACCCAGCTTTGTGTCATCTGCAAACTTGCTAGTGTTGCTTCTAATTCCCTCTTCCAAATCATTAATATATATGGTAAACAGTTGCGGCCCCAACACCGAGCCTTGCGGCACTCCACTCACCACTGCCTGCCATTCTGAAAAGGATCCGTTTATTCCTACTCTTTGGTTCCTGTCTGCCAACCAATTTTCTATCCATGTCAACACCCTACCCCCAATGCCATGTGCTCTAATTTTAGTCACCAATCTCCCATGCAGGACCTTATCAAAGGCTTTCTGACAGTCTAGATACACTACATCCACTGGCTCCCCTTCATCCATTTTACTTGTCACATCCTCAAAACATTCCAGAAGATTAGTCAAGCATGATTTCCCTTTCATAAATCCATGCTGAGTTAGACTTATCCTTTTACTGCTATCCAAATGCACCGTTATTACCTCTTTAATAATTGACTCCAGCATATCTCCCACCACCGAAGTCAGGCTAACTGGTCTGTAATTCCCCGTTTTCTCTCTCGCTCCTTTCTTGAAAAGTGGGATAACATTAACTATCCTCCAATCCACAGGAACTGATCCTGAATCTATTGAACATTGGAAAATGAGCACCAATGCATCCACTATTTCTAGAGCCACCTCCCTGAGGACCCTGGGATGCAGACCATCAGGCCCAGGGGATTTATCATCCTTCAGTCCCATTAGCCTACACAATACTATTTCTCGCCTAATGAAAATTTATTTCAGATCCTCTACCCCCCTAGATCCTCTGTCCTCCAGTACATCTGGGAGATTGTTTGTGTCTTCCTTAGTGAAGACAGATCCGAAGTACCTGTTCAACTCTTCTGCCATTTCCTTGCTACCCATAATAATTTCACCCATGTCTGCCTTCAAGGCAGACTTTGCTACTCTTTTTCTCTTAACATATCTAAAGAAGCTTTTACTGTCCTTCTTTATATTCTTGGCCAGCTTCCCCTTGTTTGAATAAGCCCCCTCTTAATTCTGCTGAACTCCAATGAATATAGTCCCGTACTACCTAGCCTTTCTTGATGGTTCAACATTCACACCCCAGGAATTAGCTTGGTGAATCTCCTTTGGGCTGCACCCAATGTTGCAGTAACTTTAGGCAGGTGGGGAATTAGTTTTTGCTGAAATTGATATTTCACAAGTTGGTTTACTTTCACCCAAGGCCACAAGGAGATTTCCAAATCTTGTTGACACAGTTGATTTGAACTTGCTGCAGCTGGAAACTAAAATGCATGGTGTTCCTTTTTAAAAACAAATGCATGCTTATTACGAACATGTTGTTCATCTGGAGCTCCAAAAGCTAATATGGAACATGACATGGAAGCTTGGCAAACAAATTATAAATAATTCTCGGATATGGGGTCTCTTTACAGCCATTTTACAGTTTAAGATTGAAACTTCACAATTTGGGATGATGGTTTTTCATTTACTTGGGGACTACTTAGGCTTACAGTGGGTATTTTATGTCGCGCCTTTCATGTTGAGCCCAGACACTGTCTCTGGAACCATTTTATCAGCCAATTCTTTGCTTGTAAATTATGACCTGGACTGTTAACTGATTAATGGTGACTTTTATACAGTAACTGTAAACTTACATTATGTCATTTTACATTTGGTTATTCACCAGTGGCCAAGTCTACATAAATTATTAAAGTCAGTTATGGAGTCATAGTCATACAGTAAGAAAACAGGCTCTTTGGTCCAACATGCTCATGCCTACCAAAATATCCCATCTACACTTCACGTTTGACTGTTTTGTTGCTTGAGTCAAAGGTTGTGTTTTGAACCGTTTGTGGCTGATGGTCAGAGCCTCAGAGGCTGCACCTGGACTTGAAAATATTCTCAAAGCATGAGAATTATCCACCCATTTTATTCTGAAGCCTTTATCACGAAAGCTGTCCTACCTGCCTATGTTTGGCCCATATCCCTCTAAACCTTTCTTGTTCATTAAAACCAAAAGCCGCCATTATGAATTTAATCAGCAAAATTCAAATCAGACGTCATTTCCAAGAGTCGAAAATACGGAGCATTCTAATACAGGGAGCAGTTGAAACTATTCGCATAAATGCATTCAAAAAGAGACTGACAAATATATAAAGAAGAAATGAATAGAGAGCTCTGCCTGATAGATTTAGATGAGGAATGAAGAAAGGAGTTTCAATTGGAACATGAGTCTGGCATGGACTGGTGAGGCCAACTGGCCACGTTGTACATTCCTATGCAATGCTGCGACACCCTCAATAACCTCTCTTTTAATTCCTCACACTTTCTACAGACCATAGAAATAGCCATTGGCAGTCGCATGGACCAGGGCTAAATCTATCTTCAACCTGGCTACATGGAACAGTTCGTGCTCCAAGCCTAATCCAGCACGTCACGCTTCTAACTCTTGCTCCGTTACATTTGTGACTGGTTTGGTGCTGCTTTTGGCACTTGTGCAGAACTCATCAGCTTCATCATCTCTCCCACCAACCTCCACCCTGCCCTCAAATTCACCCGGACTATCTCTGACACTTCCCTTCTTTTTCTGTATCTTTCTTTCTCCAAGTCAGGAGACAGATGCCACTGACATCATCTATAAATCCACCCATTCCCACGGTTACCTCAACTACACCTCCTCCCACCTTAAGGTTGCTACTCTATTTTCTCCATTTTCCTATCCCTTGCACATGTGTTCTCAAGATGAGGCCTCCGGCGTTATGACCTCTGAAATGGCCTTTTTCTCCCAGAAATGTGGCTCGCCCTTTCCCATAGTTGACAGAGCCTTCACAAGCATGTTCTTCAAGTCTGCTCTCATGCTCCCTCCTCCCCACACAGAACAGCAACAGTTATTTTAATCCTCACCGTTCACCCCAACAGCCTCACCAACCAACACATCATCATCCTTCATTATTCCTACCACCTCCAGCATGACCCCACTGCTTATCACATCTCAACCTCCTCCTCCTCCTCCTCTGCTTTCTTCAGGGACCACTCCCTTCATGACTCCGATACACGTGTTCCTCTTTACCCACTCATCCCCTTCCTTTGGCATTTTCTCCAGCAACTGTAGGAGGTGTAACAACTTCAAGTCAAGTCAAGTCTACTTTATTTTTCACATACACATACAAGATGTGCAGTGAAATGAAAGTGGTAATGCCTGCGGATTGTGCTAAAACTACAAAACAGAAAAATAAAAAATTTAAAGACACAACACAAAAAATAAATTAATACAGTAAATTAGTCCCTGGTGATATAAGAGTTAACAGTCCTGATGGCCTGTGGGAAGAAACTCCGTCTCATCCTCTCTGTTTTCACAGTGTGACAGCGGAGGCGTTTCCCTGACCGTAGCAGCTGGAACAGTCCATTGCTGGGGTGGTAGGGGTCCCCCATAATGTTGCTGGCTCTGGATCTGCACCTCCTGATGTATAGGTCCTGCAGGGGGGCGAGTGTAGTTCCCATAGTGCGTTCAGCCGAACGCACTACTCTCCACAGAGCCTTCCTGTCCTGGGCAGAGCTGTCCGAAACCAGATTGTGATGTTGCCGGACAAGATGCTTTCTACAGCCCCAGAGCAGAAGCACTGAAGGATCCTCAGAGAGACTCTGAATTTCCTCAGCTGTCTGAGGTGGTAAAGGCGCTGCCTTGCCTTACTCACCAGTGCGGCAATGTGTGTTGTCCATGTCAGATTCTCTGTGATGTGGACTCCCAGGTATTTAACGCTGCTCACCCTATCCACCGTAATCCCATTTATCTCCAGTCCTCGGATGTTGAGCCCTTCTAAAGTCCACAATCAGCTCCTTAGTTTTTGTGACATTTGTTCCTGCATCTCTTCTCTCACCACTACCCAGAGACATAAGCAGCCATTCCTCGTGAGGCAGAGGGTCATCTGTACCTCTACCGACCTGATCCACTGCATCTGGTGCTCACAATGTGGTCTCCCCAATTTTGGTGAAAACAAGCATATACCGGGCAACTGTTTTGAAGGGCACTTGCACTTTGCAATGGCATTTCGAGCTTCCGCTTGCAGATACCGATTTAAACCGAGGATAGACACAAACGCTCAGTCTGAAGAAGGGTCTCGACCCAAAACGTCACCCATTCCTTCTATCCAGATATGCTGCCTGTCCCACTGAGTTACTCCAGCATTTTGTGTCTATCTAAGCTGTCTGTCCTCAGACTTCCCCATTCCTACGGATGGGCTAAATGCAAATTAGAAAAAGCAGGAACAGGGTACTGATTTTGGATCATCAGCCATGATCAAATGAAATGGCGGTGCTGGCTCGAAGGGCTGAGTGGCCTACTCCTGTATCTATTATCGATGTTTCTAGTACAACATTCCACATTCTGTTTTTGTAGCCTACAACTCTGTGGTATGAATGTGTAATTTTTCCGTTTCACCTTACTCGCACTCCTAATGTTCTCCTCACCCACACACTCACCTGCCCACTTTTATTCTTTTGTCTATGTATCACCTGCCAGCCTGTATCCCACAGCCTACTCCCCATAACAGTGCCATATTATGGCAATATCTTCTCTTCCATCTTCACCCTGATGTCCTGTCTCGAACCAAAAGATACGGGTTTTTTCTCCACAGATGCTGCACAACCTGTTGAGATCCAATATTTTGTATTTTAATCTTGTGATACTTCTGATAAATGAAACAGCATAAAATGGGCCTAGGTTTTGCAATTAGCAGCAAAGGGATATTTCTTGTGCCTGATTTAATGGATTCTGTGGTGCAGATTTTTCCCAATCCTGGTGTCGCTCTTGATCAAAAGCAATCTGTAGTGGATTTGTTGCATTCAGTTACGATGAATTCATTAAGCAAGCCGAGCAGCTGATCAGATCAAATGATTTTTATGGACAAACCCAAGAAGTAAAAAACACATTTCAATCATATGGCACAAGGTGAATTATCCCTACATGTGGAATACTGATAGAATCTGAACTATAATCGAACAAATGAAACAGAAGCATTTTTTTCAATATTAAAACACTTCAGTTTACCATGGATTTAAGAGATTGATACCTTAGCCTATCCAAATGAGGCAGAATCAGGAGAAGGGCTGTGATTGGAGTGTTTAAAAGTAATTTATGTAGATCAAAGAGGGTGTTCAGCAGTCATTATGATTTAGTATGCTGTTAACAATACAGTACAAACATCTCATTCAATATTTTCAATGTTTATTTTATAGAAATGTAAGTAAATGTTAAAGATAGACACAAAGTGCTGGAGTAACTCCAGCATCTCTGGAGAAAAGGAATATGTTCCTATTCCTTCCATCTGCAGTTCCTTCCTACACATTAAGTAGAAGTTGAAGATTGTCACAAAGTGCTGGAGTACAAGTGCTGGAGTTTTCTGGAGAGAAGGAATGGGTGATGTTTCCCTTTCCCCCGACTCTCAGTCTGAAGAATGGTCGAGACCATTGAGAATGATCGGCCATGATCACATTGAATGGTGGTGCTGGCTCAAAGGACCGAATGGCCGACTCCTGCACCTATTGTCTATTGAAAAGTGAGATATAGATGGTGACATAGAGAGATATAGAACAAATGAATGAAAGATATGCGAAAAAGTAACAATGATAAAGGAAACACGCCATTGTTAGCTGTTTGCTAGGTGAGAACAAGAAGCAGGTGCAACTTGGGTGGAGGAGGGATGGAGAGAGAGGGAATGCAGGGGTTACTTGAAGTTAGAGAGAACAGGAGGACTCACAGAGGGGGAGCAGCGAGAGAGGATGTTGCAGAACTCTCGTCGGAGAGAGGAGGAGAACTTCTAAGTAGACATACCTTGAGAAGATTTTTGGAGTGGAACACAGGAAATGTGTAGGAAAGAACTGCAGATGCTGGTTTAAACTGAAGATAGACACGTGTTTGTTTCAAAATCATCTATTCGCTGTTGATTGACTCTGCAAATAATGCAACTGCTCAGAACGTGGAGTTCACTGACCATGATTCCCATGTTTAATTGAGTTGTTGCAGACAAAAGAAGTTCCTGCCAATTTTATACAGTTGAAGGCTGACTATTCCTCCATAACTGAAATGGTTCCAGGCCATGTTATTGCCTTAGTCTACTGTCCCTTCTGGTTGAACTGGTACGTTTTCCAGTGCTTTATTTTAAGTGTAATTCACATATTGTAGTTATGAAGTGGGCTTTTCTTTTGGTAAAAATGAAAACAGAACAGTGAAAGACTGAAGAAGGGTCTCGACCCGAAACGTCACCCATTCCTTCTCTCCAGAGATGCTGCCTGTCCCGCTGAGTTACTCCAGTGTCTTTCTTCAGTGAAAGGTAATGCCAGCTAAACAGACTTTTAACCTGATGCTCAGTTACTGCTTAGTCATCAGAAAAGCTTTGTTCATCAATGATCAAACTTTCTAACATTCAATACAAAGAAACACTTCTGAACAATATCATGTCTGAATTTACCAATTATAGGAACACTCTGACAGAAAAGCTATTTCAAGAACAACATAGAGAAAAACAAAGATACTATCTATAAAATACTTTAATTTCAATGTTCATTTATAGTAGAGTCATACAGCATTGAAATAGGCTGTTCAACCACATCCATGCCATCCAGTGGATATCTATGTCAGCAATGTTATATTTAAAAAAAAATGTCTTCAATATTTTATCTCATTATGAGATTACTGCAGCTGGAGCAAGGAGTTTACACGTAGATTTGATTTACTATGTGAATCTGCTTGATGCAAATTCCACCTTGTTCCAGATGGGAATAAAAGTGGATTATTTAAACTCCTCATCTTTCCACCGTTGAACGAGGTTATGGATGACCTGTGGTTTAACTCAATGTCTGGTGTGCTGTGGATGGGCACATTCATTCCAGTCGCTCAGTTTCACATTTTGCAAATGCCTCAAATTGAAGGTTAATCATTTAGTGATTACCTTTTCAGAAATGATGGAAATAGATAAAATATTCATGATATAAGTGTTACATATTTTACTAAATTACTGTACATGTCAGAACATATGCATTCTTTGGTATGGTGATTTCTGCCTAGGTGTGGCTGCACTGCTTAACTGAAACATTCTAATCCATCCTCAGTTCTGCCTCAAGTATGTTACATGCATATTGGCATGCACATTATGACTAAAACACATGTTAAAAATGATTCATTTGAAATTTACTGGTCTCTAGATACTATCTTTGGCATTTTAGATTCACTGCTTCATTCTCTCTATACAGAGCTTGAATCCATTTCACTCAAAAATCATTCTACATGTTGTTTAAACCAAATATAATGTAAGCATTTAATTTGAAGTAATGAAGTCCATATAGCCTTTATATTAAAGGGAAATGATAATGACTATTGTGTCACCTGGACTTTTTAAAGCATTATCTGTTTTCAACAATGATATCTATATACTAAAACTCTTTGTTTGTTCCTGAACTACAACCAAAACGGTACATGATAGCGTGACAATTGTAGGCCCACTTTACTTGCCATCACCCTGTGGTGCTATGGATGAGGTTTTATTCAAGTTGGTGTTATATTTTTTAAGTTATTCACATTTTAAAGTAAACAAGTACCGCGCAGGCGCAGTTGATCTGGTACTTGCGTAAGATGGCCGCCGCATCCGCACGTGCGCAGAACAAACGCGTCCACGCCTGCGTTGGGGCCCGTTGATCTTGGGTACGAGCAGGGCTCGGCCGCCTGTCTCTTGGCAGGTTTGCCGGCTCCATAGTGGCAGCAGAGCCAGGCCTGGTGCTGGGGGAAGCAGGCGAAACCAAACGTAGGCTCGCCGATCGTTTCGCTCAACACCTTCGCTCAGTCCGCCTTAACCAACCTGATCTCCCGGTGGCTGAGCACTTCAACTCCCCTTCCCACTCCCAGTCTGACCTTTCTGTCATGGGCCTCCACCAGTGCCATAGTGAGGCCACCGGAAATTGGAGGAACAGCACCTCATATTTCGCCTGGGTAGCTTGCAGCTCAGCGGTATGAACATTGACTTCTCCAACTTTAGATAGTTCCTCTGTCCCTCTCTTCCCCTCCCCCTTCCCAGTTCTCCCTCTGTCTTCCTGTCTCCACCTATATCCTTCCTTTGTCCCGCCCCCCTGACATCAGTCTGAAGAAGGGTCTCCACCCGAAACGTCACCCATTCCTTCTCTCCCGAGGTGCTGCCTGACCTGCTGAGTTACTCCAGCATTTTGTGAAAGAAATACCTTCGATTTGTACCAGCATCTGCAGTTATTTTCTTATAAACGTCTTTAGTAGATAGAAATGACATTGTAATCTCCAATAATGGCATCATGTAGAGTTGCAATACCATTCTGTAGCAGGGAGTAAAAGGTAATAATGAATATATAATGCCAAGGATACCCATCGCATCCCTAGACTCACTCTCCCCTGTCTCTCAGTTTGAAGAATGGTCTCAACCCGAAACATCACCCATTCCTTCTCTCCAGAGATGCTGCCTGTCCCGATGAGTTACTCCTGAATCTTCTTGTGAAACTGATCCTGTTTGGTTTAAAAAATGACTTACGATAACAGGCAATCCTTGGACTTAAAAAATATTTTTTCATGGCATGGGTACCTAGAATCCTAAAAGTCATGGGCCAGGTAGAATCCAGTTGAACAATATTAAGAGATCTGTTTTTTGTTAATATATTTGAATCTCCATAAAGTAAAAATGAATATTTTTTATTCAATATTTAATCAATATTTGATTATATATATTATTCATACATATTTGTGGCCCAAAAAAAGGACTGGACAAGCTAGATGCAGGAAATTTTTTCCCAATGTTGGGGGAGTCCAGAACCAGGGGCCACAGTCTTAGAATAAAGGGGAGGCCATTTAAAACTGAGGTGAAAAAAAACGTTTTCACCCAGAGAGTTGTGAATTTGTGGAATTCTCTGCCACAGAGGGCAGTGGAAGCCAATTCACTGGATGGATTTAAGAGAGAGTTAGATAGAGCTCTAGGAGCTAGTGGAATCAAGGGATATGGGGAGAAGGCAGGCACGAGGTATTGATTTGGGACGATCAGCCATGATCCCAATGAATGGCGGTATAAGAAAATAACTGCAGATGCTGGTACAAATCGAAGGTATTTTTTCACAAAATGCTGGAGTAACTCAGCAGGTCAGGCAGCATCTCGCGAGAGAAGGAATGGGTGACGTTTCGGGTCGAGACCCCTTGAATGGCGGTGCTGGATCGAAGGGCCGATTGGCCTCCTCGATTTGCACCTATTTTCTATGTTTCTAAAGGGCAAAGATTTTGTCAATTGTCAGTTAGGAAATAAATCCAATATATTTGTAACTAATTATATGACAAATGAGTCCATGTCAAACTGATCATGTTTAATAATATTTTTATTCCCTAAATTGGATTACGGCTCTTTTATCTTCCATGTAATCAGGAGATATATCCTTGCTAATTAGTAATACCAGTGATACATTTCAATGACCACTTAATTGGTCTTTGTTTTGAGGAACGAGTCTATTATTTTGCTCAGACCGGATGTAAGCCTGCATTCTTTACATTGCTGGATTCTTTACATTTGTAAATTCATTTTGTTTGCCACAATGCTGACAAACGCAGCTATTTGACCCTTAAATTTGTTTCCACTAACCCAAATATGTGAGAGACAGACAGACTTTCTTTTTTCTAGAGCAAATGCATGTTTTTTTTCACCTGTATTTGAAAGTCAGTTGTCAGTCTATTAAAAAGACGTGTGCCGAAGAAAAAAGTCTGCAATTGATCTGAAGCCAATAACTCTCCTGACCTATATCTGGGATATATAATTTCGCAGTTTAGTAAGAACAAATGTTGTTTACCAGAGAAGCATTGCACATGTTTTGCCCCTGCTGATTTCACCATTTCCTTCCCCGTGTAATAGCCAAGAACAATATTGTTGCATGAGCTACAAATAGCCCATGGAGAGGCAAGGACGCCAGAGAGGGTGACCATTTTTTTGTTGTTGTCTCTGTTATCTGCTTGCCAGGCAATCGATTTCCAATTTAAACACATTTAGTAAAACGTGTATTAATGTGTAAGAACCCTGCCGAGTTACTCCAGCTTTTTGTGTCTATCTAGACTTGTATTAATATTCTTCCAATTCTGGGTAGCTTTATTATACACGGAATGTGACTAGTTATCACCATATGAGGTCTATAATTGTATCCACTAGCTTTGTCTTTGCAAACCTTTTTTCTAATTGTACTGCGGCGGCTCCATGTTTTCTACGTTGCTTTATTTTGCAAGTACCAGGGCCAGTTTTATATCTTTGTCACATCATCTTTGTCACCTCGATGTGAAACGGCTTGAGAGCCGCTTCAATACTGACATGGCAAGAATACGACCATCAGGCAGGTCTCCGGTTTTAATCTGGAGCGCACTAAAATCATGTGCTGGGAAGTATAACTTTCGTGCCAGAGAAACGCTGTTAATAAATGTTCCCGCATAATTCCTTCCCAGCCGCGAAAGAGTGGGCTATTAACAACACAACATTACAAGAGGGACTGTTGCTGGAGGCAGTGAGCAATTAGCACAAAGCTCCATGTTCACAGCACAATGCACAGCCCTTAATAATATGACAGGTCTTCCAAATTCTGCAGTTACCAACCTAAAACAAAAGGAGCTAAGGAGAGTCTTTCTACTTATGTCGTTCAGTGTCCCTTATTCTCTCAGTCAATCGAATGAGACTTGGTGTCCCGTAGCCTGGTTCTGGTGTGCTTTGATCGGACTGGGATGGTGATGATGGTGAGGGTGATAGGATGGAGAGAGGGAGGGTGGGGAAGGGAGGGAGAGTGGGGAAGGGAGGGAGAGGGGGGAAGGGAGAGGGAGAGGGAGGGAGAGGGAGGGAGAGGGAGGGTGAGGGTGGGGGAGGGGGAGGGAGAGGGAGGGTGGGGGAGGGAGAGGGAGGGTGGGGAGGGAGAGGGAGGGTGGGGGAGGGAGAGGGAGGGTGGGGGAGGGAGAGGGAGGGTGGGGGAGGGAGAGGGAGGGTGGGGGAGGGAGAGGGAGGGTGGGGGAGGGAGAGGGAGGGTGGGGGAGGGAGAGGGAGGGTGGGGGAGGGAGAGGGAGGGTGGGGGAGGGAGAGGGAGGGAGGGAGAGGGAGGGAGGGAGAGGGAGGGTGGGAGAGGGGGGGTGGGAGAGGGAGGGTGGGGGAGGGAGAGGGAGGGTGGGAGAGGGAGGGTGGGGGTGGGAGAGGGAGGGTGGGGGTGGGAGAGGGAGGGTGGGGGTGGGAGAGGGAGGGTGGGGGTGGGAGAGGGAGGGTGGGGGAGGGAGAGGGTGGGTGGGGGAGGGAGAGGGTGGGTGGGGGAGGGAGAGGGTGGGTGGGGGAGGGAGAGGGTGGGTGGGGGAGGGAGAGGGTGGGTGGGGGAGGGAGAGGGTGGGTGGGGGAGGGAGAGGGTGGGTGGGGGAGGGAGAGGGTGGGTGGGGGAGGGAGAGGGTGGGTGGGGGAGGGAGAGGGTGGGTGGGGGAGGGAGAGGGTGGGTGGGGGAGGGAGAGGGAGGGAGAGGGAGGGAGGGTGGGGGAGGGTGGGGGAGGGAGAGGGAGGGTGGGGGAGGGAGAGGGAGGGTGGGGGAGGGAGAGGGAGGGTGGGGGAGGGTGGGGGAGGGAGAGGGAGGGTGGGGGAGGGAGAGGGAGGGTGGGGGAGAGGGAGGGTGGGGGAGAGGGAGGGTGGGGGAGAGGGAGGGTGGGGGAGGGAGAGGGAGGGTGGGGGAGGGGAGAGGGAGGGAGAGGGAGGGTGGGGGAGGGAGAGGGAGGTGGGGGAGGGAGAGGGAGGGTGGGGGAGGGAGAGGGAGGGTGGGGGAGGGAGAGGGAGGTGGGGGAGGGAGAGGGAGGGTGGGGGAGGGAGGAGGGAGGGGGGGGGAGGGAGAGGGAGGGTGGGGGAGGGAGAGGGAGGGTGGGGAGGGAGAGGGAGGGTGGGAGAGGGAGGGTGGGGGAGGGAGAGGGGAGGGTGGGGAGGGAGAGGGAGGGTGGGGGAGGGAGAGGGAGGGTGGGGGAGGGAGAGGGAGGGTGGGAGAGGGAGGGTGGGAGAGGGAGGGTGGGGGAGGGAGGGTGGGGGAGGGAGGGTGGGGGAGGAGGGTGGGGAGGGAGAGGGAGGGTGGGGGAGGAGAGGGAGGGTGGGGGAGGGAGAGGGAGGGTGGGAGAGGGAGGGTGGGGGGGAGGGAGAGGGAGGGTGGGGGAGGGAGAGGGAGGGTGGGGGAGGGAGAGGAGGGTGGGGGAGGGAGAGGGAGGGTGGGGAGAGGGAGGGAGGGGGAGGGAGAGGGAGGGTGGGGGAGGGAGAGGGAGGGTGGGGGAGGGAGAGGGAGGGTGGGGGAGGGGAGAGGGAGGGTGGGGGAGGGAGAGGGAGGGTGGGGGAGGGAGAGGGAGGGTGGGGGAGGGAGAGGGAGGGTGGGGAGGGAGAGGGAGGGTGGGGGAGGGAGAGGGAGGGTGGGGAGGGAGAGGGAGGGTGGGGGAGGGAGAGGGAGGGTGGGGAGGGAGGAGGGAGGGTGGGGGAGGGAGAGGAGGGTGGGGGAGGGAGAGGGAGGGTGGGGGAGGGAGAGGGAGGGTGGGGGAGGGAGGGGGGGGTGGGGGAGGGAGGGGGAGGGGTGGGGGAGGAGGGGGAGGGGGGGGGAGGGAGAGGGAGGGTGGGGGAGGGAGAGGGAGGGTGGGGGAGGGAGAGGGAGGGGGGGGAGGGTGGGGGGGGAGGGTGGGGAGGGTGGGGAGGGAGGGTGGGGAGGGTGTGGGAGGGAGGGTGGGGGAGGGAGGTGGGGGAGGGAGGGGTGGGGGGGGAGGGAGGGTGGGGGGGGAGGGAGGGTGGGGGGGGAGGGAGGAGGGTGGGGGAGGGAGAGGGAGGGTGGGGGAGGAGGAGGGTGGGGGAGGGAGGGGGTGGGAGAGGGAGGGTGGGGGAGGGAGAGGGAGGTGGGGGAGGGAGAGGGAGGGTGGGGGGGGAGGGGAGGGTGGGGGAGGGTGAGGGAGGGTGGGGGAGGAGAGGGAGGGTGGTGGGAGGGGGAGGGTGGGGGAGGGGAGGGAGGGTGTGGGAGGGGGGGGAGGGAGGGTGGGGGGGGGGGGTGGGGGGAGGGGGAGGGAGGGTGGGGGAGGGGAGGGAGGGTGGGGGAGGGGAGGGGAGGGAGGGGGGGAGGGTGGGGGAGGGTGGGGGGGTGGGGGAGGGAGAGGGAGGGTGGGGGTGGGTGAGGGAGGGTGGGGGTGGGAGGGAGGGTGGGGGAGGAGAGGAGGGTGGGGGAGGGAGAGGGAGGTGGGGAGGGAGGAGGGAGGGTGGGGGAGGGAGAGGGAGGGTGGGGGAGGGAGAGGGAGGGTGGGGGAGGAGAGGAGGTGGGGAGGGAGAGGGAGGGTGGGGGAGGGAGAGGGAGGGTGGGGGAGGAGAGGGAGGGTGGAGAGGGAGGGTGGGAGAGGGAGGGTGGGGGAGGGAGAGGGTGGGGGAGGGAGGAGGGTGGGGGAGGGAGAGGGAGGGTGGGGGAGGGAGAGGGAGGGTGGGGGAGGGAGAGGGAGGGTGGGGAGGGAGAGGGAGGGTGGGGGAGGGAGAGGGAGGGTGGGGGGAGGGAGGGGAGGGTGGGGAGGGGAGGGAGAGGGAGGGTGGGGGAGGGAGAGGGAGGGTGGGGGAGGGAGAGGGAGGGTGGGGGAGGGAGAGGGAGGGTGGGGGAGGGAGAGGGAGGGTGGGGGAGGGGAGGGTGGGGGAGAGGGTGGGGGAGGGGGAGGGTGGGGGAGGGGGGAGGGAGAGGGAGGGTGGGGGAGGGAGAGGGAGGGTGGGGGAGGGAGAGGGAGGGTGGGGGAGGGAGAGGGAGGGTGGGGGGGGAGAGGGAGGGTGGGGGGGGAGAGGGAGGGTGGGGGGGGGAGAGGGAGGGTGGGGGGGGAGAGGGAGGGTGGGGGGGGGAGGGAGGGTGGGGGGGGGAGAGGGAGGGTGGGGGGGGAGAGGGAGGGTAGGGGGGGGAGAGGGAGGGTAGGGGGGGGAGAGGGGGGGTGGGGGGGGAGAGGGAGGGTGGGGGGGAGAGGGAGGGTGGGGGGGGAGAGGGAGGGTGGGGGGGGAGAGGGAGGGTGGGGGAGGGAGAGGGAGGGTGGGGGAGGGAGAGGGTGGGGGAGGGAGAGGGAGGGTGGGGGAGGGAGAGTGGGGAGGAGAGGGAGGGTGGGGGAGGGAGGGTGGGGGAGGGAGAGGGAGGGTGGGGGAGGGAGAGGGAGGGTGGGGGAGGGAGAGGGAGGGTGGGGGAGGGAGAGGGAGGGGGAGGGAGAGGGAGGGTGGGGAGGGAGGGTGGGGGAAGGGAAGGGCGCGGGAGGGTGGGAAGGGAAGGGGAGAGGGAGGGTGGGGAAGGGGAGGGTGGGGAAGGGGAGGGTGGGGAAGGGGAGGGTGGGGAAGGGAAGGGAGAGGGAGGGTGGGGAAGGGAAGGGAGAGGGAGGGTGGGGAAGGGAAGGGAGAGAAGGGTGGGGAAGGGAAGGGAGAGGGAGGGTGGGGAAGGAAGGGAGAGGAGGGTGGGGAAGGGAAGGGAGAGGGAGGGTGGGAAGGGAGAGTGGGGAAGGGAGGGTGGGGAAGGGAGGGTGGGAAGGGAGGGTGGGGAAGGGAGGGTGGGGAAGGGAGGGTGGGGAAGGGAGGGAGGGTGGGGAAGGGAGAGGGAGGGTGGGGAAGGGAGACAATAGACAATAGACAATAGACAATAGGTGCAGGAGTAGGCCATTCAGCCCTTCGAGCCAGCACCGCCATTCAATGCGATCATGGCTGATCACTATCAATCAGTACCCCGTTCCTGCCTTCTCCCCATACCCCCTCACTCCGCTATCCTTAAGAGCTCTATCCAGCTCTCTCTTGAAAGCATCCAACGAACTGGCCTCCACTGCCTTCTGAGGCAGAGAATTCCACACCTTCACCACCCTCTGACTGAAAAAGTTCTTCCTCATCTCCGTTCTAAATGGCCTACCCCTTATTCTCAAACTGTGGCCCCTTGTTCTGGACTCCCCAACATTGGGAACATGTTATCTGCCTCTAATGTGTCCAATCCCCTAATTATCTTATATGTTTCAATAAGATCCCCCCTCATCCTTCTAAATTCCAGTGTATACAAGCCCAATCGCTCCAGCCTTTCAACATACGACAGTCCCGCCATTCCGGGAATTAATCTAGTGAACCTACGCTGCACGCCCTCCATAGCAAGAATATCCTTCCTCAAATTTGGAGACCAAAACTGCACACAGTACTCCAGGTGCGGTCTCACCAGGGCCCGGTACAACTGTAGAAGGACCTCTTTGCTCCTATACTCAACTCCTCTTGTTACGAAGGCCAACATTCCATTGGCTTTCTTCACTGCCTGCTGAACCTGCATGCTTCCTTTCATTGACTGATGCACTAGGACACCCAGATCTCGTTGAACTCCCCCTCCTCCTAACTTGACACCATTCAGATAATAATCTGCCTTTCTATTCTTACTTCCAAAGTGAATAACCTCACACTTATCTACATTAAACTGCATCTGCCATGTATCCGCCCACTCACACAACCTGTCCAGGTCACCCTGCAGCCTTATTGCATCTTCCTCACAATTCACACTACCCCCCAACTTAGTATCATCTGCAAATTTGCTAATGGTACTTTTAATCCCTTCGTCTAAGTCATTAATGTATATCGTAAATAGCTGGGGTCCCAGCACCGAACCTTGCGGTACCCCACTGGTCACTGCCTGCCATTCCGAAAGGGACCCATTTATCCCCACTCTTTGCTTTCTGTCTGTTAACCAATTTTCTATCCATGTCAGTACCCTACCCCCAATACCATGTGCCCTAATTTTGCCCACTAATCTCCTATGTGGGACCTTGTCGAAGGCTTTCTGAAAGTCGAGGTACACCACATCCACTGACTCTCCCTTGTCAAGAGGGAGGGTGGGGAAGGGAGAGGGAGGGTGGGGAAGGGAGGGAGAGGGAGGGTGGGGGAGGGAGAGGGAGGGTGGGGAAGGGAGGGAGAGGGAGGGTGGGGAAGGGAGAGGGAGGGTGGGGAAGGGAGGGAGAGGGAGGTTGGGGAAGGGAGAGGGAGGGTGGGGAAGGGAGAGGGAGGGTGGGGAAGGGAGAGGGAGGGTGGGGAAGGGGAGAGGGAGGGTGGGGAAGGGAGAGGGAGGGTGGGGAAGGGAGGGAGAGGGAAGGGAGGAGAGGGAGGGTGGGGAAGGGAGGGAGAGGGAGGGTGGGGAAGGGAGGGAGAGGGAGGGTGGGGAAGGGAGGGAGAGGGAGGGTGGGGAAGGGAGGGAGAGTGGGGGAGGGAGAGGGAGGGTGGGGGAGGGAGAGGGAGGGTGGGGGAGGGTGAGGGAGGGTGGGGGAGGGAGAGGGAGGGTGGGGAGGAGAGGGAGGGTGGGGAGGGAGAGGGAGGGTGGGGAGGGAGGGTGGGGAGGGAGAGGGAGGGTGGGGAGGGAGAGGGAGGGTGGGGAGGGAGAGGGAGGGTGGGGAGGGAGAGGGAGGGTGGGGAGGGTGGGGAGGGAGAGGGAGGGAGGGAGAGGGAGGGAGGGAGGGAGAGGGAGGGTGGGGAGGGAGAGGGAGGGTGGGGAGGGAGAGGGAGGGTGGGTGGGGAGGAGAGTGGGGAGGGAGAGGGAGGGTGGGGAGGGAGAGGGAGGGTGGGGAGGGAGAGTGGGGAGGGAGAGGGAGGGTGGGGAGGGAGAGGGAGGGTGGGGAGGGAGAGGGAGGGTGGGGAGGGAGAGGGAGGGTGGGGAGGGAGAGGGAGGGTGGGAGGGAGAGGGAGGGTGGGGAGGGAGAGGGAGGGTGGGGAGGGAGAGGGAGGGTGGGGAGGGAGAGGAGGGTGGGGAGGGAGAGGGAGGGTGGGGAGGGAGAGGGAGGGTGGGGAGGGAGAGAGGGAGGGTGGGGAGGGAGAGGGAGGGGAGGGAGAGGGAGGGGAGGGAGAGGGAGGGGAGGGAGAGGGAGGGAGGGGAGGGAGAGGGAGGGTGGGGAGGGAGAGGGAGGGTGGGGAGGGAGAGGGAGGGTGGGGAGGGAGAGGGAGGGTGGGGAGGGAGAGGGTGGGTGGGGAGGGAGAGGGAGGGAGAGGGAGGGTGGGGAGGGAGAGGGAGGGTGGGGAGGGAGAGGAGGGTGGGGAGGGAGAGGGAGGGTGGGGAGGGAGAGGGAGAGGGAGGGTGGGGAGGGTGGGGAGGGTGGGGGGGGTGGGGAGGGAGAGGGAGGGTGGGGAGGGAGAGGGAGGGGGGGAGGGAGAGGGAGGGTGGGGAGGGAGAGGGAGGGTGGGGAGGGTGGGGAGGGTGGGGAGGGTGGGGAGGGAGAGGGAGGGTGGGGAGGGTGGGAGGGAGAGGGAGGGTGGGAGGGTGGGGAGGGAGAGGGAGGGTGGGGAGGGAGAGGGAGGGTGGGTGGGGAGGGGGAGGGAGAGGGAGGGGAGGGAGAGGGAGGGAGAGGGAGGGTGGGGAGGGAGAGGAGGGTGGGGAGGGAGAGGGTGGGGAGGGAGAGGGAGGGTGGGGAGGGAGAGGGAGGGTGGGGAGGGAGGGTGGGGAGGGAGAGGGAGGGTGGGGAGGGAGGGTGGGAGGGAGAGGGGGGAGGGAGGGTGGAGAGGGAGGGAGGTGGAGAGGAGGAGGGTGGGAGGAGAGGGAGGGAGGGTGGGGAGGGAGAGGGAGGGAGGGTGGGAGGGAGAGGGAGGGAGGGTGGGGAGGGGAGAGGAGGAGGGTGGAGAGGGAGGGAGGGTGGGGAGGGAGAGGAGGGAGAGCAGGGTGGGGGAGGGAGAGGGCAGGGTGGGGGAGGGAGAGGCAGGGTGGGGGAGGGAGAGGCAGGGTGGGGGAGGGAGAGAGGTTGGGGAGGGAGAGGGAGGGTGGGGGGAGGGAGGGAGAGGGAGGGTGGGGGAGGGAGGGAGAGGGAGGGTGGGGGAGGGAGGGAGAGGGAGGGTGGGGGAGGGAGGGAGAGGGAGGGTGGGGGAGGGAGGGAGAGGGAGGGTGGGGAAGGGAGGGAGAGGGAGGGTGGGGAAGGGAGGGAGAGGGAGGGTGGGGAAGGGAGGGAGAGGGAGGGTGGGGAAGGGGAGAGGAGGGAGGGTGGGGAAGGGAGGGAGAGGGAGGGTGGGGAAGGGAGGGAAGAGGGAGGGTGGGGAAGGGAGGGAGAGGGAGGGTGGGGAAGGGAGGGAG